>NW_027270970.1:0-727500 GCF_040938485.1 Diadema antillarum | reverse complement strand
ATGCAGCACCAACTCTATGAAGCACATTCTCTACCATCCCCTGTTCCATTTCCCTTGTTCAGCGTGTAGGCATTCTCTCAATTTCTCTTTTTCTTTCTTTCCTTCCATACTTTTCATCCATTCTGGCAAGTTGTGTCATGTTGTTGTGTTTCTTCTGTTTTGTCCCGTCCTGTCGTATATCATATTTTGTCACAAGTGTTTGTAGTAATTCATAAGTTTTGTGAGTGGTTCACAATCTACAAGTTTTGCTTTTTAGTGGACCTCTCTATTCCCTCTTCCTTTTTTTCAACTGAAGCATGACTTTGTATTATTATTTTTTTTTGCCAGTATGCGCTCTAATGTTTATCGATATCATTTATTTATTGCAAAGGCAAATGTTTTGTTTATGATGTAATACCCGATTTATCTTTTGCTATGTTTTTGTTGAAAGAAAAAGAAAAGAAGAATGAAAATAAATGAATTGAATAAAATTGAATTGAAAAATGATGTTTTTGTATCTCAAATCTTGATCGACGTCAATGTGTTATGTAGCAGATGTACCTTCGTTTAATGGAGTAGGTACCTACTTGCTTTAATAACCACAATAGGAAAGAATATTCCAAGGAACCAATAAATAAATCCAATTTTAAAGGGACTCAAACAATTGTCGACTTCCCCGTGGTATTTCTGTGGTTGTTCTCGAGAGGTCTTTTACGTGCTCAGGAACCTATTTTCTCTGTTTGTGAGTTAGCTGTGATCTAAAGATGTCATATTTTACAGAAGACCAAACCTCAAAGATCGATCCCTTAGACCTTTCGTACCTATAGTTATACCGTTCTTGCTCTCTTGATTACCATTTCGGTAAATATTATTATATGACAATTATCATCATCGTTATTCTAAATGTTCACAATGCACTAAACAAATTCTACCTCTATCCCAGCGAAAACATCAGATGCAGTGCATTGTATGTTATTTAAGTATAGACTCTATGTTGTTCGTACAAGGGGTCTTCATTATGTTTTTATCAACAACCTTTTTCTTTAATAAATATAGCTAATTTACAAATAGTTTGATACATATCTGCCGATGATGAAAAATAAAGAAACATATAGGTGTAAATTGTTTTGGTCTATCCAGTTTGTTCACACAAAAGCTCGTGAACACCAATGCCGGCATGAAAACATTGTTATGTCAACAGTTAACATGTTTGTTGCTCTATCATTGTCATTCCTTAATTTTTGAGAACATTTTAACGAGATGCTGCAAATCAATCATTTCTGGCTTTCAGTTTATTCGAGGATGCGCACTGTTTTTACCCCTTACCGTTTTACTTGAATTGTTTGTAGAGTGAAAGTTAACTGATTGCTGGTCGACGCTGGGAAACTAATAACTACAGCCCTAGATACCACCTTGACTTCTCATTTTTCCTTCTTATTAGACATGAATAAAAGAATAGAAACAAAAACAAGCAGATGAGTGCAGGCGCACAATCACCGTTCCATCTACATCAGATGCCTACATACTAGTATTCTCTCTGTGTGTTTTTTTTTTCATTGGAGTTACTGACGTCATCAATGACGCAGGTAGATTTTTTCCTTTTTATTTTTCCCTCTCCCTTCCTCTCTTGCCTCCGTTCTTTGTTTTTTTTTTTCCTCAGTGGTTTTCGGTCTGAGTGGAGTCTTTTTATCCGACTCACAAAACAAGCTTCTTGTAAGAGGAAAGGTCATGGTGAAGAGAACCCAATACCTTCACTTAATGATTGAGATGGGGACAACCAGTTTGTTGAAATCTACGTATTAACTCTTTCAGGACCAAAATCTCCAATTTCAATTGACTTTGTACCCACGGAGCTAGCCAGTGGGAGTGATAGGGCTCAAGTATGTTTTCTGTATCGTCATTTAACCGCCGAGTGGAATCAGGCTGTAACTGATGCAGGAACGCACTCACGGTTGTGATATGTCAGTATTTCGTCCATTTCCAACCTCATCGAAAATTCCCATGACTACCAATTCAGGAAAGGAAACGTATTTTATTCTGGAAAGACCTACTGAATTGATTATTAAAGGTGTCTGTTGTATAGAATACTCGACGATGCCCATATTTCTCTTCTGCTTACTGGAGCGTCCGATAAACACGTGGTAGTCCATTAAGGTCCAGTCCATGTTGACCCTCGTTCCACACGTGTAGATCTTTCTATCTGCCTGTGTTGTTGTCCTGGCCCGGTCAATTAGGCTTACATTGAGAGTGAACAGTTCTAAATCTAACCGACCTTCGAAGCTCTTGGAACTATTTCCGAGCGGAATCTACTAGAATTTGCCCCGGATGTTGAGTGGGAGAGGCTGAGAGGTAATCGATCGATGGAAAACAAGTGGGTAGGCCTATATAGTTTCCTTACTGCCACTATGAGTCAGACAGCTTCTTTCTTTTTCTGGGATAAATGTTAACTGCTTATAAGAGTGCGACGACTGTACAAACGGTATTTTGACACTTTGCGATGAAATTATATATACCGGTATATATATATATATATATATATATATATATATATATATATATATATATATATTATTCAAAGAGTAGTCTCATGATAATAAGGCTACAGAAGTGATCAGATTGTCCTTTATTGCACTTCACTTTTAAATGACTTCAGCACGTCGGTTGAACGTTCGTGAGGAACAACACACAGTCATTGCGATGTGTCCATCAACTTTGCTGACGCTTTCTCACCGCATGATGAAGAATCAGACATACACATCAGTATGAAGTTTCTTCTTCATATTGCATATTATATGTATTTTTTTCTTGCAGACTGTATTATTTTTCATCTAAAGACGGAGATAAAGCAACAGACAACAGCAACACTCTATAAGGTTTTATATAACTCTCAATCAACACAAAAGACGAGGGGAAAAAAGGTCGACTGTTTTCTTGACTCTTCCGTACAATGTCCCAGACGTTATTCTGAAGCATCTATTAACTTTATCTGTATGAAATCTTTGAATGTCTAAGTAATTGTAGGGACAAGAAATGTGAAAATGGAAATGTTTGTTTATTTGTTATCTGTTCGTTTGTTTGTGTGTGTTCTGCTTCGTTAATATGGTTCTTTTACCCAATGCACTCATACAGTGTGAGAAGAGAAAATTAAAATCTATTGAGATTTACAATCATACCTCCATTTCTAGCATCCTTCTCTCGTTTGGTTTCATGGGGAGGAGTTAAAATCAAAACGCCATATACACCTCTTCAAGTCTCTTCTTCCAAGCGTTAAATCCAGCGTAGTATTTCAAGACGACATAGATAATTATTCTCACTTTTATTATTTGAATCGCCGGTTAAAATACCTCCAATGGAGAATATGCTTTGGCCCTCAACATTTCATGCGCTTAACGGTGTGAATATAACCCATAATTAAAAACATATTACCCGATAAAGTCGTCACACAAGAAGCTGTTATGTATAGTCTCAAGAAATTCAAGTCTCTGCTACATATCGGCGGTACAATTAGTGTTTGCTATACATACACATCCCGCCTTCGCGCATTTTTCACACGCCCTTTGGAGACGCCAGCGGTTTTCACGAACCTGACTCTGTAGCTTCGGGCCGCCTTCCGGTCTCCCACTTGAGGAGCGCCAAAACACAAACTTCATCCCCCTCCTCCTCCTCTTCCTTCTCCTCTGCATCCTAATGAAACCGGGAGAATGAACCAGTGGAAGACCGTTCCCTTATTGACTGATTAATAACGTAGGAGGATGCTAACTACGACAACATGAGGGGGAGAAGCATCAAGAACCGAGCAGCAATAACACAACTCACCACTGTCACTATAGCTGTAGATAAAACCAAATATGTAGGAGACGCCAGACAGACGTGGTTATTGTTAATGAAGGCGTCGGAAGGGGTTTGATTGTGAAGTGAGGGTAGACAATGATACCAAAGGAACTGAAATTAGCTTCCGTTTACTGAATATTGTCCGTTCGTGACAAAAAGAAATCGTTTCCACAAATAAACCTTTCAAAGAGAAAGATGAGCTGAAGGCCAAGTCTAATCACATATCGACTTGTTACAAGTTTTATGATAATTTTTTCATCCTTTATCATGTCAGATGTTGTTGTTTCAAATGAATAATACAATTTATATTGAAATATAATTATATTATATACACATACATATAATTATATACATACAAATAGATAGATAGATAGATAGATAGATAGATAGATAAATTGATAAATAGAGACAGATAATATTACATGATACACATAGGATACAAAATACGTATTCGTTTTTGTTGTTTTTGCTTGGGTTTGTTGTATTTGTAGTAGTTTTAGTTTATCATGTCAGATGTTGTTGTTTCAAATGAATATTACAATTCATATTGAAATATAATTTTATTATATACATACAAATCGATAGATAGATAGATAGATAGACAGATAGATAGATAGACAGATAATTACATTATACACATACGAGATAAAATACGTATTCGTTTTTGTTGTATTTGTTTGGGTTTGTTGTATTTTAGTAGTTTTCATTTCTATCTTATTATTTGTTTAATAATCATTGAAAGTGATATGACGGCAATACTTCAAATTGTGTGACGATAAGTACAGACATGATCCACATCTTTTGGTTTTCATGCAAAAAGTAGGGCAGAGGTCATGATCACAAAGGGTCACATGAGGAGGTCATGAAAAACTCGTCAGAAAGGAGTAACTAGGATCGACGTTGTCTGATTTGAATATTATCCAGATTTAGTCCTTTCAACTTCCAAGGATGCAAATGAATACTTTTGTTTATTCATGGCCAATGTATAATGTCAACAGTCCTTTCTGAAAAAAACAAAAAGCAAAAACAAAAGATGTGGTTCAAAACTTAATCGTCTCTCAGACAGATCGATTATGTAATGGAAACGGGGTAGAGCATTTGAACTTGTGGCGCATTTTATAAAATCTGCTTTTTAAATGCCGTTTAGTGTGAAATTTGTTGCATTTGTTGCATTGTTTAATATTTCGTAATCACTGCACAGGACTAACTGCAGTAATGTTACTTATTGCGATGAAATGAAATGAAACAATCTGTTGGTGTGCCATGGCTAAAGCATTTGGGTAATATTTACACAGAGATATATCAAGTATATGACAGAGGCGGGAAGATTTTAAAGGTCATTTTCACTCAAGGTTACAATCAAGAGATATCAAGATACATACGGCCAGTGAGAACGAAGATCCAAACCATGCAAACTTTGTTACTTATACGTTCTGTTCTTGTTGTGGATTACTGGAAATTCTCCAGGCGGTGAGGATAATAGTGGCTATTTATAAAGAGCTCAGGTCCGCCTACTGGTGCTCGTGGCGCTGTGATTCGGTCACAGAGAAAGAAAGTCAAATCACACAAAGCAGACACAGAGGACACAGAAAACGGGTTTTTAGTAACAGAAAAAATGCTCTCCATTATCTTGCCGTATTGCATTATTGTGTCTTATCTATAATGATGATGATGATGATGATAATGACACTACTACTACTACTACTACTGCTACTGCTACTACTGCTACTGCTACTGCTACTGCTACTGCTACTGCTACTACTGCTACTACTACTACTGCTACTGCTACTACTTCTACTACTACTACTACCACTACTAAAAATAATAATAATAATGATAATAACAACAATTATGATGATAACGAAAATAATAATAATAATGATAATAACAATAATAATAATAATAATAATAATAATAATAATAATAATAATAATACTACTAATAATAATAATTTTCGTTTTTCGTTTTTTTTCTAAGTACCTAAGGGAGGATATAAATGATTTAGTTGAAGATATACTGTAAGAGGAGGTGGTTCCATAGTTTTGGGACAATGACAGAAAAAGGCGTGATCTTCCTATGGGTACTCCGTTCGTGAATGCTTCATCAGTCCCACCCCGTCCTCACAGACAACCCAGGATACTCATGTCTGTGTACATGCTTTCTCATTATCACATTACATTGCGTCTGATCCCGACATTCCCCTTCCCACCCCTGGCTTTTCTCTTCCCACCATATCTCCGTGTCAGTGTAATCTACTTCGTCACGGTATGATGCGATTCAGTCCCCTTGGTGATGTGATCAGTCACGCCACTTGCAACTGATCGGCGTAGAAGCTGCCTCGAGATACGGGGCAATATTGGCCCTGGCAAACGAGATTCATTTACCCGCCCATTCACACCCACCGTGAACAGATATGGCATCGCGGGTGGCGGCTATTTCAAAGCCTCGGAAAGACGCACTTGACTTCGACCGTACGGAATCTCCGTACTACATCCTCCTCTCAATCTCAATGTACTCAGCTCTCTCCCCACCCCTGGCTACCCCTACCCCCTCCCCCTCCCCGCTCTTTTCACTTCGAACATGTATAACACGCAGCTTTAATGTGTCATAATTTTAAATGATGCAACATCCCGTTCTGTATGTGAAAATTAATTCTGTTTAGAGAAGGCAAAAGGAGTTTGCGTCCCTGTCCTTGCTTTTATCTTTATTATACAGATGGTGTTTCATTCCTTCACAGTATCCTGTAATACTGAAGGTTTCCACTTACAGAGCACTGCATAATGATGGTAAAATATTCTATAGAGAAGTCATTGTTCTGCAAACCGTCATAGCGTATCATAAAACACATAAATGGGCATGTGTGCATTGTGATTTCGACTTCTCTTACATGTTGTATTTTACACATGATACTTCCAATGCGTTATCTTGTCTAAATCTATGACAAGTCTTATGAATTTCCATCAGCTGGAGCGCATGGTGGGTCAACACTTACAGTCTCTTGTTTACACGCCCAAGGGATATGGACTATCAAGCCACTATTGTCGAGGAAATAATAGGATCATGTACCTTCTTTTTCCGGCAAACAAGACCCAAAGATCAGTCATTAGTTTCCTCCAATGATCGGTATGCACCTTATTATGTGGCAGTCGCTGTGTACATGACGCAGATGAATATTGCAAGGAGTCTCCATCTTTGCATAAATAAAAAGACTCGGTGCAAAGCATCGGAATAAAATTGGATGTTAGTCATAATGTTTCCATGTTGTAATGTATGCTGATTACGACTCTACGAGACACAGGAGAGCCTCTCCCCTCCCATCCCCACCCTCGTATCTTTGCTATCACTCTGATAGGATACCACGGTCACTAGGTTTGGAATATTAACTTGCATAGCTGGAGAGCATAAAGCTTGTCAACCTCCGAATGTTAAAATGACGTCACTCTACTGCATAGTTACCTCATTGCGTGAAGAGCATGACTGGTGTCACAAGACATGTAATACGCCTTGAGTAGTCAGGATTCGTTAAAGGTCATGCCACAAACATAAGGCCTAACAAATGACTATTATGTGTAATGCCATATAATCGTTGTTGATTCTTACATTATTATGGTTATTGTTATCTTTATCATTATCATTATCGTATTATCATCATCATCATCATAATCATTACAATATTAGTATTATTAAACTACTATTACTACTATACTACTACTTTGTACTTACTATTGCTATATTCATTATGAAATTATAGAAACCTGGTAAAATCATTGATATATGTACTAGCCTACAAGCAGAAAAGCACTGCTCTTTTTTATAACTTGTCAATCTGTCCATCTCAGTCCCAGGTAAGGATAATCAAAATGTCGGAGGTCAGGCTGAGTTTTGTGAAGTGGGTTTTTTTTCCATCCTAGCGCTATAATTAGAAAAGGGTAACATAGCGCCCTCCCAGGAGTCTTCACGTCGCTCCAAGACGAAGCTTGATTCATGACTACTCTCTAGGTGTGTGTTTAGGTGTCAAAGCGCTTCCTTCCCGTCTTCTTCTCCCTAACACATCAAACCCATATATCATGTCTCCTTCGCACCCGTCGCCAGTGCCAATTTGCACTGGGATGCGGATGATTGCGATACGGTTAAAGGCATTGTGCAACAATGATACCACTTCGAGATAATCTGAGCTGCATCACCCTATACTTACGACCAGTGTGTCTGATTATGACGGGTCAAAACGGGGCCAAAAGTGGAACGGAAATTATAACATGCCTTCAAAAATGATAATGAAAAAATGAGATCGAATTTATCATAGGTATATTTTGTTTTGATAGAATAAACCTTTTTATTAACGGTTGTATCATGTATCATTTTCTTGATGGAAATAGATAAACAATTGAAATATAAACGGTTTACTTTAACCAGCCAGTAGATAAGTGTGCGTAAATATCTCGACATTGACTGTATAATTTAACATCTCTGTGGGTTCTAGTGTTCCGTCATCCATTTGAACATCACTATATAGCTCAGAGAGCAAATTTCTTCAATCTTTAAAATTGAATCACCATTTATTCTTCACAGTGTATTTACGAATACATTACAGCATTGTTTTGATGTGACGCCAGTTAATCACGCCTAGGTCTTCATTTTGGATCAGCTTTTCCACCCTTTCTATTCTAAATTCCTTTCACGGCGGAGCATTTCTTGTAGCAGTGTTTACCTTTGACAGAGTTTCACTGAAGAGACTAGAATGTATGGCATCCCATATTGTTCAATCACTCAGCCATCTTTGACTCATTAACACTTGGCATGGTGTGCAAGTTCATCAATAATGATGCAAATTAAAAAAAAAGTTGATTTGGGCTTAGAGTTATCGAGATAATAAAACCGATGGAATTTGAGGGAGGAAGGGGGCGGAAAGGATTTACATCAGGGATGGGAAATGGGATGGGAACTTTTAAGTACATACTGAGTAGTACTCTGGATCTTCAGAAAGCAAGTAAGCTAATCTAACCAATGGTTCATGATAATGCCATTTGACGTGTTCAATGATTTGAGGTAGAGATTATCTTACATTGGTAACCTTTGAACCAAATAAGTGTGAGTGAAACGTGAGACTATTTTGCTAGATCACTAAGTAAATACGATGTGTGATTATTTCTGAGTCATAAAATGCTTGTGATAAAAGCCATGGCAGTGTATTGGTAGATTCACTGGTCGTGTCACGTCAATCCGCGCGCTTTGTGTCGTCACAATATTATCTACCTTCCAATATTTCACAGAGTGTACAACCCCACTCTCGGCCGCAGCATCAGCCTCAATCAGACTACCAGTGCCGCTGCTAGACTTCCCGCCTTCTCAGCCAGAGCCACTTAATTCGACGTCGTTCTCATCTCAGTCATTGCCTTCGTCATCCATTTCTTCCTCTCCGTCGTTGTCTTTCCCGTTGCCATCAACCGACGTCGAAGCATCGTCGGACGCAGGGAGGGGAACGGAGCAAGAGGGCCCGGCTACCGGTACTACGTGCAGGATCACGCAGGCGTACCATACCTCGGTTAACAGGGGCGGGAAAGATGCTATAGAAATGAACATCGCCGCGTTGCCGTGGCAACTGAAATTTTCTGCCGCCAACCGTTCACTGAGCATTCAGGTAGGTCTATTTTTACCGCTTCACTCTTCACAATGTTCACGTGTGGCTGAACACATCGAACTGCTCATGAGATAACTATATGCACTGACACTTCGTCATGTGTGTAGGCATGCTTATGGATGCTGTAATAACGACCTGTCATTTCTCATTTGTGGCGATGTGTCTACAAGTCTGTGTAATATTGGAGGCAAATTGATGCAAGCAGTACCATACTCGCGCGTCTTTATATATAAGTTACCCACAGCCATTGATGCACAGGTCGCTTTTAATCATGTGTAATCTCATCCAATTGTGTATTTTCGAATACAAACAAAGGACATTTGCAAATATGAATTGGCAATCATAAGCAAGAATGTATTTTGGTGAAAAGTTAAGTAGACAACGTGTGCAAATCCTGAGGCGGACAAGAATATCTTATCTCGGCTTTTGCTGGCATGCTTGCATATAGCTAAAACAGGAGTATGTTTGTATGTGTTTGTATGTTATATTTATGAGTATGGGAGCTAGTAACATAATATGTTTATTGTGAACGAACTGGCAACGAACAGTTTGTGGACGCAGTCGAAATCCAATACATTCTGTCTTATCAGCGATAGACTTGCTAGACATTTCTATGATAAGGCGTGATTATGTCTTACCTAACGTACAATAAACTACAATGAAGGCGAAACCAATCCAAGGAGTGGAAATAGAAGTGAAAAGAAACAGGGGCATTGAAATAGCTCGTCACTCGGTGTTACTGGCTAAAAATATACATGGGGCTAAATAAAGTTGGTAAACTGACCCGTGTAAGAGTGGACCACTTCACTCTGAGTAGGATGTGTCCATCCGTTCACTGTTGCCATAGAAACCCGAGGCCGGAAGAGAGATGCCCAGGTTAGGAACGCGTCTGCAAACTTCAATATTGTCAACCATCGTAAAAACAAGAAGGAGAAAGAAAGAATAGTCGATCATTCTGACAAAAGTCAAATTAAGAACAAAATATCTTAGATAAAAAGAGGGAAAGAATAAAGAGTGGAATGGTTATACAGCTCTTCAGTGTTTTCCGGATTATCCAAGTTCTTTTGCCCTGCAAAAATGCGCCTATAGATGGTAAAAAGGTTGCTCTTTGTTATTGGAATGAGTATTGATTGCTTAGAGTGCAGATTATTGATATTCATATTTCACTATTCACGTCACCCAAGAACATTGATTCTATGAAGAGCAAATTATGAAGCGAGTGGAGGCTAATATGATAAGTCAAACCAGCTAAGTAGATGACTTAATGACACAATGGATCTGGACTTTGTAGAGGACTTGAGGTTACATAAATAATGCACGTAATTTATTCTTCGAATGCTCTCTTTGCTTATTCGTGCTCAATGCTATAAAAGCTGGTTAACTTCGATTTCATCGCGAAATCTCTCGATGCAGATTGAGTCATTCAGTTTCATTTTTGATCTCCCATTTTCGCCCACTGTCATTTGCATGTATGCATGCCATACACTTTGGTCTCATGCCATTCAATTTCGTCGCCAGAACTTACTGTCAAGCTGCCTTTTGATCAATTTTGTTTTGTAGCATTCAAACTAAGGAGATGTACATTGAAATTGGTCAGAGTACGATACAATACTTTTAAAAACACTGTTGTTTCTGGTATACATGTCAGCTGAATTTGATTTATATAAGTGAGTCATTGTTGGTATGGAGATATATAGTTTGGTAACATTACATGTTTTGTTGTTTAAATACTTTTTTTATTATTTTGCGCTGTTGCCAGCTATTCAGGCAGCCATTCATTCCAACACACCAACCTGACATCAAGTATCATAAGTGGTTCATTATTTCTGCACCCTCTTACTGCGACAGTTCATGTTTACAATTCAAGACATAACATAGGTCAGAGAAAAAAAATAATATAAGGACAGATGTTTATCTATAAACAGATAAATTAATCTTGTAAACCAAATGACACTACCAACTACAAGTTGTATATACACTTGAACAATACGTCTGCAAGTGTGAACAGTATTGGAGTAGACCTATCACGTACAAATTACGTGTAGATAGACTGAAGTCGGGGGTCAGAATGAACATATTTCACTAGAATGTTGCTTTTGGATAATTAAATAAGCTCCATGAATATACTGAGTGAACATGCATATCTGCTGGGTAACGTGGATTTCTTTGATTCGAATTAGTAATATTTGAAAGTCTTTGCACAATGACTAAATTGAATGCCATTGTCAGCTCCAAAGTCATCTCGAACAAACTGGATTGCAACGTAACGAAATTGAATACAAAAATGCGAAAACAGATTGACCATAGACGAATTGGTGCGCCCGAAAATTAAATTGATTGCACATTTTTATCAAACCAAAAATTCGGGAAGAAATCTAATTGTACGATAGATGAATTGGAATGGAAAAAAAAATGTGTAAAATTGGCGGGAAATCCTATGTTATTAAGTACTCTCTTTTAGACATGATGTATGAATATGATCATTTAGACATTTATTACACACATTCACACATGCACATACACACATTTTTTTTTTGTTTTTCAACGATGTTTATTCTGTTCCATTCAAAGTAATAAAAAAAGATAATAATTTTCATTTGCTACAATTGAAATGACGAAAATATACATTTGTGATCATAATAGCAAATTTGCTATTGCTGTACATAATGACATAACAAAAATTACATTTTCATGAACAATTATCAATTTACATACAGTCACTTCCCCTATGCTCTCAAAAAAAAATTGCTTAAATTTAACAGTGATAATTCAATTCTTCTAGCATTAATCTTAATAATCATCCAAATGAATTATGCAGCAAAATTATACAGTAATAAATAATGGAACCATATTAGTTATGCACACACACACACACACACACACACACACACACACACACACATACACATACGCACGCATATGTATAGGATATTTATAATATCATTTATTTCAGTGACTCTGCGTGCCGTGCCTGAATATCTACTCCTGCTCAAAATGGCTAATATAAAAAAACACAAGAAAGGTTCCTTAGTAAGCATGACCTCTCTCATTCCCTCGTCTGTCTGTCTCTCTATCTCTCTCCTTTTCTCTCTCTCTACCTTTTTATTCCTTTGTCGTCTGTGTATCTGTATCTCTCTCTCTCTCTCTCTCTTTCTTGTTTTGTTTTCTTTAGTTTTGTTTTTACCCATTCTGTCTTTTTGATTGATGGTCTCGCTGTGCTTAATCCGTCGTTGTGTTTGACTTGTAGGAAATGGGGCGAACCAACCACACAGCGGTAATTTTCGTCGGTAACCAGACTCTGTGTAGGTATTCCTTCACCCGAACCTTCCTTTCTACATCCTGATTTAGTTCTCTGTCAAAAACTCAAACTTAAACAAAAAGAAAACAAGAGATGCACGATACGCCAAAACCAACAGTGAATGAAAACTTGGCTTAATCAAAGGACTATGATGGACTGAACCATGATGGCGCCACGGGCTGAATTAACAGAGTAAAATGTTTTTGCAAGTGGCGGTCATATATAATCTCAGTATCTAAGTAGTAGTTGCAGAAGATGTAGTACACAAGGGAGCAATACGAAAGACTTACGTGTTTTGATGCATGCGGCGCGTTATTCGCTGCTGCTGTAACCTCCAGAACCACTTGTTTTAGTGGAACTTGGTTTCTTTGCTTAACGGGATCTACGAACAAAATGAAATATGGATACGTAGTAGCTATATCGAATTACATTTTAGACGGACATTCATTTCTTCCAGACACATTGTATGATGACGTCGTAAGGGTGTGTCTACCTGTGTACAATGACTCACCTGTAAAGAGAAGTAAACACGTTCAATCATATCACATACTACTGTGATGATGACATTATGCATTCTATGCCCTCCGTATCGTCATTATTAATCATCGGAAAACATCATTCAAATTTCATTTTACTTTACAAACCGAACAGGTCTGTATGAAACAGGAAATGTCTTTAAGCCTAGAAGAGTTTAAGTGCAGGATTTTCTACTCTGACATTAACATGTGGGTATTCATAATACTCTCGATGAAGGGAGTACGATGGCTTTAATAAAACGATAATGTCATATAGCGGAGTAAGGAGCAGACCTGAAATGGGAAAAAGCAAAAATATGTGTCATATCCTTGAGAAATATTACTAGTGTGTTACTTCTGCCTGACGAACGCAGTTGGCATCCTATTAGAGTTAGCGATCATCGGTTTTAAAAGCATGACTTGATGGCGTTCTTCAGGCTCAAGGAAAATGCGTCATATTTTGTGTTTTAATCGTATTACCTGGATGGAACTCATGCAATATGACGATATTGGTGAGGCGTGTATACTCGACAGTCTAGCACAAAGAGCCTGCATTTTTTATTGCGCTCCGTTCGGTTCTAGAAAGTGACCTTGAAACCGAGCGCCTCTCTCTTATTGCATTACTCCGTTTTGCTTGCCTTTGTGGATATTTTATATTCGAGCCCAAGAGCTCATTCCATCCACGAGGGAATGCATTGATCTCCCATAGGTGTGTCTTTGTGTGTGTGTGTTTGCCTCTATGGCCCAAATTCACGAAGTTGGTACAAATGAAACCATGGTTTAAACCATGGACAAAAACCATGGAGCGCCAAGTGTCGCATGGAATATTTCGTTACGAAATCAGTCATTTCGTCGATGAAATGATTATTTTGTAACGAAATGACAACATTTTGAAACTAAATGAACATTTTGTCCACGGAATGATAATTTCGTTAACGAAACGGTCATTTTGTCGACGAAATTACCAATTTCGTAACGAAATATTCCGTGCGACTCTTGGCGCTCCATGGTTTTTGTCCATGGTTTAAACCATGGTTTCATTTGTACCACCTTCGTGAATTCGGGCCTCTGTGTGTGCGTGTGTGCGTGTGTTTGATGCATATATTGTGTATTCGGGATACTTTGTACAGGGAGTACAGGGAGTACAGGGAACGGCACAGTTGACTTTACGGAATGCTCATTTTCCGTCAAAAATGATGGGGTAAAAATCAACTTCATTACTGATCGCACAGAGCGATACCAGACAACAAAGGTGTACCCCATTACAATGTGTAAGGTTGTGTGTGTGTTTGTGTGTGTGTGTGTGTGTGTGTGTGTGTGTGTGTGTGTGTGTGTGTGTGTGTGTGTGTGTGTGTGTGTATTTCTGTGTCTGTGTCTGTCTGTCTGTCTTTCTGTGGGTGAGTGTGTACTAGTGTAGGAACTTAAATATTTTTGCTATGATAACAAACGCCTTTGCCATGCAGACGTGACAACTCAATCTCGTTTATTAATCAGTGAA
The DNA here is from genome assembly GCF_040938485.1 of Diadema antillarum. NCBI lineage: Eukaryota > Metazoa > Echinodermata > Echinoidea > Diadematoida > Diadematidae > Diadema > Diadema antillarum. The sequence goes on along the minus strand of NW_027270970.1, from coordinate 712,741 downwards.
GGCATGCTCCACCACAGGGAACAATGAGATAAAAAAAGAAAATACGACGAAGCATGCTTGAAATTTGGCTAGCTTTGATAGGGAGCATTTCTCAGAATCTCCCTCCTGAGACACGTCCCTATGTAGTTAGTGTAGTCTTAGAATTTCATGTGACTTTCTACAGTGTTCCATTCGCCTTGAGAATGTAAAGGAGAGAGAAGAAGAAGGAGAAAAAGAAGAAGAAGAAGAAGAAGAAGAAGAAGAAGAAGAAGAAGAAGAAAAGTGGAAAAAGAACAAGAAGTGAAGGAAGACGATACGAATGAGGCTAAAATAATATTTGCTTTTCACCGCAGTAGCTCACGATAAATAGAATCTCATGATGTATTTTATTACCAGATATCATTTTACAACCGTATTGACCTACCTTAATTTGAAATCCGTATCGTGCTTAACATATGAATATGATCTGATTTTCTCAGCGCTGAATACTACTCTCGACTCTGCGAGAGCAAGATACCAATATTCCAGTATTACTCAGTCTCTTATGTCTTTTCAATACCAACTCTTGATTTGTATGCCCATTACTTCTTTATGCATTTGATGTTTTTTGATACTCCTGTGCGAATTGTTAACTTACCATACTGATATACCTTCGCACCTAGACGCAGAGGCATTCAGCTGACAGTACAAATAAAAAAGTAGAAAGTCATTGTATCAAGAAGAGTGAGAGAAAGAGATGTGACTACCTATATGACTTTTATGCACTGACGATGACACTGAGCTGCTTAAGGCAGTTGTGCTTTAGGTGACTCAGACAGTCTGGGCAAGATATTTCATATAGGCGTGCATGAATTGAATTGATGACTGTTTTTCTTTGTGTTTGTTACCGACGAAAAGGAAATAGAATTAATAAAATAAGTTGGAAGGTCTGCCTATTAGTGCCTGCTGGGAGAGCAAACGAGAGCTGTACATCACGATCAGGTTAACTTGGTCCTCATTGATGTCTTTGCCTGACCAAAATGGCGTCAGATGGTCACGGACACTGTGATATAGACACGACCATCTTTCCTACATCTTATTTTTCTCAGTTTCTATCAGTCGAATCTCAGTACACGTGGGCCGTTGTAAGGTGATGCAATGTCTATACCATCATCATTCAACTCCACTCACTCAGCTAACATTCCGAGTGCACAAAACTTCGCATCTTCAAATGGCTAGTATCAATGATTACTCATGGCGTTGGTGATTTCGTTAGCCTGTCAGTTGTGAGATGCCAGTTCATCATGTTAACTCAGCAAGAGTTGAGTTAATCGTATATGAGTGAGTTTGTGTAGGCGTGTGTCTGTTTGCGCACAAGCAAGTAGTCGTTCTAGAGAAGTTTACGTCAAATGTTGTGGGTGTGTACAGTTCTCAGATTTTCATGCACGATCGTGTTTACAATGAGATGTTACAATGAGATGAGTGAAACGTCGTGCAAGAGTTCTATTAAAAGTCTGTTTACATCGTATGCTCATGCTTTCGTTTTGAGTTATTTTCTCTTATTTGTATCCGCTGAGCTCTGCAAAACTAACATATAACTTATATCTTATTTTTCTGTTGTTAATTTTCACTTCGGTAAGAATGTTTTATTTGGGATCTTTTTTTTTTTTTTGGTTAAATGAGGGAAGTAAATAGTTCCTATTGTTTCCGTATTTTGTTGTTTGTTTGTTTGCTTTTGTTTTTGTCTACTAGCTCTCTTCTCCCCCCCCCCCCCTCTCTCTCTCTCTCTCTATGAAATGTCTCTTCAGGAGTTTGTGATTAAAGAATTCTAGTGTGAAATATGGGGAAATAGAGTGCAAAGATCCACAAGATTGTATAGTGCCATATTACGTCTATATGTGAGCCGAACATCCTGATGTTTAAAACCAGTCGCGTGCCACATTCTAGGGGGAAAAAGAATATCCAGGTACATTGATTTGATTTCTATGAAATCAATATCGCCCTGACACTTGCCTGAAATCCTATATTGTGCTGATCACTAGAAATGCTGTCACAATATAACGACGGATCGAAACCCTATAGGGACTAGGATTCTGTCGGGATGTTACACTTATAAGTTGATATTGCTACGCCGTCTGTGAGTTAAGTCCCGAGAAGCGATTTATGACGTCATAGAGACGCGACACGCTCGTGACTTCAATTAAGTTGTGATGTCATTGGCCTCATTTTCGGAAGGCTGGATACCCTCACGGCCTCAAATGATGCAGGACGGGGGAGGGGAGGGGTGGAAAAACAATCATTAGGTGGATGGGGTCTGATTAGACATGTTATTAACTAATTAACCAGACTATTATTGCCACAGGGGGCTCAACATGATGCCCTAGATGAACTAGATAACTAGTTTTCTTTTTCCTCTGAGCGACCTTCCTGAGCTGATCTACACGCACATACCGATGCATGCATAGTTTTGCATGCAACTTACTGTTTCATTTGGTTTCCGAGTCCCTCTTCTGATTCCCTGGCATCACAATACGCCCTCCTCTTTTCTCTTCTCCTTCTTCCTATAACTTATTCATGATTCTCATTTCTCATTTGATTGCTATGTAAGTGCGTGTACTGGTTATTGTCATTTCGTTTGTAAGATTTAGAATGGTAGACTGTTAATGTATTCATGTAGCGCGAGTAAAGTCTTTCTTCTTTTATATTACGTTTCATTATATCATAAGATTGTCCGCGTATTAAAGTTTCATTTAGTGTGAGTCAAGAAGCCTTTCCACTTGAATGCACGTTTTCGTGCAGTCGGACTTATTTGGTAATATCGATTTTAACCACCATTCTCAGACAAGACCCCATCGGTTCCCTCATATTGAATTCTGTTTTACCATTGAGATTGCGGGCTTGTTTAGAGAGATTAGAAGACTTGCACACGACACGATTTCCATTTGAAGGTCTGTCTTTACGGTCTGTTTCTTTTTAGTTCTCACAGAGTAGCTATATTAACCCTCCATGTGCTAGTTCTTGAAACAAGAAATACATCAGAGACCAAAAACGGATTTCTTAAACTTATAGCAGTATATGGTAGCTTTCAATCCGTTAAGTCATGTATGGTGCACAGAGACTAGCTGGTACTGTGTATCACTTTGCTATCAAAGGGAGCAGTGAATTGTCATGATCTGTTTATGAAAGAGGTTTTCAGAGAAAAAAATTGTACGTGTGCGAGATATCACTTTTCGATCCCTTGTGAGTTTTTCGACCCTACCGATCGGAATCACAGATCAATAGCAAATCGAGTGATGTTCAGAGGTTTCGTAGAAAATGAAAGCTCGTTTAAACAATTTCGGCTTTATCATTCCTGCACCTCCGAAAAGTTCCAGCTAATGTCTTCCTTACTGTGACTCCTGGTCCGAATTATTCATATATAATAAAAATCCTACGATGGATGATGAGAAAAATCGGGTACATGTCACGAGATCGACACACATAAGTCATACAGCCTACGAGTCATACAGCCCACGAGTCATACAGCCCATTAGTTCGATACTATATAAGCTAACAAGCCCCACAAGACCGACACATTTAACCCCGTGTTGTATCTGTCGAACTCATGGGATGTTTTTACCTAGTGTCGGTCTCAATCACGCTCATGAATTCTTTTGTTTTAACAATAATACTATGCAATTTGTCGGCAAGATGATGTTTAAGTGTTCTAGCAATATGCTATTGTTTTCACAATGAGTTTATTGTTTTAGTAATATGCTTTTATTGTTTTAGATCATGCTCATGAATATTCTTTTGTTTACTCTTCCTGCTCCTGCTCCTAGACCTCTTAAAAAGCGACCTCATATACTACTCATGGGCATTATTTGCTTATTGTCGGACTCATGGGCTGTAGGACTCGTGGGCTGTATGACTCATGGGTATCGGTCTTGTGGGTATGCACCCCGACAAATCATGGCCTATATACAGGGTGGTCTCGTCGATGTTATACTACTCCCCTATAAAGCGCTCTTCCATTCTCTTCTCCGTCATTCAAAGATTCACATTTACACAGCTTTGTAAAGAAGGAGAGAGAAAGACGCAGGTAATGAACCTTTGTCTCCCGTGGACAGCTGTGGACGGGGTAGTTCGAAGCTGCCTTCTCCTGTGTATAATATCAGCAAACCACCGTATTCCCATGCTATCAAATATTATATATATATATATAATAATATGGTCTTATTTACCCAGGGTAGCCTCTTCAGTGTTGCCACTGTTCTACCAGAGGGCCCTGCTATTATTATTACCCTAGCGTTGCCAGGTACCCATTTATACACCTGGGTCGAGAGGGACATTGTGGGTAAAAACATCTTGTCCAAGGCTGTAAGCACTGGGTGGGATTCGAACTCACGGTCCTCCGTTCGGGAGTCGGGAGTCTTATCCACTATGCCACAGCGCCCCCACAATGATGGTTTGGATTACGCTAAAAAGAAGGTTTTAGCTTCACTATAGTGTATCGATTATTGGTGGTCATAATGTACGCGATTCTCCATCTCAGGCTACGCTGTATGATCAAATCTTCCCTTTAGATCAATTCGAACGTTTTTACATCAAGAACCTGAAAAAAAGACTAAATCCCGCAACCAGAGGTATAACAACAAAAGATAAGAACGACATGGCAATCAGCCAAGCTATGTATGCAAAGAGAGAGAAGATTCTGTTTAATACCCAGTTGGTTGTCCATATTAAGCACCTCTTGAGCAACATCTCAGGCATGTGATGAAAGCAATCTCAACAGTGAATCTCTGGAGACCTATCTCAAGCTGAAAAGTTTTCATCTCCCCACGCTTCTTCTCTTCGCTCGAGACATCTAGAGATGAAGGAAGAGATGAATAGATAAAAATGTAAACATGTGAATTCATATTGCTTCCATTAAACCTCCGGCAAGATGGAACAACAATACAGGAGGTGTGAGAGAGCATCGTTGTGTCCAGTTCAAGGAAAAAGCGAATGCTCTGTTTTCCATCGAACACGTTAGGTCGACGCGCGGAGCAGCTGCTATCCCCAAGGAAATTAATGAACACCGTCTATTAGATTGTAATACAGGTGAGCACTCTATAAATACTGTGTGGGGACCTTACATTATCACCAGCATTCTTAAATAATAGGCGACAACGTGTAATTCCCACGTCGTGCGACTGAAACAAAGTGAGCAAGAAACAAAAAGAACGGAAGCGAAAACAGAGTGAGGGAGAGGGGAAAAACGTGCGAACCAGCAGTGGAGGAAGAGGGCAAAATAAAAAAAAAGTCAGAATACAAACTAGCGGTAAAGATGGAGAGAGGGGGGGGGGACCATCCAAGATTTGCGCAGAATAGATAAACAGTCATTATCAGAAGAGCGGAACGACCTAATATTACCCGAATTGTGAGCATGGAGTGAAACTCTGACGTCCCCACGGTCTTTCCGCAGTCAGTTTGCAAGACTCAAACGTTCCCCTTAATCGAACCTTTCTATGTACAATGTTCTGAGATTTTTGTTTTTATGTTTACTTCATCTAGTCCTATTCTTTTTAAACCATACCCAGCGAGGACACGAATAAATTTGTAACTTGAGATTCCACAGCAGCACTATGAATAACCACACGTGACAATCTCCCTATGTGTTGTCTGTGAATATATTGTATGTGTCTATACCACGCAGACAAATAAAAAAAAAACTAAAAAACAAACAGGTGTATGTAATTTATGTACACGTGTCTGAGTATAGAAATACATGTACCGATGTGCCACGAATTATGATAAACTTGACATCACCATACTTCGTACTCACAAATAGTATGCCTGCTACCTGCTAACACTGCAACTTGGTATATACTATCTCTTCCAATATTCTTCTACAATCCATTGAACCCTTTGTGAACTGTGAGCGAGCTCTATCACGTGTCCAAAGTGTACTGATGTCCGGACTGGTAAGGTTCACGTGAGCGACATTTTATATAGGACTTCGGCATATTACAAATCTTGCAAGCTGGAAAGAAAAGAAAAAGAGAGGGGGAGGTTGAAATGAGCGGCTCTGTAAACTATGCAGGACTTATTGATTCTTGTCTTTTGCTGCGAGCAACACAAGATGCAAATTTCTTCCCCTGTCCTTAGACAATGGGAGAGACGATACAGTATCTAAACGTGAAAAAAAAAGAGAAACTATACTATTTTACTTATACTGTTCATGAAAACAAACTAGCTTGCTGTCTGGAAGAGTGGATGTATTCGGGAAGCATTTCGTTGCTGATCGTTATATCAAAATCACATATATGTATGATTTCTTCACGCCACCCTCGAAAAGCTTTTGCCAAATACTGACACTCTAGACATGATCATAACCATCACGAGGTAAGTTGATGCACAGGAAACTTCAGACGTACACGCAGAAACTTAAGCGCACAGATGTACAACGATGTTTCTGCAGAACCCCTCCATATTGATGACGGCTGTATTCGTTATTCCCATGGTCCATTATTCCGAAATACACAAATTCTGTATAAATTCATGTTCGTTAAATGATAATGCTTCTTTAACAAGAACATCTGTGGCATTATTCCGAAAGTTTTTTATTCTAAAGGTTCGTGATTGCAAAAATGAAATGTATTTCGTATTAGGCCTATAAGGTAATTCATCCATGAATATAAAACAGATCGTTATTCCGGAGGTTCGTGTAAATCCGAAAATGAAGAGAAGGTGCGTACTATAACGTACCTTTGGACTTTAGAACATTGTTTCGTTTTCGGATTAGCGAACCCTTGGAAAAATTGGAATACCGAACCTTATTTCATTTTCGGATTAACAAACCTTTGGAATAACATACGGTAACCATTACAAACCAGCACCAACATCGAAATGAAGCCTTGAAAATAAAATCTTCTTTTTGTCTCTTTCAGTGGATCAACACGACGGGATCGGAGAGGTTAAAAGGTTCGATTATAAGGATAAACTATTCTTGCTTCCACGATGTTCAGCCACCGTCTTGTCTTGTCTTCAAGATCGCTGGTTCAAGAGATTGTAAGTAGACGGTGTCTCTGTCCCAATGTTACTCTGTTTGTAGGTGTTTATTTCCCTCCACCATAATGGGGAAGCGTTGAAATTGATGCCCTATTCATCCGTTTTTGCTACGACGTGTTTTTTGTTTAATCGGTTCATTCGGGCATTGCACCCTCCAAGGAAACAGAGCTATTGATAGATTTCTTTCCACTGATGGTGAGGCAGTTAGAAAAAGGGAAGGTGGTAGGAAGGACGGGGCACGTTTGCACTTGTTCATTTAAAATGTTTATTATCACGTAAATCATGCCCCCCCCCCCCCCCCCCCCAATGTGATGACAAAACAACGTCCGGTCAATTTCTACACTCACTAACAGATCGACACTAAAGGTACTTTTGTGTGTCTTTGATTACAAAATTGGAATTGGCGCAATGACTTATGTATGTATGTGAGTACGTATGTATGTGTACTGAATACACAATAATCATACATAATATACATGCTATACATTCGCAAAGATCCTAAAGTACATGCACACAATTATCATATCTGTACTTAAACACTTTATATTTTGACATAAGATAAATGTATCACATCGGCGAAGTGTTTTCATGTATCACGATTTCAAGAATCACAATAGCACTTGGCATTATCTTCATTAGATGTCAACATGTTCTTTAATCATTTCAACTTCGGATTACGAGCTTGCAGTTCTACCATTTTTGTTCAGTTCTACCATTTGAAGTGCCCGTATGTAGAGAATGAATTCCTAGCGTGATTTCATTTCGGGCTTGTTGGGAAGCTTCGTGGACTGATGACATCAGACATTAATGACTTAATGGCCAAGTGGTTTCCCACGAGATGATCAGTCGAGGCGCCCTCATTAACGACCAGTCTTTAGTAATAACATGATACACATTAAAAGATAATATATATTGACGTCAAGTCCCAACATCAATACCTTTTGATGCAAACTCTCACCACCCCCCCCCCCCCACACACACACACATACCTATACCATGTATACACATTATACAAAATGCACAGTCACAAATGGTCACACACTATCTGCTTTTTTACCCTTTCATTTGTATTAGAAACGTACATTGGTCTGAGAGACACAAGGCCGTAGGATTACTGGGATAGGAATATAATTAATACATGTATACTTTTAAGCATCTCTCTCCCCCTCCCTCCCCTCTCTCTCTCTCTGTCGTGAAATATTGTTCCTGAACACTTATTTTGCCAAATCTTGATTTTTAATGTTTAAAAAAAAATCTTTTTGCAGATTTAGATTACAAAATTCTCTTTTTACAAAGCATGCCGCCTAGATAGAGCTTGCGGCTGATAAATCGAGGGGTCTTGTAGCCGTGTTGAAACAGGTCACAATGACTTGATACTCATACAATCATATGCGGGAACAAGTACATACAATTAAAATGTTACATACAATTCCAAGTAATTTTGTTTGTAATCTTTTACTTGATTATTACCAGTCCTCTTTCACTTCATCATTCTTCTTTGCATTGCCAAATATCAGAGCCGTACCATGCACAAAGAACTGTAGAAATAGGAACGTCTAGATTACTATGTACAGCATATCAAATAGCAAGGATAGCCTGATATCTGTATAATAGACCATAGAGCTCCATGGATAACCGATTGAGCGACATGTACGTGAGGGAAAATCAAATACAAGAACTCGTAGGGAGAATTCAATTTTCCATCACCAAACCTCTTAAGGGTGGGATGACCTTGATGGAGAAACACCTTACTGAGATACAGATTGTACACCACAAATACGTTGTAGCAAAAATTGAGATTCTTTTTTTCTGTTTGTGTTTGAAAGAGACAGCTATGAGACTAGAAAATTACAATGTTATTTACCACACCCAAAACCATTCACAGTAACATATAGCTACATTTCTCTCCTCGTGGGTAGGCATTGTTGTCCCCGTAGGTTTTTAATTCGTTGGAATGTCAACCTATTACATTCATGGCACCGTCGTGAATGTGTTCCCTCGCTCTTTAACATCCCTTTCATCTTCTCCCTCTCTCTCCCCTTCCATCTCCCTATCCCTCTCCTTCCCTCGCATTCCCCCCCCCCCTCTCCACCTCTCGCTCTCATTCTCCCTCTCTCTCTCACACACACACACACACACACACATGCACACGCACACGCAAACACGAATACACGTACGTGTTCTTATATCTTTTCTCGCTATTAATTTTTTGGGCCTCCTCATCTCATGAATCTATGTTGACTCTTTCTGGCTCTGTTTACCGAATGTTACCCTTCCGTCACCGTCATTCTGTTCCTTCCGTGTATAACGCCAAGAGCTGATTAGAACATAGATGAATAATCATTCAAGTCTGCAAGCTTACAAAAGCCAACACATGAAAGACAAAGTACTAAATAAGAGAAATTCTTACATGGATGGGAGCTAAAACATCATTTACCTCTTTTCTTCCCTAGATTCTGTAGCAACCGATGTTCTCCTGCAAACGAAGACAACGCCATCTACGGCAAGGAATAGGCTAGGCTTCAGCAACGGTTTGGAGAGTATGACGTCCGTCTACAACGGGTCAACCACACCGGGGCCCGCCGTAACGCTGGTGACCGCAGGAGGCAATGGCACGACTCGGAACGGGACGACGACAGGTGGGTGTGGTTTTAAATCTTTACAGCAACATTCAAGTGCAGGACAGTCTGTCTTTCAATCTGTCTGTCTTCGTAATCTACAGGCAGAGTCAGAGAACATTGCTTTCATTTGCCACATCAACTGTAGTCGCTGGAACACTGGTGATATGGTGATAATGATCGAGATAGCTTCGATTGTTTCGAATGTTACGAGCGAAGTCTTGTTTGCCCCTCATGTGCATTGAATATAATTCTGTCCTGAATAGCACTGTAGCACAAATTTATGACACGCGCTTGAAGGTTAGTAGTATCAGAGTATGTGATTTTCCTATAAAGACTTTGTATTCTGTGTTCGAATTTCTTGTGTAATCCCTATGGCAATCAGGCCAGACTTTGTACCAAGGGATTCAAGAAGAGCTTATTTTCATGGCTTACGAGCGGTGTCTTGCATCCCGTTTCCTTGGTTACATGTTGGTTCCGTGTTATCGCAATCAACCAAGCATAACTATTATGCCTTACCTAATTATCTCTGGAAAATAAACACCGCAAAGGCCTGTGTTCACAAAAATAGCAAATAACAATGATAGTAGCTACATAAATGGAATACAGACCATTTGGGAATCAGTGTCACGTTAAAACAAAACAATGAACATAATCAATCTGGCCATAACTTTTGCAACACATCAATCACAAAGAAAAAAAAAATCGTTGTAAAAAAAATCATAGATATTAACACTTTTTTATCTTAGGAAAGTTGTCAATTATTGAGCAAGTTTTAACTTGTGGCTGTTGCACATTTAAGAATATCGAGCTCTTACAGTGCGTAGATTGTTTTGATACGATACTCATTCCCCTAAATCTGTTATGTTATGTTACATTTAGCAGATGATGCCCAGTCTGCGTACGAGGAGCGACTTGAGGTGATCGTGACAGGCCTGTGTGTCGGGGTGGCTGTCCTGCTCTGTCTCTGGCTAGCCTGCTTCCTCGTGGAGAAACGTTCACAGTCCAAATACATGTTAGTATCAATTCGTGAGTCCAGCTGAGCATTATTATATGTTCTTGTATAAGAAATGAAAACAGCTTGTTTCCTGGACATAAGGTATGTCACAAAAATGGAGGTCATTGTATGAGAGCGAGAGTGAGTTCACTTACAAACCCGCGCAAACGATCTAAGTTCACTTTTGGTGCAGAGTAGGTTGCAAGCCCATTCAATTGATCAGTCCCACACTGCAAAACAATTAGATCATGCCCACCCCTTCTGACAGGTGAATGGCAATCGTCTTTAAAGGACAAGTTCACCTTCATAGACATGTGGATTGAGGGAATGCAGCAATATTAGTAGAACACATCAGTGAAAATTTGGGGAAAATCGGACAATCCGTTCAAAAGTTATGAATTTTTAAAGTATCTGCGTAGTCACTGCTGGATGAGAAGACTACTACAGTGCATAATGTCATATGCGTACGACCATATAAAGAAAATAAAAGGAGAATTTCACAAAATTTGACTTTTTGAATAAAGTGCACATTTCTTCGACTTGTTACTGACATATATTAAGGGTAATATTATTCCCCCTGCCTTCTGAAAGAGAGAAGTCAAGTGTCCTTTTGTTATGCGAGAAAAGTGAAAATATGTTGAATGTTCTTTATTCTTTCTTTGTACCGTTGTACTCATGTGACATCACAAGCTATAGTAGTCTTCTCATCCAGCCTTGAGTAAGCAGAAACTTCAAAAATTCATAACTTTTGAACCGATTGCCCGATTTTCCTCAAACCCTCAATGATGTGCTCTACTAATATTGCTGCATTCACTCAACCCATATGTCTATGAAGGTGAACTTGTCCTTTAAATGGCATCGAGGCACATGAATGAACCAACGAGTGACGAGTTCGGAAACCAAAATCATTTTGTAGTTATTCCAAGCTGTAATAATGATAGCAACTACAATGATAAGAACTCAGATGAAGTACTGTTTGTTGCTACCGAGCTGCCTGCAAGACGTGTTGTAGCAAAATCAGCCCGTCTTCAGCGGGTTAGAATTTGTCTTCCACAGTTGTTGTAAGCCGCTCTATTTATCGGGACCCAACCATTCTTCAATTTCTTCTTTGGGCGGACATCATAGCATGATCCACTGTCGGAGATAGGGACAAAAGGCTACAGAAAAAAAAAAATCATGCAACTCCGTGACGTGTCGGTATTATCAAAAGTCCCACAAATCCATAAAATCGTTTGAGACAAATGAAAATCATTTCATGACGTTGTACGAAAAGAAATGAACAGTTATAATGTCTTGGATTTCATCACATCTCCTGGAAAACACAGCGAAGATATTTAAGGGCAGGTTGTGGTTATGCTGCATGATCATTTTGTTTTTACTTTAGATACTATGGTTCACATTCACAATAAATCAAATTATAGTAATGCGTTCTAAGAATCCACATCAACTACCAAACAGATAAAGAGTGGCTTGTTTACTCTTCATTTCACTCTTTGAACGATGCGTGTTGACCTGACATATAATTTTCGGGCTGTGTAAGTATGGGTTTGATTTGCGTACTCTTGTTTACATTCTTTTCTATTTTGTTTTGCATTGTTTTCGTTGCTGTTGTTTTCGTGTGGTTTTATAGGAAGCGTGGGTCAGACAAACAGACGGTATCGCAGACCCGCCAATATCCACACGATGTCGCGACAGTGAGAAAAACACTTATGGTAAGTATGAACGCTGAAGAAAAACAAACACACAACACCTCTCTGTGTTCAAGTTGACCGAAACATAGAAAGGATGAAGGAAAAGAAACAATGTGCTAAAAGTTTCATCGAAATCAGTCAAAGAAATGTCTGAAAGTTCAGGAATTCTATAGTTTGATGCTGTTTTTTTCGAGACGAGGATAGCGATCATACTCACAATGTGCACACTAGGTGAGACGAGGACGTCGCCCCCTACAGCTCTCCTATTCATATGTGTATTAGTCATTATGACGTCAAGTTTACTAGTGTCAATGATTAAAAGCCCCTCTAGCCCCTTTTCCTATAAAAACACCAATCATCGCTCGGTCATTAAACGCTGAGAACAATATGACGCAAAGGTAACTTCTTCCATTTGAATTATCCATTATTCAAAATGTAATAATCCATTATTAGAAAAAAATAAGTTGTCAATGGCCTACTTGTGACGCAATAATATCCTCGCATCATCTCGTGTAAATATGAGATAGTGACCAATATTAGTGATTCGTAAAACACGTGTAAATTGGAATTTCATGATTTTCTCCCGTTTTGCTGGATTTCAGTGACATTTCAGGGCTCGGTGTTCATTCCTTGGGATGAGACTTACAGCCTTCGGTCCTGTCGTTGCTTTTCTAGAAGCATTCATTGCTTTCATGCCGTCGTGTTAAACCTACTATTATTCACTGCTTCTGGTTTACTCCAGTAATCATAGTGATTACTATGAACATAAAATCAAGGATATGATAACAACGCCCATGGAATAAAACAAGTTAAAGATCTTCATGTTTCTCAATTCTATATTGTTCTCAAGTTCACTCATCTGAAACCCTCCTTGTTTATTTCGTTCTATTCGATTAATCAATCAATCAATCGACCACACAGGAAATTTACGACATGCCGATGATCCGCGTGGCCCAGTCCGACGACGAGGCCTCTGAAAGCGGCTCCTCGGCCCAGTCATCCCGTGGCCGAGGTCGTCTGGAGAGTGAAGGTGACGAGCAGAACAGCTCAACGAACATCTCGTCATCGGACCAGCCAACGGGAGCCGACTCCTCGTCCTCTGAAGATACGTTACGAAAGAAGGAGCCGAAGAAAAAGTCGGCCAGCTTCAGCGAACCGCGGGTTCATCTCGACATTCCAAAGGTGTCTGATTGAATTAGCACGTGATCCAATAAGTTTAATAAAGCGTAGAGTAGTTTTCTTTTCTTTTCCGGCGGTAGCTGGCTTTAAATTGAGCAGCCAGTGTCCAGTAAATTCCATCCAATTTGGCACATACTGACGTTTCTATGTGGTTATCATGCAACCATCCCCTCGTAGATAGAAGAAGAAAGAAAGAAACAAATTTTCTGTATTTTCTGTATTATTTTGCTTGCATTGTAATCTCTTTCAGTAATATAGATTCTGTTTCGTTCAAACGCAGGATACAGCAACAGACAAGTTCGGTCAGTGGCGGCCGGTAGCAAAGATTGGTTCACCGGGTGAGGTGCGCTCAAACAAGTTCATCAAGACTTCTCCGCCAGCACACCCGAAGCGCCCGCTGGTGGGCGGCAGGTCGCCGTCGATCTTGAAGAAGCCAGGTAACATTAGCGCCAACAAGTCCCCGCCGTCGATACTTCGATTCTCCCGAGGTCGACGATCGCGAGAGGAGTGCACGACCATCGAGATGAACTCGCTGAGCCACTCGCCGAAGAAACAGATGAAGCTGGTGTCGGCGCTCAAGTCGTCGGAGTCGAAAAGACACAAACGGACTCGATTCAAGATGGACGAGCCGGACGAGGCACCCGTCATGGCGGGCAACTGCGCAGGCGCAGATGCAGCCGCGGCTGGGCGCAAGGCGTCGCCCGTCACCGACACGCCTAAGCAGCTGGTCACGTGCGAGGTGCACTTCCAGATGCCCACACATGCAACTCTGAACGGAGACCTCGAGGCCGAAGATGAGTTCGATGATGATGACGAGGAAGTGACGGAAAGGACTCCGCTAAAAAAGGACGTCGACTTCGTTGTAGTTGAGAAGGGTCTAATGAGCAAGTGTAACTTTAACTTGAGCTGGGAAGATACTGACGGGCTGCCGTGTACAGATGTATGACCAAAGCCTTAGCGCCTTGGCTCAGCCTCTCCTTCTAAGAGATTACTGCAAGAGTCTGGGTACTCGGTACAGCCTAAGGACAGCCGTTTCAATATGCAACAACAACATGAGAAAAATGCACGCTACAAAACAAAGTATATCATTCTCACGGCCAGTAATTCACTTCATCTTATGTTGATTGCGGCTCTTTGCACTAGATATTCTTCATTTTGTTTGTCACCAATTTACACAGTACAATATTTGATTTTCAGAATTAGTTGCAACGATATTCACATTATTTCTTCTGAACTAATTTCTGCTGTCCGTTTCTTTTGCTCATTGCATTAAACGAAGAGAAAAGATAATACAAGACAACGCTGCAGAGATTGTGCAGGGGTGCTACATCAACGGTGCCTATGGAAACCCATTTCGCCATATCCCTTCGTGCGAAGTATCGGACAGCCAACAAGAAACTTGGTTTCATAAATGGTTTTGTTGCATTCATTTTCTTTGTTCTCATCCTGACATTTCAGTTTTCGAAAATGACGTTGTGTTTATAGCATGTAAGAACCTTCGAGGTTATATCTAATTTATGAGCACCAATACAATCAGTATAAAGAAAACTTTCAGATTCGGATACAAAGAAACTAAACTGTGATTTAACTTGCTGCATTCCACATGCGAACATTCTCAGAGCAATAGACATTATCTTATAAGAGGAGTAAGTGGAATCATAGCAATGAGAACCGTCACCTCGACAGCGCCCTCAACATTTCCTGTCGCATGTCTAATAATAGACGATCGGAGAATCAAGATGAACCACACGTGACACAACAGCGATGTAAGAAAATTGAAAAACAAATACAAAAACGAAGGAGTGGTGTGTTTATTACTGTCGGCGCTTTCTATCCCCATCAAATCGTCTGTCCTTTAATATATGGAAGTCAAAAGGCATTCATACTCTGTAATATCAACATTACAGTTTATTCATATCAATGCCTGGATATCCGCAGCATGGGATGATGGAGCTCCTAAAAGTGTTGAAGCGTTTGGGAAAATGTGACAAGTCAGTAACCGATGGTGGATTTGAACATAAAGATGTTGAAATAAAGAAGCAAAACAAAAACTTCAACGAAAACAGTTCTTGTATTCAGTGGACCAAAGAACCTCCAGACTGCAGTTGCGAATCGACAGCGATGAATGGCCGGAATTCGAATTGAGTAAGCACAAAATAATGACACGTTACCACTTTCAACGAACAACTACCGGGTCAGAGGTCAAAGGACGGCTTTGTCTTAATGAATTTGCGAGACATTGTTTACTCATTCACTGCGTTGTATTGAATCGCCTATGGTCGAAATGAATCGTGCAAAAGAATAATGAATGGAAAGACTTTCACGGTATTTATAAATATTCATACGTGATGCAAATTTGAGAAGATTTTACATGCAATAACACTATCTTTTCTGTAAGATTTCCGAGGGCGTATGAAATATATTTATCAGAAGTAGAACAGAATCTGTTCATCGTTCTGGACATAGTGCACACATTATTCAGGTTTCATGAGTGATATGCTTTACTTTGTCTCATTGGAGATGACTTGTGGATGAGTGCAGACATACAGTTTCATATTTATTCATACATGCTGAATGTGAGAGATGTATTGTGAGAGCTATAGATAGTTTATCATATCATATTATCTTAAATATTATATAGCATTTGTAAATGAATATTTAATAACGTTTATACTGTTTTACATTCAGCAATATACTTACTTTACAATGGATTGTGTACTTATTCTGAACGTCAAAATTATCATGACTACATCCTACATCCCGTTCCCTGGTCTAATAATGCAAAATACCACTTTTTGTTTTCATTCCAGCTAAGATAAGCTCACCGTTCAGGTAACAAAAAGTTTCTGCTGTTTTGCTGAGACGGTCGAGATTTAAATCAATTTCAATAAATTTTGTAAACGTAGGGACGAGTTTGGTGCAAACAAACTGAACAGCATACTTATGGCTGTCATGGCCCTGGAGGACACTGCAAAACAAATATTAGTATCTCGTGGAAAACATGAACCAAGATTTAAAAAAAAACACAGTTACGGCAACTCGTGAATTTCGCGAAAAGACAATTCTCGATTTCTGTCAGTCATCTCAAAAAAATTGCGATGATTTAACCGTGATTAATTATGAATACTGCAAAATATTCCTCCAAAGTAGATAACACTTCGTTTGGCATGTTGAAATGCGCAAAAATGTCACAACTTCTGTGTGTGTGTTTTTTTTTAATCAATTTACAATTTATTGCCTATTCATTGCAAGGTTAGTTATTACTTTTTTGCTTTTTGTTTTTTTATTTGTTTTGTTTTATGCTACTAGCGTATTTGCATCTCTTCGTTTCGCCATGAGTCAACTGAATATGGTGAGTGATCTTATCTTAGACACACGTTACAGATGTCTACCGTTAAGTGAGTAGATTCAACAAGCTGTCGTAGAAATGACGAATTTCTGCAATCGTTCAAGAACTTGTTCTTTTTTTAAAGCAGTGGAAAATCGCAAAACACTATGCAATAGATATGAGCTTTACTGTCAATATTGTAAATTTGTTGCGAATCTGTTGTGAATTTACAGTGAATTCGTAGTGAATTTACTGAATTCGACATGCCGGATGTCTCCCACGGCAACCATCAAGTTGCAAAGTGTATTTTGTAAGTTTTTGCATTGAGTTCTTATGATCTCTAGCTTAACTGGAATAAATCAATCAAATCCATAGTAACTCTTATGATATAAGGACCGCAGATTTACTTCTTGACAAATTCGTTAATTGCCGGCAGTTAGCTAGTGTTAGAAACCATACTGTTTTTAACGATTCTATTCTTGAACCTGCTCTCAATTATGTTACATGTACAGGCCTACCTGGGGAGAAACAATATTGATGTCTTTCTCGGGTTAGTCCTGACAATTTCAACTAATTCCGTGAAAATAGTATAAAGATAGTAAAAATTCCTGTAAAAATTGCAGCAAATCTGATGGCAGCAGAGTCGCCAGAAAGTCTGCTTTAAAAATACAGACCGTATGTATTTAAAACATATATTTCTGAACTGTAATTCATAGTCAACAGGTCGCTACGTAACCTGCACTAGCAGCAATATACTGTAAAACGTTTCACATATTATGTAGAAAAAACATTAAATGTTAAACCTTTACATTATATATCATGCAAGCACTGGTCAGGGCTCAGTTTGAACATGGCACGCTTTAAGAAAGATTATTATCATATGTTTCTATGAATACATGTAATTCCATGGCATTGTCCAGTATTCCTAAAGTAAAAGGGTGTAATACTTGATAGTGTACCGATGATGAATTTCCAACAATGTGACCATGGGTGTGCCACAATAGTTGTTATTCTGAAATCAAAAGACCCATAATGTATCAATGATAAATCAAACGACGTTTGGGGAAATAAGGGTTCTTGCCTCCAAGTTTGGACCATCATGATTCAAAGGAAAGTGTTCAGACAGTGATGCAACCAAAGTCTGGCGATGAATTCTGTACACGGTGAAATCACATTGTACCTGGGAAATGGAATTTTGGTACCTTGATGTGTTTTACCTGAAGTTATCAGAGAAGCTGTATTTCATTGTCACATAGAACCCACGTCGTTAATCAAATTGAAATTGCATATCATGTATTCATGAAGGCCGTGTCACACCTTTCCGGGCAAGCCTTGCGTGTGGCTTGTGAAGAACAATTTTTACTACCCGGAGGTCCCCGCAGATAACCCGCACATGACAGTACCTAGCACGTATCTCACCCGTAGTCGCCCGGAGGTGCGCACGCAAATCTTTTTACCCGTAACCATGTTTAGGCCCTGTCACACCTTTCCGGGCATGCTACGCGGGCTTGTTGTGTGTGGGGATTTTCCAGCATACCAGACAATTTCTGAGGGCGGACAAGGATTTGGGCGAGTCAGAGCATGTGTCTTACTTGCTGGACGCGTTCTACTTAAATTCTACTTGCGGGTATACTGTGTGACCTGTGTACCAGTCGCGTGGGGGGCTGACAACTCAGTGAAGGAATTCCTCTGAAGGAATGGCAAAAGTTCCACAAAATGTCATTATCTTGGCTGCATACGGGGACTGCGAAGTATATACCTGCGTGGAGTTGCCCGCGAGATACTGCCGCTAAGGGCCTCCTACTGGCGTTCTGCGTGGACCTCTCCGGGCATCCCCGCGACTCACCCGGAAAAAGTTTTGGTCATGCTCAAAACTCGGCTGCGGTTAAATCGGACTTGCATGCGCACCTCCGGGCAACTACAGGCGAGATACGCGCTAGGTACTGTCAGGTGCGGACCAACTGCGGAGAGCCCCGGGTAGCAAATTTGTTTCCCAACCAAGCCACAAAACTTCCCCAGATACGGTATGACAAGGCATTGAGCATGCTCAAAACTTGTTCCGAGTGAGTCGTGGGGGTTCGCTCGCAGAGGTACACGCAGAACACCAGTAGGAGACCCTTACCGGCAGCACCTCTCAGGCAACTCCAACGCAGGTACTTTTTAGTACCTGTATAAAGTCGTTCGTAACAGAAAACGGATCGGTTTCAAAGCTCTCACGCAGGTCACACGGAATACACGCAAGTAGAAGGTAAGTAGCACGCGTCTAGTAAGTAAGAAACAAGTGGGAAACTCGCAAACATTCTTGTCCGCCCGGGGAAATTCTCCTGCGTGATTGAAAATCCCCTCCTCGCAACAAGCCCGCGTAGCTTGCCCGGAAAGGTGTGACACGGCCTTAAACTGGGCAGGATGAATGAGACATTTACCAGTATTATGAAGAGACGAAACGGCGTTTAACCCTCTCCGTGTCAGTGAGTCAAATATGCACAAATTTCATGTATAAACCTATGGACAGGGATGACTGTGGTACACGGAGGGTTAACATTAATTATCCATGGTACAGTATCGGACAACTTCGGCACGGCTATGACTATATATTAGCAATTCAGGTTCTAGAGAGAAAAGTATCTTGCCGGTTTACATTATGCCTGCATCCCGTTTAAAAATCTGAAAAGCTTGGGTATAGGTAGATGAAATCTAGTATCTGATTTGTAAAGATATTGAATGACGTTTTCCAGTGGGTTCTACTTATTATTTGGGCTAAACCGCTTGTACTTGCAAGTAATACGTAAACTGCGCACACAATGCAGGACGTTAATGAAATTTTGAAAGGGATAAAGATATTTGATACAGAGGCAGTGCAATAACAATATTTCATAAAACGCAATTTTACATTAATCATGCAGATGTTTCAGTGAAATTGCTATTTGAGTAATCAGTGCGGAACGAATAGTTATCTCGATCATGACGTGATTGCGTAATAATTCATTCTCTTAGTCACATGATTAAGAGGGTCATTTGGAAATATCTCGTTGAAAGGTGTACCCATTCAAACGATCACCACCCTCTAATCAACGATATAATCATACTGCCTTCTACAATTATTGCTTTATGTCCTTTGAATAGATTTGAGGTGTCCCTTTAAATGGGGGTGTTATCAGGGCGCACAATAAACCAGGTTTGTGATATCATGATGGAGATGTGTAAATCTATCAAACATTGACGTTATATTGGCGCTTTTCCTGTAAATCCTGCACATTTCGTTTTCCATATGAAATGTCTGTTATTTAGTGATAGCTTTCGTGTTTTGTTTTGGTTTCATTTAATTCCTAGATTAATACAATAGTTATCATCATACTTCGACAAAATTGTGCTTTGATTGCGTTTAAGTTCAAACATCGTAAACGGAATTTGTTAAATGTGTGGGTTTTTTCCTGGCAACTAACTCATAATTTCCACCAAAATATTATTGATGACCTTTGTTGTATGTACCATGTACCTGCTGAGACCGTAAAACCGAAAAAAAAAAAATGATGCTAACCCATGGTCAAAAGTGGACTTGGAACACATTTGGATGGAGACACTGTCCGTCGCTTCGAAGCACCCAAGTTGAAGCCATGTTGATAAAAAATGTATAAGCATCGAAGCTTGCTTGGATTGTGCAGTGTTATGATTTCAAATGACTTTTACCTCTACACTTGTATTTTGGATTCGATTATGAAGTCATGACAACAATGTACACGTATCGAGCAATACAGGCGTCCCTTAAAGTACCACAAAACCTGTCATAATTCACTTGATATACCACGAACAAGGTAAATAACGTTCAGGGCAAATGCAGGGATTTCATGGTTATGGACACGATGAATGTCACGTCAAAGTCACAGTTTCGAGTGACTTTTACCAGTTACGTGACCACTTAATTAGAAGGAAATCACTACAATACATTTAGCTCTGAGACACCGTACACCATATTTGAGTTTGTGCTCACTGGCATAGTTGGGCGTATAGTGAGTTGCATCAACTTGCGGTATTCCCAGTCAGAAACTTTAAATGACGAATATCGAGATGTATTGTGAAGTAGGATATACTCACATGATGTAATAGGCTGCCAGATAATATAGGAAATCTAGAAGATGACGTTCGATATACTCATTTCAATAAAGAAACAACTGATTTCAATAATAACCCGACATTTTGTGCTCATACTGATGTTTTAATTTTGTCAATGCCGGCATCGATCATCGTACGATAAATTCAAATTCAAGATCAAATTAAACAGCTCAACAGCCCAAATTCTCCTCTCCCCTCTAAAATCATGTACAAACATATACTAGTAGTTACCTACAACAACTACATACAAACATACACAACAAATGCATACAAACATACATACCAAAATAGACACAGACATACATAAATACATACACGCATAACATACACACGTACTGACTTATGATACTGTACATACAGTCATGGACATGGCAGAAACGCACATACACCCACGTGTGTTTGTGCAACATTTTTATTTTATTATCAGTCCCTGAGTAATGTTTTGTAAACAGGGCCCCATGGAAGACCAGAAGTGACTATCATTGTTACTACTAAAAATGGGCTACCCTCCGTATGTTTTTTTTTTTCTTGACCTTCATGTAAAACATTCTTCTTTCTGTATGGAATATGTCAATTCCTATAATACGGAAATAAAAAAAAAACACAAAA
Source organism: Diadema antillarum (assembly GCF_040938485.1). Classification (NCBI taxonomy): domain Eukaryota; kingdom Metazoa; phylum Echinodermata; class Echinoidea; order Diadematoida; family Diadematidae; genus Diadema; species Diadema antillarum. The sequence goes on along the minus strand of NW_027270970.1, from coordinate 691,219 downwards.
TGCATGCACACATACACACATATCATACATATATACACACACACATACATGAATACACACTTTAATGTTTGTTCTCCTCAATAGTGTGCATGAAATTTGTCATACATCTTATTGTCTGTGTATAAACATATTTGCAAAATAATGTGGCTGGTTGACACAACATATTGAAGCACTGACTGAAATGAATACAGTGTATAAGATGATAAAACTGGTGTTTCCATGTAGGGCCTATACACAAGCGACTCCAGTTAAAACAAAGTCCTCGGGACCGGCAGTTTTTTTCATTACATTGAAATTTCATTATAACCGAACAAATAAAGTATATAAAGATACGTAGATAATAATTCTGGGACTTGAATTTTTACTTCACTGTATTCAAACCGGAATTTCATTATAAAATGTGTTCGTCATAATGGGAGTGCACTGAACGCACAGTGAGAATCGGGAACATCATTTCGACGTAACAGAGAAAAAATGTGTGTCAATAATTTGGTAGATATAATGAAAAGAAAAACACTTTAAGCGGACCACTAAAGACATGAAATGTGAGCATACTGGACATATATAAAACCAAACAATGACAAAAACATGCTACTATGTTATTTCTCAACCATTAACGATAACAAAAAATCAAGGACAACATTAACAGACACCTGTTGAATCTCAGAGACTCTAGGTGAAGTATTTCATTAAGATCACCTTATCTGTAAAATCATAATGAAATACTATTTTTTGCTGTACAGGGAAATCTGTATCCCACAGAGTCCCTCAGAATTTGGGAAATATTTCTACAAACTCATTTTCAGCTGCCAAGATGCGATTACCAACAGAACAAATCTTTTATCATATAAAAATGTCTTTTAGACATGCTTTGATTAGAATATATATATATATATACATATATATATATATATATATATATATATATATATATATATATATAACGAAGAATAAACCGGTAATGCAATATTTCGCCAATATAGAGTTTATTGAGCAACTCAAATTTTCGGTAAAATGCTAGCAAAAGCATGTGTCTATATCACAACATGAAACAATTTAATTGCTGGAGCGCTCTTTAACTTATTTTTGTAACCTATGGTACGTTGATGAGTACATAGTATGTCGATATCATAACTTGTGTTAATACAAAGTAATTGAACACCATTGTTACGTAATAAGCTTGTCAATGTCCTCCTCCTTATGCGTGGGGTGCCTTGACTACATTGCGTCTACATGGCAACATCATTGTAAAGGGTACGCACTCTCATAGCAACCAATTCTGTGTATATGAGTGCGCGCTCTTCATGTTCAATTTATGTTTTGACAATGACATTCCGCGTCGAGACTCCTGAAGAAGGTGGATGGAAGCCTCCGAAAATTTGAGTTGCTCAATAAACTCTATATTGGCGAAATATTGCATTACCGGTTTATTCTTCATTAAATTGGAGCCAATACATGAATTCGCAACATATATATATGGGCAATTCCGCGGTTAGTAACGTTACATTTAAAGAAATTTAGATATTTATTTTTACTACTAAATCACCATTTATTCATTTCAAGTCAAAATCATCGTAAAACATGTTCATCCTTCCCAGGTCTATGATATAGAAAAGAATGAATACAGTCCAATAAATATTAGAATTGCTATGGCAACTAAAAGGGCTGGTTAGTAACGTTACGAAAAAAGGACATGACAAAAAAATCAATGTCTTGTAACAAAAAGTGTGCAATATTTAAAGTTACTTCAAACAAAGTGTTGCATTAATTTCAATTATTGCATCATGACAAATGTTCATGCAAATATTTTTAGCAGTTCGACCTATAATTTATTAGCTAGACCCCCAAATGCATGGTTAGTAACGTTATGGTTAGTAACGTTACATTTGTCCGGAGTAATTCCGCTGGTCATTTCACCCTTTTGTAATTGACAAAATGTCACATGACTTCTGGAGTATTTAAGTATATTCATCTTTTACCCTTTAGAAAAAATTTCAGGAAAAAATTTCAAAGCAACCCACTGTAATTGGCATTTAAGTGAATTTCAGCATCCCCAGTCCCACATGTACATTTTAAATGATGGTTTTAGATCTCGCAAAATCAATAAATATGAAAAATAAAATCTACTGAATTTGAAAGACCTTAATGATTGGTGAACATCCATGGCATTAGTTGATACCTAAATTAAAGAGTAAGATAAAGAGGCACATTTCTTTTATCCATGTCATGTCCACCTAACTGCGGAATTGCCCATATATATATATACATATATTCTCATTTGCACTTCACAGGATGGAACATTTACATTTGCTGCTCAATTTGAGTTAACAGTTCATATTTCAGTCTAAGTTACTCAAAGATTATGAATTCTTTCATTTCATTTCTTTTATTCAAACAAAATGACTCATCAACGAAGAGATAAATGCACACATTATTATAGATGTAAAAGCAGCTGGAAGGCTGCTTACTGCTGTGGAATGTTGGAAGTTAAATTACAGAAATAATTCAGTGAGGCAAAATCAGACAATTCTTTACTACTCAAGACAAAAACCTACACAATATGAGAGACATTTGAGAGAGTATATCATTAAAAATCCCTGGATATAAAATATATGAACAGTTGGAAAATCAATCAAACTGATAAAAATGATCATTATCATCATCAAATAATAATTTTGCATTCACAAAGAGCAAGTTCTTGAGTGTGAACACTATTTCCCAGAGGGCCCAGCCATTATTCTTACATGAATATTGTCAGGTAAGCAATAATACCCTGGTAGAAGGGAACACAGAAAGGCCAATATTCTTTCCCTGGATATCACCATCCTTCCCTTAGCTTTTATCCCTATCCTATCCAACAGGCTATTCAGGTATGATTAAAGAAGAAAATAAGAATGCATGAAATGCGGCACGTAACCACACGTGATATCAGCCATGGGTTCCGCCCGATGATTTCCGCGAAAATTCGAACTTTGATAGCCACAGAAAATTTCACAATGAACAGATAGCCGTCATCATAAATCATGGAACATCCATTCTGTAGTATGGAAAAGTCACATGTTGCATGCTCCATGCTATTTGCCTTCACCACAGGAACTTGCCAAATGAAGCTATAAGATATTACATCATTATAGCACTGGCCTAGCTATCCTTAGCATGCCTGTAACATCCCTCCCTCCCCATGAATGCCTTATGATATACCTCATGTTCCACATACATGTATCACCATATCTTAAATCCCAACCTTTAACACATACAAACACACACAAACACAAATTGTTGTAAGAGGCTTCAACTGGGAATACAAAACATTGCTCAGGGTAACTGAATGTACTCCATTATATTTCTGAAAAAAAAAAATATCTTCATTTTCATAAATTACCTACCAGGTAATTGAAGATGAAAAAAAAACACATCAATAATAATCACTGCATTATTTAAATTCAGTTTAGTAAGTAAGTGAAAAATAAGGCTTCTTGTAGTGTATAGGTACATACAAAACATATTGAGGATAAATGTAGAAATGTTTCCCATTTGAATAGCGCGAGGTAGTATACAAGTTGTGTACATGAAGGCACTAAGTATGCAGAACAGGCAGGTGCATTACTAATATATACCGCTATTGAAAGGTCCCTATTGAGCCTAAGAGGGTGTTTTTTTTGTTTATTCTAAATACTCTGAATAAACAGACATATTTATACATACCTGGTGCGAATAATTGTATCCCCAGTTGCCCAGAGTAAAACACTACTATATCCCTAACTGAAGCCTCTTACAAGAACACACACAAACAAACACAAACACACACACACACACACACACACACACACACACACACACACACACACACATTATGTTACCAAGCCACAACAGACAAATCTCCAGACAAATAATGTACAGTATGTTCTTTGGTAATGGCAAGGACAAATAATAAATGGAAAACAGGAATACTCACAAGATGTGATAAAATGTGACAAGACTGAGCACATTAGTGAAATGATATTTGCAATCAGTAGAATGCAAGTCTTTTAGGCAAAGAATCTGATTGGACCAAAAATGACCGAGAGTCAGCATCATCACGGCAGCTATTTTTTCATCTTCATCAAGAAAAGTTTAGCCTACACTTGATCAATGACTCCATTAATATCTTAAGTACTCTTTTATGAGGACAATCATACTAAGAGTATAATTCATATCTAATACCAAATTTCTCTGTGTCTGTGGAATTTCAAAATTGCACTTGCCAAAATCAAATATAAAGACATTTGAATTATAATTTTATAGAATAACTATTTTTTGGTGAAATAAGTCTTTGAATGATCTTTGGTTTCTGATTTCACAAAATAACTGATATAATGAACAAAAACTCCTGGAATCACACGAATTTTCTTTCACAAATCTTCCACTCTACCACAGCATCTTTACTACAATCACAATACTCTTTTGTTACATCAACCCCTTAACCCACTGTGGACGAGCTGATTTTGCTACAACACACATTTCCCATATACACCTGCCCAAGCATACTCGGGACCAGTCTTTAACAGGTTAATGCCGATAATCACAGTGGCTTGTTATGCCTTCAAATAATCTGAGTAAATATAGTGTGCTTTATAGTAACCATCCTACATGTTTAAATTAGAAGGAGGCCCAAACATAGAAGAACTCTCAACCTAAGACTTGATTTGAGTAGGCCTAAGTTTATAAAGTCTATAATTTCAAGTATATCTTCTGTAATGCAAAAGTTGAGATACTAGGAATAAAAGAATATTATGTAGCACACTACAAATTTTACCCTGGGAAGCTATTAATACAAAACATAACATGAAACAGAGCCACTGCCCATCAAAGACATAACAGAAAAAGCTAAAAGCTGACCAACCACCACACACTTCATAACTACACCCAAGGGGTTAAAAAAAGTTACCATATTGAGACAAACTACCCCATACAGTATTTGTATTTATTCTCAATATGGCAACATAAAGAAACTTTGGTGGAAACAACTCTACATACTACTTCAAAGCTAATACATAGCACTTGGAAGAGCTCAAAATTCATCTTCAAACATTTGGAATTTGCTTGCAATATATCAGGAAGCTCTACCACAAAATGTGTCACAATTTGCAGAGAAAAAGAGTTGTTTAGTACAGTAGCATTTTGAGATCAAAAGTGTGAAATAATAAAACCAACTCTTATTCCTGAAGCACTTTTCCCGTTCATTAGTGGATACGTAGAACAGAGCTAGTATCTGATGATCGAATCATGTCCAAATAGAGGTATTGAATTGCATGTAGACTCACAAGCAATGGATCCCATTGTAGCCCAATGTATTGCAATTGTACTACTTTTGGTGACGCTTTTTGGCTAATATTTCACATTTTTGTTATTGCTTGACTGAAATTGTGTTATGACAGCATTATTTAACACATTTCTTATGCATATGTGTACATTTTAGAGCAAAAATTGACAGTTCTGCAGGCATATGAGAACTATGCTTTGGCTTCAAGGCACAGCACACATTCCATGACAAAATGGCAGAAGTACATTATTTGATGAAATTATGTATTGAGCATATCGTCATGGCAACACCAGCCTTCCTCCCTTAGATTTGATATCAACATTAGGACTTGGTAAAGACTTATTTCTGGAATGAGATATGTGTGTCAACTTCATCAAAACTAGCAAATCAATGAGCCAAGCAGGTCTTTACCAGTCTTCAAACTGCTTCAACAAATGTCCACACCCTTGACCTCCTCAGGGGCCACATTTATTTATTTATTTATTTATTGCAATTCTTTATCCAGAGTAGCCTGATCAGCATGAGATATATAAACAGGATAAACTATTACATTTCAAAACAGTATAAAGTACACATCAAGTATATAAATAAAATAATATCATACAATCATACAGATTTAAAATAGACTAACTGCCGGTCTTCCTCAGGGCTCTGTTTTCGTAAAAATCCATGAAACATGAACAACAACATCCACAACGGTAACAACACATCAGTTTGCTATCCATAATCGCTATACTCTTACAAGAGAAGACTTGGGTCATTAAGTTACATTCCACTCAACTGGTGCTGCTTGTATTTTTTAAATTAGCACTGGGACCCATGCTGGAACATGTTTAGCCACTGCAAAAGCAATTAAAGGCATCACAAACTCAAAATGAACTTAAAAGTGATGCAAAATCCAAGAAACTTCACACACATTAACAAATAATAATAACAAATAATAAAATAAAAACACAGTGGCAATATTGTGCAAGGGCAAGCAAAAATGTTTAAAAGAATGTATCTGCAGTACCAGCTGAGAGAAATAAATGCATCATGTGTTGACCAGCTCTCATGAATCAGATACACGAACAACAAATGACAGTCAGCAAAAACCTTACAAGTCAAGGAGAGTTATCAGGAGCAAGTGTATGCAGACCCACGATGAAACTCATGGCTCATAGAGCTTAAATGGCTTTGTCATGGCAATGACCTCTTCGTGACCTATGACCTCTCCCCCTTGAGACCCCATCACAACTCTTCTCTCCTCCACACAGAGTGTCGTGTCCGTCTCCCAGACAGCATCCACTGTTGACGCCAGATCTCTGTGGAGGATCCAGTGATTCCTGTCCCGCATCTCCACCAGTGTGTCGAAGACAGGAGCGAACAAGCGTTGCCAGGCAACATTCCCCCGAACTCCTCTTCTGTTCTCATCCATGAGACTCCTTCCAGCACTCTTCCCTCTTCCAAAGAGAAGCCCAAGAGCCGGATCACCAATCACATCCTCTAGGGAGCAGGCACAGAGTGCAGCAATGACCTGGGTGCCTTGTTTCCTCATTTCAAAGATGGCTGCTGCCTCCTCCTCACCTTGGATGTCGTCAACGACGACCATCTCCGGTCTGTAGTTCTGCAGAGTCTCCATCATGTCTCTGTGTTGGAGCTCTCTCTGATGTACCTTGAGTGGGACATGGAGAAGAATCATCAGAAATAGGAACAACTCATCTCTTTTCAAAGATGAGGATTTTATTCATTTCATTATTCTTTTTTTAAAAGAAACATACAAATATCATATAAGTAGATTAAAAGGACTACATTTATTTGGAAAATATCCATGTACTGTGGTTTCTTATCAGCCATAATTTGTCATCTTATTCCCTCTGAATCTTTTATATCATGAAAATACCCACTTTAACAAATGCAGCTACTGAATTTGATCTTAAATCTTTTTGAAAGAATGATGATGTTAAATCTAAAAGTGTAAAACGCACTCCACTCTTTCATTTCCACACAGTCAACTCTTAAATGATGAGTAGCACTGCTTTTTATCCTCAAGCCAAAATGTTATGGTATGATGTCGATACAATTAACCTTCCTTTGCCCGATATTAACATCATAACTATGGTCTGAAATCCAACAATGTCAATATAGCAATTTCCCCCTTATTTCTATGATGTGCTTTGACAGAAAGTGTGTCACATCAGATGAAGTAAAGCAAGAAAAAAAAGCAAACATCATGAACAAATAAATGTATGACAATGTGTGACAATCACAGAAATTAACTTGTTCAACTCTGTGAGATCTCTATCAGAGAGAAGAAGGTAGCTTCCTCAAAATCATCTGCTGTCTATCAAAGCATACATCATGAGGGCGCTGTGGCATAGTGGATAAGACTCCCGACTTCCGATCGGAGAACCAGAGTTCGAATCCCGCCCAGTACTTACATCCTTGGACACGATGTTTTATCCACCATGTAACTCTCGACCCAGTTGTATAAAAGAGGCTACCCTGGGTATATAAGACCTTGTTATTATTATTATTATTATTATCATTATTATTATCATCATCATCATCATCATAATTATCAGATAGTTCTGGTATCAGACACCCTTCCTGCACTGCCACCACCCCAAACTCACCTGCACTCTCTGGGCCGAGCCAACGGACGGGTGTGGCACATCTCCCTCCCCGCAAATCTGCAACAAAACACACAAGTTAAGGAGTTAACATCAAACTTTGGCTCTATATTCATGTGACTCTTTCTGTGGAGTGTGTTGTGGTTGGAAACAGTAGACTGAAAAAGTATACTCTTCAAAGACTACTTTCAACCATTATATTCAAGCTACTGTCATTACACCAAATGTCTTTTGGAGTAGCACGTACAGGTCAGCACTACATAGTACCTCAGGATGTAAACACCACGATGTGATGATGATGATATCAGAAGCAGTGTCTTTAGAATCACGCAGTACATTACTGTTTTTGTTGTGGGCATATGAATAGGGGGAGATCTTGTGGTTCAATGAATAGGACCACCAACTATCAATGGCAAGGTCCCTGGTTCAAGTCTCATAGACACAGGAGGTGTGCCCGAAAGTCATCCTTCATCCTCATCTCTTGAATCTTTCATAAAGGGACTCGAAGCTGTTGGTCCTGTGGATGCTCACTTACAAACATTTATTCCTTCCTTAGCAGGCACTTAAAACAAATAAAGTCATTTCAAATCACATTCTAAATACCGTCTGCCCGCAGCATAAGATACAAGGCTCGATTTTAACAGGATCTCAACTTGCTCAGAGTTTAAAAACACTTGAACTGAGGAATTGAAGTTACAGTCTGATCTGTCATAAACTGTTCTTCTTTATACTTACCAAATCACTTAGGTCCATGGATGTATGCAAGGAGGGGGGGTCGGGAGGGTCGTACAACCCCCCCCCCCCCCCGCCAAATTTTCAAAAGGTCCACTTTTTGTAAAAGACATTTTTGTTTTTAGAGGGCTTTTTACCCTATATACAACAGCAAAAAAAGTGACCAGGTGGTGTTCCAGCAAATTGTCAAAAACCTCATAAATTTCGTAACTTAGTTTTAATATGCCATACCTTATTTCTAAGCCGCACTGCCATGCCGAAAAGATCACTTTTGTATGCACCAAATGGCCCCATTTTAAGATATAAAATTCAAAAACTCCTTACCGTGGACACCCCCTCCCACACCCTCCCCCGCTCAGTCGCTCTGCTCCCTCGCAAGGGTAAAGGTCCAAAAATTTTGATTACGACCCCCCCAGAAAAAATCCTGGATACACCCCTGAGGTCGCTTCAGTCATTATCCCAATTCAAAGCAATGCTCCCTTGCTTCCAATGCCAACCTTCTTCTGAAACAACCGTACTATGAAGAATGGCTGTGGTACTTACTGAAACACTAGGAGACTTTGGATTTAATGTTATGAAGTTGTCAAACACACATATTAACCCACTGAAGATCAGCTGATATTGCTATGAAACGCATTTCCCACAAACACCTGCCTGTGTATACTCAGGACTAGTCTTGAGTTAAGGGTAGATGTTACCTCTCCATACGTGTCCATGATGAAGACACTCTAGCCGTTGACATCACTCAGGACTCTGGCTGCTTCCCTCAGCAGAGTGGTTTTGCCCACAGCAGGCGGCCCCCACAACAGAATGGATCGATCCTCAATGATGAGGTCATAAAGAGGATTAAGACAACCTAGGATGGGCCTCTCTACTTTGGCTGTGACTCCTGTTGCATCTCCAAGGTAGTTTGTCATGACTCTGCACACAGAAATTGAAAAAGGCCATAACACTTTATTGATTTAAAAAAAAATAAAAAATGTATATATACATATATCCGTTGGGTATATATCCGTCGGGAATACATGGTTTGTTGAGGGTCGAAAAGTGCTCAATGCTGTAAAGCAGAGCATATTAGGCGTACCTGTGTTTTGGTGCCTTGTCTGCTACCGGCGGTTTCACGCTGTCGCGATTTTCAGGCAGTTATTGTTCATTATCTATATTAATGATTTTTGTCGTGTATCTGAGGATCTCTCTTTTATTCATTTTGCAGATGATACAAACGTATTTTTTGCCCATAATGATATTGATTTTCTTGTTCACAAAATTAACATTGAATTGAATAAAGTGACAAATTGGGTCAGAGCTAATAAGTTATCACTTAATGCTCAAAAAACGAAATATATGATTTTCAGCAATACTGTTGATAGTTTAAACACAAATATAGTTTTAGATGATTCTCATCTACAAAGAGTATCAAATATTAAATTCTTGGGGGTCATTGTAGATGATAAACTTTCCTGGAAATCACATGTTGATAATATTTGTAATACAATATCGCGTAATACAGGTGTTATAAATAGATTGAAATTTTATATTACACAAAAAACATTACTTATGTTATATTCGTCGTTAATATTGCCTCACTTGAATTATGGAGTTTTAGTATGGGGCAACACGCATCAGAATTTACTTGAAAGAGTGTCCCTCCTGCAAAAGAAAGCCCTCCGCATTATCTGCCATTCCCCTGTACGTTCTCATACAAACACGTTGTTTACCTCTAATAAGCTCTTAAAAATTAAAGATTTATTTTTGTATAATTTAGGCCAATTTATGTACCAATATTGTAACAATTTGCTTCCATCTATTTTTAATTCTATGTTCCTAAAAAACCAATCATTTCATGAATATCCCACGAGGCGTTCCAATGAATTTCATTTACCCCTTTTACGCACGATTCTTGCTAAAAATACACTTATTTATATCGGCCCAAATTATTGGAATTCTCTGAATCATGATATAAAAAACGCCCCATCCATACATTCTTTCAAGAGGAGACTGAAGTCCTTTCTATTGCAGTCGTATGACTTTGCAGGACACAACTAGCCATTTGGCCTTCTTTCTCACATACAGACTTACTTTTTCCTCTTTCAAGAATAAATTGTAATCTTTTGGATGTCTGCTGCTATCTACGCTTTCGCCAAAAGAGTCAAAGACATGAATGTCTGTCTTGTTCTCACGTCCCTTCATTTCCTTGCTTTTCTCCTTTCAGACGCTACAATCACTTTTCCCCCTCCACAACCATTATCTGTTTCTCTTGATACGCTTCTGTCGAAGATCGCTGTCTCTGTTGTGCATTCTCGCTTGCCATTTTGTCTTCTATTTGTTCAGTGTTTCCATTCCGTTTTGTCCCGTACAGCCTTTTCTTCAGTAGTTGTTTTGCTGTTTAGTCTTGTTTCATGTTTGTTCGCGTCTGTTAGTCTTGTCCATCCCGTTTTGTCCCGTACAGCCTTTTCTCCAGCAGTTGTTTTGTTGTCTAGTCTTGTCCTATGTTGTTCACGTCTATGATAGTAAGTATATTTATCTGTGAATCTAGTTCTCAGTGGGCTTCCAGACTTCTTCCTCTTTTTTTCCTCTCCTTTTGTATTTATGATGATTCAATTAATCTTTCCATTGATGTCATTTTTCCAGAGGGGCCCACATTCTACAAGCTCTGTCTTTTTAGTGGGTCTCTCCATTTTTCGCACTTTAAGCAAAGTTATACATGTACCTTATTTCGATCACTTCTGTTTTTTTTACTACAATCTATAATTACTATAAGGTCCTCCTCAACTGTTTCACATTCTTTTCGATACATAATGTTCTGTTTACCTTATTCTCTGTTGTCAATAGAAGTGTAACTTACATGTTATGTCGAAAAATGAAATAAACTTTGAATTGAATTGAATTGACTGACAAAGTGGTGTGTTTCTGTGCTCATGTGGCGCGGTGGATCGGTTTGACGCATGAAAAACATGGATGCAGTCATAAAATCCCACAACCAAAGAGTTATCGGAAAATCCAAGTCACATGACACCGATCCCAAACCCAAATGCAACTGCCGCCAAAAAGATCAATGCCCGTTGAGAGGAAGATGCATGGAAACGGCTCTTGTGTATAAAGCAACCGTCAAGCATGACAATGAGGAAAAGTGCTACTACGGACTGGCGGGGGGTACCTTCAAGGACAGATATAGGAACCATGTGAAATCCATCAAGAACGAGAAATACAAAAATGAAACCCAACTCTCAAAATACATCTGGAGCCTGAAAGACAAACGCGCAAACTTCACACTGACATGGGACATCCAAAAAAAGTCAAACTTAACTCTAAGAAGGAGTGGCATGTGCAACCTCTGCCTCAATGAGAAGGCCATCATCATCAGAAACAAAAAAGCACTCAACAAAAGGTCCGAACTTATATCCAAATGCAGACACCGAAAAAGAAAAACCATCCATGCGTCAAACCGATCCACCGCGCCACATGAGCACAGAAACACACCACTTTGTCAGTCTGCCTGAAGATCGCGACAGCGTGAAACCGCCGGTAGCAGACAAGGCACCAAAACACAGGTACGCCTATATATATATATATATATATATATATATATATATATATATATATATATATATATATACCAGAAATTAAATTCATTCAGAAAGAGTTAGTCTGCAAAAAATTTACATGCAACCATGTACACACATCATTTCTGTTCTTATTTAACATTAACAAGCTAAATCACTAGAAATATGAATTTGATGTCACACCTACAACAACCACACGGATATGTAATGACATGAGTGCACTTTTTTGTATGTCATACAAAATACCAGTAGCTTTTAGTTATCATATAAAGGGCACATCTGTTATAACACAGTTATAATGAAATTCTCATCAAAAAAAGTAAAATTCGGTCCAAAAATCATCATAAATGTGTCTTCATATACTTTACTGTTCAGCTTTAATGAAATTTTAATACAATAGAAAACCAGTGGTCAAGAGAATATTTCTATGATGGCTGTGCACTGCAAGTCAAAAGCATCATTAATGGTATATGAGGGACACGTGCATTCTGTACCACTCAGAATTTTATATCTTATTTTTGCTTTTGTTTCTCTTGAGTAGAGCACTCAGTTACCCGGTGCACTCAATCCTACCTCAAAACCTACCCCATACGATGCAGTGTGCCAATGATGCCTGCCTTCCTCTCTGTTGTCATGACAACCGTGTCTCCACTCATCAAATCCTGCAAGACTTCCCTTGACACTGGGGCACCATCAAGACTCTCTGTCACCATGTCTGTCCTTGTCTGTGATGTAAAATATCTGTCATACCAAGCTCGAAATTAATGATTTCTTTTTACACATAAATTACAACTGAGAATGAATGCATCTGTTAACCCGTTGAGGATGAGTCCCGAGTATACTCGGGCAAGCGTCGATGGGAAATGCGTGTTGTAGCAAAATCAAACCGACCTCAATGGGTTAAATGGATTTGGAAGTTTTCACCTCCATGATCAAGAAGTCTTTTGTAGTGTACTGTATTTACAAGAGACCAAATTATGAGCATCCAAAACCGGGTGGGGGGGGGGGGGGTGGGGAGGAATATGAGAACATTTCTTAGAGGAAAAACAAGCACACTCCGCAACTAGTCTACTTCTTCTGACCATGTGATTAATATTACAACACTAAAGGGATCAAAACAAGTTTTTATAAAATATACAACATTCACTTTTTCAGTAATTCTGTTTCTTTGTGGAGACTTCTAGAAGGTGAACAGCCAAGTGTTCTAACTTTCAGCATAAAAATCCTTGCAATATGAATACAGAAATATGCTCAAAGACAAAAGCATACCTCGCTAATGGTTTCCTCCCAATGTCCAGGACAACCTCTGCCAGGTTTTCCAGGGCATACTGAGGGTCTTTCTCAGTGAGTCTCTCCAGGGATGCCTTGATCATGCCATCAAAAACTCCCACAAATTTTTGCACATCTGTTTTGACCATCTCCCAGAAAGCATCCTCCAGCTCTTCAGTGACTTGACAGGGATTGATGGGCACCGATGCCAGCTGTCAGCAAAAACATCACCAACACACAAACAGGATACAATGGGCAGGAACATAACTATTTTCAGATCTAGTAAGGTTCTGAGTTAACTCATATTTACTAGCAAAGAGAACACTTTTAGTGTGAGGATCAAATAAAGAACAGTATTTTCAGAGAGGTCAAGTACGTAATGTAGTGAGTGCACATTTAATCAAAAGCAAAGTATTGTCATTCACCTGAGGATTGCTATTATGAACAGGCATGAAAATACGGATATCACAGAAGAAACATATTCTTTATCTCTTCAAAATCACTGTAATGTTTTATTTTACATCACTGTAATGTTTTATTTTACAGCAATGAGAAAAAGGCCGATTTCCATTCACTCATCCAGCTCAAGATCACAGATATTGATTTTTTTTGTATAACTTGCAAAAAGAAACAAAAACAAAAACAAATTATGACCAACCTTGAGCCCTAATTAAACAGTTCTCATGCAATAATCAAGAACCACTTTAGTTACAAGGGTATGAGTGCAACTGCATTCAATGGTGCAGACTTTCTACTACGTGTTATTTTTACTACTTTATTGGGAAATAGTTTTGTTGAAACACTTCCAGTCCCTACTTAATGTCTAAAATAATAAAAAAATCCACAGAAATAATCACAGGGATTTATAGTTTCATACTAGAAGCACTATTTTCCAACCAATTCCTCTCCCTCTATGTACATCTGCACATCTGGAAAAAGTCTCTCACCAACTTTCAGAAAGTACATTTTGTTCACTTGAATCATCTATAATGAAAACACATTCAAGTTAGAAGCTCTGCCTACTTTTGAAGCATTTTCAGAGCCATTGGCATCATGGCATGATATGTACAGTATACACATGATGCACAGGTCTGAGTGCGTCAGTCAGAATTGTGTGCATAAGGTAACTATGGAATGCTTAACCCACGAGGCGAAGCCGAGTGGGTTTAGGCTAAATTCCATAGTTACCGCATGCACACTATATTCCGACTGACACATGAAAAGACGTGTGTCATCTGTTTTATAGGATGGGTAATTTTCTTGCCAAAAACCTATTTTTCTATCGTGATACCCGATGACAAATTTACTGGATGCATTTCCTTTTGGCTTGCCATAGGCGAGAGCCCGAAAAACCATGCATCATTTTTACTGGACGCATGTTTTTTCTTCAGAACCATGTATCCAGTAAAAACTGATGCATGATTGTTTTAGCTTGCTCAGTGCACTAACCTTTGTTACAAGTGCGCGTACTCTTGCTACAAGTGCGCGATAACATGTTTACCACTGTGACTCAGCGTGCGGCCAGTACAAAATCAACACATAGCTCTCGACCAATGAGATCACAGGATTCTCGCTACTGTATCATTATTTATTGCCGTTTTGTTTCTGGGTGTCCTGGTACATGTGTACTTGGTGCCATGGAAGTCAATGTGAAATATGCATATGCTTGGTTTAGTGTAATGTCCCACAGACTGGGTTTCATTTGGGCTGAGCTGCATGCTTGGACCAATTCCAATTATGGGGTTTGGTAATCTCTGTTTATTGACAGTTCGTTTCCCAATAGTTGTGACAATTAATCCACCATGAATACCAATTGCAAAACAAAGCACAGTAAAGTAAGGGTTAAATACATTGTAGAAGCCCCACTTACACAGGAGAAAAACTGGTATAGGATCTTGCCACCTCCAACCTCAGCAGGGGCCATTTCACTATCAAACAATTTACTTGTCAAAATAAAGACTTTATTTGAGTGCACAAAATATTGGTCAGTTACCATGTACTGAGTGAAATGCATGCAAGGGAAAATGAGACAATATCTTACTTCACTTAAAGGGTGAACATAGATGGGTTTCCCATCTCCTTGGTACTGGAGTATCATTGGTTGCATCCATACAGGAGTGGAAGTGATTTCCCTCTCTGCTACAGGTGCATTGGTCCTCGGAGACTGCTGGTGGTCATATCTTCCTACTGCAGGCACTCTCCCACTTTCTCCATCATGAGCAAGTGACCTCTTGGACCTAACGGACTGACCGACGGCTACCCTCTCCCTGGAAGACATCTGGACTGGAAAACCATGCAGTCCCTCCTCCTCCTCCCCACCTAATGCCTCTACTCCATCCCCTGGATGATGCTGAAGTCCTGTTGCCATGGTATCAGGGATGCAGCCATTTATCATGCGTGGAGGGGAGGTTCCAGGAATGGAGAAAATATCTGAAGTTTGAAAGGCAGAGGACTTTTTGGTACTCGATTGAGAAGAAGAATCTTTGGCCTTCTTAGTTTTAACTGCAACTTCACAGCGTTTACTCAGCTTCAAAAGCATGTCAGCTGACATCATGCTGCAAGAAAACAAAGAAGCAATGCACCGACACACTAATTAAAACAAAGAACTGAACCATCATGGATGAATGAATCACAAATAATGCAATGCATGGAGAATGCATACCGTTTATGGATATGCCATCATAGTAAAATAGTCCTTAGGACCAGCACTTTAGTTTCATTTTATCTAAATTTTGTTTCAAGTAACAAATCAAAACACATTATGAAAACACATCAGTTTTCATATTCTCTTATACTTTCAGCACCTGTTGTTTGTTGTTACAAAAATCAATTCTATCATTGCAGACAGTGAAAAAGTGATTACATTAGCATTTAAGGGAAAGCTAGTAAAATCCTAAAACTCCAAAAATACACTAAACATGCACTAAATGTTGCATAGAAGTGGGAAAATGAAGCTAATAGCAGGTTTCTTCATCAATAAAAATAATTTATGGAGGGATGCATGCAAAGCATGATGAATGGTCACACCCAAGCATAATATGGTTATCGTCTGATAGAGCCTTTATTTGTAATGCACAGCACGAAGGTAATGGACTATTTCATACAGAAATGGAAAGAAAGTCTGATCCTGCCATTACAGCAGTACAACAGCCAAAATCATCCCCTGAAGTGTTCCTGCAGAGATCTGATAATGTCTTACAGCAGCAAGAAGGGCAAAGTTCATATGTGACCGTGCATCACAAAACGAACAAAAAGTCGCACACACTGATTTTGTGTGAGGACTGAAAATAGGTGTAATGGGTCAACCTAGCCAATCTAGCCTTTTTCATATTTTCTGAAAGAGCAAGTCTTCTTCTACATTATGCTAAAATTTGGGATCATAAAACGGGCAGGAAAGTGTGTTTTTAAGTAGTTTATCTCGAACATTTTTTGGTAGAATAGTGTGGTTAGGTATGTCTTTAGAGTCCCTTTTTCATTTCTTAAAAACCGTGTACACACTCTTCACTTTCAACTCTAATAACTTTTGACAGAATGATGCTAGAGCTTGGAAAATTGGAATTGATTATGGACCGAATGTGTTGATAAAGCATGCTCAATTTCAATATAATCTGATAATCCCTTCATTGTTGTTACTCAAGTGGTTTGCATCCTGTTTTTGTCCCATTCATCGCACAGCCAGCACGGATTGGTAAAAAGCGCTTGATTAGACACTGTACTTCAGAGCGTCTTTTCTCAGTTCATACTTTTCCTGAGTGTGTGCTTTCTTTCCAATATTTAGATAGGTTAGGAAAGTCCATTTGATTTGAGTTAAACATCATTTTAAAGCTTAAAGTCTGCTCTTTCAGAATACGCTCTTAACTAAAATTTCATGTCTGGCGACTTTTTGTTTGTTTTGTGATGCAGGGTCACATATAATACCCTGTTCTGGTGGAGCTTTTAAATGGCAAAATGATGGTCAGAGGTTATACCTTACCATGTTTTGATAGAAATATGATACAGCTTTACAGTTTTGCATTAAGATCACAGATTAATTCCTGGTTTGTTGTTGTAGAGGTCTGACATTGCCAAGAATATTGTGTAAAAGGTTTAATATATAGCATTACAATTACATGCTATTCCCGAGCATGTTCTGGAAACGGTTGTAATGTGCTTTTCAAACACTCACATGCATGAAGGTCATCGGTCTTAACCTGTCATGCTCTGCATTGAAATCTAATACAGTCAAACTCGGATACCTCGACGTCGGATAAGCCGAATATCACTTACCTTGGGGGCAAAATGAAAGTCCCGATTGTTCCTATGGAGTTTCCGTGTATTAAAATTCGCGTAGCTCGAAAAAGATAACTCGAAGTTCGGTTACCTCGAAGGGAAATCTAATGTCCCGATCTTAATTAACTTATAGTTTTTCCCAGCATGTTGCTCGAATCGAAATTGTAAACATCACTCAGCATCTCCGATTAAGCGCACGTGGACAGCGAAGACATGTCACAAATGTTTTCACACTCGATTGTAAATATTCTGAGACCAGAACAATCGCGCGCCCAAGAAGAAATACCCGATACACAGCTGACAAGGAAAATCCCCAACACCTACCAACACACGTACATGGTATGCACATAGCACCCGGGGGGCGTGCCAATGGAGTGCTTTACGATAGCACTACGCGCTGCCCCATCATTTGCTTTTCTTTAACCACTGTGTTTTGATTTTTGATCGAGACAGTCATACCGTGCACGTAGATTTCTCAACCGTCGGGGCGCACCTGCCTACGTTGACAGTTATATCTTTGCCATTAATCACGCTCCACTGTCAAAACATCAATCTCCCTCATAGTGCCTTTTTTTAAACTATTTTTTTTTTTTGCCTTTCACGAAATTTACTTCCCCGAGAACGCAAGCACTGAAACTTTTTTTTTTCCAGCAATGCGATTATGAAATTCTGGAAGTATAGGCCGATCACAATGAAGAATAGAATACACAGGGCTCCGCACTAAGTTTTATCGGGCCACCAATATCATTGATTTTTATTTTCTGGTGGTCGAAAGTAAAATCTGGTGACAAAAAAAAAAATCAGGAAAAACATTACAAAAACTAAATCGGTCCTACTAATTACATAGACAAATTAATATTAAGCATTATTGAAGTGATACAGATGTCCATGTCTAAAACAAATGAATAGAAATTCAATCATCTTTACTCTGTGTTTAAAGATTTGACAAATAGGCGTAGATATCATTATAAGAGTTGATGCCCTTATATTGAGGAGGTCAAAACTTACGTTTGAAATGAGAAAATGGGAGCATTTGCTGACATTTGTTAGCATCCGACATTTGTTTTAGCATTGTAAAAAGCCGACATTTGTTTTAGCATTGTAAAAAGCCGAAAGTTACCGTTATTCATTTTTAAATGTAAAAGCAAACAACCGACATTCATTTTAGAATCTTACGGAGCTGAATACTATCCTAATCCATTTCCAAACGTGAAAGCAAACATCCGCTATTTGTTTTAGCATCTAACTGAGCAGATTAATACCATTAATCATTTCCAAATGTTAAAGCAACAATCTGTTATTTATTTTTGCATCGTACGGAGCAGAATATTACCGTTATTCATTTCAAACATCCGACATTTATTTCATTATCGAACGGAGCCGAATGTTACTGCTGTCCACTTCCGAAAGTGAAATGAATCATCTGACAATTATTGTATCATCGCACGGAGCCGAATGTTACTGTTTTTCATTTTTGAACGTCAAGGCAGACATCAGACATTTTGGACCATGAAACGTATACTGTAAGTAGCTGAATGTTACTGATATTTATTTTGAAATGTACCGTAGCAAATATCCAATATTTTTTTATCATCGTATGGGGCAGAATGTTACTGCTGTTCACTTCCAAACATGCCAAACGTAAAAACAATAATTCGACATGTATTTTAGCATCTTCCGGAGCTGAATGCTATTGTCATTTACTTTCGAACGTAAAAGCACACATCTGGCATTTATTTTATCAGCGCACAGAGTTGAATATTATTGTTATTCACTTCAGAACATCAAAGCAAACATTCGACATCTATTTTAGCATCTTCCGGAGCTAAATGTTATTGCAATTTACTTTCGAACATAAAAGCAAACATCCAGCATTTATTTCATCATTGTCAGGAGTTGAATATTATTGTTACTCTTTTCCGAACGTCAAAGCAAACATCAAACATTGATTTTACCATCAAACGCAGCTGAATGTTACTGTTATTCATTTCGAAATTTAAAAGCAAACATCAGACAGTTATTTTAGCATCATATGGACATGATGGAGCAGAATATTACTGCTATTTTCTTCCGAACGTAAAAACGATCATCTGACATCTATTTTAGCATCTTCCGGAGCCGAATGCTGTTGCTATTTACTTTCGAAAGTATAAGGAAACATCCGACATTTATTTAACCATCGTACGGAGTTGAATGTTATTGTTTTTCATTTCTGAACGTCATAGCAAAAATTCGACATTTATTTCAGCGTCTTCCGGAGCCGAATGTTATCCTTATTCATTTCCGAATGCAAAATCAAATATCTAACATTAGTTTTAGCACCATACGGAGCTGAGTCTTATCGTTATCATTTCCAAAAGTATGAGCAAACATCCGATATTTATTTTACTATCATACCGAGTCGAATATTACCGTCATTCATTTCAACAATTAAACGCAAAACTCTGACATTTATTTTAGCATCTTACGTAGCCGCTTGTTACCGCTGTTCATTTTCAAAAGTAAAGGCAAACATCCGACTTTTTTTTTTTGGTGGCGCGATCGGGCCACCAAAATCTTTATTTCTGAAATTTTGATTTCATTTCCGATTTTCACTCAATTCATTCATATAAAAGTTGATTAAATTCAAATTGACAAGCATGCAAACAATCAGTAGGCACTATAACAGACACCATGTTGAACATCGATAAACGTCGAACATCGATAAACATCGGATAAGTCGAAGAAAATTCGACGTACGCGTACCTCGAAATTCGCGTACGTCGAACCATTTTCTTCAGTCCCGACGAATTCGAGGTATGCGAGTTTGACTGTACATGTAAAACCTTATCACCAGAGTAGCGATATACCCAACCATGCTCTGGGCACAATGTCCATGCATGACAGCCTTAGTGTAGTTCAAAGGTCACAGGTCATAACCTTGGCTGTTCTGAAAGAGGTCTAATACAGTGTTACAGTGGTTGGAATGTCATAGGTCAAAGCCAGAATGGAGTGTGTTGTGGTAGAACTAGGTCTGATGTAGCATTACAGCATAACAAAGGTCAAAGGTCATACCTTAGCATGACCTGGTAGAGGTCAGGGATAAGGCAGGAGCTCTGAGTGACCAGCTCCCTCAGCTGCTGGATGGCACCTTCCTTCATCCTCCCCTTGGAGTCTACCAATTCACTGGACACCACAGGCTTGGAATTCTCCCAGACAACCTTGACCTCGCTGCAAGGAGTGACCTCGTACAACTCCTGCAACTCCTCAATGGACACTGGACGTCTCTGCTGGCGTATGATGTTGTCTGCAATCTGAAGGCATATGTCCAGCATGAATTTAAGCTCTGGAGAGAGGCTTATCGTGTCATGATTACTTTGTGGTTCTTTTAACCCAAATTGCTCTACTTTATCAAGAATACATTGATGGTATTTGATCTGTAATGTTGTAACAATAAATGATAATAGCATCTTATATAGCGCATAATACAAGCACAAGTCTCTAGTGTGCGCTTCACATTCATAACATTATGCATAAACAAAAAACAAACAAACAAAACTTGACCTAAAGAAAATTATAGAGCATAAAGTGTGAAAAAAGGTAAGTTTTTAATGAGCTCTTGATGCTATTGACAGTTGATGCATCTTGGAGTTGGGAAGGAAGAGAATTCCAGAGTGTTGGTGCCAAGGTGCTGAAAGCACGCTGCCCATAGTACTTGGTATTAACCTTGGGTGTTTGGAGAAGGTTCAGATGAGTGGACCGAAGGTAGTACAGGACAAGAAAGAAAGCTGAATACACCATTTAGAATTCAAAAACCTTTTTAATACTGGTGTAATCAATACAGCCCTGGGGAATCCCCTACAGAAATTATCATCTTGGCTTCATTTCACTGTCACCTCTGCCGTACAGGGGAGAGAAATCAGAGGGGACTGATTATTAAAATTCATCTCATATTCACACATAAAATATATAACAAAAATTGGCTGTTTGAGTGAGAAATGGGAACTGGCATCTTCTGAAACAATTTACCAAATTGTGCATCATTGAAAAATTAAGCAATTAAAGGCTGTTGAAAATTGTGATATAAAATTAAGCATTTATGTAAGCAAATATCTTGACTGAAAGGAATGTTTTTACTCTACCTTATGAAAAAAATGAGAATGAACAGCATGATGTGATTTTTTTTTATTACCATAACATCAAAGACATTGGTTAGGTTCAGTTGACCAGACAGCTGCTGAAGATCGACCGACAGGACGACTGCTCCACGCACCACCTATGTTAAAGATGACCAAAAACTTCAATAATTTCACATGGTTTAATATATCACATCACATTCACACCTTTACAAACCAACGAACAGATCAGGTGGAGAAGAAGGACTCTCTTCCCTATTTGTTTTTGTGTTTTTTTTTTTCAATAGGCAACAGGCATCCTTCAAGTGAAGCAGAGTTCAACACATGAATGCAACATAAACTTAAGTATAAAAATTCTGACAATGACAATAATGGCATTGATAGTGTGATAACAACATGTCCACTCACTTCAGACACAGATACCAAAGTGCTTACTCAGACAAAAAAAAAAGAGAGTAAATGATAAAATCATCTCAATCAATGTAAGACAATAATACAGATACACCACATTAAAATTACATTGACAAGCATTTCAAGTAGCACCAAAAACATTTTGACTATATCTACCAAAATGAAATGGGTCATCCCAAAATATTTGGTTTATAAATGCGCTTATCCTCTATATTTCAGAAGTAGAGAAATAAAATTGGCTGACGTTGGATTAAGAAATGTTTTAGGTAAGACATACCTTCACAATTAACTCATCATGTAGTAAATCTCCTACCACACCAATAATAGCCCACATGTTTATGTTTTCCAGTGTTCCTCCTGCTATCTTGCCACCACTTCCCAACAGATCTCCCGTCGTCATCGGCAACAATGCACCCACATCTATCGCAAACACATCTCCCTCCCAGAAGTGGAGGACAAGCCATTGGTCAGAGCTGACCACAGCGATGATTGGACAGTCATACTGTGACACCTTCTCAGTGGTGATCCTCTTAAAGCTGCTGGGGTCCTGCATGATAACACAAAGTGACCTGCAACTGATTGACGGAGTGCCCTTCTTTGATATCTATATAATCACCAATTTGTTAGTGTTTATTACTTTTTATTTATACTGCAAAGCAAGATATATTCATTATAGATTAGCATTCATTGGGATATTTGTTAAACAGTCATTATAAATTGTTATTCGAAATATTGATTGTAAATTGCCAAAGGTAAGCCATGAAAAGCATTGCATTTTTTCCTCACCCAAATTTCCCTGCCAAACAAAGTTAGACTACAAGCTCAGACATTACAATATCACAGTCCCAATGAAGGTCACAGTGACAGAAATTGGAAGAATTACATAAACATCCAGTTCATTTGAAGTTACTTTGACAACATCTGTGACAAAAAGCAAACAAAACAAGCAAACAAGCAAGAGGGTGTACATACCTTGAGGTTTATGACACATTATGGATTTATGGTTTCTATAAAGAAACTTGTTTTCAGTGTTCAAGCAAACAAAATTCATGAGATTCAGAGACTCTAACTCAAGCATCTCTTAAACAAGAAATTCTCCCACCTAGAACCCCTAGCAAATTGGAGACTCTGATCATGGATACAATACTAAGTGAGCATAGCACACATCACAAGACAAGTGTTTCTTTGCAACCCGGTTGATAATGAAGATGTTCTCGGGTGCTATCTTACATGTGTAGAATTATAGTTGAAAATATAAGATAAAACTTAGGATTGGCAGGAGAAAGCTAAATTTCAAGAGGGAGGAAATAGATGTCTGAAGTGGGAGACACAGCCAGAACTTGAGAAATTCAAACTCAAGCAGGAAAGTAGAAGATTTGCAAACATATGGCATCAAAGTACTCAAGAGTTTGGAATATCTCCGGATGTAATCCACTGATTTTCCTCTGCATGTTTGTGAGCAAGAAATCAACCACTTTAATCAATTTGCAGCCTGTGCATATACTTGTGATTCTTATGAATTTACCAATTATTAGTCCCATTCAAAATTCAAAAAAAAAAATGGCAGGAAGAAAAACACAAACTCACTTTGACAATGGTGACTGTGCATTCTCCTGGGGAGGATTTCCTAGAAGGTCTGATCCTGGTGGAATTTCCCCCTTGCTGCCTGGGGGTGCCATCATTGCTGACTTCTGCACATTTTGCATCTTCTCCAGCATCACTGCTCACTAGTGACTGCATGAAGGATGTGATGTCAGGATGATCACCAACAACATCCTCACCACCATTCTGCTGAGAAGTCAAAGTGGAGGCTGGTATTGGCGGAGAACTTTCGGGGGCTGGTAATGCCAGAGAATTTTGGGTAGGCGTCTTGACTTGGTACACCAGTGGCCCACTGGGCCATTCGGGCAAACAGGTTGAGGGGTACTTTGCTAGACCAGCTGGCAAAGATGGTGCATTTGGCATGACAGACACAGTTTTCCCCTGCACACTGAATTGGTCTGGATGACTCTTCAAGAGACTCTTTATCAACTGTGCATTCTTACCAATGAAGAAAACTTCATCCCTGGTTAGACCACTGCACTTTTTGACCAGCTCAGAAAAAGCAAATTTCCCACTTTCATCGCACCCTTTAGTAATGAATTTCTTTACCTTGTTGATTCCACTGAGGAGTGGGTTTGTCTGTGTATGTATTGTCTCTCGCAGGAGGATGAAATGTCTGTTCTCATGCTTTATGAAGTGGAAGATCTTGCTCTGGCTTTTTATGGTTTGTATGAAGTCATTGACATTCCTCCCAAGTGTGCTGTGTACAGCTTCAGACAATCCATGCCGAGCTTCTACCAACAGCTCCTCGCAGAACCGTGGGCTTCCTCTGAGCACGTGCACAACCTTTGACAATGCATGACGAAAGTTGGCCTCTACTATCTCATGGGCCATTGGCAGACTGCCCTGCTGGAGTGCCACACCCGTACTGGTGACAATGAAGAGAGTGTCATAACTCACAAGAATCTTTTTGAGAGCCTTTGGTTCTACTGAAGTTTTGAACCCCCCAAAACACTTCCTTGCATACTTAGAGCACTTCTGTTTGAGAACATCGGCAATGACCTGGAATGGACATCCACCACTGGGAAGTGAAGACTGCTGGATATTCTCAAGATGAGTGATGATAGCATCAAGTGCCTCAATGATGAAGTGAAGATGGAATGGAAGGTAGTCAGCAGAGCTGAGAGGGCAACATCTGCGTACACACACTTTACCCTTCTTCATCTCAACTACATGGGTAATATTTCCCACAGCTATCTGCTCAGCCTTAGATGCTTGCTGCAGAAATGTGTCCTCAACATCTTTGATCTCTGCCAGACTGTGACTCTCCAAGATCTTCTGGATTTTAGCCAGTGCTGAGTCAAAGCATTCCGCAAGACACGTATATTCATCCCTAACAATACACCCTGAGACTGGGGTAACATACAGGTAGGCATGCACAAAAGGTTCCAAGAAGGGCTCCAGTTGGTCTTTCTCTATAATGCAATGTTTTATGTGAGTATGAACTGCTCGAATCATACGCCATTTCTTTTTATCCTTCAAAAAGCCCTGAATTGTAGTCATAACAGCACTGATCTTGTTCCTGGCATCCATCATGAATACTCTGTTGGTTTCTGGTGACTAATAGAAACACAGATGAAGGAAGCCACGTAATCATTGCTTGCTCAGTTGATCTGTACCCACCAGAATGGATTCAGTCACTTCTTTAAACTCCCCTACTTTCTCCAACTCTCCAACTGGTCTCAATACTCAGAGTGTAGGATTCTTGTATGAATAGTGTATCCAGACATCATTGCTGCAGAGAATGGACAAATAAACATGCTTCGAAACATAACTATACAGTTTAATGCTTCTCTTCTTCTGAATGCTTATATTGCTTATATATTGTGCAATTACCTGCGAGACTTAGTATAAACATTTACTTTGCTCTGAGAGTTCTGGCAAAATTAATTTGCAGAGGAGACATTGCACATGCTATTTTTGTGATACATAGTAACATCACAGAAGTAAAAACAATTATGAATAGAACAAAACTCAACAAGTTTTGTTGACACATCAAAATTAAATTTTTCATTCTACCAAGAAAACTACTGCCTTAAAGGGGTCAAAGATGCTAATCATATAGCTACAAATGATCAATTGGCAATGATTAACAATTAGACTCCTTATTGAAGAGAGCAAACTGAAAATGTCAATATTCAACACTTCAGTACAACTGTTTTCTTGATTCTAAAAACTGAGCTGAGATAATTTTTAAATTTTGTAAGTTTACACATGAACAAGATAATACTAACTGCCAATCTGTAATTCACCAAGAGTATAAAGCTACCAAGTGTACATGACACACATACACATATGATACATATTAATTGATACCCACATGACAAACATACTTACTTGGTAACTGTTATCATTGTGAAGACAGCTCTTAGATGTACAGCTATGGTTTGCAGCTAGTGCACTATGGAGGAAAAGAAATGTGTGCAATGCATGATACACATACTACACTACAGCTCGGTTGCTAACAGTCATACATTGCATAGCATAATATGCTTATGACACAGCTTGGCAGGATCATGGCATATTGCGCAATAATGATCTCTTCAGCACACCACACTGTGCAATGTTACATCCTGCCACTCAAGTCAATGAGAAATGTACTTATAAAGTATATACAATTCACCTATGATATACTGTATTTGTAATTCACAAGATGAATTGTCTTTGGATATTAAATCCCTACTATTTTTCATACCAAGGAGTGCTGGTGGGAAAAGTTGAGATTTATTCACTTTGAATATAATTTTTTAAAAATGCCTTGATAGGGGTGACTACATGGTACTCAATTTAAGGCTTCTGCTGCATGATGAAAGAGTGAACTACATTTATGAAGCCACTCCCCATGAGTGTCCACCTTAATGAGAAAAACTACTCTATATTCACATTCAACTTTTTGCAATTCCATTCTACTGTAAAACTAGAAATGTTCATGTACATTTCAATATTGTGAATTTCACAAGAGCTAAGATTTGCGAAATTAAAATACACATGAAAGCTTTTGTCTACACAAGATATACACTGCATGCCACTTGTAGTTTGTAAAAATTTCACGCCGTGAAAATGTCTCACTTTACAGTATGTTCTCTATGTTCAAGTTTGGTTCAGTAATGCAGTAGAATATGAGCATGGTCAGAGTTTCATCAACATCCAACATGATAGAAGATATATAAGCCTATATGACATATTAAAGCTTAGCAGGCATGTATTTTTCTACACAGTGATATATCATACAACCACACCTACAAAATGAATGATTAAGTCTCTATAATCTAAATGCCTCAAAACTCTCAAATTTATCTGTGTAGAAAAATAGTACCAGAAAAAAAAAAAATCTTTCTTCTGTCAAATTTTGACGAAGTAACTACAACCCCTTTCTCAAGATAATAATAATGATTGCTTTCTTCTTACACCTGAACACTATTTGTATTTTTCACGCAAATTTGGTACCGGTATCTACAATTTTGTGTAATGTAGGTGCTGAAATTTTTGTGAACAGATACAAATATATATATACTTTATTTCTGCACTGTGCTACTTATCAGACTTTTTTTCGGCATGTTGTTGATTTTGCAGTTGGGAGGGTGAGGATAACTTCATTACTTTATCTTTTAGTTTTACAACACATATAAGAATGAGTAACAAATGACAAAACAAGTACTGAATGCTTTTTACTTGATGACTCTCCATACAAAAACAAGTAGTGTGTTCTGCATTTGAAGTATACTGTACTAGAGTGTTCTTATGCCTTGGACATTGCTTCATCAGAGCCCACGCAGCTTGCTAGACCTGCAGTTATAGTTACCGATTTTGCACAATTCAGTGCTGGCATTTTTTGTTGTTGTTGTTTCCTAACAAGAGCATTTCTGTGTGCTGTTGTTTTCACATATTTCTATTTGCAGTTCGAAGGCAATTTGAAAATTCAGAAAAATAAAACCACGTAAAAACTTCAGCTCAGTATTTGAACGGATACTTGAAAGGAAATCATTACATCATCTTGATTCTTTTATTTTGTAAACATGTGAGCTTGTAATCAATATCTACATTTCATGAAACTGAGAACACTGAGTAAAACTTAAGTTTCTTATCTTACGTCTACAGTACATGTATGGTTCAAAACCACTAAATATGTACAATTTAGCGAAATACTTGTCGCAATAGTTTTACCAAAGAAAAAATAAAGCAACGACCGATTGTCATAGGGGTAATAGTTATCGTTAGTACATTGTTAACTAGAACTGCCAAGAATTTGAACATCCAGTTATGATTCTTTCGGAAGTTATGCATTCATAAAGATGGTAAACCCGCCAAAAAGAGCATGTCGCAAATTAATAATTTTGCCGATATGTTACTATTATGCAAATGAAAGCATGATCTTTTTTTATTATAACTTGTTGTAAAGCAAATTAAGCCATTTGCCTACACGTTAGAATAAAAAGAAATATAATTGAAAACTATTCAATTGAATTATTTTACAAGTCAAATTTGTCGCAAAGGCCTGTGAAACATACGTTACCATGATTTCAAGTTTTCCTTTAAAACATTTCCTGGGGTTGAAATTGTGAATTAATCCGTCGTAAAAACTTAAAAAATGTCTCGTCCAAGGCTGTAAACAATAGTTGTGCCACCTGGTTATCTGCTGCAGAGAAAAAGCTTCACGTACTAACACGTTTCAGACCGTATGGTTAAGAAATGAAACATACGTTACAACCGCTATGGAAAATTACGAATGAAAATGTTACAAGGCAGTTACCAAACATAGGCATACGGTACCCCAATCTCTCCACTGAGTTTTCAATTATGAGCCATTACTAATCGCTTGAAAAAGTCACATCGAAGGTCAGATGTAACTTACGTTACCGAAACATACGTTACCCCCGAAAAAATAATCTTACTTAGATTCACTAACATTGCAACCATTCATCGATAACAAGTGCTATCTACAGCCATCTATACTCCATAGTTGCTTAGAAACAGTCATTGCGACAAAATGGCGCATCACGTTGACGACTCACAGGGAATGGACTGCACGAGATCTTTCTCAGTATCTGAGCGAACGGTATATATATACATATACATGCAAATATTGGTACTTTTTTACTATAAGCAAGTACTTTGGTGTTTGTTTTGTCGAGGAGAATAACAAGTTTACATCTCACTCAGATATTTATACCACATTAGGGTACCTAAACATAGGGTCAATATTGTAACGTAGGTTTCACTTAAGGTAACGTAAGTTTCAATTTTACATCTGCATGTTCACTGTCGTACTTTTCACCAAAGCTTTATCCTAAAAAAGACTAATATCCATAGATAAACAGATGAAAAACATATTTCAATTTTAGGCTTGCACTAACCATTCTTTTTGGCGATAATCATTGTCAATGAGGCCCTGAATACCCTGGTAACGTAGGTTTCAATCACTCTAAATCAAACCAACATGTATGTTAATGATTACATAAATTATGAAAACAACGGTTTTCATTTTAATTATAATATCATTTACTTCAAAGTTATAGTGATTGTAGTGTACCAAATTCATCATGTGACACTTCATTCCTTAATTAGAGGTAACGTAGGTTACGTTATTATGTAAGAATATCTTATTACGGATTTGCAGTATGGATGTTCTTATTTCTCTGTTAAGGGAATTTTATCATTACTCATTAGGTTCCAAGAGGTCAAAATGGGAAAATCAAGAGCCAAGATTCAGGCCGATTAATGAAGAAGGAAATAGGAAGAGATTGGAGACGAAGCCTTCCTCACTCTCTAAAAAAATTGAGTGAAAATATTCACTCTTAATGGAGTGATTACAACAACAACAAAAAAAGAATTTAGAACAAAATTGGAATGAATTTTGAGAGAAAAAATTCATTTTCACTCATTTTGGGGTGAGCTCAGGGATCACTCAAAGAGTTAGGAGTGGTCCCTGAGGTAAAGAGTGAAAATGAACATTTTCACTCTAAATTCACTCTTTTTTGTATTCATCCCGTCAAGAGTGAATATTTTCACTCGATTTTTTTTTAGAGAGTAAATCCGAGAAACAACGTGTAACAGAGTATTACGTTCCTGTGGAAAATCTTACGAGTTGGGAAAAACAAGAGCGCAGAAAAAAATGAAAGAGTCAAAAAGCACAGAGCCTTCGGCAAGAAAATAAAAGAAGGCTTAAACCGATCTCAGCAAAGTGTGAATGAAGGTGATAATGTCGACTTGATTGACAAGGATTGACATGGAAATTGATTCACAAATTTAAAAATTTGCTAATGATGTATACTTATGTATGCTTTACAATGAAAGGTACTGGATAAAAGTGTTGGCTTGTAGATATCAAATTGAAAGGATGAAATGTATATAAATTTCCTTGTTTATGCACCGGAAATCATCCATAAGAATTTATATCCACTCTAACTCTTCCGAGATATTAATGAAAATATGAAGTTTAGCCAAGAAAATAGAAGAAAGCATTATACTAACGCTCTTATACCAACTTTTATATCATTTCACTTTACTACAACTCGCCACTTTTGCATTCTTCTCTCCTACATTGGCTCTTACTCAGTACCTTTTATTGAAAGTTGCCTTTTGCAGAAAAATACCAGATTGTGAGTCTACAGTTGTCTTGTACAATGATGTAATATACATTAAAGACATTTTATATGTCACCGAACTTTTCTATGTAATGGAAATAGAAGAATTGCAATTTGTTCTTCTAACATTTCCATGCCTTTTCCATTGCCTTTTTCCAAAAAAGAAAAGAAAAGACATTGAAAGAGGGGGCATCCAAATTATGAAAGGTGCGCCTTTTAGTGTTTATCATTGTTGTGTTTATAGACTAGTGTGTCATAGGTCAGTTATACTCTCAATCTAAAACCGTGAGAAAGCTGTCTATTTACGTGACCACTCTTGAATTGTTCTTAATTCTGTATTTTTGTGACTATTACCCAAACCATGCATTATCGTTACTTAAAACTTACAGATTTCTTGGCGCATTATTCCATAATGTGCCAAGAAATCTGTACGTTTTAAGCAACAATAATGCATGGTTTGCTCATTAATGAAACTCGTGATAATCATGCATTATTAATCATAAAGCAGTGCTGGTGTTTGCATTTTAAACTTCATAGGCTCGCTGTGATTTATTTCACATTTTTTCACTCTTATGCCTGATGTACCTTATTGATGTAAACTTTAATATGCTAAACAGTTAAGTGCTGACCAGTTTGTGCACTTACACTGTGCAATGTTGTTTAGCGATGTATCATTCCTTTTTTATGCACTTTCCAATGCATCCCCACTTTCGAGTGATTAATATTTCAATCTGGAAACATTTGAAACATACGTTACAATTGTTTATAGTACACACTGATATATTTTAGGGCTTCTTGACAATGTCTTTTGTGACTCTTATATAAATGTATTCCTTGGGTTTTGAACACGGCACTTCAACACGTAATTTTGCAGTGAAACTCATAATATTCAGACAAAATAAACTCTTGAAATTTAGATATTTTATTCCAATTTTTCATTTAAGGCCAAATGTATATACTATACGGACGATAACATCAGACGACAATTAAATAAATCTGCTTCCAGAAGTACTGAAGGTCTTGCAACGCTGGTACTCTTGATATTTATTAGAACTCTTAATATTTATCTTCTTTTTTAGTGTTTAGTAAATTTATGTAACATACGTGACTCATATGCGTAACAAACGTTACCAAGGTTTAAACCGTCACATTTTCATTTGTCATATGGTGACTGAGATTGTTTGAGAATATGTGTAGGACAAATCCATCTAAAATAATTTGGCAGTTATCTGCAAGTTCTATGTGTCCGAATAAAAGAAATATAGGAAACAATCTAACTTTACATGGTTAACAACCTCCATCACATCTATCAACATCTTAATTCACGGTTACAGTGACTCATCAAATGAATGAAAAAATATAGAAGGCACATTGAAATAAGAATGGTCATATCTTCGAAACTATCCACCAATAGAAGGATAGTTGCATTGTCCATCCCTAAACAGAATGAATATGGTCAAAGAAAAATAAGCGCAGTAACGTAAGTTACAGTGGTGAAATTTTCATGTTCAGCTTCAAATTTCAGAACATAAAAAGTTTGCAACATTTGTTGCTCATTTTTGTTTGAGTTGAAATTCAGTGTATCCTCTTGCAATTTTTCGTTGTTGGAATGTTTTTGAGAAAACGTTATTTTTTCAAAATTTCAAAACCTGAATTGTACATTTTTAATGGTTTTGGGCCGTATAAGTTCCTTTGTTCGGTTTTATTTCTGATTTTACCTTTTTCAAATTCATTAAAGTCGACATCATGAAGGAGTGGAAAGGAATAAAAGACTAGGGGAGGAATGATGATCAACGAAGAAGAAAAAGAAAAAAAAAGAGGAAGAAGTGGCCTGTAATCTCAAATGTTGATGTTGTTTTTCAATGTTGATTGGTATACATATCTTTTATTGTATATTTCAAGGGGGTTTAATCGTATGTTTGTATGTTCCTGTAACATAATATGAATAACTGTTTTTAGGAAGGAGTCAAAGGGGGCCTGAGCTTTCGATCCTAGCAGAATCTTCGTCAGAGGCAGTTTTTAAGATGCACAGACTTGTGGAAGAACAGCCGTTGGCTGACGAAGTAAGTGTCTATGTGGAAATACATGTAAGATGAATGAATGAATGAATGAATGAATGAAGACATTAAGTTACACAAGTGCCCCATGTCCCTATCTGGTACATTTGTAAATAATATTTCATGCCAGAGAGCCACTTAAGAGGAAGACAGAAAATCCGTCTGTTCAGAGGAGTTTTATAACATTTTTTTTTTTACTTCGATGGTTCTCCTAGCTCTGAGCGAGAGGGGTACCATGCCATGAAGCCAGACGGAATCTGCGTGGAACATATCCTCAATGATTAATACACTGATCTTTCAGTCTACTTGAGAGGCAGTCAGTGTCACATTGTCAGCAAAACAAACTTGAAGCAGAGCATCTATTCAACCACATCTACTTTGAACAGTATGCTAGTATTCTCCATAAACATAACTCAGTAATATGGGTAGGATTGGATGCAATACTTGTATTTTAAAGCCGCTATAGGGATAGTCAGTACTGTAAACGTGGAAATTTTCGCGGTACATTAATTTTCGCGGATTTCGCGCTACGCTCGGCTAGCGCGAATTCAAAAACGCGCGAATATATCTTCACAATTTTCTACGCACATTTTGAACGGGATGAAATGGGTGATTTCAAGTTCGGTGCTAGTGCTAGTGCTAGTGCTGAGATAGCACTAGCACCGGCGATAAAACCGAACTTGAAATCACGTCGGTGTTGGGAGTTGACCTCAAAATTATGACGTATTTCCGGTTGCTGGTGCTGGGCTCGGTGTTGAATGTCGTCTGCTGAACCGAGCTCCGCCGTTTGTGTTAGCGATTTACGTGCTTTTTCTCCATTGACTAACACTAGCCCCTAGGGATTATCATTTTCGTCATTTCAAGTTCGGTGCTGGTGTTAGCGTTGCCGTGCGAGACTCATATTTACGTCCATAAGTAGTTGCACGTTTTACGTGCAAAGTCTATGCTAATGCAGTGGTCGCCCACGTAACGTAAACGAACACCATCGACATGGCTTTATAAATGTGAGCCTATGAGCAAAATTAGGATAACTGTGTTTTAAAGAAGGGATGAAATTTGTGGCATTTTAATCATTCTTCCTCGTTATGTGTCTAAAACTAAACAGTCATGGCTACATCTTTTTATATTTGACTTTAACTATGCGCTATCACTTTTTTCGTCGCGCAATTCCCGCGGAGCTCGCGGTGCTGTGATTCCAACACCTAGTGCTGGTGATCGATAATTTTGATCGGTATCGCCTCGTTAATCTGACCGTCGGTGTTGGAGCTCGATTTAACGCTGTTATTCGGGGGCTAGCACTAGCACCAGCACTAGCACCGAACTTGAAATCACCCATTGTGTGCGCTTCATCGATGATACTGCTACGTAGTACAATGTACAGGCATGTTTACGCTACTAGTACTGTGCGAAGAGACGATACCCTAGATTGCTGTGTACTGTAGCATGCATGTGTGCATCGCACGCATCGATGCTACAGTCCCCCGTGACTACGGTACTAGAGTCACAGCTGTACTACGTATTTGAGTGCTTGTACTCGCAGTCGAGCCGCTCGCTACGTCGCTTGTCGTACGCTGGCATAGCAAGCTATGTAGCAGAGGCTTTGGATGAAAGCAGTGAATGTGTACTACAGTAAAGTAACCTGCTGCGGAGCGCGAATTTAAGAACCCGCGAATACGTTTTCGAGCCGCTCAGCGCGAAAAATTAATCGCGCGAAAATATTGACGTTTACAGTATTGGCTGAGGTGGGGATTCAGCTTTTAACTTTTTGCAAGATACTTGGAAACCCCTTTAAATGAAACGTTAAAAAGCATACAATTCTAAGACTAAGAGGAATTCAAAGTTTCCTTGGCAGACATCAGTTTTGAAATGGCTGAGATAGCCAAACACCAAGTATCAAATCAATATCTAGTGATCCTAATCAAGGTGGGTCTCACCTTTTTATTAGGATCGCTTTATTTTGGCCGGATATATCTCAGCCATTTCAAAAGCAATTTTCTTCTCAACCTGTTTTGAACCTGAGGCTCACTTTGGCTCCTACAAAGTTTTTAAGGCCAAGTTACATGTGTAGTTTAAATTTATTTTCATTTGGGAAGACGTACATGTCAAATTGTCACTGTGGCCAATCTGTAAGAGCTTCGCGGCCCTCCAGGGGTGGGCGGGCCTCGGCCCACTGGTTGAGAAGCATTGATCTGTAGATGATGGGGAACCATCTAAACTGCGACCAGCCCAAACGCGAAGGTGTGATGGAGCGCCCGGGGTTAGGGAACCATCTAATGTTAGATCTACCATTACTAGTCACATACCTCTCTCCCACAGAATACTCTATCTGCATCTGGATCAATACGCTGCCGGACCGGATGGTATAGTGCAGCGGGGAGAGAGGGCGCGAACTAAATTAATCGTAACGAAGGTGGCTTTTTTCTATCTTGCTTCTGAAGACTTCTGGAGATGGGCTGTTGATTACTGTTGCTGGGAGGTGATTCCAAGCAAGGGGGGTGCTCACAAAATATGAATATTTATATTGCTCTGTGTTACAATGATGAACTTTAAACCCTTTGTCGTGGTTTTTCACTTGTCTTTCAAGAATATTCTGAGTTTTGTGATCTTTAAACTGTTTAATTTTGATATTTCTTTTAGGTCTTGTTCTGGTCAGAAAATTTTCAATGGGTAGACCCGGAACCAACCCCTCGACCGCTTTGAAGAAGGATGATAATTTAAAGGACAAGTTCATCTTCATAGACATGTGGGTTGAGTGAATGCAGCAATATTAGTAGAACACATCAGTGAGAGTTTGAGCAAAATCGGACGATCCGTTAAAAAGTTAAGAATTTTTGAAGTTTCTGCTCAGTCACAGCTGGATGAAAAGACTACTATAGCATGTGATGTCACATGAGTACAACGATATAAAGAAAGAATAAAGAAAATTCAACATATTTCCATTTTTCTCGCATAACAAAAGAACACTTGACTTCTCTCTTTCAGAAGGCAGGGGGAATAGTAATACCCTATACGTCAGCAGCAAGTCGAAGAAATTTGCACTTTATTCAAAAGGTAAAGTTTTGTGAAATTCTCTTTTTATTTTCCTTATATAGTTGTACGCATGTGACATCATACACTGTAGTAGTCTTCTCTTCCAGCAGTGACTGCGCAGATACTTAAAATATTCGTAACTAAGTTTTGAACGGATTGTCCAATTTTCCTCAAACTTTCACTGATGTGTTCTACTAATATTGCTGCATTCTCTCAATCCTCATGTATATGAAGGTGGACTTGTCCTTTAAGTACCTGCCTTCTTGATGCTAGGGTGGGTAGGTTTAGCCTCTGCCTCATGCTGGTGATGCAACCATCTATAAGATTAGATATCAAATAACTTCCTACTATTACTTACTTACTAACTTACTATTAAAGACGGAAATGTCGCATCTATATTGCGGCAATTACTTACCTCCAATCAGTTAGCTGCAAGCAGGGAGGTGCGAGAGAAAGTCTCTGTTTTCCTGTCGAAATGACACCGAACTTTCCAAAGTCAACGAACGTCATATATTCTTCTTGTGCTTAAGTGAGTAGGCACATACGTGTCTTGGCCTCTTGGGATCAAGTATTTGTCGGCCTGGTGCGGTTAAGCTACGATACGATTCCGTATGTGAAACAGCAATGCAGATTAAAAGGGGGAAAATGTAAACGTGAATACAGTGGACCTGCCTGGGGAATCCCCAGCTAGTGGTTGCTGATTTTGGAGTTCAACGCTTAAGTCATTGAAAAAATATTACTGTGACATAGCTCCTTACTCATGATGAAAGGTGCCAAGATTGACTTTTGCACTACAATGTTCAAGATATACATGTGCATCTACTCCATCTATTTATTCATCCTCTCCCTCTCTCTCTTTTTCTCTCTCTATTTATATATATCATAATTATGGTGTGGGTTTGGGTACCCTGGGGTGCCAAATATACACATATTATTATTATATTAATTAATCATTATATCAAATTACACTGAAACATGAAAAAAATATCATTACCATCGTTATTATTATTACTATTATCATTACATGTATTATTACTAATACAGTAATAAAAAGAATTGAAATTCCGTTAGGATCATAAATGTCAAGTGCAAAGTTTTGGTAGTGGTGTAAATATCAAGAGTTTTATCACAAAACAAGCTAACTCCATTCTTGCTTGTTAAGGTGAGATATTCGTGATTAAAGCTGCCAAAAAACAGAGAAAATAATTTAGAAATACAGGATATGTTTAATCATAACTTATGTCACAAGTTAGGTATTACTGGAAAGGTTTAATTTTGCTCTAACTTATGATGGACTTACTTTGAAATGTTTAAAATGGCACTCATTTTGACAATATTTATACTTACTTCCTCTGTCTTATGCTGTGCAAGAGATTTTTCATGCCCTTAAACGCACTCAGACTGAGAGGTAAAGGGCATTTTATAAACACCCCCATTATTATCATACTAACATGAGATAGGGCCATACACAGTACCTCATGGCACCGCATGGTGCATCATTTATACACACAGGGGTGGATCCAGGAATTCTGTAAAGGGGAGGTGCCTTTGCAAAATTAAAGGGGGCCACATGCACCCACATTTTTTTCTTTTTATTTCTTTTGTTTTAGCAAAAAAAAAAAAGAACGCCCAGTGCGCCCCCTTCTGGATCCGCCACTGTACACACACTCACACACACATAATACGTAATAGTTGAGACAATGTAGATGACAAAAGATGTCGCATATACACGTATATCTATATGTATATATAATGAAGAATTAAAAAATAAACTAGTAATGCATTTTTTGCCAATAAAGAATGAGTTTATTGTGCTCGAATTTTCGGTGGCCTCCACCTTCTTCAGGAGTCTCGACGGGGAATGATACCGCCATTCCCCGTCGAGACTCCTGAAGAAGGTGGAGGCCACCGAAAATTCGAGCACAATAAACTCATTCTTTATTGGCAAAAAAAAAAATCATTACTCGTTTATTTCTTGGTTCTTCGTTATATTGGAGCCAATACGTGAATTATCACTATATATACATATCGTATGCATGTGCGTGTGATTTGTACTGTGTATGGGGCTTTACTATTCAACTGTCCTCAAGATCTTGGAGACAATGTATTCAATCTTTGATGCCACCATACCCGTCATCATTATAGACTGTATGCCACTCCATGTATGTAACTATTCATGGTAGAGACAGATTATGAGATATTTTTGAAACAAATAAAACTAAAGTAAATTAAGTATTTCTATGTCTTATATAGGACCAGGTGGCTTTTGTAATTGTAATTTGATGATAACGTGCAATAACATTTTTGACAAATATCCTGAAGAAAGTTGATATCAATATCGTACAATAGTGTGAACTCTTCATAAGGAAATTACCTTTTTTGTCTGCAACTTGTTAACTTCAAGAAATCGGCACGTACTTTGACATCACTCTTTTGTCCAAATAAAAGAAGATATACTGAAGCCACTTTTGCAATGGACTCAAATGAATATTAAAAAAAGCGATTTTTTTTTCAAAGCCGTTTTTACCTGTGATGAATATTTTCCACTAAGTTAGGCGTTTAGATGTTACACAGCTGCTGCCTAACTACGAGCACCTGTGAGTTGAGGGCGCGCGCGGGAAGGTTTGATAGTCAGTCGGTCTTTCGTACACACGATCTCCGGACATCGCACGTCGACAAATCGTGTGAAAATGCATCCGGACTGATCCTTGATGAACGAACGTCGCGCGTCGTACTTAGGTTATGGGATCAGTGGATTCTCGCGGAGTGTTGGCTGATACCGAAAGAAAGGGCTAGCGTTTATGGCGGTTATTTGAATTTTCGGCACTGGTCATCACTACTCATCAAGTCACTTTGCTTGCATTAATAGTATGCCAGCTTCAGGTGAGTATAAGTAGACTCTACGGTACAATCAAAGTGCGGAAATTGCAGATGTTATCGTACTTCAAATTTCACACTGTACCCAGTGTTTATATGCTTGTTTATCCGCAACGAAGTGCCTCACATATTTTGGCTTTGACATGCCGTGGACTCCAGTCGTCGCGCGCGCGGTCGGTAGACAGAGTGCAGTATGATCCAGTGCGAGAACACGACTCTCGACCTATCACGTACAAGAGTCGCTGGATCTGGATCTGGATCTGGTGAGATACTGCACAAACTCCACATCAGGGATATAAACGTGCAGGCGTGGTCGAGTGAGCGGAGTGTTTCTATTTTGTATAAATGTGCTTTTTGGATAATTTTCCCCAAGTCAAATGAATGTAACTTCCGTTTGAATGAGTTTAGACTGGGAACTTCTCTGATATCCGGTGGAAGGAGATTCCATTCAGCACAGGTTCTTGGGAATAAAGAATACTATTAACAATCTTTTGATGTTTTTAACTTTCTGAAGAATATAGACTGTTGTTGCCTTGTCGTCCTGCTGTTTTCCAGTGGACTTGATTGCAGATGAGACGTATCCAGAGCATTAAAATTGTAGACCGATTTATAGAGTAATGTCAGTCTAAGGGCAGCCTAACTACACGCAGCCGCTGTCGCAAAGCGACGCGGCTGCACCTCTATTCCCTCGCAGACGTTGTCATTTTTCAGTGTGGTTGTGCGACTCCTTCATGAATATCTTTATTAATCGTGGAAAACTCTACAAGGAATTATCGTAATCTATGATAATCATTCAATAATCGGTACGCGATTTTTTGTTTAATTACGTCAAAAACTCACCGAAATCTGTGGCTGAAATCAGGTCTGTAAACGTCCTTATTGCTTCACTCCTCATCTGCGTGTTATTTGAATGGCATTCACTCTCATATACTACAACGTACAACGTCGGTAGTCGGAGAGCTAGAGGGCGCCTCTCCGACTACCTACGTTGTACGTTGTAGTATACGAGAGTGAATGCCATTCAAATAACACGCAGATGAGGAGTGAAGCAATAAGGACGTTTACAGACCTGATTTCAGCCACAGATTTCGGTGAGTTTTTGACGTAATTAAACAAAAAATCGTATACCGATTATTGAATGATTATCATAGATTACGATAATTCCTTGTATTTTAGTTTTCCACGATTAATAAAGATATTCATGAAGGAGTCGCACAACCACACTGAAAAATGACAACGTCTGTGAAGGAATAGAGGTGCAGCCGCTGTCCCTACAGCGGCTGCGTGTAGCTAAGGGCAGCCCTACGATGTTCAGGTGGTTTCCACTCAAGGCGTTCAAGCATATATGTCAGTGACACTGGAGGTTCTTTGGTGGATGTTGAGGACAAATCTGGCAGATCGTCGTTGAATGGCTTCCAGTTGAGTTATATATTCTTTCTGGTATGGGTCCCAAACTGATGCGCAGTACTCTAGTCTGGGTCGTATGAGGGTTTTGTAGGCGATGGATTTGACTTTTGACGAGCAACTGAAGAGATTTCTTCGCAGGAGGCCAAGGATTTTGTTTCCTTTTAAAGATACACCTCGAATGTGATTTGCCCAGTTCAATTTATTGTTTAATTGGATCCCTAAGTAAGTGTGATTTGTAACAGCCTCCAAGATGGTTTCTCCAATATGATAAGTTGCCTTAATTAGGTTCTTTTTATGTGAAATGTGCATAACGAAGCATTTTGTTTTGTTGAATCTCATCTGCCATTGTTGTTCCCACGTTCTCAGACGATCAAGATCTGTTTGAAGGGCCTGACTATCTTGTGTAGTGTGGATCTCCTTGTACATAATACAGTCGTCTGCTAATAAACGAATTGTTGAAGAAGAGTCATTAGAGATGTCATTTATAATTATATAGAGAAGAAAGAAGAGCGGTCCGAGAACAGTACCCTGTGGAACTCCGGACAGAACTGGTACTGACGTAGATGCGACACCTTCGATTATTACTTGTTGGGTTCGTTTTGTGAGGAAATTTCTGATCCATGTCAAGAGGGCACCCCGAATTCCAATGTTGTGGAGCTTGTAGAGGAGTCGTTCATGGGGAACCAAGTCAAATGCTTTGCTGAAATCCATAATTATTAAGTCTACTTGCTCTTTGTTGTCTAAAATTTTGGTGAGGTCATCAATAAGAAGAGCCAACTGTGTCTCGCAGGAATGCTTCTTCCGAAAACTGTGCTGGTTTTCGTTCAAGATGCCATGGTATTCGATGAAGGACATGATGTTCGTGTGTATAATGTGTTCAAGAACCTTGCACGTTATTGAGGTTAACGAAATGGGACAATAATGCACTTGTCAATGTAATGACTCACCCCACTACCCCCGGACATGGGTGCGTCATTTCCTCGTTTGGTCCGTCAAATTTGTGACCCAGGTGTTCGTCATTTTACCAGCTTTGTCCGTCAAATTTTTGACCGAGGGGTGCGTCAAAATCCCATCATTGTCGGTCAAAATTTTGACCGAGGGGTGCGTCATGGTACGTCACTTGGCTATGGAAAATAACACGCATTATTTTGAACCGAGGGGTGCGTCATGGTACGTCACTTGGCTATGGAAAACTGCACGCATTGCACGCTACCAGTACCGGATACACGTACCGCGAGTGAAATTACAGTCAGCGCTTTCCCGTTTCAAGTGAAAATCAAAGTCGGGAAGCGTTTTGGAATAAGAGGGAAAAAATGCTTGCCAGAATCTGGCAAGCAAATAATTCAAAAGCGACCCTTTCTCCTTACATTTTCCCTCCAACAAACCCATGAAATCATGCATACTCAATCTCAAACTAGGGACTCTTCAGCGATGTAACAACTTAGTCCAACCGCGGGATAGCCCGATCAGACGCGCGACGCTGTTAGCTGTGCGAATCTCTACGTACAGCGACTAGGCTGTACTAGTGTAGTTACTCGCGGGAATGCCGTGGCGTGGTATGTACCTGCGCTGCAGCAGTATGCATCCACCGCACTAGCAATGGCCGCGCACACACATCGCATCTGCACACATCGCATCTGCACACATGTGATTGTCATGTATGGGTTTGCATGGACAGAATACTAGTACATACTACTGTACGGAATATAGTAGCAGCAGCGTGATGTACGTTGAATGACGGTACGGTGCTTTGGGCCATGGTAAGGGAAACTTGCCGAAACTTTTACAAATTATGTTTACGAACCAAAAGAAAATGAAATTGCTTGAATAAAACGTATGCAAAAATCGTTTCAGTATTTACGGGGGTGCGTCAAATGTACCGAGGATGTCCGTCAAAAAAGTGACCGAGGTGTGTGTCACTTTCAACGTGTTGTCCGTCAAAAAAGTGACTGTGGTGTTCGTCACTTGCAGCGTTTTGTCCGTCAAAAAAGTGACTGTGGTGTCTGTCAAAAACCCCGTGTGGTCAGTCAAAAAATGACCATGACGCACCCATGTCCGGGGGTAGTGGGGTGCGTCATTACATTGACAAGTGCATAATCACTGACATCTGAACGATTTCCCTTTTTATACAAGGGCGTAATGTTGGCTTGGAGCCAGTCTTCTGGGACATCTCCGGTAGAAAGGGATTTCTGGAAAATTGTTGTTAGGACAGGTGCTACACTGGATGCACATTCTTTCAAAACCCTAGCTGAGATTCCGTCTGGGCCTGGAGATTTCTGGGGGTCCAAGTTATTCAAGAGCTTTTCAACTCCTTCTACAGTGACTGTGATAGGTGCCATAGCTGGAGAGTCTCCACTATTTGTGGATATTGGAGGAGCATTCATGGTGTCTTCCTTTGTGAAGATAGACTGGAAGTGCTTGTTGAGTAACGAAGCTTTCTCTAAGGCTGTTGTTGCAAATCCATTTACCGTTTTTAAGGGTGCGATGCCTGAAAAGTTTTGTCGAGAGTTCTTGATGTAACCAGAGACTCCAACTCTCCCGTTTTCGACGGGAGATCTCCCGCCGAAAACCCATTTTTGCAAAATCTCCCGTTCTCCCGCTTGAGATTTAGTTTCTCCCGCCCTGGCTCTGTGTCTCCCGTTGGAAAGGATTTCTTACTTATTGCTAATGTATGTTGACAAAATTAAGCCTTCGATAGCACCAGAGAGCATCTACCCTAGGAACTTCGCGCTTCGCACACATCAACTTGGAGTCTCCCGTTTGCTAGG
Source organism: Diadema antillarum (assembly GCF_040938485.1). Taxonomy (NCBI): domain Eukaryota; kingdom Metazoa; phylum Echinodermata; class Echinoidea; order Diadematoida; family Diadematidae; genus Diadema; species Diadema antillarum. Next base: position 648,621 of record NW_027270970.1, on the reverse strand, counting down.
GGTGTCAGGCGGGAGAATCTCCAGATCAGAAGGTGCTTTGGGTTGGAGTCTCTGTGTAACGCCAGAAAGGTTTTACATTTCCAAGTCCTAAACTATGCCCGATGTCTGACAGAAACTGAGACCTGGATTTGCGAATACTCCTACAGTTTTGTATCTAATTCACGGCGATATTTCCTAAATTCTGTGTTAGTAACAGTAGTCTGGAACTTTTTAGCTTTGTTGTACAAACGTTGTTTGCGTCTAATCCCTCTGATGTGGGAACGATGAATCCATGGTGCCTGAGAGCATTTCCTAGATAGACCAGTGGGTATATGTTTCTCTATCGAAGAAGAAATTGTGTCTTTGAAACAACAACATAATTCATTCACACTGGATTGTTTGATGACATCTTCTGTGAGAGATTCACCAAATAACCTAATATCTTCGTTAATTTTATCAAAGTTACCCTTTTTGTACAGGTATACCTTTCGACGTGGGCATTTCACTTTTTGTCTAGACAACGCGATATCAGTGAGGACGGCGTCGTGGTCACTCAAGCCAGGTATTATAGTAACGTCTTGAATGAAGGAGGGAGTGTTTGTGAATACTAAATCAAGAACATTTCCATCTCTAGTAGGGGACGTAACAACTTGAGTTAGGTTATAATCAAGGGCCATGTCCAGGAGCTTTCTGCTGACCGAGGGACATTTGCCTCCAGGTAAAAAGGTGTTGTTGGACCAGTTAATGTCTGGAAGATTTAGGTCGCCACATAACCAGATGTGACCGTTGCGAGGAATTTTGCTCAGGATTGAATCAAGTTGATCAATACAGTCCATGTCTTTTGTTTTACAACCTGTATCAGGTCTGTAAAACACACCCAGGTACATAGTTTGGTGTCCCTTTGTGTGTATACTCGCCCAAACCGATTCACACTGTGCTGTAAGGTGTGGTTCTTCACATGCAATCAGTTCAGATTTAATGGCCAGCAGGACTCCGCCACCTAGTGTGCCTCTGTCTTTTCTGTAAACTTGGTATTCAGTTGAAAAAATTTCATGAGAGAAGACAGAGTCATCAAGCCATGTCTCTGTTCCAAATATTACGTCAGGGTGTTCTTTTTCAATCAGGGCTTGTAGTGTTGCCACTTTATTTTTGATACTCTGAAAGTTGACATTTAGAAACTTAATCGATTGTTTCTCTTGTTTCTTGTTGTCCTTTTTTGGTCGATACTTCGGGGAGGAGGATGCAACTGGAGTGCCTATGTTGGTATTGTTGGTTGACATGAGAGAACTGGACGACAAGTCAGACAGGCAGGCAAAGGAGTTTTCATCTTCAAGAATTTGTGTATCGAGCCGAAATTTGGGAGGCCACAATTATCGCATATCCAAGAATAAGAAGAATTGCCTAGGATTTGGAAAATCTGGGAGCTCATTTGTATACATTCCTTATGAAGCCAAGTGTCACAGTTATCGCATGCAATACAATCTTGCTTCCACTTGCATGCTTTGGTACATACACCGCACGGGTATTTCACAGGGCCAGGGTTTAAGTTTACATCCCATGCGAGAATATTGGCTAGGAGTAACAATGGGAGCCTGCCCTTTGGATATCCAAGGAAGGGTTTAAATCTGCATTTTAATCCAGAACCAGCAATAAAACGCTAGTCACGTTTTATTGCTGGTCGCAAGCAGCAAGCAAGATCAAGAGGCACTTGGATCTTGGATAAGTAGACCTCCTAAACATCTCCTGTGGAGTTTTAACTGGAGGTTGCGTAGAGGGTGGACTTTCAGAGAAGGGATGAGAGGGAAGGGTCCTCAAACAGGGCATGTTCAAACTTAGGGGGGTCCTTTTGGGAAATAGTAGATGGAGCCAAGTTGTTTCATGCTTTTACAGTGCGTGGAAAAAAAGAAAACTTGTAGACATCAGAATAATGTTTGATCTATCACAAACTGCTTGGTATGTCCCCTTCTTTCCCTTGTGAACTTGTTTCTAAGTATGTTATCGTACTGTATGTCCAGGTGGCCATGGAGGATCTTGTACAGGCATGTGAGTCGATGTACCTCTCGTCTGTCTTTCAGAGGGATCCAGTTTAATTTACTGAGGAGATGCGTCACACTTATATCCCTCCCGTATGAATTGGTTACAAATCTTGCTGCCTGTCTTTGCACCTTTTCTAAAACTTGGATGTTTTTTACTGTATGTGGATCCCAGGATGCCGAAGCGTATTCCAGATGTGGTCGGACCAAGGAAGTATACAGTTTCTCCTTAACAGAGGGGGAGCAGTAATGAAAATTCCTCTTTATGAAATTAAGAGTATTCATTGCTTTAGAAGAGGCATGTTGAGATTGTTTATTCCATCGGACATCTTCCTGAATGTAGATTCCTAAGTAGTGGATTTCTTCTTTCGCCTCCAGCTTGACACCAAGCAAGCTATAATTCGGTCTGCCCGGAGTCGTCTTTCTGGATACTAGCATGGTTTTACACTTAGTTGGGTTAAAATGCATTCCCCGTGTTTCCGACCACTTGGTCATGGTGTTAAGGTCAGACTGGAGGGCTACTTCATCCTCAGTTGAATTAACTTCTCTATAAATCAGGCAGTCATCTGCAAATAGTCTGGTTACACTTGAAACTTGATGGTGGATATCATTAATATATAAAAGAAAAAGATGGGGGCCAAGTACAGTTCCTTGCGGAGTTCCGCTGAGGACGGGTTTCCATTCTGAACATTGCCCATTTATACAAACACGTTGTTGTCTCTGAGTTAAAAAACTTGCAATCCAGTTCTTGGTGTCAGATCGTATTCCATAGTAATCCAGTTTCATGAGTAATCTGCAGTGCGGGATAACATCAAAGGCCTTAGAAAAATCCAAGGCTATCATGTCCGTTGTTTTCTTTTTGTCAACATTCTTGGATAGGTCCTTCATAGTGAGGATGAGCTGAGACTCACATGACCTGTTTTTCCTAAAGGCATGTTGGTTGTCTGCCAGGATGTCGTATGAAGACAAGTGACGCATCAGATTGCTATCAGTTATGTGTTCAAGCAGTTTACAGCATGTAACGTATGTCAATGATACTGGTCGGTAATTTGTTGGGTCTTTCGGGGATCCTTTTTTAAAGATTGGGGCAATGTTTGCTTTTCTCCAGTTAAGAGGGAGAGTCCCTGTGTCCAGTGATTGTTGAAAAATAAAACTCAATGTCGAGGCAATTTCGTCCGCAGCAATCTTTAAGACACGATTGGGTATCAGATCTGGCCCAATTGCCTTACTTATGTCCACTTTTAGAAGAAGTTTTCTCACACCTTCCGAGGTTACCTGGATAGGTGGCATATCAGAATAAGGACTCTGTGGCATATCGGGCAGATTAGAAGTATCCTCTTTTGTAAATACACGTTGAAACTGGTTGGCAAGAGTTTCTGCTTCATCCTGGTCTTCTGTGATTGTGACATTGTCATAGTGTAGAGTTTGGACACTGGTATTATCCTTCCGTCTTGAACGAATATATCTCCAGAAATCTTTAGGATGATCACTTTCAAGCAAGTTGTAGACATACTGCCGGTGTGCTTTCTTTATGATACCATCTACTTGTTTGCGGATTTTATGAAATTTGTCCCAATACACCCTATCATTCCTAACTTTGGCCTTGTTGTAAGCCTTTTCCTTTTTACTGCATAAAGACGTTTAATCCGAGAGGAAAACCAAGGGGGTCTTGAGCATCCTTTAACCTTTTTGTGTGGGACTTCTTCAGATACAATACGAAGTAGGGAGTCACAAAACCATGTCCAATTTTATTTCGGAAGTCTCGAAAGAGACTACGATGCATAAAGAGTAATAATAGGAGAGCCCGCACGCGCGTCCAGCAATACGTTCGCGTTCGTTCCAGCCGACAGGAGGTTCTCCTGCATAGCTCCGCGGTTTGAAATTTTTCCATAAATTCATCGCCGGAATTTTCCTTCTCGCGAGAAAATTTTGCTTCGCCGGTCATCCGGAACCTACTGAGAAGTGTTTTGACGCATCTTTCGAGCCTAATCGTTACGTTGGTTCGATAAATATGAGCTCGAAAGAGCAGCACGATCCATCCTTCGCTTTACGTGCTACACGTGGACAGGAGGTCTGTGCCACGAAGTCAGAGTTACCACCACCAGCGCCTCCCTCCGGCGATGCCGGTACGGCGCACGTACAGAAGAATGTGAGCATCGGAAAGGCTCAAGATTCAGGGAAGAAGACGATGAAGAAAATTCCCAAAAAAGCTCCTCATACGGTATCGAAAGCCCCTTCCGAGGATCGGGCGTCTACCTACGGGGACGTTAGTTCTCGTCTAGACAAACTTGAAAATCTCCTCGCCGAAGTGGTGAAACACCTTCCCCAATCGCATGATAAAACCACTAGCTGTGCTGCTGTGGTACATACAGGCGCGTCTACATCGAAATCTACAGCGGAGGAATTTTCCCGCTTGCCTACTAACGTCCGCCATTTTGTTGGGGACGATTTTGATACGTCTACGTCTGAAGACGCAGAGCGTGATGGACCGTTCGATTTTGACGAAGGGGTGGAAGAGGTTCCCCCTGCTGCACAGCTACCACAGTTGGCAGCCAAGTATGCTATCCCCCTCGGGATTGGGGAGGCAGTTGACGAGGAAATCGCAAAATCGGTGAACTACTTTATTGGCAACAAACTAGAAGATAAAGCCATCGAGGAAACGGTTGAAAAATACCCCCCACCGAGCAACTGCCCCCACCTCGATACACCTAAAGTGAACGCTCCCATTTGGGAACACTTGCAGTCCGTCACGCGTAATCGTGATTTGAAACTACAGCGAGTGCAGAAATGTCTGACTCGCGGTATTGGGGCTCTTCTTCGCTCTCTCGACGCGCGAGATATCTCCGATCCGAGTCTCAGCAAGACGCACTTGCTCTATTGAGTAATGCGCACTTTGAACTGAATTGCGTGCGGAAGGAGCTGATCAAGCCGGACATCAACTCGGAATACGTGCATCTCTGTAAGCCTTCTACACCAGTCACGCAGCTGTTGTTTGGTGATGATCTCACAAGACAGATGAAAGATCTAAAAGAACAACATAAGGCCTCTGCTGGGGTCATGAGGACCCAGCAGAAACATACTTCTCGTCCGAGCGGCTCTTTCCATCCGTACAGACGGCCCTTCAACAGCGGAGCTCGCCGGCAGGCTCGCGATGCGGGCTGGACGGGCTCGCGTAGCGCTGCAGCCTCACGCTTCGTGCATGGAACGGCAAATCGTCCTTTTTTAGACCAGCGCTACCAGGGGAAGTCGCGACCTCCCCCACAGCAACGGCCACAGAGCAGAGCTCATCCACAGGCCAGAAGCAAGACTCCCCACAACAAGTAACCCAACAGCCCGCCTCTGAAGAGGTAGGAGATATAGATTCAACATATTGCTCATTTGACATGTCAGTAACTGACCATGATGCATTTCTACCTTATCTAGAAGAACGGTATTCTAGATCTACTCCTCAATTTACTAGATCTATAGAATCTAGACCTACCACTTCATGTGTAAATGACCATCCAGTTGGAGGTCGACTGAGGCTTCATGCATGTAATTGGGAGAAGTTAACTTCAGATCCCACAGTACTACAAGCTGTGAATGGCTATAAACTTGAATTCAAGCCTGAATGTTTTCCACCTGAAAGGGTTAATCCTTTGGTTCAGTTCAAAGTAAAGAATGAAGATTTGGCCAATATCCAAGCTGAAATTGATTCACTGGCAGCCAAGAATGTTATTGAACCTTGTTCACATGAAGTGGGGGAGTTCATCTCGAACATTTTTACCCGCCCTAAGAAGAATGGCAGCCTTCGGGTCATTCTTGACCTCTCAGAGTTGAACAAAAACCTAGTCTATCAGCATTTCAAAATGGATTCCATCCATACAGCAATGCAATTTATTACACCAGATTGCTTGCTAGCCTCAGTCGACCTTCAGGATGCTTACTATTCAGTACCAGTTGATCCGCAGGATAGGAAATACCTGCGATTTGTGTGGCAGGGCAAACTTTGGCAATATTGCGCACTGCCAAACGGGCTTAGTACAGCACCGCGTTTGTTCACAAAGCTTCTCAAACCGGTTTTTGCTCATCTGAGAAGAGCAGGTCACATGGTAGTGGGATACCTTGATGATACTATCATTATTGGGAAGAGTGAGGCTAGCACTCAAAGAGCAGTCGATGCTACGACTGATCTCCTCGAAGACTTGGGGTTTCTTGTCCATCAGACTAAATCAGTGTTAAAACCCACTAAAGAAATCACCTTTTTGGGATTTGTCCTTAACTCTGTGAACATGACAGTTACTCTTCCTGAATCTAAGAAGGAAGATATCACTGCTGAGTGCACAAGTCTGTTGCATGCCACAGAATCCTCTATCCGAGAAGTGGCAAGAGTAATAGGGAAACTGATTGCTACCTTTCCTGCAGCCCAATATGGGCCCCTCTACTACAAAATCTTGGAAAAAGAGAAGATTTTGGCATTGAAGGCCAATAAAGGTCATTTTGATAGGAAAATGAGCTTGTCTAGTAGAGCCAAACAGGAACTTAAGTGGTGGATTGATCACATACAGTACACCTCTAATCCTATCGACAGACCCAGGCATACAATAGAATTGCGCACTGATGCGAGTGGGTCTGGTTGGGGAGCAACAGACATGTGCACAAACATAGGGGGACGATGGAATGAAGTGGAAAGAGGAAAGGCTGTTAACAATGAGAAAAATTATCTAGAAACCCTTGCAGCAGGATTGGCATTGAAGTCCTTTTGCTCTAACCTGAGAAATGTTCATGTTCTCATTAGAATGGATAATACAACTGCAGTCTCATATATCAACAATATGGGGGGCTTCAGATCCCAGGAATGCAACAATTTGGCACATGATATTTGGGAATGGTGTATTGAAAGACAGATTTGGATCACAGCCGCCTACTTGCCAGGACGGCTCAATACCACAGCAGACTTCATGTCAAGGAAGTTTAATGATCGAACAGAGTGGATGCTTAACAAAACCCAATTTACAGAAGTGGTAGAACATTTCGGCCTCCCTGAAATCGATCTTTTCGCTTCCAGACTTAATGCACAGCTACCCAGGTATATCACTTGGCAGCCTGATCCTTCGGCAGAGAATGTAGATGCATTTACAGTGGATTGGGGTCCATTATGGTTCTATGCTTTCCCTCCCTTCTGCCTTATCCCTAAATGTCTGCAAAAGATAAGGGCAGATAAAGCCACAGGGTTGTTAATAGTACCAAACTGGCCTACACAATCATGGTTCCCAGCACTTCAGGACATGCTGACTGAAAAACCACTTGTCCTATGTAGACATGCACAACTTCTTGTTCAACCTGTGTCTTTTATGCCCCACCCCTTACACAAACATTTGGATTTGCTCTGTTGCAGGCTTTCAGCCAACCCTTCAGGTCGCAGGGATTGAGTGCAGGGACCGTCAAGGTCATCGTAGCTTCTTGGAGGAAATCTACACGACAGCAATATCATAGCTTCATCAGCAAATGGAAAGTTTTCTGCACTGCCAACAACATTAACTATCTCCAGACCTCATCGGAATGGGCACTAGAATTTCTTTCAGACTTGTTCCATAAGGGAGCCAGCTACGGTACTATAAACTCTGCTAGAAGTGCACTGGCTTCTTTTCTGACACTCACAGACAGTTCGTTTTCCATAAGCACTCATCCTCTAATAACTAGATTTGTGAAGGGAGTCTTTCACTTACGACCCCCCAGACCACGCTACACGGAGGTGTGGGACGTTAGAACTGTCCTCGACTATCTGAGGAGGAAATCACCTGCAGGCGAATTGGGTTTTAAAGAGCTAACGTTGAAAGTGACAATGTTATTAGCGCTTCTCTCAGCACAGCGGGTGCAGACATTGAATGCTTTGAGAATAGACAAGATGACATTCAAAGACAACTCTGTCAATTTCGTCATTGATGACTTGTTAAAGCACCACAGACCTGGTAATACAGGCCAAGTCGTTAGCCTAAGAGCGTACCCTCCAGACAGACGAGTTTGCATTGTACGATACCTTCGAGAGTATCTGAGAAGGACTCAGATCATTAGGAAGGACCAAAAGTATCTGTTAATAAGTTTTTGTAAACCGTATCACAGGGTTTCTACCCAAACTTTGTCACGATGGATTAAGACAGTTATGACAGAAGCTGGGATTGACACCAGCTTGTTCTCGGCACACTCCACGAGAGCAGCCTCAGCGTCTGCTGCCCAGAGGAAAGATCTGCCTGTACATGAGATTTTGGCACAGGCAGGCTGGAGTAACGAGAAGACATTTCAAACATATTACGCGAAACCCCTCAGGAATGAGAATAGGGGTTTCAGCCATGCAGTATTATCATAAAAGGTAAAGCCATACATTGTACCCCTTGTGGTAATTATGGTCATTGGCACAGTTCTGTGTGGCCAAAAAATGTGACTACCAGCTTCAAAGTCTCCTATTATTACTCTTTATGCATCGTAGTCTCTTTCGAGACTTCCGAAATAAAATAGAAAATTTAAATGAGAACTTACCTGTTTGAAATTTAAATTGTATTTTATGAGGAAGGCGAAGGAAGAGACTACAGTCCCTCCTCTCCCACCCTTCTTCATAATCTCAGGTAGTTCTCAATAGCAGTAGGATGACTGCTGGTATTGGTATTCACATTTTTCGGAGCTACTAATATTGCTGGACGCGCGTGCGGGCTCTCCTATTATTACTCTTTATGCATCGTAGTCTCTTCCTTCGCCTTCCTCATAAAATACAATTTAAATTTCAAACAGGTAAGTTCTCATTTAAATTTTCTATTTTCTTCCACAGTGAAATCTTCCGGTTTTCGGGCAAAGAAGTCAGCTGCCATATGGCCTGCCTTGTCCTTTAAACTCTCTGTGTTGACTTTGCTCCATATCAGTATGTCTCTAAAAGACTTGACTGGAAGTCTAGTCTTAGAAGTAACCGTAGCTGAGACGAGACTCACTTTGTCAGCGGTCCATTTTGCTTGCTAAGTCCACCTAAAAAGTATTAAGGTCTAGTAGCTCAGTAGAGGTACTGGCAATACTGCAATAGGCAATGGACCTCTAGAATGCCTAAAAATATAAAAATAGACAAAATTGTATCAAAATCGAAATAATACATTTACTCAATGGCGCAATAGCAATACCGGGGGGTGCACTAAGTCAGCTTTGATGGCCTGCAATCTTGAATTTTTTGAGTGATTGATCTAAATTTTGTCTTAAACTTTCTATAGTTCTAGCAAGGTTGGTGCCAAGTTTCAAGCTTCTAACAGTTACCAGTTAGAGTTCTACCTCTATGGAATGCCATTAGGGAAACAATACAAAATTCATTTCACTCCAGCCAATATTCATTTCACTTTTAACAAATACATTTCACTCACCAACATTTATTTTACTTTTTACAAAAATACATTTTACTTTTATAAATATTCATTTCACTTTTTACAAAAATACATTTCACTTTTAAATGAAAATTCATTTCACTTTTCACAAAAATACATTTCACTTTTTAAATAAAAATTCATTTCACTTTGCACAAAAATACATTTCACTTTTAAATAAAAATTCATTTCACTTTTCACAAAAATACATTTCACTTTTAAATAAAAATTCATTTCACTTTTCACAAAAATACATTTCACTTTTAAATAAAAATTCATTTCACTCTTCACAAAATGTATTTCACTTTTTAATCAAAAACATTTGACTTTTCACAAAAATTCATTTCACTTTTCAAGAAAAAAATAAATCATTTCATTTTTCCGTTAAAAAAATCATTTCACTTTGGCGTACCATATCACTCTGACGAAACCATTTCACTCTGATAAAACCATTTCACTCTGATAAAAAGATGAAATACGTTCCTCTTTTTTCCCGGCCAAAAGGTGGCGCCAGTCTAAGGGGAGTCACAGTGCCATGGCACTTTGTTAGCACTGAGCTGAAGTGAGTGGCGCATGGCATGCAGTACCTAGATTTAGCGCGATACGCCGGCGCGGCAACAACGCGAGGCGAGCTAGCAGTCGACGGCCCTCGCCTTGGCCTCACTCACATGCACGCTCGTGCTGTTTAGTTATATGCATACTACATCGAGAATTGAATCTACGCCTGACTTGCTGAAGAATGCATGCATCTTGGACTGGAATGGAGGGTTCGATTTTATACTCATTTTCAAAGTTGGGTACCGTACGGTATAGGTACGTTTCAGGCCCGTAACTAGGGGGGGGGGGGGGGGGGGTTTGAAAGAACCCCCCCGCTAGCGAGCAGGCTCCGCTTGAACCAAAGAAAAAAAAAGTGAAAACTTCTTCCCGGGCAAATCTCCAAATACGACAGAAGAATGTCTTTTAAAGATAAAACAACAACAACAACAACAACAACCAAAAAAACAAACAAACAAAAAAGAGCCAGCATGACCCAAACTCAACTAACGTCTCTTGCGCTTCTCCATCTTCACTACCACAAAGTGATCAACCTGGAAGAGGTGGTTGATATCTTCAGCAACACAAATGGAAGAAGGATGATGCTGAACTTGGTATATAGGTGTAAGAACAAGAGCACCAGAAGCGGGGGAGGGGGAGGGGTTGCAGGGGTGGCACTTGCCCACCCCCCCCCCCCCAAAAAAAAAAAAAAAAAAAAATTAAAATACATAAATAAATAAATAAAAAATAAAAAAAAAAAATAAATTTTTTTTTGGGGTGGGGCAAAAAAGTTCCCCCCCCCAAGTGCTCCCTGTAATAAAGTAAAAGACCAATATGAACAATAAAGGCACTTTTTTTTGTCTAAAAGGTGTCAATTTCATAACTGAAAATGCAAAATTTACGCCCCTAACAGGGCGAAAATCATAATTCATTATCAATATACATTATAATACCTGTACACTATAATATTTATTATTTACTTATGAGTAGATTTAGTGTATAGATGGTAGCCTCGCATCCTCGAGTGTGCCCCCTGAGACATACCTTTAGTAAACCTTACATTTTCCCTTTCTTTGATTTGATTTATTTCTGCTTAATTCCGGTTACATCAGATATGATTATGTACACGTCATTCATGACAAACAGTTTTCCCTTTCTTCTATGCTTTTTAGCAATATAAGAATGATTTTTATTGCTCGAACGATGCGATCACGTTTAAGCTTTTAATGAATACATTTCAGACGAATGGCAAAGTGAAAGTGGCTCGCTCGCTCTGCCCGTACATAGTAAAATGAACAGTTTTCATAAGTTATATGATGATAGTCCTTCGCAGTGATGTTTGTTTTATGAAAACTGTTCATTTTACTATATTTATGTACAGGCAGAGCGAGCGAGCCACTTTCACTTTGCCATTCGTCTGAAATGTATTCATTAAAAGCTTAAACGTGATCGCATTGTTCGAGCAATAAAAATTATTCTTATACCGGGTATTGCTAAAAAGCACAGAAGAAAGGGAAAATGTAAGGTTTACCAAATGCATGTTTCAGGGGGCACACTCAAGGATGCGAGGCTACCATCTAATCACTACATTTACTCATAAGTAAATATGTATAGGTATAATGTATATTAATAATTAATTATGATTTTCGCCCCGTTAGGGGCGAAAATTTTGCCTTTTCAGTTATGAAATTGACACCTTTTAGACAAGAAAAGTGCCTTTATTGTTCATATTGGTCTTTAAATAATTGATCAATTATTTGTTACAGGGAGCCCTGGGGGGGGGGGGGGGGGGCAAAACCGTTTTGGCCCCCAAATTTTATTTTATTTTAGGTTATTTATTTATTTTTTTTTATTTTTTATTTTATTTTTTTTTTTTGGGGGGGGGGGCAAGTGCCACCCCTGCAACCCCTCCCCCTCCCCCGCTTCTGGTGCTCTTGTTCTTACACCTATATACCAAGTTCAGCATCATCCTTCTTCGATTTGTGTTGCTGAAGATATCGACCACCTCTTCCAGGTTGATCACTTTGTGGTAGTGAATATGGAGAAGCGCAAGAGACGTTAGTTGAGTTTGGGTTATGCTGGCATTTTTTTTTATTATTATTTTGGTTGTTGTTATTGTTATATCTTTAAAAATCATTCTTCTGTCGTATTTGGAGCTTTGCCCGGGAAGAAGTTTTCACTTTTTTTGTTGTTCAAGCGGACCCTGCTCGCTAGCGGGGGGGTTCGTTCGAACCCCCTGAACCCCCACCCCCCCCCCCCCCCCCCAGTTACGGGCCTGAAACGTACCCATACCGTACGGTACCCACCTTTGAAAATGAGTATTGCGATAAATCGAACCCTCTATTCCAGTCCAAGATGCATGCATTATTCAGCAAGTCAGGCGTAGATTCAATTCTTGATGTAGTATGCATGTAACGGCACGAGCGTGCATGTGAGTGAGGCGAGGCGAGGACTGTCGACTGCTAGCTCGCCTCGCGTCGCTTCCGCGCCAGCGTAGCGCGCTAAATCTAGGAACTGTATAGCCAGCCGGCCGGCCGGCCACTCACCTCAGCTCAGTGCTAGCAAAGTGCCATGGCACTGTGACTCCTCTCAGACTGGCGCCACCTTTTGGCCGCGAAAAAAGAGGAACGTATTTCTTTTTTTTTAATCAGAGTGAAATGGTTTTAGTGCAGTGAAATGGTTTCGTCAGAGTGATATGGTACGCCAAAGTGAAATGATTTCTTTTTTTACGGAAAAATGAAATGATTAATTTTTTTCTTGAAAGTGAAATGAGTTTTTGTGAAAAGTCAAATGTTTTTGGTGAAAAAGTGAAATACATTTTGTGATGAGTAAAATGAATTTTTATTTAAAAGTGAAATGTGTTTTTGTGAAAAGTGAAATGAATTTTTATTCAAAAGTGAAATGTATTGTTGTGAAAAGTGAAATGAATCTTTATTTAGAAGTGAAATTAATTTTTATGAAAAGTGAAATGAATTTTTATTTAAAAGTGAAATGTATTTTTGTGAAAAGTGAAATGTATTTTTGTAAAAAGTAAAATAAATGTTGGTGAGTGAAATGTATTTGTTAAAAGTGAAATGAATGTTGGCTGGAGTGAAATGAATTTTGTATTGTTTCCCTAATGGAGTTCCATATACCTCTATTTGAAAAATATTTTTTGCTTCATCTCATCTGCTTCAGAAAAATCTACTTTAAAATATTATAGCGATCAGTTAAGCCAAATACATAAGTGTACAACCATATAGTATAGTGTATAGTCAAATGTTAAAATGTGGAAGTGGAACAATAAGTAAGACCTGTTTGTACTCCCTCTGCTGTACTTACTACTGGACTCTACTCCGCAAGTAGACAGCTACTACTAACTAGATTAGACTAAAGTAAATTAGAGTTCTACATAGAGTGTTTTAGTGTTGGCAGACACAGAACAAAGCAAGCTGAAGTGATTGCAGATTGGATCGTTTCTTTTGCTACAGAGTCACAATGTTACATTGTTATTGTACAACACTATGGCTGTAAATTTATTGCTTCTTATTCTGCAGTTGTATTCTTGTGTTTATGCATGTGACATATCAGAACACCCTCCCCCCCCCCCCCCCAAAAAAAAAGGAATTGTGAACCACCACTTGAAAGTTCTGTTTAATTTTATATTATGCCTTACCTCTTGTCTGAAAAGATTGCTTCACTGGTCTAGATCTACAAGTCTAGGCCTATTATAGCTCCAAGATGCCACGTGATCACAGTGCCCCTCGTCCAGGCCGGAGGAGAGTGGAAGAAGAAGCCACAAATCACACCATGTCACAGAGTCAGATGACACAACAGTCCCAGTCTCTGACACAGGCCCAGAGGGCAGCAGACAGTTTGCCGCCTGACGTCATCAATAGAAGAGTGAGCAAGCATGATTGATCTTTCTCCACCTGTAGAACTACCATCATTTCTTAACTTTAGCTTTTTGTCACATTGTCGCTTTTTTATCACATTCAAAGGGATGAAGAAACACTTGGGAATTTAAGTATGTTGTTGCTGTCAAAATGATCACCATGCTATAAACTATATTTGGATTATTGGTTCTTTACTGTTTAGGGAAAAATTGAGTAGGCCTATTGCAAGTTCATTTAAAATACCCACAGATTAATTTCTAAAACAAAAAGAGGATGGAGTCATTGGAGTTGTAATCATATTTTGGTTCATGTTTGATTTTTTTTTTTTTCCTGATGTGAGAAATTAGGAAAATATTTTCATGGGGTATTTTTTCCTTCTGGTAGGCAATGTATTAAGAGTTATGATTAAAAAACAACAACACAAAAATGAGTTGTGTTCTTTAGAGGTCTTTTTTTATTTCTTTTTTTTAAAAGGAATTTAGAGAGATTTACAGTGGGGTTCATATCGCATTTTAGCCAGGGACGATCACTTGTAAACCTGAAGAAAGAAATTAAATGCACATTTGATTCAAAGGTTTCAAAGATCTACCTAGTTGCATTCATGTGGACAGAGAAATAAAAACATCTTTGGAGTATCATATTTAAAAAGTTCTCATATGCACAGAAATAACTTCAAACATTTTTGTTGCCATGTAAGTCCGAACTAAGTGTAGGTGAACCCCATTAAAATATGTTTGGATGCAGCAAGATTTTATTATTACAAGGTGATTTTCATATGGATGGTAGGATTCCGAGGAAAGAGTAAAACATTCTCTCCCTCTCCTCACCTCCATCTACAGTGTATTTCTGCAAGATGCTTACACTCACTGACACACAAAGAAACTGAATATTCATACTGAATAGTTTGGTAGTTCACTGTAAGGTACACGGTTGTAACAATGTCAACACATCTACATGTACTTTAATATCAAAATATGTGTATTCTGCATCTAATCAAAATGCAGGGTAATATGACACAGACATGTTTGCTAAAAAGATGACTCATGAGCAAGTAGGGCTGAATATGTCCTGATCATCTGCAGTTTTATATTGCGTGTACATGTATTTATGTAGTCAACTTTTCAGTGTGTGTTTTTATGAGATTTTGTTATTACTATATATAGAAAATTCATATAGTCCCGACTCTCTTGTTATAACAAGGTTCACCTGCATAGATCTCCTTTCCTGGAAAATTTTTGGCTTTCATTCAAAGCTTTGAGTACTCTCCTAGATTCAGATTTCTTAGCACTTTGTGTAGAACATTGTATTCATTCTCTCAAGATATCTTTTAATGGCCAAAATTCAAGACTACAGAACTGAACCAAAGTCTTGAGAACCCTATCATTGGAAGCATATCTAACAATTCAAATAAATTGCTGAGATACAGCATGAAACCAATATTTTGTGTTCTTCTGAATTGCTCCACAGGTCAGTGACTTTGTGCAATACATGTTGATCATGGAGACAAAGAAACTTCCAGTGAAGAGAGCAGGTAGGTTTTAAAGTGCACTATAATTACACTAGTGCCATCCCTTTTGTGTTTTTTTTTCTTATTCATTTCCCCCTTTTCCCATGTTATTAACAGAAATATGTGTTTTGCCTTTAGATACATGTGTATACATATGTTTCATTAGCCGTGGTCACACTGGCAGAAGATCGCAAAGTTTAAGATTGCGATCTTAAAGATCTTGAAGTTTTGCCAGTGTAACCACACACTTCCAGCGAAACTTCTCCCGTAACTTCTCCCGAAACTTCCCACAAAAACTTCCCGCAAAACTTCTCATTCAAACTGAGGATATTTCCCAGACCCCTGCCAGTTTTCTCAATCTTTGGGCAGTGTGAATCCTAGCATCTGAAACATGAAAGTTTGTCACGTGACCAGTCCACCATCTGTTTGCAGGCTGTGCCTTCAAAGCGTGCCGTCATTGTGATGTACAGATGTTCATTGTTACATCACAATCTGACTAGCCATCAGACAGCGCATTCTTTCTTCTTTCTTGCGCATACGCACCAGTGACCCAAACTTTGAGAACTTAAAGATCGAAAAGTTTGGCTGCCAGTGTGGAGGGACAAACAAAGATCGCAAAGACATCGCGATCTTAAACTTCGTGATCTTTTGCCAGTCTGACCATGGCTATTGTGCATTGGTGTGTTGTTGTTTTTAGTTCGTTTTTTTTTTTTTTTTTTTTTTTTTTTTTGTCTCCAGAGTTTGGCGATTGGTGATTTGATGTCAAATTTAACTTATATGGCCTGCTGTACAGATATTACTTTCTTCTACAGAAGTTTTATTTGACCAAGGGCCAAACTTTATAAAAACATAACATTTGAATCAAAGAGTGAAATGAAATTATATGAGGTATAGATCCAAATCAATCCAACATGGTAGAGTTTGATAGGTTGGGTTACTAGTAATTTTCACATTTTATTTCAAGTGTACAATTGATTGTATCATACTGATTCGATTGCACAGGTCTGTAGATTAACTGATAAATAGCCTTTGAGTCTAGCGGAAACATGACTGAATGAAACGACTGGATGAACATACATGGTTGTAGCAAAATCCTTCAAGGATGAACAGTGGTTGCTACGGTTACCTTTTGTTGACTCTGCTCAACAATGTCCACAGACCATGTACGGGTGTACTTATTTCTGTTTGCGACAAATATTTTGTGAGGTTTTTATTTTCAGAAATTTTGCGAGTCAGGTGCTATTTGCCAAAAATATTGACTCTGATCCCGGCATGAATGTGACATGCAGGCATACATTTCTCCATACAGTACTGCACTCCACTATCATGAATTTAGCCACTCGCGAAATTCGCAAAAATTTAGACTTCCTAAATATATGGAGTATACATTACCTCACATTCTGATGGACATGTATGTTCATGTAATTTATGTTGATAAGCAGACTTGTCCTTTTCTCACCAGATCTGAATAAGAATGTCATGAAGGAGCACAAAAATATTTTACCGGAAGTGATGCGCAGAGGAAAACTCATACTTCATGACGTAAGTGTGACTTGATATTCACATAAACTATTACCCCTTCCCATCTCTTATAGTACAGCTGTGCAAAGAAGCAGTGTTTTAGTAAATTCCTCAGTATAACTTTTGTGTAAACAAATTTGTGTTCTATGATGGAGCTGTGATAGAAATAAAAAGTTTGATGATATATTTCATACGTTGCTTTCTTGAGAATGAAAAAGGTGTCGCTGCGGTAATGTAAAGGAAAACTCTGGATTTTGCATTTGAACATCTATGAATTGGTTATGTTAGAAACAGAGTTACAGGATTTATGGTGATCAGGATAAGGAATAAGAATTATTTCAAATTCATAACAAATCACAGTGAACAAGGGTGATGACATAGTAGCTTCATATAAGAATGCAGGATTGGGTGCTCATGGAAGCAGAGCAAAAGAAAGCATGCATAAATTCTACACCAGTTAAGTTGTTAAGCAAGCGGTATTGTAATGGAATATGTGAGCTTTGTATGCCATCATCTTAGTTCAGTTTAATTTGTTATGGGTTTTCAGAATATTGGTTCATCTGCTCAGGGACCATAATAATTTCCACAAATCTATACATGGCTCTATCAATTTATTTACTACATGATGTGAAATTATGAAAATTGCCTGGAATTCTCCTCTTAACCTCATGAACGCTTGCATTTATGAGATGCGTCTACACTGAGTGTTGTATCAGAAAAATTTATTTACTGATGATGGTAAATCAGAGAAAACCCTTTTTTTTAACAAGATATGACAAGATTATATGATTAGACCATGACTGTTGGTCCAAATGAACTCTATTTGTTCCCAGGATTATGTTGGAATTCTTTGAGTTCAGAAAAATAGTGTCATGTGTTTGCTAGAAATGAAATGAATTTTGAAACTTGAGGTAGTTATGTACAGTAATGGCTGTGCCACCCTCAATGTTTCAGTAGTCACCTTTCATACACCGTACTGAGTCAACTCTGCTGTGTATGTCTACAGTAGCTTTAAGTGAAATGCTGCCCTCTTGTGAGATGTTCTTTATAGTAATGGAAATCGAGTCTCTTTTCAAGTCAATGTAAAACTTTGATGAAAAGGATCCCTAATGACCTGAGGCATAACACACGACATCCACCCATTACAGAATGCTGTCAGTCCAATCAAAATATGCTAATTTTCTGAACCTGGATCTTTTCTCCCAGGCACTTGTCGCTCAATATGTTGTGGGCAACAATTACTCAATCTCTATGAAATTGCATTCTTCCCGATGTATTGTGTATTATTGTAAAAGCAAAAAAATGAATAAAATAAAAAGAAATAATAATGTCACTAGGAATGTAGCTTGAGATGTACATATTATTCTGTGTTTACAATACTGGAGAATACTGGATAGTGTTATATTTCCATTGTTTCCAAAACACACACAAAAAAAAAAAACAACAAAAAAACATAAACACATTTTTCTATTTTTCTAGTACAATTAATGTATAAAATCAAGTAAAAATTGATTTTCTTTGCTGTAGTAAGAAATAGAATAAAACTGGCCAATGTTTGGGTACTGTAATGAAAATTCATGCTAATATAATATGAGAAATTGTTTGAATTGTCATACACTATCTCTTCCAGTCATACAGACCTCTCAGAAAGATGTAAGAATTGTTTAAAGGTTATTTTGATAATTTTCATAATAATTTACAATTGAGAACTATGTCACGTTTCCATTAACCAATACTGTCAAAAGAATCACATTGCATCAAAATGTGTGTGTGTGTGCCGTGTCACATATGTGACACTGCACCTCAAAACAAACAAAAAGTCGCCAGACATGCAATTTTAGTTATGACCACATTCTGAAAGAGCAGACTTTAAGCTTTAAAATGATGTATAACTCAAATCAAATGGACTCTCCTAACCTATCTAAATATTAGAAAGAAAGCACAAACTCAGGAAAAGTGTGAACTGAGAAAAGAGGCTCTGAATTACAGTGTCTATTTAAGCGCTTCATCTTTACCAAACCGTGCTGGCTGTGCAATGAATGGGACAAAAAACAGGAAGTAAACCACCAGAGTAACAACAATGAAGGGATTATCAGATTAAATTGAAATTAAACTTGCCTCATTAACACATTCTGTCCATAATTAATGCCAACTTTCAAAGCAGTAGCACTATCCTTTCAAAAGTTATTAGAGTTGAAAGTGAAGAGTGTGGACAAGGTTTTTCAGAAATGAAAAAGGGATTCTGAAGACACACCTAATCACACTATTCTATCAAAAATGTTCGAGATTAACTGCTAAAAAACACACTTTCCTGCCCGTTTTATGATACCACATTTTAGCATAATGTAAATGAAGACCCACTCTTTCAGAAAATATGAAAAAGTCAAGTTCGGCTAGGTTGACCCATTTCACTTGTTTTCAGTCCTCACACAAAATCAGTGTGTGCGACTTTATGTTCGTTTTGAGGTGCACGGTCACATATTGAACAAATAAATGACAGTCAAATACATGAGAGATATCCAATAAAGTGAGGTTGGTTACACATGTATGAATACCTTGACAATATTTGGTCCCTTTTTCTTCTTCATACAACCAATGTATTTCTCCTTTTCTGATGCACACTATGCTCACACTGCTAGAGTGGTTGTCATTAACCCATTGAGGACAGGCTTGATGCAACATGCATTTCCCATGGACACCTGCCCTTGTATACTCAGGACTAGTGTTCAATGGGTTAAACTGTCTCATACCTTGGCAAGTGACAACATTGCATGTGAGTCAGGGCTTAAGGAAACACACCAGCTTGGATTAATATGGTTGATGTGGTTATGTGGTCCTGGGCCGCAGAGACTGAGAGGTAGATTGAAGAGGTGACAATCTGAGCTGAAGTCACTGTAGTTTTATTTTTAAAAATGAGATGGGAAAGGGTGTGACCAAAGGGAACTTTTGTGAATCACACTTACCTACATGCAATCAAAGAAAGAAAGAAAAAAAAAGCTCAGGTGCTCTGCTGAATATGTTACGTCTTAAAGAGTAGTCCCGAGTATACTTGGTCAGGTGTCTACAGGAAATGTGTGTGATGGCAAACCAGCTCATCTTCAATGAGTTAGGAAGGCAGGGGGACTACTTTTCCCCCATTTCCTCAACTTATTCGCATTATGGAGTTTGTTAGCATATTTGTTTGTTTTTTATGTGAATTAATAGGCCTGAAATCTAAGTACTTGTGGAATTGTACCATAATGCTGAAAACTGTAATGCTGGTCAAATCGTGTGTGTATGAGATAAAGTGCTGAGGTCATTATATCACAAGGTTATTATCACACCATTGTACAGAATGTACTGTAAAAGGCAGTCTTGCTGTTACATGTTGTACATGTATAATTTGTACCTGTATATGTCTATGTCCATCATTATGTATAAATCCAAAGTCAGACTGTGGTAGGTAACAGGAAAACACACCTGTTAACCTTGGACCATCCCCTGTCTGTGATGTTAAGGGTTGGTAGGCTGTAGATCACGTTAATGCATTTAAAACCTGTAGATAACCTGCAGTTATATGAGATGGGGTAGAAGGTGGTGTGGGTGGGGGTCATTCAGGTGGGGCAAAGTTATGTATCTATGCCAAATATGGCCTTGCTATTGAATACAGTTTGTTTTATACTGCATTATTATTGTACAATGTATGTATTTGAGAATCAATTACAGGTAGTTAGATTGAGCATGTCATTGGAAAAAGTGTTTAGGATTTGATGAAGCAACCATATGGATGGAATTAAAAACTGTAAAAATCTCACTGTGTACTTTTGGAGTTTTGGTATATTTAGAAAAAAAAAAAGGTCTTGAATGAGAAAATAGAATGAGCTTGCCCTCAGTCAATCCCTGATTCATGTTTCAGATGCACTTTCCAGTGTTTGCTGTTACCATGACAGCAGCCAAACAACAATCAATCAGTCGTAATCATTGTGGCTGGTGCTGTGGTAACCACAGGTATTTGAAGTTATAATGATTGTAGTTGATAAAATGTTTAAACAGGGCCTATGTCTGCTATAAACCAAAGGTGTACATGTAAGCTGAACATGGCTGTATGTTGAGAGTGCTGAAAAGGTTTGATTGGCAATAAGTCATTTCTGAGTGATGTTGAGGGGGACATAGGGTGGTAAAAGCAGTGTTTATGCATCAGTTAGGGTGTGAGTGAAGGAGGTCATTAGTCTCATGTTTTAAAAAAAAATCAGAGTGAACACAAAATCTTTGGGAGATTTTATTGGCATCAGTGTGTATCATAACACATGCTAGTACTCAAAAGAGACAGGCTGTTCTAGGCTTTTCCTACTGGTTTTATGTTGGACGCAATGGTAGTAGACACCCGTACTTTTGAAGACCAATGTAGGCTATTGTAGGTGTTGATTAGTTGCTGTACATTGGTAATTACACAAGATTTTATTTGTGTATGGAACTATAGTTTTATGATCACTGGTTGCTTTATGCAGGGTATACAAAATTTTAGTGATAAAAGCAAGGAAACCATGGTCTCTTGTCAAATGTTTGACTACCTTGATTATTTAAAAGATGCACAGTGTATAGGTCTATTTTATTGAAGGTCTTCACAAGTGTGTATGTGTGTGTGTGTGTGTTTGTGTATTTGTGCGTGCATGAGTGCAATAGTATGAAAGACACTAGCATTGATGCATCTTCTAGTGGATTGAGATTGAATGAAAGGAGGAGAATACAGTCCACCCATTTAGTACTTGGCAAAGCAATGGGACCACTCACTGGTAGAAAGTTGTTAGGTGATTGGGTTAATCCCTTTTTCCTTTAACATTCTCAGAAAATGGATCAGCCTCTGAGTCTACCCAGGGCCCATTGTTAAAGGGAGCTCTCATTAAATGTGGTTACTCTGAATGAGTAGGCCTTCTTTTAATCTCTTGGCCATTGAAAAGAACAGTTATTGTTTGAGAGCAGATGGTCCTAGAAGTGGATCCAGAAATCCTACGAGGATTTTAATTCTTAGAAGAACAATCTTTCTGGGCAAGAGGCACTTCAGCGTAGTTGATGAAGCAAAGCTAGGAGTATTGTATTAAAGGGTGTGTAGCCCAAGATTACCAAATTAAAGGTCTTTCTTTTTACAGGGTTTTGCCTTTAACTGTTGTTGCTAATCCCGTCCATTCCTTTAGTGGTTCTAAGCTTTTTGAATGTGAGGAGGAAGGCTTATTTGGATGATTGTTAGATCAGGATAACAAGTACAACTGTATAACAAATCAAGCCCATATACACAGGGACCATCTTACCATGTATTAGTCCATGGAAAAATTACCATGTCTCCAAGGCAGTAGCACATGTTGAATAAAATGTATGTCTCACACTGATTCATAATTAGCAATGAAAGTTTTAGTTTAACATATAGCTTCATTCAGTTTGGTTTGGCTCCTGAAAGCTAAGTTTGTTTTATATTCTGAATAGAACCTCAAATATTATTTTTGTGTCTTTTGAGTCGTTAAAGGAGAAGTCCGGACGATTTTGAAAAAAATTAACCAAAATCTACATAAATAAAGGACCATAATGACTAAGTTTCATTGAAAAAGACCCTCCCAACTCGTCACAATCGATTTTTTAGCATCACTAATTTTGAATCGTAACCGTTCGATTTCTGTACGCCGGCGAGAAAGATCACGTGACAGCGTGACGTTTCATCCTCACATTGCTTTTTGCTTGGAGCGTCAGCTGGCTCGGGGGAGCCCTGCTTGAGCAACGGTGATACGGGCCAAGCAAGCGGTAGTAGCGTACCGCTCAACAGTCTCTGACCACACAGCGGATGCACGCGGCATGATCTATTGCTTCATTAAAAAAATGCCGATGTGTCAAGTGTTAGGGTGTTGTCAATACTTCAACTTTACTAGTAAGTCTTCAAATTGAAGAAATATTTCGATTTTAAATTGATATCTATCCACGATACTACCTTTACATGATCCTGAATGCTACAACACGCAGCCCGATTACGCTGTGTGTATTGGGCTGCTGGTCGTAGTTACCGGCGCGGCGCGGCGGTGGTACCAAGCTGGCGCTGGCGTTTCTTCCTCGGTTCAAGTTACATGTATACTGTCGTATTTTATCACCGTCAGACACACTTTTCAACAGTCTCGGACAACAAAAGAGGCAATAATTCTGACATTGACAGACTGATTTCAGATTGTTCACACTCAGAAGTCGAAAAAACGATCGCGGATTGTGATAGCACTTGGCAGCAGCAGACGTAAATGTATGCCTGCACAGCCCGACAACAGCTAATGCATTGTAAGTGATGGGGTGGACACTAATAAGTACGGCAGTATTATAATACATACATATTTCAATTTAAACGAAAATGTTATAGCATTGCAACTATTTTACATTAATCTTTGAAGATTTTATATAGATATGTAACGAAGATTATTTGAATAAAGGAATACAGCGTTTGGCAACAGCACTCCTAAATCGGTGTACGGTCTCCTGCAGTAGCGCCGACAAGGCACACATGCAGATACTGCCCGCAGTCAGCAGTGCAATGGGAGATCGATGCGTAGCTGGGCTTCGCTCGCAGTGCTCTCAGCTGAGGAAACTGCGCCCGATACATTACGCGCAATGCATCCTGGGACAGATAGTACGAAGGGCAGCTCGCGACGGATTCGAACATGAAGAATTACCTTATTTTAAAAAAAAATCATAGTAAATGTATCTGATGGTCTTTTCTCGTCGGGAAAAGGGTAATAGGTTCATGAAATATTGTTCTTTACACACGAAACGGCTGATAATCGTCCGGACTTCCCCTTTAACCCTATAAAGCCCAAGGGGGGGCACATTGTGCCCCCCCTACCAGATTTTCGTTTGCCACTCCTTCGTCCTTAATCCGATTTCAACCAAATTTGGTGACTTTTCCTAAAATCTTATTGCGAACATTTTGATATATAATTTAGCTATATTTGATGTTGCTGGTTGCCATGGCAACCATAAACTGACAACCATGTCAGTCAGATTTTGCATCTTTTTTCTGTTCCCATTTCATTTAATAGCATTACAGTGTATGAAATGGGTGTTTCTTGGCTGAAATTTGTTGAAGAAGCAAAATTTGAAGTAATTATGGTCCTGGAAAGTTTTTCTTATTATTTCCTTTGTTTTTATGTGACAAAGGCATAAAACAATAGATATAATAGAGATAATTGAAAACAATAATATTTTCTACAGATTGCCCTTATATTTTGAGTTATTTTGATTCCTTCACCCAAGTTATGCCTCTAATATCATTAGTTTATCATATTATTAATTTGCAATCTCAAAATTCCACTATCATGCAAATATGAAATGTTATAACTATACATGTTCCCATCCCAAACGTTTCATCTCAGGTCTCATAATGTATCACTATGTTGATATGAATAGCGCCCCCATGCGGTGACCTTGAGAAATTTCAAACATAACAAATAATAAAATTCCACTTGCTTATCATTTGTGGCAAATATGAAAATGATTGGTATATAATAAGACATATATAATGGGGATAAAGAAATCATTCGGAAAAATCATGTGTTTAGCATATTTCCTATATATTTCTTTATATTTTTGTAAATAGCGCCCTCCATGGGTGACCTTGTGAAAATTCAAATGTATGGTTATGTAGAGTATGAGTTACTCTACCCACGTGCCAAATATGACTATGATACATCAAATAATAAAAAAGTTATATAGGGGGGGCACAATGTGCCCCCCCTTGGGCCTGCGAGGGGTCAAAATAGCTTGGGCTTAATAGGGTTAAAGTAGGAGTGCAATAGAACAATGTTCACGTAAAAGTTATTTGAAATACTGACTTAAATTGCATATCGTTGGAAATTGATAAAGAATTACTAGATTGTTAATTTCATGAATGGCTTTGTTTTTAATAAGAGAAAGAGATGTTATGTCTAATCTCTATATTGTTTGATAGGAGCAAATATAAGTTTCAATTTAACTATAGTACTGTCTTCATAGCTCAAATTCATGTCTACATTTCCAGATATTATAAAACCAGATGTAGACAGATAGATAGATAGACAAACAGATAGATAGGAATAGACAGACAGACAGACAGACAGATAGATAGATAGATAGATAGATAGATAAATAAATAAATAAATTGATGGATGGATGGATAGATGTGTGAGGAATCTCTTGCATATCCCTCCACAATGGAGATGTTACACCTATTAGTAGTAGTTGCTTTGTGCATTATGAATAAACTCTTGTTTATAAAAGAATGCAATAATTTCATGTTTCAAGGTAAAAAAATATTTTTATATTCATCCAGGGTTGCTGTATAAACAAAAACAAACAAACGATGTTACACTAGAAGTTGCCAATTTTATTTTGTATGTAGGTGCTTTTTTGTTGTTGTTGAAAGATCTAGAATTGTCAGGAGACCTCATTTCGCATTCTCACGTTGCACACTTTTAGCAATCACGTGCATCCTTGAAAAATGCACATGGACCGAGGTCTCATGTGCTGTTACCCCACTTAGCCCCTTGTGACAATGCCTTGGGCAGCAGCGAATATAATTATCTGCATGGTAGTGATGTGTTGTTTGTGTGCCAGTGGTTTTGTCTTCACGTGAGTGGGATGATCACAGCAAGTGTCTATCATC
Organism: Diadema antillarum; assembly: GCF_040938485.1. Taxonomy (NCBI): domain Eukaryota; kingdom Metazoa; phylum Echinodermata; class Echinoidea; order Diadematoida; family Diadematidae; genus Diadema; species Diadema antillarum. The sequence continues at coordinate 623,152 of NW_027270970.1, read as the reverse complement.
TTACCTTTTTTATACCTGACTACAGGTGTTTGGCTATGAGCTGGTTGAGGCCGAACACTCGACATCAGGGAAGAACAAGCAGAAGCTGTACTTCCTACTCAACAATCTGGCTTCCAACCTGACACAGGATCTTGTTCCGTGAGTAGCAAGATGCCAAAGAGATTGATTTGGTATACAATCTCTTTGCAAGATACCAACTTGGATTTCAAAAGTCACTTGTTGTCACAAGTCCCACATCACGACAAATTCATTATTGCAACAAAACCTATATAATAAAGTACATGTGTTCAATCCACTGCAGCAACCCATCTTTTTCTACAAGCCACCTTTTTCGTTTAGGTCTGCAAGACACCTCTGTCAACAAAGCACCTAGTACCAAAAGGTTGTATATAATAGTTAACATGATTGCATACAATTAACCTACAGTGCCTGTGCAGTACATACATTTCAAGCACAAAAGTGTAATTAAATCATCACATTGTTTTAATGCTGTTGTATTGTTTGGATCTCAGCCACACACATGATTGAACCTTCTTCCCCCACCCCCCCCCCCCCCCCCCCCCCACCTGTCTCTGTCTCTGTATATCTGTCTGTCTGTCTATCTATCTATCTCTTATTACATTATTGTCTGTCCTTCTTGGCTTCCTAGTGTTTAATTTCTCATCAAATCCATGTGCCATGATTTACCAAACAAGGTCACTGCTACAGTGAATTTTGTTGATCTCAATGGTATTAGACTCAACTCTTGTTTTTAGCAGTGGGTGTAACTTTAAATCAATCTCTTGACTTTCGTTCACGTACAGAGAGCCAGATGAATCCAAACTTGGTTTGCTGTGGACCATTCTGGCTCTTATCTTCATGCATGAGGGTGCCATGCCAGATAGTACGTCAGATCTTTATCGCCTTTGATATTCCAATGAACTTTTAGAGGGAAAGTCTAACCTGATACGTTGCATTTCATTTGCATTGTGTCTTCTTCTTCTTCTTCTTCTTCTTCTCGAGTCCCTACGCAGAATGGAACGTTAGATTCTTCCAATCCAATGTTGCATTGTATGAAAACAGAAAATAACAGTAGTAAATCAGTAAAAATTTGGGGAAATATCAGATGCACACACGCAAAAAAAGTAAAAGTTTTATAACCTGTCAAAGTTTAGAGAGTATTAAAGACAATTGGTCACCCTGTGTGATGTAGTTGTTTAGCAGCTCTCCACTCCATTTGTACACCAATTTTTATTTCTCTCATATATTTGGGCACAGACAAAAGCTATTCACTGATGAGGAATACCAGAGCATATTATTCTTGATTTATACGGAGGAAATTTTTTTCTCTGTAGAAAATCAGTTTATAACTTTTCATGGATCTACTTCTGTTACTTTTCTGTTTTCCTACAGAGAAACACAATATCAGAGTGGGACACTGTGATATGTGATTGATGTAGCCCTGGGAAGGTTTTTAAGCAGTACACAAGTATGTCAACTCTGTTTTTCAGTGGATATGAAGATTATTTGCACAGACAGATCTTTGCAGTGTATTCCTACAAAGAATATTCATCAAAATTGAAAGGAGAGTTTGGTTGGTAGTTTCTTTCATCTTTCTTAATTTTGTCACAGGATTTGGTCTAATTTTGCTGTTATTTCTGGCACACTGAGCCAATTTTATAAGATAGATAAAGAATTTGGTCTAATTTTGCTGTTATTTCTGGCATACTTAGCCAATTTTGGAAGATAGATAAAGGATTTGGTCTTATGTAGCGGTTTTTGTGGCATACCGAGCCAATTTTGCAAGATAGATGAATACAAATTAATTCTAGTACACACTGAGCGTATTTTAGGATTTTTCAAGAGGGAAAAGCTTGTGACTTGTCTAAGTCATCTTTTTAAAAATTATGTGTACATGAAGACCGTTGGTTGACTGTTAGTAGACTTATATTTATGGCTGACAGGTTGAAGGTCAGGGTAGTATGCACCTAAAAATACCCATGGAAATATGGAAACTTGGTTGGCACAGTAAGCCTACTAGTCATCATCAAGATATTGAAAGTTACAATGCCTGATTTTTTTTGTGTGTGTCTTTTTTTATTATTTGCATGTGATTGTTTAATGAGAGCATGAAGAAAATAGCCATATAGATTAGATTCTAGCAAGAAACATTGTAAGATTTTGAATATGTGCTTAAAATTCTATCTGGTGTACAATTCTTGCAGAGCAACTATGGCATTTACTGAGCAAGCTAGGTCTTCGGACTGGCCAAGATGAGTAAGTATTCCAATATTTTAGTTACACATGTGTGCAAGTCTCTACACTAGCATTTTTTTTTTTTTTTTGGGGGGGGGGAGAGTGGGCCAAAAAAATGCAGAAAAATTAACATAATGTAATGAGCCATGATAATCATGTGAAAATTGGCAGGTATGCTTGAGAACTCCAAATACCACATACTTTAACTAAGTTCACTGAGTCTAACATGATAATTGGATATTGAATTGGGGCATGAACATTATTTTGCATGATACAACATATTCATGATTATATTTTATAGATTATCATATCATAGAGATAGGGATTTAATGTTATCCTTTATTGGATAGACTGCTAACGTTGAGCCTTGTATGATATCAGCATAGCAACAGTTTGATACATTATGGCTACACTGATCAATTCAGTCCTTATTTACATCGATGTAGGGCAATTTGTGAGTGAGTTGCAATTATGTGCACTTTCATGTAGCTAATAGAAACATAATCCTAATCCTAATCCAAATTGGCATACATCTGCGTACACTACATTATGTTGTTATCAATGACGTTCAATAATATGAAGTCTATGTTGTAGCCAATTTTGCCCTAAGTATACTACAGTTCATTAATATATGTTTATATTTTGCTTTGCTTCCTTTGATTTGCCATAAGTGATAATGGCAGGGATTAATATAGTGGCTTACTCATATGGCTGAAAGTAGAATATATTCACAGGTTTTTGAAAGTGTCCTCTTCAAAAACCTCACATAGAGTTTGCATTTATTTTCTTGCCATAGGAGAGACGACCCTGTTTTTGGTGACATCAAGAAAACCATCACGCAAGATTTCACAAGGCAGCTGTAAGTGATTGCAATATTTCCATCACTTTTTTTTTTGATGCTGGTTTGTTTTTCATTTTTTCATTTTTCTTTTCTGTTAAATTCTTTTTGGGTGAGAACAAAACTTTCACTCACCAGCTTCAGTCTAAGCTAATGTTGATATACAAATGTATACTCTAAAAGTGGTTATTTTTGGACAACTAATTTTTCGCGCTCTGCCAGGTAAGAAGAGTTTCGCATGTTTTTAATTCTGCAGAAACAAGACATCAACTACTGGAACATATATGGCAAGGAAAAATATTTGAATGCTTTTATTTTCATGCTACCTTCTGGTTGCACGAAATGTGCGAAAATTTCAACACAACGAAAGTTTCCACTTTTACAGTATTGTGTTCTGCAATTGTTTTTTGTTTCACTTGTAAACCCCATTCATCTCTTATTTACCATTTAAGAGAGGAGTATGCTTCAGCTGATGATATCATATTTGCAATGATTTGAATGTCAATAAATAAAGATTATTGAAAAAAATGGACATCAAGAATTCATACCTCGTATTCTGCTCTATTATGCCACTAAGTGTATGTTTTTTTATGCCTCCGCCACGAAGTGGTGCCGGAGGCATTATGTTTTCGGGTTGTCCGTCCGTCCGTCCGTCCTTCCGTCCGTCCGTAATGAATTTTGTGGACAAGGTAACTATCAAAACCTGTTGAGGTATCCTAATGAAACTTGGCATGTATGTGTATTAGGGGGTGAAGTTGTGCCTATCAACTTTTGGGTGCACATGCTCAAGGTCAAAGGTCAAAAGGTCAAGGTCAAATACATAAAATTTCACTATTTCCACCATATCTATTGAATGCCTGAAGATATTTTCTTGAAACTTAGTGTATACATGTATTACCCAATTAAGATTCTCTGGTGAAAGTTTGGGTCATGAGGTCAAAGGTCAAAAGGTCAGGGTCAAATACATAAAATTTCACTATTTCCACCATATCTATTGAATGCTTGAAGATATTTGCTTAAAACTTAGTGTATACTTGTATTACCCAATTAAGATTCTCTGGTGAAAGTTTGGGTCATGAGGTCAAAGGTCAAAAGGTCAAGTAAAAATATTAAAACTTCTTTTTTTTCTCCGTACCTTGGAAAATTGTTCAAGGTATCTTTATGGAACATAGTATATACATGTACTGACTGGAAGTGATTATCTAGAGAATGTAGGGTTCATGGGGCCAAAGGTCAGGGGTCAAAGGTCAAGTGCAACACTTCAAAATTTTACTATTTCCCTCATATTCATGCAATGCCAGCAGGGTTATTTTTTTTTACACTTGGTGTATGCATGTGTAACCTAATAGAAATTCTCTGGAAAGTTTTTTTTTTCTTCTTTTTTTGCCTCAAAGGTCAAAAGGTCAAAGATCAAGTGAAAGTGCTGAACTAACTTTTTCCTCCATATCTCGGAAGTGGCTCAAGTTATCTTGAAACTTAAGTACATATTATGCATGTTCTACCTGAAAGTGATTATCTTATGAATTTTAGGGTCAAGGGCCAGATGAAAATGGTAACAATTTACTATTCAATTCAGAAATTGCACTTTTTTCTCCACACCTGTACCTTGAAAATTACTCAATGCCTAAATGTATGAATGGGTCAAAGTCAAGTTAATGTCCTTAAATCCCTAGATACATGCTCTCCTATTCATCCAATTAAACCTAGGTCAAGGAAGGTGAACATTCAACACATTTGTGACAAACTTGTCATTTCAATATTTTGCCAATTTTGTGAAAATGTAATCACACATTGTCCACATGTACTATCTAGACCTATTGTTAAAATCATGCATTATGGCGGAGGCATACCAGTCGCCAAAGCGACATTTCTAGTTACATTTACTTTTTAGAGACATACATTCCATCAAATAGTTTGCTGGTGTGGGTGTTCAAGGTGACCTTCACTATGAATCATTCTTATATTTTATGTAAACTATGTAGCCAGATCAAACCATCCCTATTTCTTCCATAGTATCCCCCAGGTATATAATGCTGTGTATAAATGGCTTCACTAACTCAGTGGGTAGATTTTATTTTTAGAGTGCTCTAATCACTTTCATCATATTGTTGATGCCCTCATACAAAGTGATAAACCAAATATCAAGAGGGCATCTTTTCTATGGTGCTCCATATTTGATGAATGCACGGTTGCTTGAGTGTGTGTAATTGTGTCTGCCATTTATTGAGAATGCTGTAGTAGAGCATCTTTCATGATGTGCTGTTACGAATGTGTGTCTGTGCATATATATATTGTATATATATATATATATATTATATATGTGCGTGTGTGTGTCTGTGTGTATGTCTCTGTGTATGTACCAGTCTGTATTAATGTGTACGTGCCCATGTACATGTGTGACTGTGCATGCCATAGAGCATATGTGCGTTTGCAGAATGCACACATTGATGAGTGGCCAAGTAAACAGCTGGTGATGTTCTTGGTTGCTGAACAGGTGTTGAGATTCAAAATCTAATATCAAGGGGGAAGGGGTGATAAAACAGAAGGAATTTACTTAAAGCCCCAGTCACATAGACATGCCGGATCACCCAGGATTTGATCCGGGGTGATCCGGGGAGAGATCCGTGTTGACGCCTTGGGTATCCTTGGACATCCGGGAGGCCAACATGGCAACTTTTGGAGGTCAAAAACATCTGGGGTTGTCTGGGGACTGCCGTGTTGGCAGAGCAGTCCGGGATGGTCCGTGTGGCTGGCGCGTAGCTGCCGTGTTGGTCCATGTACGCGCCGTGTAGATGCCGTGCTGTTCCGGCCTTATCCATGTACCTGCCATGTTGATACCGTGTGTACAGTCATCAACGCTCATCGATGCTCCATCCAGGGCAAAACTATCCCGGAACTCCATGGATCGTCATGTAGTTCCTTGAGGATCCGTGTTTCTATGTGACTGGGGCTTTAGGTTTGAATACATGGAGAACACATTAGTGGGATTCATACAGACAACATAGCATGATGTCGATCGCTATCCAAATACCAATATTTTTTTTTTTTACACGCGTTCAGATGGACATAAAGATCCCACTAAATGCTGGACTGGACGTGAAATCATGGGTCATGGGTCATGGGTTACAAAACAAGGTCAATGGCACAATCTTTGGATTGTTTTATCAGGCAATACTTAGAACTCATGCAGTGAGGGGATTGATGAAATTTAATCAGACATGTCATGAGAATGAGATATGACAAGTCTTTCACATGTTCAAATTTGAAGAAAAAAAGAAAAGACTGGCTAGGAGTCATTTGCAAAGGTCATCATCTGCTACCTTACAATTTTGGCCATATCATACAGTAAAATGAAAAAAAAAATATATGGAACAAAATCCTCTAATGTTTGGTACAATACATTGTAGGTTATTAATGTAGGGATAGATCTGTTTAAGATCGGTGATAATCAGAATAGCTATAAAATAATATGCATGCAGTAAGGCACAATTGTTTGATGTAGAATCATCATGTGCAGTGCATGACTGTAAAATGACAGGATGAAATTAAATGAGTTTGTGTACCTACCTTAAAGTTTGTAATCAAACTTATTTTTCAAGTAGAATTCTTTGCCAGTCTGTTTGTCACTTTTATCAGTTTATGAACACACATGACATTGTGTTTGTGCCCTTTCCTTTTGATTGGAGGGTGGGGGAAGAGTAGGAAGGAGATACAAATTAAAGGTCAAAATAAGAACAGACCCAGATGCATTAGTCCACACTCACTCTGTAGGTTCACCCTGATGAGTATTTAATGGCAAACTGAGAGACGTGTGAACAGCCAATTATCTCCATTTAGGGGAACCTACATTAGATTATCTCACTTCACCATCTTGTGACTGTTCGCCCATTTAGTGTTCCTATTCCCCTTTTCTGTCAGTTCCTGTTTTTCCCGCCGGCCGAAGAGAGATTGCAAGGACCCAGGTGGCACTGACCAACATTTCCGTGGTATCGGAACAGGTCTCAGTAGTAGTGACAATAACAAAAGTTATTCCTCCTGCAGTGATCTTCACTTGGTGGCGTTTAACCCATTGAGGACTAGTTGATTTTGCTATAACACACATTTCCCCATAAACACCTGCACGAAGATAGTCTGAACTAGTTATCAAAGGTTAAAGTATTTTATAAAACATTTGATGACCCCAGTCACTGGAATCCAACCCACACCTACAGTGGTCTCACCTGTCTCCTTGGAAAGCATTCTAGCCACACTGCAATTCAAAACATGCACATATGCACATATCAAAACCCAATCACATTAACATGTGGCTTCATGCTGGGTACCAATTCATACACGTTGGTAAAGAGGAGTTTTAAAGGAGACCTCCGGATGATTTTTAGATTTTTACATTTGAACAACTATAAATTAGTTATACTGAGGACAGAGTTTCAGAATTTGTGATAATTGGGATGAAGAATAAGAACATTTTCAAAATTTAGAACAAATTGCAATGAACAAGGATGATGACATGGCAGAGTCACCATAAGAATCCATGAGTTGGGGCTCAAGGAAGCAGAACACAAGAAGAAGGCATGCAAAGATTATACACAGGTGAACTCGCAAGCAAGTGGTATTGTAATAGAATTACACTGCTACATTTCTGAAATATGTGAACCTCCTATGTCATCATCCTTGTTCAGTGTAATTTGTTTAAGGTTTTTCAAAGTATTTTTTCTCTGCTCAAGAACCACAATAAATTCCACAAATCTACACATGGAGTTGTCAATTTATGTACTACATGATGTGAAATTATGAAAATCGTCTGGAGTGTCCCTTTAAGTGGGCATCTCGTTAATGTGGAGACTTGATGGCGACCTGGTGGTGACGCGAGTCTTGCTGATCACAGAGACTAGCTGGCTCTCCAAGGAGTCGCGAGAGAATCAAACACTTCTTAATTTTTCAGAGAATGTTTTCAGTCTCCAACTGATCTCAGAGACTTCTTCTGGGCGTCTCCTTATAATTGCAGCCTTGTCGTGGGCACTTTTTGTCTGCCACATCTCTACCTTGCAGAGACCCATGGCAACCTACCGGCAATGATGTGGAAACATCGTAGAGACGTCTCAGAGACTTTGTGTCAATGTCCCCACGACTTCTGTATTCACTGAGTTGAAAGGCTGCTTGAGGCTGGTGTAGGAGGCTTCAAAACCCCCTTTTGCTTTAATTAGCTGAGGTGAACTAACCATGTTCACTAAAATGTGATGAGCAGACAACATTCATTTTATGTCATATGAGATTATGGGAAATAATTGAGCAAGTCCATTCATGATTCAGTAACGGGTAGAAGATATAATTTGAGATCATTCTTCAAAATCTCATTTATTAATTTGTGTGTGTGTGTGTGTGACTCTGTTTGCTGATATTGTGAAACCTTAACATTGCTTTGGAATTTTTTTTTTTCATTCATGTTTTCTGTCTATTCTAATTGAATCTGTCTTCTTTAATTTGTCTTCTTGTCTTGTCTGTCTGTCCGTCAGTAAATCTTTCTTCACATAGCCCTTTCTCTCAGTCTCCATGATTCAGAGGTACTGTTCCCAAACCCTAGGGCTGTGCCCTTCACAAGTTGGTTCATGCGGTTAGCATGACTCAGAGAAAGGTGTAGCCAAAGCAGCATAGTGCCAAAACATGATTCAGACCAAGTTCAAAAGTTGGTGCTAAAAATTTCCACTTAGACATGATCACAGAACAGTCTGTTAAATGTCTTGTCTTATTTTTGTAAGAAGAGCCCCAATAACATGTTAAGAACTGTGTGTGTATGGGGGGAAATGAAATAACCACAAAACACGCACCTACACACACCACACATCACACATACACACACAAAACACCCCTGTCCACAATCATAATTTAGATATTCTTAATGTACTTTAGACTAGCATTTCATTTACACATTTTTTCTTGTAGCGTTAGATTATGATATTTTGATTTATTTAAGCTTGTACGTTGTTAAAGATGAAATCTTTAAGTGTCATATTTTTATGCTATTTCACCTGATATTTACCCAGATTTATGATTTCACTGACCTGGAATGTGCATATGGGGCAATTTTTTTTTTCCTTTTTGTCAATATATTCACGTGTTGGCATTTTTCACTGTCGAGAGCCTGTGAGAAAAAAAAAATCACAAAAATTGAATAACTGCAAAATTTTCACCATTTTCAGAAATGTGTGCTCAGAACAGATATGACATGACGAGTATTATGAAATGCTAAATAGATTTGTGCACATACATATTCCACAAATTAGACCTCATAGACAGCTAAAGTAGAAAGTAGAAAGTAGAAGTTTGTAAGGAAAGACATAAAATATATGATCAGCATATGACAGCATCACACAGGAGTGTATATCGGTAGTGTATTTTGTAAATGTCTACACATTCAAAGGTGATCAGGGCCCTGTTACATAAAAAGATGAAAGCAAATATGAGTCAGAAAATCAAAGTCAGGTATCAGCCAATCAGAATTGAGTAGTTAGAGACTTATGTTTGATTTTCTGACTTATGTTTGATCTCAACTTTAATGAAACAGGACCCTGTTTTGGCAGTGTCAACTGAAATCTTAGACAAGTTTACCGTTTGCTCAGAAGTAAGAGATAGGGTTAGTTGTCATGTTTTGGAAAAATAAAACCTAATCAGATGGGCTTGTCTTAGTCATTTGCTCAATTTTCACGGTTCTAAACCTTTCTGATCGGTAAGAGAAAGATTACAGAGCTGATGTCCTTGTGAGGTGTGATGTTGTCATTCATTTCTCCGAAATTGCCTGCGGAGTTGTTAGAGCAGTGCTCGTATCGCAGCAACACTTCATTACTCTATGATGGTACTCACCCACATGTAATGGGTGCAGTAAAGTCATCACTCTACTTGCCAGGCTATCCACAATCCAAAGTTAGTCTTTTTCCAAGACCATTTTGCTGTTGTTAGTTCTGACAATCATGAATGAACACAGCTGAACACTCAAAGCCTGAGGCATCAGTGCAATGACTTTTTGAAGTCCGCAACATGATTATTATTCATGCAGCCTGGAGACCTTGCAGCCCCTATTAAATAATTCAGCATTGACTAATTCAGTTAGTATCGTGGACTAATGGACTTTCTACATTCACTCATATGCTGTAGGTGTGAAATGCATGTAAGCTCCATCAGACATATCTGCCGACTGGTTGTGATTTTTCCTCTACCGAATGATGGCAGTGAAATTTTTTATTTCAAAGGACTTGGGCACTGCTTCATGAAAGTTGTCAGCCCTGACAAGTTGTCAGTCTCTGGCAATTTCAATGAAATCCTTGGTTTTGATGAGCTGAGAAGCTCTGGTCATTGGCTTACTATGGTGATTGTCAGGAATTGACAACTTGTCGGGGCTGACAACTTTCATGAAACGGTTTCCTAATGTGAAAATAAAAACAAAACAAAACAAAACAAAATAAAATCAGATGGATCCCCAAAAGCTGTTTCATTAAGGGCTTGCCTCTCACTGGTCATTTGATTTTGCATCCTGTAATGACCTTCTGCTTGTACGGCGAGAGAGCCTTGTCAAAGGCTAATGTTAAGCGGGAATTACTTAATTAAGGATTTGGCATTTCCCTGAAGTGGTGTGAAGTAGCGATGCAAACAACCTTCTGCGAAATACTCCTGGCAAGCAAAGAAACAGGAAATTGAAATGTTTACAAGTGAATTTAGAGTACATTGCTGCTCCAGATTCAAAATTTGTTTTCGTGGGAGTTACAAAGTGGGCATGAAATGATCAATTCAAGAAATTTCACATTTTAATGAAGCAGTAATTTTGGTCATAACATGTAAAGAGATGATGATGTCATCGACTCAGTAATAATCTCATAGGTCTGTACACAAAGAAAATATGAGAATCATATTTTTGGTACTGCAAACAATTTAGCAAACTACATGTTACGCTCAAAGTCATTTGCTTGTTTATAACAACACTACAAAAGCTTGAATCAAATGATGATATACATAATTCTTTATCATATTATCGATTTGATTTAAGAAAAGATTCATTTAATGAATATTTCTGTGCAGGTCAATAACAAGACTTGTGAGGCAGTGACATCATATCTAGTTTGCAACTGTAATTATGATTTTCTGAAATATTTGAAACTTCAAATTGCAAGCATTCCTACTTTTGCATCAAGTTTTCATTAAACTCTTACAGTGCTGTTTAAAGCCTGGTCACACAGCGCTTTGCGGCTTAATCACGGCCAAAACACGTCAAAAAGTGGTCTCCCGTGAAGCAGACGATGTTGTTCGCGTTGATGTCGAGTTTAAGACGAGCTACGGTCGATTTATAGATGTGGCAGGATGCGGGGAAAAATCGGAACGGCGTCGGACGCGGTAAAAAGTTCTGAACTGCTCAAAACTTTATTCCGCGGACAACCACGGGCGGCACACGTGGTAAAGACGTGCAAAACACGTGAAACACACATGATAATCCGTGTTCCGGCAGTGATTAAAACTTGGGGAGACGCGGTACGACGTGGGTAAGACACGGTCTGTCACGGGCAGAGCACGGTCATTGACACATGTTACGCGTTGGTATCACAGGAAATAGCGAGTGTTTAGCGGCTTATCACTGACAAATGGATTTTTCCGCGTACATACACGTGGCTGGACGTGGTTAGCCGTGCTTAGGCAGTGGAACAGCCGCCAACGGCCATACCCCGTACAAAGCACGGCCAAACCAAAATTGACCAAAAAATTACCACTTACGACCACGTCCACCAGATTTTCATAACTTTTTGTACATGATTTAGACGCGGAGTGCTGTGTGACCGGGGCTTTAGTTGATATACAGGCCTCAACACTAACTTCTTTCTCAGGTGGCCATTCAGGCCACTACAATCTTTAAATGTGAAATTTTGGTGGCCCAAAATACAAGGAAATACAAAAATTAATTTGAATTTAGGCTGCCCAATCGGCCACCAAAAGATAGCGTTTTGGAACTTTTGTGGCCGGACATCAATTTTTTAGTGGCCCCAGGCCACTGCTAAGGTTGAGCACTGTCTTCTCATTGTAAATAGTGGAATTGCACTTCATAATTGTAGTGCATGAATTGTGTGTTTGTAGTGAGCCCTCAGATGCAATTCCAGATTATCCAGTGCCTATACTGTATAATGTCACATAGTAAATGCCCCCCCCCCCACAAACAGACAGACCCATCACAGATCCCAGATCTAAAGCTAGAATAGCAACCAAATCGCATTTCAGTGAAACTTGATTTTCTTTGTTTGCCAGTCCTCACATCCACTCTACATGCCATGCGTGCTACACACCACGGATTATCCCAGAATGAATTGTCAATGAAAAGAGATTTAGTAAATCTGATTATCCTTGGGAACCAAAATTAGCTTCATGTACAGTAGCTGGCTGTTACATTATCATTTCACCTGAGTGGCACTGTGTCTAACTTACAGTACATCCACTATTTTTTTTTTTTTTTTTGGGGGGGGGGATTATCAAATGCTATTTAAATAGCATGGCAAAGTATGACTAAAAGCATTGGAACGAAGGCTCATTCAGGGCTGATTGAATTAGAAGCATTGCATGGGATGGCATTGATACAGAATACATGGAAGTTTGGGGAGATTCCTAGTTTTATCACAGAGTTTAGCAGCGATGACTAGAAAGCTGTAGTCATGACAAGTTCATTAGCTGTCTGCATGCACACCATAGATAATGTACAATGTTGTCTAATGTAGGGCACAGACAAGCTGAGGCCCCAATACTGTAAAAGTGGATATTTTCGCGTGAGTAATTTTTCGCGCTCACCCAGGTAAGATAGGTTTTAGGTCTCTTTAATTTCGCGGAATCAAGACATCAACTACTGGAACATACAGCAAGCAAAAATATTCATGTGCTTTTATTTTGGCACTAGTTTCCTCTTGCGCGAAATGCTCGAAAATTTCAACACTACGAAAATTTCCACTTCTACAGTGCACATTTGTATGGTGTGGCCAAAATTCATGTTATATTAAGTCATTTCAAGTCCTATACATGCCACATATAGTTTGTAGGGTTTTCATTTTTGCAAATTTCGCAAGTCAGATGCTATTTGCAAATTGTAAAACACAAGGAAATATTGACTCTGATCCCGACGTAAATGCAATATGCACATGTACATTTCTCTGCCCATTGCTGTATTCTACAAGCACCAATTCTATTTCAATTAAAGGGATCGTATAGTTTTGGTTGAGACCTAATTTCAGGTTTCTAACATTTTTGGTGAGATAATAAGAAACCTCTTATGAAATATGAAAGAGCATGTAATTCTATGAGAAATGAAATGTTTATTTGATGAAAATTGGTTTTGAAATGGCCGAGATATCCAAAAAAGAGTTATTCTAATAAAGTGTGGAACCCACACATTATTACGACCACTTTGTTTTACTTTGTTTTTGGATGTTTCAGTCATTCCAAACCCGATTTTCATCAAATAAACTTGGAATTCCTCTTAAAAATGGTATGCTCTGTACTATATCAGAAGTGTTTTCTTGGTATCTCGCAAAAATTTAAAAGCCCAATTTTCATCTCCACCAGTACTGTACCATCCCTTTAACCACTCGCATAATTGTCAGGAATGCCCAATTGCAGACTCACTAAATAAATGGGAGTGATACAGAAGTGTATGGGCTTCAGAGTTTTTGCTTCTGTCACTGCTACTAGTGTTGTTTGTACTGATGTTGCTACCTTGTCATTGTACACAGCAGTAATAGGAGTGTTTTAGCTTCTGTTTCAGGCTTTTTGGATTGGTGTTTTCTCTGCAGTGATCTCTGTCGTTACATTTCCTGTTGATTGTATGTTGAAAATGACATATTTTCATAGATTTCATGTGTGGGTGTGGCTTGGTTTGAAGGGTTTCATGCCCCATCTTACCTTTCACTGGAGATGTAATCGCTCCCAAACACCCAGCTACACTGTACCTTGGACCAAGCCAATCTGTCAGGACATGGTGCGGATATACATATAAATATGAGTGTGTGTTTGTTAGCGAATAACAAGGGGTACTTCAGTTTCCACTCCCACACGTCCCTCGCCCGAGCTCAACTCATCATTATTGTGTTGATGAGTGCCAGAATTAGTAGATGATGAGCTGGCGACGCCCACTCACATCCTCTCTCCAGACCGATGGAGGACACTACTCGTTGAATCATGATAGAGGCCTAGTACCTGATTGATAGGGATGTAATTATGGAAGAAGAAGAAGAAGAAGAAGAATAAATTGAAAAGGTGTTTTTACCGTGCAAATTGTTCTCAAAACAAGATGCTATCATTTTCACCACCCTTTAGTTGTTAGTTAAGTTGAACCAAGGTTTTCTTGTTTGTTTGTTGTTTGTTTGTTTTTCCTTGTTTTTTTTTCTTTCTTTTTTTTTTTGGGGGGGGGGTGCCATTGTGGAGTGAGGTACTTAATCATTCCAGGCTAATTTTTTCTAGATAAAGATAAAAATTAGTAGGGATGTTTTGGTTACATACCATGGAGAGATGGTTTTAGATCTTAACTAAACTTGTCTGAAACCATTCAGATTTCAAAAGCATTATATCCTTCAGCTGAGCAAATCAGTTTGAATAAAAAAATATGAGAAAACCTGGGCATCAACCAACTTCATAGTTACAATGATAATATCAGTTTTGTTGTTTATACTATACAAAGCACATTAGAAAAAAAAAATACCGGTAGTGATCAATGTGTTCTGCATATTGAAATTGTCATATTAACAAACGAAAAATTAAGATTTGGACTTCAGAAAATATACTCAGGGGGTGATAAGTTAGTTCCTTTGGCAAGGGTTTCCATTCTTTGTGTCTACAAAATGAGAAACTAAATTCACCAGCTGTGGATTTTGCACATGATACCTGAAGCACAGAAGCATCAATGGCAGTGAGCACTACATAATTCAGAAGCTGGAGAGAGTGCATTATAACGTTATGAAATTATTATACTTTTTTCATTCAGTCACCCGACGTTTGAAAGAATCCTGCTTCCCTATGCAACCGTTCCAGTGTGCGTGATATTTTCTGCCTCCAGAAATGGAGTTTATACAAGAAGCAGGTGCAAGCAGATCACTCACCACTCCACATCCATATCGAGGGTGTGCCTTTACTTTCACAGTGTGCCGGACTCTTTCAATCCCATGATTCACACAAACACAGTAAAAAAGAAAACATATTTTCGCTCAATAAATATCGCATCAAAACCACAAACCAAAGAGATATGTAGTGTGAAGGTTTGTGGTGACATACTGTAAAACATGATATATTCGCGGCACGAATTTTTCGCGAATTGGAGCCGACGGCCTTTTTTGCGGCATGAAATTTTCGCGAACTGCTACTGGCATTCAGTGCATATAGTGTATAAAAGAACTTTCGCGTGCATTTTAATTTTGCGAATCTTCACGCTCGCGAAATTCGCGAAATTAAAATGCACGCGAACATTTCTCGTTTTACAGTACCACTCCCTGCCATGACTTTAATTGTATTGTCTCATAATTCCCTCTTTTTTTCTTTCCATTCCACTCCTGATTTAAACAATCAGTACAGTAACTTGACATAGTTGCAAACACAAATACAGAGGCCCTGTTTTATCAAGGAGGTACTGTAAAAGTGCAAATTTTTGCGGTGCTGAAATTTTCATGCATTTCGCGCAACCAAAAACAAGCGCGAAAATAAAAGCACGCGAATATTTTTGCATGCCGTATGTTCCAGTGGTTGATGTCTTGATTCCGCGAAATTAAAAACACGCGAAACTCTTTTCGTCTGGTCAAGCGCGAAAAATTAGTCGCGCAAAAATATCCTCTTGTACAATACTAGGCGAAAACTAGTACCTCCTTGGTTTTATGAAGAGTTATAATTGATTGTATAGTTGATTTCTATCAGAAGTCTATGGCAGCCTGTGTGTTAAGGAAATCTATGATCGATTATATCTTTTGATAAAACGGGGCCAGAATATGACATGGCATAAATTTCTGCCAAGCAATCACGTAAGCCCCAAGTGATAATTTAATGAGGATAAGATGGGATCTTGGCTAGTCACATGAAGATATGAGTTGGACAGTAGCTTCTGATGTTCATGGGTGGAAACTTCCTAGCCTAGTAAGAGGCCATCACAGTACAAAATGGCTGTGTCATGTAGAGATACAAATGTACCTGGTTGCATTCATACCCAGTTTGTCACTGTTAGTTTATGTCCATCGTATGTATCTACTGTCATAAAGCCACCCTGTTTTTAGTCTTTTTTTTTCTTTTTTCTTTCCACCCCCTCCCCCCCCCCCTCCCCATGAGCCCTTCACTCTTGAATCCTGTAATCTAAAACTCTGCAGATCTTTGTCTTAATATTGGTAGTAGATCATTTAATGAGAGCAGAAACTATGAATATTCTTTTGCGCTGCAAGAGCTTTTCGCTGCACTGTCCTAGATGATTCAAATGAATAAGTATTAAATAAATATTAAATCCATAAAACAAATCAATCTACTACCTGGTATACTAATTATATGAATGCACCTAACTGAAACAATATTGGCTCCTAGATTTTATGTTAATTGTTTTTTTCCCCCATGAGTGATACACAATTTATTTCCTGCTCTGAAGATATTGCAAGGTTAAATGTCACCACCAATTGTACACATTTAGAATGTGAATCAATTTTTCATTGATATGTCCTTGAAACTCCAAGTTTGATTACTGTATACACCATATATTTCACAGTGATTTCATTATACAGTCAACCTCACCCATGCCAACCTTGCACAAGTCAAAATTGCCTAGGTCAAAGAAATCTTCTACTTGTACGGATATAAACTTACTTTATGTTGCAATTCAAAATTGATGTAAGTCAAAGGAATCTGTCCAGTCCCTTTAGATTGGACTTGAAAATGCTGGCTGTATTTATAATCAATTGATATTTGTAATCAGTTGATATTTGTAAAGTTAATGTGCACAAAATATTGCCTCCCATATAAACATAGATGCTCCGTGTATTGTAATCCATGGTGTGATACTACAAAGTGGTGATACTTCTTTCTCATTCCAGCAGTGTGGTTCTTGATAGTGCATTCAATCAATCACTAATATTTTTTTACTAGTTCCAATTAGCAAAATGTTATACTCTTACAATCCATTGCTCGTACAGTAGTTGTGTTTAAATCATGTTGAATGTGCTCAGAGCAGGGAGGTTTTTGTATTGTCACCTCCCTGCTCAGAGTATGCCTAGTAGATTTTAGGTTGTTTGAAAATTTAGACCTAGATGTACAGATTTCTGGGTGTTTTTTGCTGTTGTTTACAAGGTAACTGATTTGGCAAGAGCTCAATAAAAGTATCACAGATTTAAAATTAGATTATGTGAATTCCTGTACTATAATTAAGGCCTCTACCTATCACATGGTGTCTGCCGCTCACCCCCCCCCCCCCCCCCCCCCCCCACACACACACATCAAACCCCATCCCATTAGTTGGTGCAATCGTTAATCTCCTGTCATATGTCTCCATTGGCCCTTGAGGGAGCCCTATTAATAGTACCCATTTCGCTAGGCCAGTAACCACAGTCTAGTAACCACATTGTGTAGGCGGGCCAAGCCAGCTGACTGAGACGAGAAGTGAGGCCTGCTAACTTTTCTTAGCATCACAGGCATGGCAGTGCATGGCACTGACTCATCATTTTAGTTTTCTCTCAGAAAACCTTGTAAGCCGGAAAATACCATCATTTTTCTCTTTTCAACAGATAGTAACCTGCCAATACAAACTTAGTGCGAGCCTGCTCGGCTAGTGGCAGGCAGAAATTGCCTCACCAAATATTGGGATGAGTTGGTCAAAACCCTGGCAGAGGATTCAAGTCAGTTCTTTGAGAGTTACCATGATCAATTTAATTTATCTGAAGTCCTCTTGACTTTGGAAATAATGCATACAAAACACCAGTGATTGGTTCCTTGTATGCTTCTGGGGTTTTTTTTTTCCGTAATTGTTTCATTAGCATAAATATTATGACTCGAGTCAATTTTGAGAACAAACATGTGTCTAAGTGATTCATTTCTGAGAGTCTCATGTACAAAGATTTGTAATACACACTGTATATCAATATTTGTGTGTGTGTCTGTTTGTGTGTGTTTATGCATTGTCCGTTTGTGTGTGTTTTTATGCATATATATGTATATATGCATGTATACATACATAAATGTGTGTATTGTATTTTTTTTGCTTGTTTGCAGGTACTTGGAAATGGTGAAGTTACCCAACACTGATCCAGTGGAGTATGAGTTTAAGTGGGGCATGAGAGCAGCGAAGGAGATCAGTAAAGAGAGCATCATCAAGGCAGTGGCAGAGGTTGGTAATTGCATTCTTCTTTTTCTTCTTCTGTCCAACATCCCTATGCAGAGGCCAACCATAGGGGTTGAAACATGTGTAGTTAACACAGAATATTTCTTCCAGTCAGTTTGGTCCTCCTGCTAATACATATGATATAATCATGTTACACAATCTTTCATTCCCTCTTGAATCATCTGTGCATTGAAATTCTTCATTACTGTGTTTGTTAGCCTGATTTTGTATTTGTTTTCTATAATTGTATTTATCTGCCTGTATTAGTTACTTGTCCCTACTTGCCCCTTGATTATTTGGTATACAGCTCTACGGTGATAATGTCAACCCTAAAGTGTGGAAGACACAGTACCGGGAAGTGCTCCTGGAGAAGGGCCTGGATCCGGACGCATTCTATGACAATGACGAGGAAGAAGCAGCCAACCAGGAGCAAGATATGGACGAGGACTAGAAAGACTGTCTCCAAGTGGGAGAATGGGGGCAGCAGACATCATCTTGAGGGTGGACAAGCTTTGCAAAGATGATCTATGGCAAGCGCAGCAATCACCAGCCAGAAGAGGCAGACATTGTGTTCATGTTGGGATAGCATGCCTATTATGGAGGACAAGATACCTTGCCTATTTATTATCAAGAGCAGACTCCTGTGTCTGCTTATAACCATGGAGACAGTGGACATGTCCAGCGAAGTGGTGTATGGACCCTGTACGTTACACCTTCTTGCCCAAGCATGCTACATAGGAGTGACCTTGTGAGTGGCTGTGATCTACATGTTTGACTTGGAGGTGGCGATGTGTATTTTTCTTTTCATAAGACAGAATTTGCCAAAGTCTTCCAGAACATACTATGTAACAAATAATCGATGCCCTCCATGTTAAAAGTGGATCAAATAGTGATAACTTGTGCATGATGAGGTCACGTGACCTTGTCTTGATTATTGGACAAAGTGCAAAAGACTCCTGATTGCCATGCACCTGATAGTCAGATGGACTTTGGATGTACAAATGAATAAGGAGAAGAGGTCTTGCGCCATCTCGCTCGTAATGTCATGCCAAGTGTAACTCCCTGGACATGATTAAGGGTACGACACTGTGGTAATTCTTGAGGCATTTTCTGTTTTTGTCATGGAGGGTTGAAAGTATCTTATTGTTTGCATATCCTGTGATTTTTTACACCAAGTACAATTAACTTTTTTGTAACAATCGTGATGTTCTCAGTAAGATGATGTGAGAAAATGTCTAGATGTATTGACAAAATTTCTCTCTTTAGCTAGATTTTTGTTATAAGCAGTGTAGTTATTTTTCATGAAAGAAGATTCTTGTGTTATACATTCCACTGGATAGCTTAGATGTATTGATGTATCTTATCTCCAACGACATATGCCAGATTCATATGACCTTTTCAGGATGGCGTACTAAAGACCAGAGTAGCAAGCCTTTGTTTTTTGGCCAAATTCTGCCAGTCAGTGTAACAGTGATAGGTATTGACATCCTCCTGATTTTTCATCTACCAATAGAATCTTCCAGTGATCAGCCAATGTTCACGTGTCATGGGTCTAGTGTTGCTAAGGCATTCATCCCATGAATCATCTAGTCAATCAACAATGAGCCAATGTTTTATGTCTTCCGATCTTCATCCCCGGACCTCCTTTCCTCCCCAACCTATAAATTTTTACCACCCTCTAGTCTAATCTCAATGGAATATATGCAAGTTATGCATGATATGTACATTCTCAAACATTGATTTATTTGTTTATTGCCAGAGCAAGAAAAAAACTGTCCCAATATTGAAATGAATTTTGATGAAAGGAATAATAGCTCTGCCAGGTGTTAGCCTTGAGTCCATGTTACTCTCATGGAAAGGTCCAAGGATTGAAAGTTATCATGTACTATTTCCTGCTGAACTTGATGCCAAGGCGAGTGTTTTAGTGCACCATTGAGCCAGGTTCCACCTCGGGGGAGCTAGCTTGGTTTGGTGTTTCATGTCTGCTCCTCCTCGTCAGCTTTCTAAACAAGATTCAGCTGCTGAGGATAAATCATTCCTCAATGTTTGTTCGACCTGAAAATTCTTCTTGGATAGAAGGGATGTCGGTGGTTTGGGCCTTGATGTGTGCAGCATTCTCTGCAAGCCGCATTCACATGCCCCCCCCCCCCCCCAAAAAAAAAAAATACATATATAGATAAATAGATAGATAAATAGATAGATAGATAGATAGATAGATAGATAGATAGATAGATAGATAGATAGATAGATAGATAGATAGTTACTCTTGAAATATGCATAACAATGTAACAGTCCTGTGTGATTTTTTTTTTTAACTCTCAGGATAATTTCCCTTCGCAGTGTGTGTCAATGGCACGCAAAAAAGAACAACTTAGTTGTTGTTTTTTCGTCCCATAATGCAACTCACCACACCTATGTCTGCTCATTCAGGTGTTCATGGTCATGCTGTGTTCACTATTCTGTATCATCGCTTGACACAGTCTAACCCTATCACAGCCAGTGGACAGACTACCATGTGTAAAGAACAGTGAAAGTTCTACACAGAAGTCCTGAAAGGGTTACACTTTTAGTGTTCAGTGTAATGGCATTTCAGCTGCATGAAATCAAAACATTGTACTGTCAATGTTGCGCATTGTTTTTAAGGTTTTGCGTTAATTTTGTTTCTTGTTCTTCTGGATCTAGTGGCAGAATGTTGCCAATATTCAGGGTGTGAAATTTTGTCAAAGAATTGTTGCAATTCTACCAAGAACTATCAATCGCTGTTTGTCATGTAAGTGTGTGTGTAATCTATTCCTGTATACATCCAAATTTTCAAGTGCTGAAATCTTGTCACTTTTTAATAAGGAAATCTTTAGTCTCACTGTTGAATGTTGTTCTTCAATTACTGAAAATTGTCCTTTGCTCAGTTGTCTTTTTTTCCCCATGAATATACAAGAAAGTTGCGATGTAAAGACTGACAAATTGTTTGCCTTGTACACATAGGCCTACTTCTTATCAGTCTGAAAGTACCACTCCTTGCTGAGGCCCTATTCATTATAACAAAGTGGCTAGACTTTGACTGTGCAAATATGACTGTACACTATTGTTATAGCTGAACTATGGAAGACAATTTAAATTAGAACAACAACAAAAAAAAAATTCTTGGTTGCTCACGAATAACCAAAGCATTGTGGGATTTACAGTAGACTTTATTTCCTCTCCCAGAGGCCCAGAATCGGATGTATCCCTAGAAGCTTTATCTGAAAGTGAAATGCTGGAGGAAGAACAAGCGTTGCATGTGTTTGTTCCCTGTTTTCGTAACATGTGTTAGCGATAAAGGAAATAAGGGATGGTCATTGAAGTGGTCATTAACAACAGGATATTCTCATCTTTGTCTCGTGATTGATCACAGAGCTGGGCGTGTGAAGTCAACATCGGTTCTCCAAATCTCAGGAGTTACAGTGACCTACCGGTGGTACTGTAAAAGTGGAAATTTTCGGGGTGTTGAAATTTTTGCGCATTTTGCGCATCCAGAAGCTAGCGTGAAAATAAAAGCACGCAAGTATTTTTGCGTGCCATAAGTTCCAGTTTTTGATGTCTTGACAGAATTAAAAACACTCGAAACTCTTCTTGCCCGGCCAAGCGCGAAAAATTAGTTACGCGAAAATATTCACTTTCACAATATTACAAAGAAAAAAGGATTATGCCCAACTACATGAGCAATTGATGTGTGAGGTGAATTTAACCGACATGTTGGTATAAAGAGTCTTCACATGTACACGTACATTAGAAGCACTGTATTCGAACATGATCACTTTGAAGAAAAGAGTTGGCCATTTTGACCAAATTTTTGCACTCCAGCACCACCACACACACACTTTTTAATATGTCATGTATAATATATGAATATAGCCAAGCATTTCTGTTGGCCTTTTGTGTGTGTGGCTGTGTGTGTTGGCATTTACAACAAGGATATAAGGGTGTTATCAGACCCTCCCCCCATCCCTACGTGAGTAGACCTACCAGTACTAGTTTGAATCTTATCTGGTAACATGCTCCACTCGTGTTATCATTTGTCCTATATGTCCTACCTGATACCTCTGTATGTACATATGTGTGTACCAGTCAGTACCATGCAATAAACTGCACAATATCCATAGTACAATATCATGCTGATGTGTACTTTTTCATTTGGGAGAAACTTACCCACCCTATGGGTTTACATGTATTTTGTTACAGACATACAGACAAAGTGGAAAAAATTATGAGACTTACAGGGCAAGTTTACCCAAATATGTACCAGTATGTGGATTGATTTAATACAGGTGCCGCCATAGCTAGATGAGGAGACTACTACAGTTTATGATGTCACTGCAGAACAGCAATTCAAAGAAAACATAAAGAGAATTCAACACATTTGTATTTTTCTAGCATAATGAAAGAGTAATAGACTTATCTCTTTTAGAAAAGCATGAGGGTAATATTACCCTATGTCTGTAAAATGATTGTCAAGAAAATGTGTGCTTTTCATAAAATATGACATTTTGTGGAATTCTCTTTGTATTTTCTGTATATTGTCCAGCAGTGGCATCACAAACTGTTCTAGTCTTCTCATCCATTGTTGGCAGCACTAAAACTTTAAAAATTCAATCCTTGTAACAAAATGTCTGATTTTTCTTGAACTTCTCAGATGGATTCTATTAATAATGCTGCATTCACTAAGTCCACATCATAGGTATAAGGGTTAAGTTCCCCTTTAAAAACAGGACACTCAACCAGACCCTAAGGTAGTCTGTTGTGGTTTCCTTCAGTATACACCATAAGAGTGTTGGAAACAGGATGTATACAGTATAAATACAGGGCTCGACACTAACCGTTTTGTCTAGCGGTGGCCTGTTCAAGCCACCAAATCTGAAATTTTTGTGGCCTGAAAAAGATATGTAGTGGCTTGAAATGAAAGCAAAAGTTACATTCCATTTTTAATCTTGGTTACCCAATCGGACCATCAAAAGATGAATTTGGTGGCCCAACACCAAATGGCCCTGGACCACTGCTAATATCGAGCCCAGGTATATTCAACTATTCAGCAGGTACATTGGGCACACACAAGCACACACACACACACACACACACACACACACACAAACACACACACACAAACCTAGTCTTTTAACAGTTTATGATCCAATAATATAATAATGGATTGCCAATGTAGAGCCAAGGGGTTAAATTATGAAAGTAAACTGTATGCTTTGTACATCGACAAAGCCTGTGCTGTGTTGTAGCAGTGTTCATGAAGATGTTTATTACTGTAGCACCCTGTGCCAGTAAACACACATCTACACTGCATCCTTCCAGGAAATTGGTAAACTAACTGTGGACCGTGAACGGAAAAAGAAAAAGTGAAAGAGGAATTTGACAAACAAAACAAAACAAAGAAACAATCCTTCCTGTGATGTTAACAAGATGGAAAAACATTGTCTGACTCAACGTTGCCATTTCAGTTCATTTTTCAAAGGATAGGCAGCATGGGCAGGAATACATGTAAATTTTGTACATTATGAAGAAATAAATATATTACCTGCGTAGCTGTAGTTCGACATCTCACATACATGTAGTAAGTACAGTATTTCACATGTAGACTACACATGACAAAAACAGGGGATCCTCATTATAATGAGGACTTAAAACCATGGGAATTACCTTGTTGTATAGAGTTTCTCACTGTACTGTGATACAAAGACAAAGAAATATGATGAGTTGGGACTCTGCAAAATCAGCTGTGCTGTACAAGTTAAAATGTTTGCACATTTTGTGTGACATGAAACTAGAGCAAATATAAAAGTGGTGGAATGTCTTTGTTTGTTATGTGTACCGGTAATAAAATATCTTTTGATTCCAAGGAATTAAAGGTATGAAATTCATTTATCTCAGCTGAGAATGAGAATTACTCTCGCGAAAATATCCGCTTTTACTGTCCTTGTATACAGTATACAGATTTCACCTATATATATTTTAGCGCCTCTGGCAACGCAGAGACGTTTGGTATCTTGTAGATATTGTATTTGATACACCAGTATTCTTCCAATAATTTGATCGCTCCTATTTTCAACATCCGTGGAATGAGAGATAGAGGGCCAGCTAGCGTGCCAAAGAGAGAGAGGGAAAGAGAGAGAGAGAGAGAGAGAAATATGCCACACACAGCAATATGTTGGCATGTGCAAATAGGCACATCAGTATACAGAAGTAAAAAAAAAATACTCATCACATGAAATGTCTCACTTCGATATCTACATCTCTCATTTACGTGTACAAATGTATATCTACATCTCTCATTTACATGCAGGCCTATATCTACATCTCTCATTTACATGTACATGTACATCTCTCATTTACATGTATATCACTCTTCGGTGGTATGCGAAAGAATATGGCATGCAAAAATGGCATTGTGGTAAGCAAACATCACATACAACTGTACTTTGCACTGAAGAGCCTAACCGTGTAGGGCAAGTCGACGGTTACAACAAAATAAAAATTCAGGCCGCAATATTATCTGCTCTATGTTTCTTATTATTCATTTGTTCAGTTATAATGAAATTCTGATATATATACATGTACATGTATATATATATATATATATATATATATATATATATATACAAGTGTGTGTATATATATATATATATATATATATATATCCCTAGTTGGCACCTTAGGGAGACATATTGGGGGGAAGTGTCTTCATTAGGGAGACAACTGGTCATTAAGGAGACAATTTTCGTGTCTCCATTGCGTAAATTGCCATTGAACATGTATTTTAAAATTTGCATATAAAACAAATGGAAATGTCTTCCAAATGACCCATCTAGGAGTGTATATATATATATACACTAATATAGAGGGGGAGAGAGAGAGTGAGAGAAAATAATATATATACATGTATATATATATATACCATGGTATACAGTTGCACATATGATGGGGCATAGAAGCATAGAGAATGAAACAGATTGTATGTTTGGGGGAAACAAATGAAATTTCCACACATGATGCACAAAACATATGTACACATACACACACACACACACACACACACACCATTAAATCTACAAAAGGCTGGGAAGAAGTCTAGTTCACACAGGTCACACAATGGCCATCAACATTATCTACATGTAGATGTCACAGTTTTAACCTAGCATGACCTACAGTATAGAGTTTTATGTGGGGCTGTGCTGTATTGCCTAAGTACATCATTTTTATCATGCTGTCATTTGTGCAAGATTTATGATTTCATCTGTTGTTGCAATTTGAGGCTAGGATGGATCATAAATCAGCACAAGGACCACTGTGCATGTCTAAAAGGACACAAAATATTTTCTATCAAGAGAAGAGACTACATGTATTTGTCCCATTCTGTGTGTATGCTGAAGTCACATGTGATGTAGCTTCAAAGTCAGGCTTTTTTTTTTCAGATCTGTGGATTTATCATCAATTATGCCATCATCTACCATCTATTATTCTGAAGTTATTTATATGTATGTGTATGTATCATAGAAAGACGAGAGATTTTGTGACTGCTTCAGTTACTATCGTGTGACTTTTTTTGGGTCACAGCGTGTGGCCGCTCAGAATTGCCATTGACTCGAATATTCACAGGGAAATCAAGAGTGCATTCAGTCATTGTGTTTGCTGTTGTGTTCTGTCCTAAAATACAATTATTTGCGTTCAGTCCTCATGCAATTCAAATTCACCCGGGCTGAAACAGAGCAGCACTGGGAAAATAATGCATAATTTGTTTTGTATACAATCTACTGTGCTTTATTTCAGACTATGTGCTACTTCTGTATAGGCCTACTGGGCCCTGTTGCATACAAATTGAGATCAAACTGAAGTCAGAAAATCAAACATAAGTTTCTGAATACTCAATTCTGACTGGCCAATAACTGATTTATGATTATCTGACCTATGTGAGATTGCACAGTCTAATGCAAATTGGCCCTATTAAGCGTCCAAAATGTATCCTGGACACCTCAAAACTAAATGGTGCTGCAAATCGATCAGATGTCCAGATCACTCCATTTGAATCCAAGAAACACTTGTCTTGCACCATGATAAATTTCCAAAAAAAAAAAAAAAAAAAAAAAAAAAAAACCAGTCCCTAGTAAGATCAGAATTCTAAGCACTTAGTGGTTTCACAGCAGTGATCATACAATTTGTACAAGCAATTAAAACTGATGCAATTAAAACTGATAAAGGACTTTGGACATTTTATCTTTATCTCATTGTGCCATGTCTCTAGAATATCAGGCCTAAATTGACAAGGCATGGGTGTGCAGTATGAACTGAAACAGACTGAAAATGAACACACAGTGCAATGTACCGTACATTGATACAATGTATTCCATTTCTTTTTTTCACCATTCTCAATTTCAAAATCAAAGCAATCAAGCAAACCACTTCCCACAAACTGAAATGAAATACCATAAAAAAGAATGGAGAGGTATATATATTTTCTCATGAATGAACAAAAATATTTTATTTCGAAGCATTTCATTCAAAAAATCCTCTACAATTCTGGACACAGTCACTCAATAATACAAATCCAAGTCTTGCAGAACTGTAAAAAATAAAGGTCACATATCGATTAATTCTCAGAGTATTTAATGCCATTGCACAAAACAGTGACCTGGATAGTCAAGATCTTTTGAAGAAAAAGTCCATATACAAATATACAGCGATAAACAGTACAAGTCGAGAGATTTCAAGTTAGCAAAACTTACACCAAATACTACCACTTCACGTGTCATGTCAAAAGTCAATGGATTGCTGCCAGTCCCGTTTTTTCTTCTATTTTCTTTTTTTTTTTCTTTTAAACAGCACCATGTCGGCTTGAATACAAGGTCAAACTCATTCTTGGAAGTCTTACTGTTGCAATATTTGTGCATGTCCATATAAAACAACACTTTAAAAGGCTGTGGTTGAACAACAAAGCATACAAAGCAAGAGGTGTTGGTAAGGCCCAGTTAAACAATATTAAGTGCGTCATCACTTTCAATGGGTGCACATCCTGTAAGTAGATTCTCCAATCTGAGGCAATAACTAAGTCAACAACAAAGCGACTGAGAAGGGATAAAGAATAACGAAAAAGACAATGTGTATTACATGAGAAGTTAAGGGCATGTGCAAAGTTCAGTACAAAGGGAGTGGTTAACAAGGTCTCATTCACAGAACACACAATTAACATATTAAGAATTGTGAAATAAAACATGGGATTTGTCATAGGCAATAGCACTCATTCTCAAAGCTGTGTTCCAACCTCATACATGTATATCTTTCCATAGTTGTTAAAAAGCACTTGACCTACTGCATCAAAGAATATCAATTCTTCCATTTTGTGATGCAACCATTAAAAAAAAAGTTGGGGTAACCAAACTGCCATCCCTGGTGACACACATATTGTAATTTCCTTGGCTCAATGTAACACCATGTACTTGTGTTTTTGAGACACTTTTTAAGACCATAAGTTAAATACACTTTGTATGTGACCACATATCAGCCTTTCAAGATGTTTTGGTTTGTTACATTCTAGAAAAAATAGACACCTTTTCTTTTCTTTAAGTTTTAAAATACAAATCAATCTAGAAGAAAGTTGCTAAGCATATTTCCATGGTAACACATAAAAAGAATGCAATGTTTCAGCATTCCTGATCTGTTGAATACACAGTTGTCAGAAAAACAACCAATGTCTATGCAGTACTGATATTGCAAAAGTTACAGATACACATTCTTGATGAAATAAAAATGCATGAATGCCTTTGACTCAAGTCAGCTGTAGCTACATTAAACATAAAGGGTTTATTGTTTTGCTGTTATAGCTTTCATGTGATTAAACAGAAAGCATCCAGTAATCATGGTTCTAGGAATTGTTAACTGATCAAAAATTGGGTTTCTTTCCTAGGCTACTCAAGAATGCAGGTTCTTTAGACCAATCCTATGCATGTTGGACAAACAACATGCACTTACAATCATTGGTTGCACCTTTTTGTCATCTGTGTTCTTGCTAAACTAGACAATTCTGCATCAACATCTGGCCAGATTCTTTCAGGCACATTTTGTACAGATGCTTTGCACATAACAGCACAGAAGTTCTATGGCAAGTGTCACACAATTGGCATGTACTTGTTCAAAAATCTTTCCATAAAACAAAGACAAGTTTGTTTCCCAAAGACCATACTTTGTAATACTGATTTAAAGAATTCTGTAGGCACAGCAGTGTACATGACAAACTCTCACACAACTAGAACTTTAGAAGCTGATGCGTTTCTCTACATCATCTTTTTGCACATCTCCCAGTGATGAATAATGATGAACATGCGTCTATCATATTCCCTCAAGTGTTTTTCTATCCTCCTCTTTTTTTTTCTCTACACTATCAATATTTTTTTTACACGCAAGACCTGCTCACGAGTAACTCTGGGCGAGGCATGACAAAAAACTCTTTCAACTACTGTAGATGTACCCTGACGGAATATGTGACGAACATTCCCATGATCACTGCATTTCATTCGCAATCAGAGGATTCGAGATACAAGAATTGTATCCACTTCTCTCTTTTATCATCTCTGCTGTTTCCTAGGTTGCCTTCAACTGTTTTAAATTTCAAGTCAAACAAATCATGAACAAGGCACAGACTAAAAAGCACTTCTGAGTTTGTTTGAAGAGTACTCGACCTGTTTCTACCCCATCAAATGTGCAAAAGAACATTGTGGACGGAGCACATGCAATCGACTGAGAGTCAGTATGGCACACACAATAGAATTGATTACATGAGTTGACAAGATGCTGGTATAAACAACTGGGAGTCATTACATACAGTTTGACTCTTTTGGTAAAAAGGCATCATAGACAGTTTACAATCACACCACTTGAGTCTTAATTTGGAATAGGGCAATGGGAATGTGTGTAGAGATTGGCAACAAATATCACTACCAACATGACAAGTGGAGAATAAGAAAGCAAAGCAACAGAAGATTCCAGGAAGAGGTGAAACATGAGAGGGTTAAAAAAAAATGTTTGCACTATTGTGTGTTGTTGTTTCCCCAGAGAACGCAAACTTGCCAAAGATCTCATCCAGATCAGAGGCAGTCAGCTGGTCAGAAATGAAGTAAGACGAAGAAAAGTCATCTCAGGTTTGAAGTTCTCAAGGTGTTCTTATCGCCGCAAGCAAGTCCAGTAGAAGGAGTCCAGTGGTCAGTGGAAGGCAGGGACTGGGCTATTGAAGTTGAAGTCGAAGTCAGCTGTAGACGTGCTGTTGAAGAAGTCTGTAGAGTACTGGGAGGTTGGCGGCGAAGACGATAGGTCACTGAGGTTGGATGACGACGATGACGACGATGAGGCGTCATCATCACTGCCATCGTAGAGTACACAAATGGAGCCTTCTTCGCCGATGCGATAGGAGACTTCCGCGGGGTCGATCCACACGGCGAGCTCGTGAGGAAGCATATCGTAGAGAGCCTCTATACTCATACCCACTGCTTCACCTGCTTTGGCTAGAATGGGGTCCATTCCCATCTGGGTTATTCTCACACACCTGTAGCCACTACCTTTGTGGGGCTTCTCGGGGAACCAGTGTGCGTTGTAGTGCTCGCAGAGGAGACCGACTAGAACGCGACTGAAGTTGTCCACCAAGCCCCGGTCGACATTCCTGTTAGTTGTCTGTAATAGTTTCGCCACAAAGTTGACCGCGCTATACACTTCCCTTTTCATTGTTGGTGGAAGCCCTAAGCCAAGATACATCACTGGAGTACGATGTCTACTAGACCCCTCTCTCTCTCTCTTCTCTCTGCGTTGAGGCTGGGTGCGAATCGCTTGCCCAGGCCAGGTATTGCTTTGTGACGATGGAGATGTTATGTGACCTGTGCTGCAATGGTTGGCCCAATGGTCTCAGATCTTCCCCTTCGTAGCAGTTGTCAATATTGCGCCATTAACTCAACAGAATTCCTTTCTTGATCCGATCAATACAAATGACGGGTTACAAGTGAATGCAATGATGGCGCAGTTGGAAAACCACTTTGCTGTCGATGTAAATACAGTCAAGTAAGCACGGTAAGGCGATAAATACCCGATATTTCAGCACTGCAATTGTACCCGTAGAAAATGGAAGTAGATTCTATATTCCAAATATTATGAAATTCCAGCTTAAACAGTACTTTCATTCGGTCTTTGCCCGAGTAAATTCGCGTCGAGTGTGCCTTCTGCTGTTCGCGGTTCCGGGGTAAGGCTCGTGAATGATTTGCTCGGGATCGCAGAAGCTTCCTTTATTATTATTGCCCAATGCAGTGCTTACTTTACTGCGGTACGATGAGCGACCACCGCGATGTTTTCTCAATCGAGACGGATTGTATTCAGGATATCTCAACAGCGCCAATGTGACGTCAGTCGCGTCTATCGCAGCTGGCCAATCAGAGACCTGTCGCGCAGGCTCGCCGCAGTCTCGTTCGCCATAAATAGGCATATTGACTGGGGCTTTACAAAGCGCACGACGTCATGGAAGGTCGCCATCGAGGACCACTCATTCATGGCAAGCTCGAACGTCAGCTGATTAGGCAGGTTAGGGCAGACATAATCTCATAGCGACTATACAAGTTTTCTACGGAATTCGTTCTCCCAGCGCCTTGCCGGATTTTTTCCCATCATTTATATCGATCAGCCTGAAACACCGGATTTTACGCTTGGTCGGGCGACAATCCTACATTTCTTGTCATCATTGTTCAAGGAAAAACACGGCAATTCCGCGTCTCCCCGTTGCTGGCTTTGTTTCTGTTTACGTTTGAGCTCAGCGCATTTACTGTCCGTGTAATATCTCAGATGTTGAGGCCTAATGATAATTATATGCCTACATACAGCACATTAAATAAACTATGGAATAACAGTTACTAGTATGTACAATGTATGATCACAGTACGCTTATGATCTTGCAAAGGTTGTCCAATACTTCAGATGATTTAAGTAAGCTGGAAAGGGACACTAAAAATTGATTTAAATCGAATTGTCAGTTTGTTTGAAGTTATCATTATTTTGGGAGTATAGATTCTAGGGGATGAGTTTGGTTTGACATTAGTAGATGAACGAAAGAGAATGGGGAGGGGTGGGGAGAATATCAGTGACATTATCGATCATTATTATGAAATACATGTATTATTTTTCGTCAATTTCAGTGGCCAAGTCACTCGTTGACTATTTTACAGCAGCAGGAATGGCATACTCCATGGGTTTACAAATGGTTATGACAATAGTATGACTATGGCAGATTCATTGGATAAGCAGTGTCGTTGTACTTGTAGCGTGAGGGTGTGAGAGGGGATTTTCCCCCCCCCCCCCCCCCCTGTACAGAGCATTGTCATGCTGCATGATGAAGTAGGGCATTATGGTGGGTATACATATATGTATATGGCGGGTTACAGGCTCATATTGAAGTCCGAAGATTTGTTATTCCGAAGGTCCATTATTCCGAATTTCATATTCGGATTAACGAATCTCCGGAATAACGAACTTTCGGAACTGAACACCACAAATGTTCGGATTAACGAAACCTTTTTGATTTTCGGATTAACGAACCTAGGTATAGGGAATTTGTGTGTTTCGTAGTATAACGACCCTTCGATCGGAATAGCGAAGTTTCGGAATAACGAACAGCACCCATAATTATGGCGTGTCCCCAGTTCCAGAAAGATAGTAATCGGTATTCTGTCTGATCTATCGTGTCCATCAATTTGCCTACTCAAAGAAATGTATTTTTTGAAGAAAAAAAAAACAGGCCAAAAGTCTGACAATACTGGAGGATAATAACTACAGTACAGGCCTATAAGGGGAAAACAGTAACGATAATATTGTAGTTACTGGTCACTATGAATAGGATTTTGATCGAGTAGCTCCATGCATGGCCCAACCATGGTAGGCTCCAAAGGATCCGCGGTCCGGCTCGGGCGTTTATTGGCAAGGGCACAATACCACCAGGGAGGTGACCACCTCCCTGATGATATGATGCGCAACCTGTTATCAGCAAAAACTCGGACTAGTAATATCGTAGCGTATATAGCATTGGAGTGTCAATAGCATGATATAGGCCCCTAGTACAGCTTCGATCGATGCACATAATGACAAGTACACCTGCTGTACCTTGGCTCTCTGCCTGTTTGGACATCGGAAACGAAGCAATTATTTGTAATCAAGGCCAAGCCTATTATCTATCAGGGTTGGTTGGATGAAATTATACCCCTTTCAGCGATATCTCACGTTTTTATGAAGACGATATGGATATAAGCATACAACAAGCTATAGGACCCTGCTATTATAATCCTTCTTGCCTGCTTCGACGGTATTGTGAGGGTAGCAGTAGTGCGTATAGTGTGGTTGTTGTATGGATTTCCTTTACACATGTAAGACTAAACCATGTGTGATAAATCCTTCTGATAGGCCCTACAGTACAGCGTAAACCTGCCTATACTTGGTCCTGTCGTAAAATAGTGGTTTCTACCTTTTAATAAGTCGTCACTTTTAGACAACGGTATAGGTCCTACTAGACACCCAATTCAGGGGTAGGCCCTACCTGTTATACTCACGAACAATGTACATTATAATTATTATGATAACAATTTATACTGGCTCGCCTTGTATACACCGTACCTCTTTGACTTAATGGCTTAAAAAACATACACCTGTAGGCTGAAGCATGGATGTAGCTCCATGGTAACAGTTTTTTACAGGCTCCCACCTCCCTGGTAAATAGCCAGAAGAGAATCAGGCGAATTTGAAGACAGTCATTAATATAATGGACGCGAGACTGGTATTGTGGCCTCTGCAGAGAATGGCCATAAACCGGAAACCTCAATACACGTATTGTAAAGTGATTGCATTTATCGGTAATAAGCGTACGCTGAGCGTCTCGTAAATTTTTATGATCAGCAAATTCTGCCCATGATGAACTTCACATTCAATCGTCGCCCACGCTTGCCCATTGATCCCATCATCAGTGTGTGTGTGTGTGTGTGACCTTTTATGCCTCATGTGCATAGTTTTTTGTGTGAATGGTTATTGTTGGTGAATGAACTTTCTGAAGTAAAAAAAAAAAATAGATGCACATATAGCTGTGTTTGTGTGTGTATATAGTCACGTGTGCGTGTCTTATGTGTGCGTCAATTTTCACCAATGCCCAGTTGATCGAGGTTTTTTTTTGTGTGTGTGTATGTGTGTGTTTTTTTTTATGTATAATATGCCATTGTACGTGAGGAGTTACACGATTCAATATATTATTCAAGGGATATCGGTTTGGAACATGTCAAAACTTTCCCGTGAAGAAATTGTTTGAAGGGTTGACTTATAATCGAGTTATCTATGTTGAAGAGAGATTATTTGCAGTATAATTGACAAAAATGGATTTGTTTGTGTTTTGAATTGCATTAATATTCTGTATAGTTTTTGTTCATGTAACACTCAGAATGGGTTGATTTATGAATGATTTGAATGACATCAATATAGGGGGGGGGGGGGGGAGTGAGAAGAAATTATTTTTGTTAGCTTGCTCGCTCCCGAGCGCTTACAAGCGTCATGTGCTGTTGAAACGTGTCAGGCAGGGAGGTGCGACAAAAACATTTCCCTGTGTCAGGTTAGCATGCAGTGCTGTTAGATTGCATAGCAAGGCAGACGACATCATAAGTGATTGATAGGCTATATACTCCATGGAGTTACAACACATGGATACTCTTAGCAGATAGGCCTACATGTAAAGGAATAACCAAGAAAAATGGACATCTGGCCATGTTTCGGAAGCGCAAATTCTGATCAAAAGTAGGCCTACTGAAAGCGTTGAAATTCCAAGGGGTATAGTCTCGTAATTATGCATGAATATTATACAGTACAACATTTTTCGCATTAGAATTCACGAACAAAGAAAGACAAGCCGCGTTGATTAATTCGTACTTTAATTAATTTACTGAAAATCACCATGACAACAGACACGTGATATCTGAAAGCACGACATATCAATCTCTATATGTTGTGCAATTCATTGCAGAGATTACCGGTTTGTACTATCAATCGACATTGTGGGGAAACAACAGATTTTAATATGCTCATCCAGGGAGAAAGAAAAGGCAGATATCCCGAACGATGTTCTCACTCAAAAACGAACTTTAGTCCAGTTTGATGCAAAAAAAAAAAATCATATCATATCATAACACAACCGGATGGCGGATTTGCAAAACAATGCTGTCATGAATTTACCCCTATACCCCCCCCCCCCCTCCATAAGTTTCCCGTCAATGAGGGGATGTATAGTTTCTTATCATCTGTACGTAGGCCTATCAGTTTTCATTTCTCTGAATTTTACAGAACCCCCCCCCCATAAGTTCCCGTCCAATGAGGGGATGTATATAGTTTCTTATCATCTGTACGTAGGCCTATCAGTTTCATTTCTCTCAGATTTACAGAACAGAAGTCCCTCATGTTCTCCCTCATGTTCTAAAAGTATACAACAACAACAACAACAAAAATTAGATTGTGAAGTACAGGGGACAAAGTACTTGATAGTGGAGCTCAAGAGCACTATACTGTTATAGTACGAGGTTAATTTCGTCAGATTCCAGATAATAACGTATAGGCCTAACCATGGAGCTACTAAGGGCGCGGAAATATCATACTATGCAACCTTTTATGTTCAATTTACCAGCTTTCTCGCAAAATGCGTGCATGATCATTGAATAAACGAATCTGAAAGGTTTTCATTTTTGTCTGATCTTCTTATTCTGTTCATGACGAAGAGCATTCGCTTGAAAGAACACGTATAATTTATGTACTGCATCCACGTTTTGTGGGGAATTTACAATATACAAAAAAAAACAGTATATCAAAAGCATTCGGACAGGACCACACAAAATTTGTATTCACTATCATCTCATATAAGAAAGATTATTATGACAGATAAACGTGAAATATGATACTATTTATTTCCCTCTTCGTGTTGATTTCAAACAGCTGATTAGAATTTGGCTGCTGACATGGCAGGTGATTCCTAGAACTGAGATGGTTCAGAGATAACGATCACTGGTTTGTTTAAACCATTGAGGTGGACGGAAGAGAGACTATTCCACCTCAAAATGTTTGCATCGAGTATCTATACCTTGTACAGTCTAACCTGTCTTGTCTGTCGACAGCGGCCACCTGCCGTACACGGCCAATAAAAAGTTCTCTCCGAGAGAGCAGCATGTTAACGACCCTGTTCTATAGCGGTCACCTTTTTCGTCTCCCTTGCCGCTTTACAGGTTTGACTACCTGCATGTAATTATTAAAATGTTCTGTAGACCTACTTAGAATTCTACTGTTAGTATTTAGCTTGTGATAATTATTATGATCCGTGTTTATTTATTCCCATCAATAAGCATCAAGGTGTGCTTATCAGATCCAAACCCTATACCAAGAATTGCTTGCTTTGCTCGTTACACAGAATGCTGCTAACATGACACGTTGGGGCGTGCAGTGAATCATTTTTTAATGTCATTTTATGGCGACGCACTTTGTACACTATAGGCCTCTACAGAAGGAACATTTATGCAGAAGATAAACAGTTGGTATCTTATAGACAGCATTGGTTGATTCGAGTGAATCCCAAGACAGCAATGAAAAATTACATCCGTTCACATGCAGAGCCTTACATGATAATTTTTGATTGAAGACTAAAAAAAAAATGACGATGATTACAGTGTGCAAAAATTGGTCTCTGTAAATGGGACAAACAAGTACAACTGTATTATTAAGGCCTGTTGCAGTACACCAGGGGCCGATCCAGGATTTCCGTAAAGAGGGGGCGCATGCCCCCCCCCCCCCACTTTTTTTTTCCCTTTTTAAATTCTTTTGTTTTGACCAAAGAATAAAGGGGGCGCACCTGGTGCGCTCCCCCCTGGATCCGCCACTGGTACACTACAATGTATTATGATATGAATTTTTGTATTGTTCACAGAGCGCCTTGAGCACCTTTGAGTAGATATGTTGTGCGTTATAATGTCTATATTATTATCATTATTATTATCATTATTATTACACTATGTTTCGATAATGGGTGATTGCAGTCCCACATGCTTTAACAAATACATTCCAACTGTTCCTCTTTTACTCGCTATCTTATTTTCTTCTTCTTTACACATATTAAAATACTTCATAAAATCATTAAACTTCGGTGCCTTCCCTTCTGATTTCGCTAAATATAAAATGTTTAACCATCAATATACATGTAATTGTATTCCATCCTTTAAATTTTAACGAGTTTCCTGATATACCTGTATAAACAACTTCCCAGTTGATATTCCCTAATTCTTCTAAATTCAATTTCTGAATAATGATTTGCCACAATTCCTGCACTTCAATACACTCCCAAAATAAATGCGAATATGTCTGTGCTTTTTTTGCAGAAAGAACATACATGTAGATCATTAGAAACAAACCCAAATCTCAACAGATTAACTTTTGTATAAAGTGCACCATGAAGAAGTTCAAACTGAAATTCCCTAAGCTTTGGGATTTAAAAGAGTTGTGACTCTGGGTCGGAGAAAATATCTTGGATTACTTTTGGGGAGAAGGTGAAAATACTCTGTTGATCTCGTACTTCCAATGTATATAACTGCTGTAAATCAGTTTAAAAATGAGCGTAAATCTTTCTCGAATGTATATCACTAATCCTAATTTCTTTTCCGTGTAATCTTAACCAAATATCATCCACTTGAACAGGTTTAATACTGACCCACGACAAACTAAATCGTCCACTTTTCAAAATAACATCACAAATCCTCCAAACATATTCAATTTCCTCACTGCATAAACCTGCTTTTTGAAAATAAATAATTGGCCGTATACCTTTCCCATCAAAATAATGACATACTCTAAACATTTTCCTTTAAAAAAATCATTATATATCATTGTACCTATAAATACATAAAAAGAATCTACATGTACTACTAAATACTATTTGATTCATATATCCCTCTTCTAAATTTCTCAAACTTCCCAAATCTTGCCACGCTTGTAAAATCTTTCAAAGAAAGTTTATTTGTTACAAAATTACACTGAAAAATTAAAGTGCCACCAACTGATCTAAAAACATATTGAAAATACTTTATCCAGGTCATGTTCTTTTCTCCACAAAGAAGTCTCTTCACCCACATAACTCTTTGAGCTTTAACAAACAACTCAAAATTCATTATTCTAAGTGCCCCTTCTCCATAATCTTGATACAAAATAACCCTTTTAATGCGGTCTTTTCCTTACCATAAAAATTCAAGACACATTTTTTAACCTCTGCAAATACCCAAGAAGTAACAATTGGCGATGATATACAAGTATAATTCAGTTTAGATAATGCATATGTTTTAAGTAAATGGATCCTACCCATCAAAGATAAATCTTTGTTTCCACCAACTTAATAATCTTTTTATTTTACTAAGTACCTCTTTATAATTCATTTCTTCCCTCAATTTCAGGTCTGTCGAAAAATAAACCCCCAATATCTTCACCTCTCACTAAATTACGAAACGAAAGATCCCCTACCCTATCCTTATCTTTTCCTATCCAAAATATTTTTTTTTTTTCCAAATTAACCTTTAAAGGACAAGTTCACCTTCATAGACATGTGGGTTGAGTGAATGCAGCAATATTAGTAGAGCACATCATTGAGAGTTTGAGGAAAATCGGACAATCCGTTCAAAAGTTATGAATTTTTGAAGTTTCTGCTCACCCCAGGCTGGATGAGAAGACTACTATAGCTTGTGATGTCACATGAGTACAACGATATAAAGAAAGAATAAAGAAAATTCCACATATTTTCACTTTTCTCGCATAACAAAAGAACACTTGACTTCTCTCTTTCAGAAGGCAGGGGGAATAATATTATCACCCTTAACATATGTCAGTAACAAGTCAAAGAAATGTGCACTTTATTCAAAAAGTAAAGTTTTGTGAAATTCTCTATTTTCTTTATATGGTTGTACGCATATGACATCATACACTGTAGTAGTCTTCTCGTCCAGCAGTGACTACACAGATACTTGAAAAATTCATAACTTTTGAACGGATTGTCCGATTTTCACCAGACTTTCACTGATGTGTTCTACTAATATTGCTGCATCCACTCAATCCTCGTGTATGTAAAGGTGGACTTGTCCTTTAAACCAGTCATTTCATAAAAACACAAAATTTCATACACTGTTTTAACCGAACTATTATCTCTGACAAAAATTGTCATATCATCAGCATATACAATTGTACGGGCAGGTGGGCACTCACACCATCACCATCCACATCACACGCACACACACACGCACACACACACACGCCTACACACAAACTCAAACACAGAATCACCACACGTACACACAAATACACGTAACGTGCTCGCCGAAGTTGTGCTTCATAGCAGAATACATGAATTTATTACTTTATTGACATTTACATGTATATACATTTGTACCAACCTCACAATTTTCTACACATTTCATGAACAGAAAATGACCCCCCAAAAAAATCTAATTCTTAGGTAGGCTACAATTAATCCACTGTTTATCTACTCCAACAAAACAAGAAATCATATCTATTCTAATATTTTTTCAATACAGGGACATACTAGTTCACCTGCATCTGCCAAAAAATATATTTTCACTATTTCATGTATGATGCGTGTGTTAAATTGGGAGGGTATGACATCACCACTTCACTCAAATGAATATTCATAGGGACTGGGCAAGAAGTGTTTTCAGAAAATATGAGAAAATTCAAAAATTCATAACTTCCTTATTTCTCATCCGATTGTCATGATTTTTGTACCATTTTATAGGGAAAATTTTTCTTTTGTTTATGAAATGAAAATTTTGGTCTAGATTTGCCCTTTAACAAAATATGACACTAGCATGTAGACTGATATTCTGATGCAGCGTTGCCCATCATGATCAAATGTATTGTTACAATGCAATAAACAAATTAAAAATAATCAGTTTTGAATGATTTACCTACAATAGCCCCCAGTGGAGTTGGGTCAGTTTTTTATACATATACTCAATAACTTTCTTGAAACAAAAAATGGGTCATTCCAATGTAATCTCCATTAAGAAACTGATAAGATTGCTAGGATGGTCCTATAGGAAGAAGAAATCCTCCCTGCATGGGATAGGGAGTTGATGGTGTGGGTGATGGTGTACTGGGTCGACTTAACGCTGACCATGTTGCTGGGGTCATACAGGGTGACTGTCATTCAAGCCTTCGGGGACAGGATCTTGTTGTCCAAAACGTTTGAGACAGCTCAGAACTTCTATCTGGAAGTCTAAAAAACGATCATCTGCCATTTCATCAACTCGTGGCATTATTGACTCAAAGAACTGGAGTCGAGGGGATTTTTGTTTTTGTTCCAGACATTGGGTCATAACTTTGTACAATCCAGCTCGTGCGACGTCATGCGTATCATCGGTTGCCTTCCTTTTAGAAGCCCTGCTTTTTGTACTGGGTTTTTGGGGAATGGGTTTGAATGACGTCGATGGAGCCAAATTGTCCTCGTCATCATCATCGATGTCATAAATGCCCGACTCATCTACGACTTGTTCAAACATCCCTCTTCTCAAATTCTCGTCACCTTCAGAATCGCCAATCTCCTCCAGATTGGATGTAATGTTCCTTTTCTCTTTGACGGCTTTCACAAAACTCATTGATGATTCAAATTTCCATGGCTTATCGTGACCTTGGCCGCCATTAGATGTCTTCTTTTTTCGTTGACTCAAGGCACTGTTGAAAGTACGGTTCAGGCCTTCCCAAGTTTGTTTCATTGTCACCCCTGAATATGAAAAGAAAATGAAAAAAAAAATGCAAACAAACATGGAATTGTAAATTTATTTAAATTTGACATTTATTTATTTATTATCTACATGTATTTATTTATTCATTCATTTATCTACCTATCTATCTGTCTAAACATGTATTTTAAAATAATTTTTCGTGTGTTTTGTTTTCAGACATCTTGCCACGGGATCCTCGTTTGTGTCGATGTCAGCACCATTTCACATGTTAAAAAATGCGATAGCCCAACATGTGTATGAAACTTGTGAGAAACTATGGAAGGACAGTACTGCAGCCTCTGGAGATGACCCAAACCGTCCGAAGATGACTGGAAACAAATGGCGAAATGTTTCGGCGACTTGTTGGATTATCCTTTTGCAGTTGGTGCACTCGGCTCGAGCTTGAAGAATAGCGCGCTAATGTGGGATCAGAGAAATCAGCCCGAAGTCAGCTGTTATGAAAATATGGACAATTCTCCAATTGCATTGACACTCGGGATGATACGGAAACTTCACAGCTAGCTCATTCACTTTGATAACTGTCTTTATTTTACATAACCTTTATTTGTCACTTTCATAACCATTACTGAAAAGGCCTTCTATTATAATGTAGTACATGTATTGGTTAATACGTGTATAGATGGAAACTGAGTTGTGTAGCCTGGCATGTGGAGTGCCTCAGGGTTCAATACTTGGTCCACTTTTATTTCTTCTTTATATCAATGATATTTGCAATGTCACAGAAAAAAATATAGTTCATTTTGTATGCTGATGTTGTTTATGTATGATGATAATACTAATACATTGTATTTCATTTTAATGTTTTAATGAAGAGATTCCAAAAATTCACGACTGACTCTTACGAATAAATTAGTTTTGAATGAGAAGAAAACTCAATGTATGATTCTTACTAACGAAAATTGATATACAGAATTCAGCAGTTTATGTGAATAACAATCTTATAAGAATTACAAGTTCATTGTCATTTCTTGGCATCATTATTGCTAATATATCCCGGCATATACATATTGATTCTGTCTTTAATAAGATTTCAAAATGTATCAGTATTTTATACAAATTACGATATTTTCCTCACTATATTTTCGGTAAAATGTATGATTTATAAATTGTAACATTGCCTGGGCAAATACATCAAATTATTCTATGGTCAGACTTTTTCGTCTGCAGAAGAAAGCAGTAAAAATTATATGTCACGCCAATTATCTTGCCTCCACTAAACCTCTTTTTATGAAATGTAGTGTCTTAGAATTTTTGAATTGAACAATTATAATATTGGTGTATCCATGTATTTATGTTTTGAAAGTTGCATTCCTCCAAGTCTTTCTTCTTGTTTCAGTTGAATAGCATTCACTCATATTGCTTGAGAAATACTCTGAATTTATCATTTACCTCTTAATAAAACAAATGTTTGTTCGTATTCTGTCTTGTATAGAGGACCTTTAATTTGGAATAATTTGCCACAGACAATTAAAATGAGTCCATCTTT
This sequence comes from Diadema antillarum, assembly GCF_040938485.1. NCBI lineage: Eukaryota > Metazoa > Echinodermata > Echinoidea > Diadematoida > Diadematidae > Diadema > Diadema antillarum. The sequence goes on along the minus strand of NW_027270970.1, from coordinate 581,378 downwards.
AAATGTTTTTAAACAAAGATTTAAATTATTCTTATTGGAAAAAGAAAAGTAACTTAGGCATTCGGGTATTACTCTGTTTGTTTCCTTGTTTGCTTTTAGTCTTGTTTCTATGTGTCTATTGTATTTCTCTCAACATGTTTTTTTTTTAATTACTTTGGTATTAATTTCTGTGCACATATATTTGTTCCACTTAATATGACTTTTACTATAAATGTTTCTGTTATGGTGGCAGTTACGCAAAGAACTTTGTTTTTCTTGCTATCTTCACATTCTGTTGCATATGTATTGTCAATTTGAATTTACTTATATACCTTGTCTGATTTGTTTTTCATCTGTTTGAATGAAATAATCGCAAATTGAATCGAATTGAATTTCACAATAGTTTTAGCTGAATGGCTGTGTACAAAACACTTTCATACTGAAACTACACTACGTATGTGCAAACTTGGTACTCGTCAGCTGAAGCTGGCTGACCATCAGTGTAACACACGTGCATAGCAGAATTGTAATGTCTATGCTCTCATACTTTCTAATTATCCTACAACCATCATAATACCCACTTCTATGGCAAGATTAACCAGGCGACTCTCTATCAGAAATAGTCCCTCATGGAGCTACATGAATGCATTTGGCTGAAAAAATACCGAGTACCATTTAGACAAACATGTCTGCTTCCATTATCAGTAGCTCTCAGAGGTTACAGACAAATTCTGACCTACAGTATATGTCACCCATGTCTACGGTGGCTTCACATACCGTGGCTTAATCAACAAGAGACCCGCGGGTCTAGCGCTCACCTGAGTATCGCAAGTTCACCTTTCACGCAGTCACTAATCTAAATTATTCACAGCTCTACCAAAATTTGACGAGGCATTCTCAAGTGGAAGATGAAAATGTACAATAAGGGCCCAATTTTTTCAAGATTCCTTAATTTGGGGGAATTGGGGCCCCCTGGGGCCCTCTGGGTGGGGCATGGTGCCCAGTTTGATAAATTGAGATCCTGACCACCTAGGGATGCTACCTGCCAAGTTTGACAAAAATCCATCATGAGGTTTTCAGGAAGAAGATGAAAATGTACAATTCAGGCCCCCATTTGGACCCTTCCAACCACCCCCCCCCCTACCCCCAAGAGGGGCACCCCTGGATCTCCTATGAACAAACTTGAAACTACAGTCATTAATGTACTCACTCATAGTATTATCTCAGCTCTATAACTTCTGATTCTAGAGAAGATTTTTAAAGATTCCTTCATTTGGGGGGTTTGGGCCCCCTGGGGGCCCCCTGGGCGGGGCATGGTGCCCATTTTAACAAATTGAGATCCTAACCCCCTAGGGATGCTACCTGCCAAGTTTGGTGAAAACGGGTCATGGGGTTCTCAAGAAGAAGATAAAAATGTACAATTTAGGCCCCATTAGGACCCCTCCTCACCCCCCCCCCCCCCCCCTGGGTCCCAAGGGGGGCACCCCTGATTCTGCCATGAACAAACTTGAAACTACAGTCATCAATGTGCTAACTCATAGTATTAACCTAGCTCTATCACTTCTGGTTCTAGAGAAGAAGATTTTTGCGGATTCCTTAATTTTTGGGGGTTTGGGCCCCCTGGGGGCCCCCTGGGTGGGTCATGGTGCCCATTTTAACAAATGGAGTTCCTAACCCCCTAGGGATGCTACCTGCCAAGTTTGGTGAAAATGGGTCATGGAGTTCTCAAGAAGAAGATGAAAATGTACAATTTAGGCCCCATTAGAACCCTTCCCCACCCCCCTCCCCTGGGTCCCAAGGGGGGCACCCCTGATTCTGCCATGAACAAACTTGAAACTACAGTCATCAATGTACTAACTCATAGTATTAACTTAGCTCTATCACTTCTGGTTCTAGAGAAGAAGATTTTTACAGATTCCTTAATTTTGAGGGGTTTGGGCCCCCCTGGGGGCCCCCTGGGTGGGGCATGGTGCCCATTTTAACAAATTGAGTTCCTAACCCCCTAGGGATGCTACCTGCCAAGTTTGATGAAAATCGGTCATGGGGTTTTCAAGAAGAAGATGAAAATGTAAAAAGTTTATGCACGACGCACGACGGACGACGGACGACGGACGACGGACGACGGACGACGCACGACGCACGACGGACGCCGGACGAAGGGCGATCGCAATAGCTCACTTGAGCCTTTGGCTCAGGTGAGCTAACAATTACCTTACAACCAAAAATCGGAAGTCTTCAAATTGCCACTATACACAACAAGACCAAAGTTTCAGCACAAAACTTTCATCAAAGGAATGTAGATTCAATGGGATATGCATGCTTAAGTGTTTAATTTTAATCATACATATACATGTACAGACTAAAGAAGAGACAGGAAATCACCTGGACGTTTCCTCGATGCTGTGGCTGGTTGAACTTGTACATCAGTCAGTTCGTTATCTAATTGATTTGTGAAATAAGGTAACATACAAAAAAAAAATACTTAGACCAAAATGTTACATCATATGTCAGTCATTGATAATCACAGTTGAAATAATCAGATTTTAAATTGGCACTGTGAGCTCCATAATTTCAAATTAAGGTGAGTCAAAACATTTAAATGTTTACATGACCATTTTGGTTCAAAAAATTTTGCACTTGTTCAAAATGTTTAACCATTAAAAATAAATTAAGTATTCGTAGACCTTAAAATATTCACATACTACACCCCTACAGTCTCCTAATTACATTGTAAGGTATGCCTTTATTCAATGGTAAATGGTCTCTGCCTAAAGAGAAATATTTGCCCCCAAAAAAGCACTTTACAACTTTCTTATATTATCATTAGGTGCATTCAATTATGCGACACATGGGCTGCGTCTATCATCTTTCCCTTGTTTAAACGGCTTTCAAAAGCCATTTCCAAAGCCCTTTAGAAATGGCTTCCAAAATAGTTGCATTTATCAACTCTTTGCGGACATGATAACTGGCCTGTCACTGCACAGCTGCATTGCGCAATCGACCCAAGGAGAAGAGGTCATATAAGGTGTGCATGGTTCGCAACCGCAGTACAAAGCCGTTTCAAAACAGCTTTGCGTTTATCTCGCTTCAAAAGGCTTCTAGAAATAGGTTTCTGGAAACCTGTCTAGGAAACCTGTTTCAGAAAGCACAAATTTGCGGCTTTCGAAAAGGCTTTCCGAAAGGGCTTTCAAAACAGCTTTGCGTTTATCAACTCATAAAAATTCCTTGAAAGCTGTTTGGAAAACCTGTTTCTGCCAAGAAAAAGAGTTGATAAACGCACCCATGGACATCAAGAACTGTGTAGGCCTATCTCACCAGCTTCCACAGCAGCATCATCATCCGCTGGATCTATGTTTGGTTCTTTCGGGTCATCCGCTTGTGGCTCTAGCACATCAGACTCTGCACCAGAATCTACGGTATTTGAACAATCACTGAATTGAACTGGAAAAAAAAAACAAAAGAAAATCAATCAATGCTTATTTAATCCCAACAGGATCGTAACAACATGGAAAACAAGCTTTCATTTAGGTAGTTTCCTTGCAATACCACAGTCGAGTAGCATAATATTGTATAACAAATAGCAAATATCACAATATAGCAAATAATATGGGGCAGACAGACAGACACTGTTTATTTTACTACAGCTCTGGCTACAAAATGCTTATGGGCAAGTCCAAGATAAGGTCCCCTCAGAAGGCAAAATTTCATCTTTGCTCAATATTGACATATTTTGTATCATTTTGAAGCTTATGAGTTGAAGTTTTGATTTCCATGGAGGAAAAAATGATATTACGCAAATTTATGCAAATTTCAAGGGCTTCATTTGCATAAATGTAAAACACAGCATTACGTATGGGACATTTATAAAAATTCATATTTATTCAAAGGAAAGCAAATGATATTTGTTTAATATGTGGACATAAGAAGTTCATCAAATAGTTTAACTTGGTATGAAAATTTAGGGATTATGCAAATGATTATGCAAATTAGCTCGTGTCCTATCATGAGATGTCCCATACGTAACAACATGAGGTCATTTTTTTAGGTTTTTTCTGAAATTGCTAAGGTTATTTGAATGCCCTTTGGGAAAGTTCTAATTTATTGTTTAGAGAAATTAGATACCATAGAAAAAAGAAAAAACAGTACAAGAAATATTCTTTATCAGGCATTGAAATAATGTTACGTATGGGACAAATGCGTTACGTACAATGGGACATCCTCATATATATTGCATGTGAATGCATGTAGCTAGCTGAGAAGGTCTCTCAGTACACAAATGGTCAATCATCCTGGAGAAAGCATCCCAACTTTGTAGCTACTTTTTGAGTTATAGACACTTGAAACAATACATATACTTGCCTGAACAATTTTCAGAAAGGGGGAGGGGAAGATGGCAAAATACACAATGAAAAATTAGCATTAAAGGGATGGTATAGTTTTTGTAGAAATGGGGATTCAGTTTCCAACATTTTATGAGATGACTGCAAACCAATAATATGAATTACTAAAGAGCATACAATTCTAAGACTAGAGGGATTCAAAGTTAATTTGATGGAGATCCAATTTGAAACGGTTGTGATATCAAAAAAATAAAATAAAGTAAAATGATTTTTTTTTTAAATTGCAAGTGATGTCATACACAAATTGTCCTTAGTCAGTTTTCAATAGTAGCCACAACAAAATTCATGGGTATACATACTGAGGTGTGACTCAAATCAATGACCCGACTGCTAGACAGACATCATACATCTACTCGATTACTGGAATTCCACGCAGCAAGTATTGCTTATCTATTAAAATTAATATTTCTTGTGTCAAGTTGTTTTTTATTGAAACTAAATGGCAAACTGCCCTTCATCAATGGAAGTAAACACTTTAAACTATTCAATTTTTTAGTAGTAACTATCCTGATAAAAATAGGGCATACATACTCAGGTTGGGATGATTGAATATGATTATGATGGTAAATATTTGGGGGATGTTGTTCCCTTGACAATCTGGATAAGTATTTGAGTAATTTCAACTGATTCCACCTCAATAATTATGCAAAAATTTGTTTATGGGTATTTTGCAAAATTATTTTGCAAAATACCCATAAACATGGTTCTCCACACACTAAACGAATGGGGGACAAAGGGCATGCATACTCAGGTTGGTCATAAAAATATGATTGAATATGACTATGATGATGAATATTTGGGGAATATTGTTTCCTTGACAATCTGGATCAGTATTTGAGTAGTTTCAACTGATTTTACTTCAACAATTATGCAAAATACCCATAAACATGGTTCTCCACACACTAAATGAATGGGGGACAAAGTGTCCCATACGTAACTGTCCCATACATGTACGTAACACGTCATGTCTGTCTTTAATTAGAACCTGTAATTAGAGCTTTTTGCCTAATGACATGAAACTTACCTGTGATAATCTTGAGTGTTGTGACTTTCATCACAGTGAGTTACAAGTTGTAAAATGAAATACTTTCAGAGAGTTTTGAGGTTGAAAAAAATGTTCAAAAAAACAAAATTTTTCTGGTGCGATGCGTAACGGCACATATTTTCTCTTCTAGAATATAATTGTCAAGGTCATTTTTCTCAATTTTTTAACTTGATTATACAGTTTTGTACTTCTCCTAGATATTAATCACCATGCTAAATTTCAATATGATCAAAGGCCATTAACACTATTTTTCAGGTCATAAAAGTCTCTGAATGTCCCATACGTAACCGCGCGTGTTATCTTGGACTTGCCCTTATTTTTTCATGTATTCTCGCTACAGATGTAGAACCACTTAAAAATATCATCGGGACATTCTTGCATGGTGAAGGGGCTGGTGTCTAGATTTACACTCTAATATTATATTCAAAGAAACATCATCACAAATATCATATAATTTTAAAATTATACAATGTTTCTTAAACTTATTACACTTTTATTTTATTTTTTTTCTGGGGGATGACGGGTTGATGTGGAATAGACTGCATTTGAGGTCAACCTCTTTATCCTAGTATAGACTACATGTACGTCAAATTTTTTGTTTTCTTTCTAAAGTCCATGCCATGGCAAGAGCTCGCCAAAATATAGCCAACGTTGAGTCTCATGGCTTCAGTGTTTTGTTGTTCAAGTTATGTACACTGTATCTTCGTTCTTCCTCGAAGAGACAAAACACTGGCTATAGTCTGAAGCCTTTGGACTAGCTACAAATGTAGTGCTCACTAAACTAACAGTTTCTGCTTCCCGTTTGTTAGCTTCACATTTTTTTTTATCTCAATGTCTCAAATTTGATTTTAGAAACTAACCTAGGCAACCGCAACCTCCTTCTATACTATTCTACATAACTTTATATGTCTGACCTTGAAACATTGAAATCACATAAAACAATCTTTTTGCCAAATTTGGTATTTCTTAAGGCCAAGAAGAGTCTTTGTTAACTGTAAATAGGCCCTACATAAATAAATATATAAATAAATACACCCTAAATAAAATGAATATGGGCAAGTCCAAGATAACGCGCGCATTACGTATGGGACATTCAGAGACTTTTATGACCTGAAAAATAGTGTTAATGGCCTTTGATCAAATTGAACTTTTTCATGGTGATTGATATCTAGGAGATGTATAATCATGTAAAAAATGGAGAAAAATGACCTTCACAATTATATTCTAGAAGAGAAAATATGTGCCGTTACGTATGGGACCAGAAAAATTTTGGGTTTTTTTGAACATTTTTTTCAACCTCAAAACTCTCTGAAAGTATTTCATTCTACAACTTGTAACTCACTGTGATTAAAGCCACAACACTCAAGATTACGTGTATTAGAGGCAAGTTTCATGTCATGAGGCAAAGCTCTAATTACATGTTCTAATTAAAGACAGATATGATGTGTTACAGTATTTAACTTCCCTAAACAATAAATCAGAACTTTCCAAAAGGGCATTCAAATAACCTTAGAAATTTCAGAGAAAACCTAAAAAAATGACCTCAATTTGTTACGTATGGGACATCCCATGATAGGACACGAGCTAATTTGCATGATTATTTGCATAATCCCTAAATTTTCATACCAAGCTTAACTACTTGATGAACTTAGGTCCACATATTAATCAAATATCATTTGCTTTCCTTTGAATAAATAACTGAATTTTTATAAATGTCCCATACCTAACGCTGTACATGTACTTCACATTTATGCAAATGAAGCCCTTGAAATTTGCATAAATTTACATGATATCACTTCAACTCATAAGCTTTAAAATGATACCAAACATGTCAACATTGAGCAAAGATGAAATTTTGCCTTCTGAGGGGACCTTATCTTGGACTTGCCCACCTAGGGCCTACACTTATGTACATGTACGTCCTGTAGGGCCTTCTTAAAACAAGGCAAGTGCCAAAATGTGTCTCGCCCTTGTGGTGACCATCCACTTCCCAAGGGACATCTACCATCCAAGTTTGGTCTCAAACGGACCTACAATGTATGGATCAAAAGTTATGACCCACATTAGAAACGCGCCATAAAAACTTAACATTGGGCTCAAAAAGTTCGTTGACCCATGCTCGTGCCCACTGACTGACCTTGTGACCATCCACTCCCCAAGGGACATCTACCATCGAAGTTTAGTCACAAATGGAGCTATGGATCAAAAGTAATGACCTATAACAGAAACATGCCATAAAAAATTAACATTGGGCTGTAAAAGTTTGTTGACCCCTGCTTGTGACCTTTGACCTTGTGGTGATCATCAACTCTCCAAGGGACATCTACCATCCAAGTTTAATCACAAACGGTCCTATGGATTTTAAGTTATGACCCATAATAGTAACGCGCCATAAAGAATTGGGCTCTAAAAGTCCGTTGACCCCTGCTTGTGACCTTTGACCTTGTGGTGATCATCCACTCCCCTAAGGGACATCTACATTTTGTACCGTCCAAGTTTAGTCACAAACGGACCTATGGATCAAAAGTTACACATGTACATGAATGACCCAAATAAAAAGAAACGTGCCATAAAAACTTCACATTGGGCTCTAAAAGTTCATTGACACATGCTTGTGACCATTGACCTTGTGGTGACTATCCACTCCCCATGGGACATCTACCATCCAAGTTCGGTCACAAATGGAGTTATGGATCAAAAGTTATGACCCATAATAGAAACGCGCGCCATAAAAACTTAACATTGGGCCCCAAGGATCATTGACCCCTGCCTCTGAGCTTTGACCTTGAGGTGAACTTCACATATATGGTAAAATGTGAAACTTTGTATGACCCCTCTTCCCTCATAGTTTGATTGCAATTGAAGCCCAGAGTAAACTTAAAGGACAAGTTCACCTTCATAAACATAAGGATTGAGAGAATGTAGCAATATTAGTAGAACACATCATTGAAAGTTTGAGGAAAATCAGACAATCCGTTCAAAAGTTATGAATTTTTGAAGTTTTTGTGCAGTACCCGCTGGATGAGAAGACTACTGCAGTGTATGAATAACTTAGATGTCACATGCGTACAACAATATAAGGAAAATATAAAGAGAATTTCACAAAATTCCATCTTTTGAAAAAAGTACACATTCCCCTGACTCGTTACCGATAAATGTTATGGGTAATATCATTCCCCCTGCCTTTAGAAAGAGGCAAGTCAATTGCTCTTTTATTATGCGAAAAAAGTGAAAATATGTTGAATTTTCTTTTATATTTTCTTTATACTGTTGTACGCATATGACTCACAAGCTGTAGTAGTCTCCTCATCCAGCGGTTCCAACACAAAAATTTAAAAAATTCATAACTTTTGCATCGATTGTCCAATTTTCCTCAAACTTTCACTGATGTGTTCTACTAATATTGTTGCATTTTCTCAATCCTTATGTTTATGAAGGTGAACTTGTCCTTTAAGAGTTATTGGAGTTTTTTGACGGACGGACGGACAGACGCCGCAGGCGATCCTTTGCTTTATACTAGTAGTCTCCCAAGCTCCCCTAACCTCCGGTGGGCTCGACACAAAACGAGACCAGAGGCAGAGCTGAGGCTGAGCCATGCAAGTAAAACCCAAAAGGGCAACTTAAGGCAGAGTAAATTTACTGACAAAAAAGGCCTACATCATGTAGTAAACTGTTTCTACTCTTTTAGTTCGTAACACCAGCAGCATTGGCTCTCATTCAAACAGAAGAAAACAATTTTGTTGGGGGATATTACAAAAAAAAAAGTAAACAAACAAACACACAAACCTTCCAACACGTCCACCAGCGCATTGTGGCCAGGGTTGCCACCTCCTTTGTCTTCGAGCTCGAGTCGGAGTTCGTCGGTCTCACTTTCCTCAGGATCGGGGTCATCCTGATCCACACTGTCACTGACAGATGCAGGCATGGGCATGGTCTCGACAACATGGCGACCCCCGAGAACTTCATCCAGTATATCATAGTACTTACTTATTCCTCGCTCATTTCCACTTCTTTTGTTGTTGCCCTTTTCTCTCTTGTATTCAGCCTTTAAGTTTTTTAGTTTTGATTTCACCTGTTTCGCTGTCTTCTCTATACCAACACTCTTCAGCTTCTCGCTGATGGCATCGTACACTTTCTTACTTCTTGTCGTTGTCGCTGCTACCCGCGAAAAAATATCGTCTTCCCTCCACAAATTTATGAGGATGGCAGTCTCATATATGGTCCACCACTGCGACATAGCGAGCTATTGATAAAGCCGAAATATCCGCCAAATAATAGGTCGAAACGAAATCAACGAAAAATGTTGCTGTTGACGTTTAGCTGAGTACCGGTACAGTAAAGAATAGCGTGATCCATTACAGTCAAAGGCGCGAGGTACACACGTGTTATGTGTACGGGTAGCGTATAATACGAGTACGTGGTACGGATACATACCGTGTGTGATCGCGTTGTTGTCAAAACCCGGAAATCAACATTCACGCGTTGTATGATGGGATCGATAAGCCCGATGTTCAAGCTCGAGCCTGCTGATAAGACGGGTTTAGATTGGCTGTTGCGCGCTATTTTGAGAATTAGCTGACCATTCTGCAAATAAGCCCAAGATTTCTTTGGCTTATTTTCCGAGCGGAAGAGCGCGTATTGGTCTTAGCAGCAAAATTAGCGGGCTATATTCTGATCGGGGTAATTCTTTGGATCAGAAACTGGGCAATTCTTCAAGCTGATTAAAGGGATCATACAGTTTTGGTTGAGACCTAATTTCAGATTTCTAACATTTTTTGGTGAGATGAGAAACCGCTTATGAAATATGAAAGAGCATATAATTCTATGAAGAATTCAATGTTTATTTGATGATAATTGGTTTTGAAATGGCTGAGATATCCCAAAAAGTATGATTCTAATAAAGTATGGGACCCACACTTTAATATTACTATCGCTTTGTTTTACTTTGTTTTTGGATGTTACAGCCATTCCAAACCGATTTTCATCAAATAAACTTTGAATTCCTCTTAAAATGGTATGCTCTGTACTATATCATAAATGTTTTCTTGGTATCTCACAAAAATGTTAAAAGCTCAATCCTCATCTCCACCAATACTGTATCATCCCTTTAAGACCCACCTAGTGGGTCATTTCTCAGCATTAAAATATGCTCAACTCTCTAAAAAAAATCGAGTGAAAATTTTCACTCTAGAAAGAGTGAATACAAAAAAGAGTGAATTTTGAGTGAAATTGGAGTGAATTTTGAGCGAAAATGCTCATTTTCACTCATTTTGGAGTGACGTCAGGGATCACTCGAAGATTTTGGAGTGATCCCTGACGTCACTCCAAAATGAGTGAAAATGAACATTTTCACTCAAAATTCACTCCAATTTTACTCGAAATTCACTCTTTTTTGTATTCACTCTTTTAAGAGTGAATATTTTCACTCGATTTTTTTAAGAGAGAAGGCAAGGTGATGCACATTCTTGTTTCACCTTGGTTAATGACGAGTGGTCAATGGAAGAGTTTGTGATGCCGGCGTCTTCCAGAATTCAGTGATATCTGATCTTTTGGAAAGGAATCAGCTTTATTCCAAAGGCATATTTCACAATTGTAACACGTCAGATGAACAGATTCCGCTGATTGTCGGGTACTGGAAGCGTTCCCCTTGAAGACGTATTTTGATGCGCCCTTTTGCAGCCCGTATACCCTGAATGATGACAGACGTAAACTATGGACATTCCAGAGTCCGTCGTCGTGTTGAATGCGCTTTCGGCATTAAAAAATAATCATAATAATATTTTTTTAGAAAAATAAATTTTTCCAACGCCTTATGCACCTTCAGCAGGACAAAGCACTTGTAGTTACGAATGCAGGCACGGATCTTCACAACTATAGTAGGCCTAATGTCAGAAGAGTACGGGATGGCCACATGAAAGATCGCACATCATTCTGTGAAGTATATGAAACATTCCAGACACCATGCAGAAGATGGTTTCATCAAGGAGGTTTTATACATGGAGTTCCAACTGGCTGTAATTATTCAAACAGTAAATTCTATTGATGTACAAAAGAACTCCACAGGTGCACTATACGATTGTGCCTTTGATGATCGATGTTCGACGCCGCCGTCTTGCTGAGCAATCTGAAGATTCATTTTGAACGTTATCAAAATGTTGGCCATTGCTTATTCATTTATTAAATGAAATGAAATTTTCACTTAATCATAAAGCATGTAAAACAAAAGTCAATTCCGTCCAGAAAATTGCGCAAAAGTGTAAATCAGAGCTGTATCATATCGTGAAAATGTTTAAAACTGTATACCATCCTGGAAAGCTGGTTTCATCACTTTTCTGCTTAATTTCCACAAATAAAACTAATATGGAATAATCTTCAATTTTATTGATAGATATACCAGATTAGTGCCCGGGTATGCCTAGTCGAATAATTTTCATCTTTAATTCAGCATATTTTGCTCAAGACCTTCTTATCTTCCATTGAGAGTGACGAGTCCATGATGCATTGCCACATGAATCAATTATTGTCTTCCTATCTGTGAGGCAGCTCCGGTTCAGCACATGTACAATGTACTTCAAATATGTCTTAGTTGCGGCATAACATGGGATCAGAGGGAATAACACTGCTGTTACTCCATCTCTTGAACCTCTTTGGTTTCATCGATCTCCAAGCTCTTCATGGCACAAGGTTTGCTGACGACGCTGGCCTGAGATGCTATTACAGAATTTTCTTTGACCCGCAGGGGAGTGTGGAATGGCAACATCAGCATGTGTTCAGACTGTACGGTATATCGTCCCCAAAATGATTTAAATTAAATACAATATCACACACCTTTATTGCGCGGCTGCATTTTTTCGAGCTTGTCCCATGCCTGCTGTCGTTGATTCTTGTTTTTATAGTCAGCATGTTCTGGATCCCACAGCAGAGACATCTGTCTAACTTTTTATACTGTTACCATGTACTTGTAGTCATCCATGATAACCTGTTGAAGAAAATCATCTGGTTGATAGAACATTGATGTACACAAGTATAATGATAGGGAGACTCGGGTTATAGTTGAGCTATACCCCCTCTCTTTTGAAATAGGGAAAATTAAAGAAAAATTGTAAATGCCATCACTAAATATGTGAAATTATTTCTGTTACGATCTTATTTATTCATCAGGACTTAAATGAGTGAAATGGTTCCTTTGTCATCCAATTTCGATGCACGATGTCACAATCATATATCAGGGCACCTGTATATACTAATTAAGATGCACATAATCAGGTGGCGGCGGTGTAGGATCAAAGAAAGACCTTCGTTACTATAATAGTCATGTGTGTAGTAGGTCCAGTATATGCTTTACAGCTATAAGGTTTTTTACCCATTTCCATGGTCTATATATGTGTACTCTTTTTTTCAATTCTGTCACCAGCTGTTGTGATGACAAAGGTTACAAAATTCCGAAGAAGTCTTTTGAATTTCATCAAGGTGGCCTAAAGAGGTGAAGGATATCTATGTCAGTCCTTATGCCTGGTGCAGTGTGTAAAGTAAGAAACATGTGTTCCATTTAGCGATCGAAGTCCATGTGATATTTGGTAAGGGTTTAGGGAGTGTGTTTGCAGTAATGGTATAATGATAATATGGTAGTGTTTGCACTGACCTTTAGTCGGTGTTCTCAAAAGATATGACGTCTACAACACTCAACAGGTCTGACAGTGACACAAGAGTCGCATGGAACCCCCCCCCCCCCCCCCCCCTCCGGTTCGTGCCACACTTCTCTTTTTTTTTTCTTTTTTTTAGGCGGTTTACGTGCTCATTTCAGCGGATTTTGTGAGGAGAGCTTACATGCAGACACTCGTTAATGATCTACGATTTGTTTGAAGGTTATACATTTCCGCTTAAAACAAAATTTCAGCAAAGCCTTGTTTTGTTTACGATGTAATTAACAGTATATCCTTATAACGTTAAGAAAGTCAATCTTGTGAATGGCATATTAAGATTAATCATTAAAGGTGATTGATTTTCATATACCTTATTTTATGATGACTGTGAAAGTATAGCGCTCACTGCGGATTTTCATAAAACTCTGAATTCTTCCGAATATTTTATGCTCTTTGATATTTCATAAGAGATTTTTCACTACTAGTATCTCACAAAAAGTGAAAATGTGAATACCCCATCTCAACCAAAGCTATTTCAGCATCCGAGACAATATAGGGGATAGCTTCAAAGATCGTGCACTGAAGTACAAGAGATGATGGACATAATAAAAACTTGACTGCTACAATGCGTGAATGGAGGGATGTATACGAATCATGTACGAATCAATACTACCAAACAGGCTCTACTTTAGAATTACTTACCAACTCGAAACCAGTCGATTGTGATGGTGAAGAATATTTGACACAAAAGGAATCGGTATCGATTATGCAATGTAGGTGAAGAGTCATACTTATATTGGTATAGATATTTCCCCTCCAGGCAAATACATCGTCACATATAGAGTTATGAAACCCTGTCACGCGCAGTTTTCGAAATGACCTGCTTTATTGATGTGCATCATCTTTTTTATAACATTCGTGCATGTAATTTTCCATCAACTGTAAGCCCTAAAGTCGTGCATCGATAATATTCATTTTGTGTTATAACTATACGTACAGTCATTTTGGTCTATATAAATCACTAATATTCCATCAATCAAATCTTGCAGAATATGTACTTTGTGCTCACTAGAACGGTTGATGTTTGTCTTGTTCATAATATCCCTTGCCAAACTCATATTACTTTTGGAGCCGAAAATAAACTCTGCTGGATGGATTAGTTAGATTGTTATACTATTCAATGAACGTTACTTCTTACAACGAACACAAAATGTATGTTTCATTTTGGGCCTATAACTGTGAAAACTCGCAGAATATCTATACAGTCTAGTTTTCTTCATCTAAATTTCTACAACAGAAAACAAAATGTCTGACACAACTTGGCACTAGAGGGAGAGGTATGGCGGTGAAAACAGTCAGTCGTGTTCGGGGTATATTATTGCATACCATATTATATTTGGTATTTTTTACTGCTGTGGATGCTAAGTAGACCCTATAGTTTAGGACTCTTTCTACACGTCTTTCGATCCTATTTCATCCTTTCATTGGTCTCAACGCCCTATGTGAGAGAACATCTCTTATTGTGTTCACTCATACTCTAATAATTCGGTTTTCCTTGAAACCTACAACAAATCCGGTTTCCTCCGTTCGTCTGTGACCTGAACGTCTTCTGAGTTTCAATAAAGTTTGAGTTTGTTCAGAGTTGTGTACCTTCTTACCTAGCAATGTATAACGGGATATAAGTTACCATGGTATAGGCCTACATTGTTTACATGCATGAAGATCATGAGTTGTTTTGATCGTGTTTTTTTTTTTTTTCGTTGCAGCAAATTTCCTGTAGCTACAAGTCATCCTACATGGGGTATTGTGTTGCTCACAGCTTTACAGTGCCTTTTCTCCACAATAACATCGCGCAGTGCCTTTATCATCTCTCCGACTGTCTTTTACCCCTCTCCCTCGCTCTCTCTCCCTTCACGTTTCACTGTCACGTGCACTGCGATCTTTACACGGGAATCGTCGCTCATATCAACTAGAGCTCCAGTACACAAACAAATAATGGAGCCCCAAGTTCACTGGCATGTTTGTGGTGGCTATCGGAGCGAGCAACGTGATCGGCTGTTCACATGCATACGGGTTCTCGAAACCACAGGGGAAGAAACACGGACGGGGAACTCACGCTGAGCTGAGAGGGGTGGGGAGGAGAAAAACAGGTTTAGCACGAGGCAGACATCGTCCTCGAGCTTGCTTTGGAACACTGACTGCAGTGAGGATTCCGCGAAGATGTGTGCAGTCTAATGGGCAACACATTGCAAAGCTGGACGTAAATAATACTGAAAGCTACAGTAGAGCATCGAACGCTTCACAACACGATATGCTTCCGACTCTAACCATCATCAAACGTACGAACCACTAACAATGTCTTTGGCTTGCCTCAAACACATATCATGAAAACGTGACAACAATATACCTCCTCGATATAGCCTATATCATCCTTCCATGGTATAGGGCAGTAATAGGGCTAATAGAAAAGCCTATTAATAGTCCCACATGTACATACATAGCAAAAGCGAAAAGATTCATATAAACTGCACTTAGTATACGGTTTAATATAAACACCAAACACAAGAATTTGTTTACAATATATAGGAGTCACTCGTAGTAAATATAGGCCCAATTTATGTCTTGCCTGTATGATAGCCTATATTATTATTCTTCAAGAATGTATCTGAACAAAACTTATAAACGTGTAGCCTATACGAAGCATGCAGACCTACAACCAACCCACTTCTCTGTTCAAAGTATAAAAGCATGTCAGGACCTTGGTGTTTGTCCAAGGACGTGACACCTCCCTGGTTTGTCGTATTTTTTTTTCTCCTTTTTCGCCTTTGTTTTTCTTCGGAAAGCCTATCGTTACAGGCCCTACTGTCGTTTTCAGACAGTCACCCGAGAAATCGCTATGCATCCTGTATTGCAGACATACAGGGGATATATTCAAAAGGGCTTCTCGTAATGATTTTTCCGAAATATTGCCCAACTGTTTCCTTTGCTCGTAGAGAGAAGTGTTATTTTACTATGGAGACAACCTCAGTGCTTCGTTCCAGTCCAGAGGGCACTACAGTGGCAACCACTGGAGGGCTCTAGAAGACGCCTCTCGGTGCCCTTTGACCCTCGCCTTTGTTACTGCGGTTTGTTGATAATACGAGTTACGTACGTGCACTCAGCCAGTGCTTGTTTGGTGTTTGGACGTTTGCTCAAACCAAACCAAACCATGGACCCTACCTTCCAGCACAAACAGAGTACAATGTACATGTATGAAGTACGAGGTAGTGATAAAAGTTGGATATCAATGTTTGCTACGCTGTGATAAAAATGACGTCTGCACAGCTGGTAGGTCGATATCTGATCGTTTCTTCCTTGTAATCGGCTCCATTATAATGGGTCATCTTGAACCAGCACAAACACGACGTCATTCGGGATTGACCTGTCTTGGCTGTGGACCAAAGAGTATAGAAGCTAGCACTGTGGACTTTAGTCCTGTACATAAATGTTTGGAAGTGTTGTCTAGCATTGCAAACTTTCAGGAGAATTAACCAAAAATCATTACATCTTCTATGAGTTTAACAAAAATGTGGAAAACATTATCAGCAATACACATTAGTTCTCTAAGTCTAGGAAAAATCGGACAATATCCGTTCAAAAGTTGTGAATTCTTACTAAACATGATAATATGGGCAAAAAGTTGAAACTCTATAGATTGAAGGTCACTGTGCTGAACTCGCTGACGAGAAAAGGTACGGTGAATCGCAGGGAGGTTTCCTCTCACCTCCCTGGGTGAACGAGAGTCAGCAGCGCATGTGCTCAGGAATGATGTTGGTCAGTAAATTTGTATAAAAAAACCATGATCAGTTTACTGACACCATAATTAATGCACTCACTTGGTAAATTTCAAGGTGTTGAAGAGTCATTCACATGGCATGACTTGGGGGGGGGGGGGGGGGAGAGACATGGACCGAGAATGAAATATTTGGGTCTTGAACTGTGTGTGACGACAGCGATCAAAAATCTGTTCTCTCTCTCGCCTGCTCTTGTTGCTATGGTTACAATAGTATCTATGCACTGGGTATGCCTGTCTACCCATGGCGCGGCTTGTCGAGCCAAACGCTTGCTAAACATGCACCAATACCTTGTGCCCCATGCACGGACTCCTATAATACATAGGATTAGGCCTACCAGTTTGTACTATCCATCGATCAGTGAAAGAATGAATTAATAGAGAGAAATTGTAATTGTATGGGGAGTGAGATAGCTAGAGAGACAGGGGGAGAGGGAGAGATGCGAGGTATACATACATAGAAATAGATGAATATTCGGGTAGAAAGATACATTACGAGATATAGATAAATACATATACTATAGATAATGCAAGAAGACGGCAAGATAGACTTGATCCCAGTAAGTTGGGAGGCGGGAGAAGATGTTGAGCTGCGTAATGTTTTAAACATGATCCGGGTGGAAAGGAATTTTGTACAGCAAGTTGTACATAAAGCATCATAACAATCATTTCTGTTAGTATTTACAGCATGAGTACTATGGACCTACAACAAGTTGTTGTAGGTCCATGGTACAATCGACTCTTGGCCTTATCCACAGCGTGGGGGGGGGGGGGAGAGACAATAGGCATTTTGCGGTTTTGAGTATCCTCGTCAAATGTATTGAGCAATGCTCACTGATGACGGTACCATTCGGGGACTCTGCGTAAACGACAAGTATAAAGAAAAGCAAGGTACAGCTTACACTTCCCTGGTTTCGTCAATAACCAATATTGTTCATCGGTGTGTGTCCGTGTGTGGTGAGGGAAAAGTTCGGGCACACACCCACTTTGCTCCAAGGCTTACCCTGCGCTGGAGGTAACAAAACAATCTTTGTTATCAAACCATCGAGTGGTTCCACCTCCTTGCTTCAGCGATCCCAGGAGTTTGAGATCAGCTTTGATGATTGTTCCATGAACACGCATCTCTCTCAGCTCAGGTAAGAAGGGAGATACACTGAATGAGAACAAAAACATTTCCACGACCCAAACATGTCTGGACCAGAACACAAATGGACGCAAATGGAGGATTGATGGGAAATGGGGAGCTCTGGGGGAGGGGATGGGGGGGGGGGGTACAAGGGAGGAAGAAAGATTTTCTGCTTTTTCATGTTCAGGTTGGATAACATTTTGCCCTTGGTATGGGCAGCGGTTTGCTGATACTGACGGCGGCGCTACAAACGAAGAATATCGAACGATATCGCGATCGTTATTAATTGTTTCGACAAGCAATAATCCCGCTCCTGCATCACAAGTGACTACAGTATACGATGACAATGCTTTCCAACTGAGCTCATGTAAACTTTTATAGATGCGTATTTAATGTAATCAAATATGACAAAGAGAGGGCGAGAAAGAGATAGATCAAAATAGACGGATATATCTTTGAATACATAGAGATACAAGTTGCTTACATATTCATACTATAGCTGTCGAGAACTTCTCTCTGTTATAAGGTACATGACCCAAACACGCCAAGTTTCACCACTGTGCCTTTGGTGCAGATCAAGGAGATCCAAGTAGAGGAGGACGTCGCAAAAAGATCGAACTTTTCACGACTTATAAGGTCACTGTTGCAAGGAGGAAGAACGAATGATTCGTGTACTTTCCGTAACAGTAACTATAGTTACGACATGGAGAGGGATATGAGTTCACAGTCGTAAAGAAACCAGAGTTTCACTTCCATTATTTTGTGGGAAATATAATTCTTTCACTTAACTGCCTGCAATCGGTGAATTTATTACAACAGGCTTCGAGAAGTCTGTTTTGCAGTTAGCTCATGTTCGGGGTGTTATCAATCGATAACCTCATCACTTTCAAGTGATTAAACACAATGTGCAGTACAATGTACTATGGTCAATTCAAGGATATATCGCACACTGTGTAACCTCCTGGGTCCATTCCACTTCCGTACATCGATACACTGTCTTCATATGCCTACGAATCGAACCAATGTCTTCCCAATGATTGAAGTACAAAATACCGCTGCTGTTGACATAGACTTCGAACGAGTTTGTTTTTCATTCATTTATTTCTTTATCAATTCATGAATTGTTTACTAATTATTGACACTAATTCATTTATTCATTATTCAGTCATTGATTTATTATATATGTTGATATAATCTATTTATTCATTCATTTATTTATGTTTATCATTATTAGGGGTCGGGACTTGATAAGTAAGAGTAAAATCATGCGGACACAACAGTGAAATTTCATCAAAATCTATCTATCAAAATTTGATAGAAATTAAATATCTATGTAAGCTATGAAATTGTGAAGTTCCACCAATTTCTCCAGAACAGTTCTCGTACAGTTTATATGAATATGCAAATGAATGAGCTGATGATGTCATCACCTCACAAATTTTGCATGTCTCTCAATGCCTCTGTTATAAAAGTTTAAAACGTGATATTCCTGGTTGAATAACTTCAGAATAATGCTCATATCAGGATTTGTTTGAATGAAAAACTGGAATTTTCCATAACTTAAGTTGCGAGGGGATGACATATTCATGATCACTGACTATTCAAGAACTGTTTACTTAAAGGGATCGTATAGTTTTGGCCAAAACCTGACTTCAGGTTTTCAACATTATTTTGTGAGATAATGAGAAACCTCTAATGAAATATGAAAGAGCATGTATTTCCAAGAAGGATTCAACGTTTATGAAAATTGGTCTTGAAATGGGTGAGATACCCACACAAAAAAAGCAATCCTATTATAATGGACAGGCCACAACTTTTATCTGTATCTCTTTATTTTACCTTGTTTTTGAATATCTCAGTTATTTTGAAACCGATTTTCATCAACTAAACGTTTGATTCCCCTTAGAATTGTCTGCTCTTTAATCATAGAGTGGTTTCTAAATATCTTGCAAAACGTTACACGTAGAAACTTCACCTCAATCAGTACTGTACAGTCCCTATGAAAACTGGCGACATTTCAAAATGTCGTAACTTCCTTATTTTCCATCTGATTTTGATCAAATATTCACTGTTGTGCTACGAAAATTTTACTCCTAATTATCGAACTATACATGCAGTAACTTTTCAACTGCACGGGAAGGAAAATGGTCGAGACTTGCGGACTCGCATCGACGCAAGAGGGCGGTAAATCTATTTGCACATCTCGGTCGCTGTTAGCCAGATGTCAATGGGTTTCAGGGCGTAGCTGATCACTGTGCAAACATTCTGAAGAGATCAGTGGTTTCAGGGTCTGGTGCAACCCGGGAACTCATTGCCATGCAAACTTTTAACAAAATAGAAAGAAAAAACAACAACAATAAGAATGAAAAAAGAGGAATGACATACATGTAGGCCCTACCGTGCAATAATCAACCTTTCGGTTGTAACCTGTCGGTAAAGGAGTCTTCTCTAGTGATGGGCGACATTAAAGCTGTTCTGATTAAACAAATAATAATAATTAATAAAAACCACTCCCCAAAAATTAGATCTGGAATTTTCTAACCTCGATTGATGAGGATGTCTGCAATTCATTATGCATGTAAACATTACTATTGTCTTTTCATAATACGACAGAACAAAAATAGAAAATCTTTGGAGTAATTCTTTTTTTATCACATTATAATACGCGAATTCAACGAATGCAGAAATATTTAGTTTATATGCAGAGAATTCAATATATTTTGAATTTCTCTAGCATAATGAAAGAGCGCTTGAATCATCTCTTTCATAAGATAGAAGCGATTATCCGTTACATTGATGTCAGTAACAAATAGACGAACTTTGCACTTCTCATAGATTATACACTTTGGCGGACCACTCTATTCTTTTTTTTTCTTTTTCTTTTTAGTATCGTTGCCCTATAAAACTGCAGTAACATCACGGATGTTATATTCTTCATAATATCTAGCGATGATATGGATTTAACCAAAACCTTAGTAATATAACCTTTGAACGGATCGTTCGATTTTCCTCGAACCTCACTTATGTATACTACCAGTGTTTCTGCGTTCACTGAATTCCCTTTATGCTTACAATGCTACCGTGACTTATCACTTCCATGGAAAAGGAACATAATTCTCTTTAAATGACATGGTTTATCAATCTTTCTCTCAATCAGTCCATTCTCTTTTTCTGTTTGTCCAATTATTTGATTTTCCGTTTCTGACAGTAGAAAATTTGGACATGGACCGCTTGTACGATGCAAGCGCCTACACAGATACACAATACAAACATATCACACACAGAATGCGCTTGGTGTACATTATAAACACAAACCCAAGTACATTCTCGATTCCCATTAAGTATAAATTCCTAAAAATCACTCTATTCATATCACTTATATCATTCACATAATGTACGTGTGTATTTATGTCATCGCTGTTTATTCATGGCGCTTATAGATTGGACTTGATGTATATAGGGGCGTTTCTTTGGTTGAGTGCCAACTAAGGATAAACTATTATATTGGCTGATTGACTGTAAAAGGGTCACCTCATTAGTCATGCGTAAATTTCGTTGTTCTAGAAGCAAACATGGCATAATGGCCCTTTAGTATAGACAATGCCAAGAATTCAACGTTCAAATTCATGGATTCACGTTGATCTCGCTAACATGAAACAAAAAAGAATTGTGGAAGGTTCCTTCAGCCTATCTAGGGCATAGATAAGATTGAGAGTTATGGTATTTTAGGGTCGCACAAGCTGTTCATTGTATAGATACACTGTACATGTTTTGTTAACATGATGTGGATGTACACAGATCATTGTGTTTGGTGGATACTTAAAGGGATAGTTAAAGTATTGGTTGAGGTGAAGATTAAGCGTTTGATTTTTTTTTTTGCGAGATACTTAAAAACCACTTTATGAAAGGTAAAAAAGCATGCAATTCTAAGAGGAATCCAATGTTCTCTATGAGTTTGATGAAAATCCATTTAGAAATGGCTGATAATTTGTATCCAAAAATAAAGTAAAACAAAGCAACCCTTCAAAAAAGATGAGGCCCATCTTTTATTAGAATTGCTTTGTTGTTTGATATCTCAGCCATTTCAAACCAATTTTCATCAAATAAACTTTAAATTTCTCTCAATTAGTGTTATATGCTCTTCCATGGTTCATAAGAGGTTTCGCATTGATTGTCTCACAAAATCATCATAAAAAACCCAAAAACGTTGGATACCTCAAGCCCAATTTCAACGGAAACTGTACCATCCCTTTAAGCACTGCGCTTTGATCCTCTGGCAGTCATTATTACAATTTTGATTGAAAATCTTGATTTGAAATCTAACAACTTTTCTTCTTGAGCGTGATGCAGCTTTTAAAACAACAAGAAAGGCCAGGAATTTAGTGAAGATGTTTGTATACCAAGGTGAATATATGACACTCACTTGTGAAACAATATCATCTTATATATATGAACCATGTCGTTGCGACATTTAATCTCTAAAAATGATAGTAACAAAATTCGTAACTTTCCGATGTCGTAGGTCTTATTTCTGTGTGGTCTACTACACTGTAAGAAAGTTCGCTGATCACATCACATTCCTATGCCATAAAATAGACAACCACAATAGAAGCTATGGACTACAGTGTGTACTATAATGCTTATAGTGACGAAGTCGGGAGAGCGGTGTTGTAACCCATTCAATTATCGTTGCCCTTGATGACACATTCAATGGAAATAATAGAAGGGGGCCTATACACAGCACCACACCCTGATTCAATATTGTCTCGAATGGGCATCTCTTCATATCGGAGATGGCCCAGTGATAATACTGGTTGTTTTCATTAAAAATAGTGGTTTTTGATGGGGGGGGGGGGGAGAGTAACTGTTAATAACTGAGATATAAGCATTTCCTTTATGAATCAATGATATGAAAGTCAAATCTAGGTCTACCATCAGAGTTTGAGACTATAGCGATTATTGGCTATAATAATGCGACCCGGCCAATCTTGGTCGAGCTATCCATTATACCCCAAATTATTTCAGATGCAGAAACTATACGACTTAACCATGGAACCGGATACATAGTTAAACAATGAGCTATAAAGAAAATGCGTATTGTATTTTAATGAATAGCAATAATTCACAGGTGTGGCGATGCGTTTCTTTTCATGTGTGTCCGCCCACAAGACTTTAAAACATATTCATACTATACCTGAATACAATATACGTGTAGGGCCTGCTAACAAACAAATGTTAAATACACACACAAAAATATCCCTGCGAGTATGAACAAACAACCCAGGTTCAGCACCCCGCGGAGCGAACTTTAGGTTATGACGTCATCATTAAAACTGAGATGGTGACGGTGTGTAAACATTCTAGTATTTTCTGAGCGGCAGACGCCGCATACCAGTGAATGGAGTACACCCTATGACGATATGACATTGTATTGACGAGTTACTCATCATACTGGAAATAGTTCGCAGTGAGGCTCCAAATACACATTCATGACCTGAATTAATGATAACTTAGTGCATACAGTTTGCCTTTTCAGTATTATTATTCTTTATTGGAAAGCGTAGTGTCAGTGGCGTGTCTATTTTCGTGTTGAATAGTACTCCCTCATCCGAGCATGCCAATTATTGCTGTGCCAGTCCTTGGCTTTAAGGAAGTATATTGCGCTGTCTCTTGAATGCAGGAATGGAGTTTGACGCAAGTCCAACCAGGATGTATTTATGGTTCTTACTGACCTTTCCTGAATAACGTCAGCTGTCAGAAACATATATGAAAATATTCTGTCAGCGATACGGTGACATGTGTGCTGTGTGTCAACTAACAACCAATATTGTTATCAAGGGTTTGCAAGATCAAAATGTTTACGTGTTCCGGGTATCGCGAAATGAAGTAAAGAAAAGGCAGCAAGAAGATGAATGGACCTTTACCCTAAATAATGTTATGTGGGCGTTTCAGGAATATATCGACAAAGACAGAAAATGTATTGAGGAAATTAGCATCCCTCCTTCTCTTTCGTCACTCTCAAAGTGAAAAATGATAAATCAACATTTTAAATGTTGTCACTCGATCCTCAAACATTTTTCTTAATGTAAAATTTGACACTCAAAATGTTGGATTTATACTTCTTCTGAAATGGAAGTTCAATATTCTAAGTGCTTAATTTTAACAATTTGAGTGTTAATTTTACATTAAGAGTTTGGAGGAAGGACATTTAAAATATTGATTTATACTTTCATTTTTTAGAGTGTTCCTTCCTCGTGTGTGTGTGTGTGTGTGTGTGTGTGTGTGTGTGTGTGTGTGTCAGTGAATGTTTTTTTATGATATACCCTGAATGGGTTAATTCATGTATACGATTTGAATGAAATCAATAAAGATCAAGGAAAAACAAAAAAGTTAATGTAATGATAGTTTCTTTTTAAAGAGTACACTCGTTTGAATTTGTCATGTACTTTAGATTATTGCCAAGGTCCGCATCCCAGATGGAAAATGCTTATGTACGGTATATCATACCAATGAGAGACCCATCATCACGATAATCGTGATTATCATTCTGACAGAGTTTTATTTTCACAAAGTTTTGCAAAAACATTTGTCAAACCGTTTTTAAGTATAAATCTAGGTAAATCTGGTTCAAGTATAAGATGTATGTTTTGTTAAACTTTGTGAAAATTAA
The DNA here is from genome assembly GCF_040938485.1 of Diadema antillarum. Lineage (NCBI taxonomy): Eukaryota > Metazoa > Echinodermata > Echinoidea > Diadematoida > Diadematidae > Diadema > Diadema antillarum. The sequence goes on along the minus strand of NW_027270970.1, from coordinate 556,683 downwards.
ACTCCGTCAGAATGATGATCACAAAGTTTTACAAAACCATTTGTCAAACCGTTTTAAAGCATAAATCTAGGTAAATCTGGTTCAAGTATAAGATGTATTTTTTTGTAAAACTTTGTGAAAATAAAACTTTGTCAGAATGATAATCACGATTATCGTGATGATGGGTCCCTCATTGGTAAGAGTTTTATTTTCACAAAGTTTTACAAAAATACATCTTATACTTGAACCAGATTTACCTAGATTTATACTTTAAAACGGTTTGATAATCAAATGCTCATTGATTCTGGATACACCTCTAATATAAAATGCCAAACACAGATCTCTTGTCTCGCCACAAAGCCGTAAAACTCTTGGAATGATCTCCCCCATCAAACCGCGCAGACATCAAACGCAGCACAACTTTCAAATCCACATTTCGAATTAATTCAAATTGTGTAATTATGGAAACTCAAATATCGTCCACTTTCGTCGTACCCCAAGTTATAGTCCCTATAGAGGACCCTTCGGAAGTGATGAACACAATGTATAAGGAAATGAGAATGCCATTTCCTTTATTGCTGGGTCTAGACATGGCAAATAATATTTACTGTGGGAAAGGGCGTGATCCGTAGTTCCCTCACGTCGCTGTGTTGACTGAGACACATTATGATTTAGTTTGCAGAATTGCCAATGATGACGTCAGTCGTGTCTGATTTATCCGAGGAAAACGAACCAAAAGGAATAGCAGCAAGAATGAAACACTGAATAAAATATGTATAACGCTTCGGAAAATAGCCATGAATAGAGGTGTAATCGACCGAAGTATACATGAAGAAAGGTTTATGGATCTGAAAAGAGCACACTGGCTACAATGGTATAATGGCTGACTGTGACGCTCATTATGTTATATCCCGGATGCTGTCTGCTCATAAAATGTCACTAATGTCCTCTTATCTCGGCAGTAAAGTTCATCGTCAAGATGTGCAAAAAATACAATGCTTTCTGACAGCGAGTTCTCAGTAAAGGCAATGCGTTTCATCGGAAGTTTTTCTTTCCTATACATGTACTCGACGCAACAAAGAAATCATGAAATGACTGCATGCAAAGGCAAAAGGTCACTAATTTCCTATTTTCTCTAATAATTTTGCAGATACTTTTTAAATGTCAAGACGTTTATTCAAATAACTTTCTTATCAAAGTCATAATTCTTGAGAAAGGAGAGAGAGAGAGAGAGAGGGAGAGAGAGAGAGAGAGGGGGGAGGGGAAGGGGAGCGGAGATATCGAAGAGACAAGTTTTGCTAAATTTAATTCATGGGGGAAATCATATAATGACGTAGGATGACATGCATAGGAGAGGACAGTCATGATCCATCCAAAGGGTTTGAAATGTAATTGAGGTTACAAGTCCCAGGATGAAGACAGTGGTCTATAACCTCCCCGAAGTAACATTTCAAGCCTTGCTTAAATCCGTATATTCCCGACATAAAAAGTCATGTTTGTCAAAGCGCTTCGAGAATATAGAGCATAAGCAATAATATTTTAAACTTTAAACTTCCGTGGTAGTTCTTTACGCAGCATTACTAACAAACACATTATTTTCCACTAGCTGGATTTGTAAAACTTATTGCACCTCCCACGTCTTCGCGCCTCATTATTTTATTACGCTTCCGTAGTTCGCCGTTTGTGTACACAAAATGTTCCCCCGTAGGGATATCATCTTTAAATAAAAATGGATATCATCTCAAAGAACGTTCAGTCCATGGGAGTACAATGTACATTTCAATGGATCCGCTATTGCTTGAACATGTTTGTCAAGTCGTCAACTGATATTTAGCCGGCCCGTATAAAATGATATATTGATCCGTTTAGCTTAAAGGGATCGTACAGTTCTGGTTGAGACCTAATTTCAGGTTTCTAACATTTTTAGATGAGATAATGAGAAATCTCTTATGAAATATGAAAGAGCATGTAATTCTATGAGGAATTCAACGTTTATTTGATAAAAATTGTTTTTGAAATGGCTGAGATATCCAGAAAAGAGCAATTCTAATAAAGTGTGGGACCCACAATTTGTAACGATCGCTTTGTTTTACTTTGTTTTTGGATGTTTCAGTTATTCCACACCCGATTTTCATCAAATAAACTTTGAATTCCTCTTAAAATGGTATGCTCTGTGCCATATCATAAGTGTTTTCTTGGTATCTCGCAACAATTTAAAAGCCCAATTCTCATCTTCACCAATACTGTACTATCCCTTTAATGTACTCGATAAATAGCAAACACATAATGGTCACGTGACCTATTTGTAGCCGTCATTTCCTGCACACAAAGGACTCCTCTTTCTCCCCGTCTCACAGCTGGTGTATATGCACATACAGTGTACACACTTACACACTATACAGAGGTATCCAATTGAGTTTTCACGTATACTATTGCCACCACAAAGGAATAGAAAAAACAAACTGGTAATTCATTTTTGCCAAGACTCCTGAAGAAGGCATTGGACCCTAAAAATATGAGTCAACTAAACATCATCTATAATTATTGGCTGGCCAAAAATGCATTACCATTTTTTCATTTGTGTGTACATATATATATATATATATATATATATATATATATATATATATATATATGTATATGTATATATATATATATATCATATATATCTATCTATCTATATATATATATACATATATATACATACATAAAATATATATATATATATAGTTTTTGATAACTATACATATAATATATATATATACAAATATATATATATATATATATATATATATATATATATATATATATATATATATATGTATACATATAGACAGATAGAGAAATAAGAAAGACTGCTTCAGTAAAAACAATCGAAGGTTTAAAAAAGGTAGTGATGACAGTCCTGTTCTTTTTTATTTACATTTTCACTGAATGACACCTACTTTCACTCAGAGCCAATGTCACCATTTCATTACAGAAATATCATATTTTTTTCCTCAGAGTAAAACTTCATCATATTATTCACACTCGTTTCAGCCACTGATATACTTCCGCAAAAGAAATATCAGTACACCGTGGTATAGCACTGCTATGTACATCACAAAATGAACCGGCAAAAGAAATGCTGGTCCATTTCATCATATTTACACTGACATTTTGAATAACAGTCACATCATTTGTAGTGAAACAATAGTTTATCTTCCAAATCAAGTGATAAGAAAATATATATACAAAGTCTTCTTCATCTGTACTTACATTATATTCTTCTCTAGGAATTTTCACTCTTTTATTGTTCTTTTTTTTATGAAAGCAAAACTCTTTAGATTATATACAAGCCATGTTTTTAAGTATGTTACCTCTGTAAGTAAAGACATTAAACATTATGTTCATAAGCACAATTCACAAGCTACAAGATAACACTGGTCCATACTCAATGCGAAACAAGATGGCTGTCACAAATCTGTACAAGTCTGAATGACAGAGTGACCATCAATCTAACTGTTCTTGAGAGAAAACAACAATCTGAGCTTTGAATCGACTCTAGTACCAATAGGAATGCTGTTTCTGCCCTCCAATGATAAATTTCATAAAATCTTGGACAAAGCTAAAACCTGTATAGACTAGCCAAAAACATCACTTCGCTTGTTGCTTTCTTCATCTTTTTGTCGTTATCTGCCTAAGATTCCATCACACATTTCAACATCAATATACTCCATCTTACATTATTTTTCTTCCTAGATAGGGTCCAAATAGTAAATTCATCATTAAAAAAAATAGTTTTGAGTCCCTCAAAAAAGGAGGATGAAGCTACAGTAGTGTGGAAGTGCCCATGTGTGCACGGGAAATCAATGATTTTTAGTCCTTCTCATCAAAGTTGCATTAGGATTACTGCCAAAAGTAGTATGACAAGGATTTTTTCCCAACAATCCTGTTTTATGGGCAACAAGAATTACTGCCTTGTGAAGTGCAATAGGATCTAGTGGGTAACTGGGTGCATGTTGTGGATGTTTTTATATTTTAAAAAGGATGAAAAATAGATTCCCTATCTTATGCATGTCTACACAGAACTGAAGAACCCAAAATATATAGTTACTTCACAAGATTCAGGCCAAATTTCCAGCAAGTATTCCTCTATTTTTTCAATACCATTCAAGGCAAACCAATTAGGTTAATGTGCCATTGGTAAGTCCCTGGTATCTGACTAGGAATATCAATCAAACAAGTACAGGTCAATGACTGTTCTCTCTATGCCACCAGCACGACAAAGAAAATAGAACCACTTCACACAACACCTGTTGCTTGAATACTTGATGAATGAATGTTATCATCAACCATGGGCATTGGATATCACTTCCCTCCTAGCATGCTCTGGTTAAATGTGATAACTGAAACATGACCACTTCACTAATTCTTCACAGCCAGGTTTATCTGTACATCCTTGATATGATCTATTCAACTGCGCAGGTGTTCATCCGAAAACTTGGTGTGGTCGCACCAGTTTATATTCAGAAAGTCCCAAGACTTGTATGATTGCTGATCTCAATGTGAAAATGAGTCATGAAATCGTTGTCAAGGTATTCCCTTCCGTGCATCAACCCACAAGCTGTGCAAAACCTTATCTTTATCATTCACAATGGTTAACATTATTTTGAACAGCTTTTTTAAAGACAGGCAATTTCACACAGAGCGACGTGAAACACCACCTGTAACATCTGCATTTCATCTACTGACATTTCATACTGGCAGATTAGATATCCTCCTAATATTTCTAATTATCTGTTTTACTCATGATTGCCATACAACTACCTGCTTTCAATTTCAGCTTGCAGAGTGTGGTTAGAGCAAAGGCAAAATCATTTCAATATTTGATATGTACTGTCAGATTCAATGCACCACAAAGCAACTGTTGGCAACAGCCTAGGAATATGAGATGGCATGTACATTAGTGTTTTCTTGTTTCATGATCAGTTACTTAGAAACTCTGTTATTATTTCAACCATGTCAGATCGAATATTTGCACCAAAATCTAATGTGGGAGTCACCAAGCCAATCTCTAAAAGAGACAGAATTTTTCTGTGAGATTTGATGATGAGATACTGTAGGATACATAAATGATACCACACTAATTCGCCTCCTAGTACGGGTCAGTTTCACAGAATTACTTATTTATCAGTCTCTGAAGCTATCACTTCTGCCTAGAGCTTCAGCATACCTCAACCTTCCCACTAATGACCCTGTGGGAGGCTACAAAGCCATAGATGCCACAAAGTGTGGAATCTGTCAGAGCGAGTTATATGGCTTCTTGTGTGGCTCCCACTAACACACCTTAGCGAAAAACAAAAAACAAAATTGATGACTTTCAGATGATCTTTCTTTTTCTGTGCAGGAATTGCAAGATTCTCCCCAAATAAGACGTGAACCCACAAATGAACAGATATTAAGGTCACCCTACACAATACCCGATAGAATGGAAATACACACATAATTATGTGATTAACCTTTTCACGGGCTACCGGAAGTAACCTCCTCCCCCTCCTCTCCTTGGATGGGAAGTATCCTGACGTGTTAGGAGCCATCAGTAAACATCCAGGCCTACGGGGAAGGGGAGGAGTCTCATGAAGCTATGTACATCATAATTGTGTCGTTTCTTCACGCCTTTCGGCCCCACAATGGTGGGGAAATCTGAATACGAATAGACTTTACATTTGCTAAATCACTACCATTGGTGATTTCACAATTCATTTCAGAACCTTTTCCACTAAGAAAAAAAAAAAATCCAGTCACTGCCACATGTATTCTACACTCTTATTAATTCCTGGTTTGCCTCCTGTTTATCTTCCTCAACTCCTGTGTATATCTCCTAACCATCCCTCAGACAGATAATAGTTCACTATGGTTACAAGAGATACCCAATGCTATCGAGATACAAGACAAATGGCTATTGATGTTGTGTCATGGGAATCTGTACCCTGCCATACCTGTAAGCAACATATTCATTATACCCACACTACTGCATCAGACCTGCCTTACCATAGCAGAATATTTGTCAAACAAATCTTTATACTTCACTGCTACTAAATTTCAAAGATCTCTCGACGTACATGACTTTCAGTTTCAGCCAAACAGTTGATTTTTGTAGTTTCCCTCCATGAACAAATGCTACAATACACCAACATGATTTTTACCACTTTCAAACATGCTACTGCATAAGTGCAAAATTTTGCAAGAATAATTTTTCATGCTGAGCTAAGTTTGGTGAATGTCACTTATGATTTCATGAATGACAGTTATTATACAAATGGTTTCAAAACATCTCCCCAAATACTTGTGTTGTGACTTTTGCACTAGTTAAGTGCAGTTCAAATGTCAATGATGTGAATCATTCTATGTTCGTAGTGCAACAGACAAACACATATATATTGGAACGTTAAACCAAAAACCTCCTCACCTTATTATATAGACATCTATAATTTTTGACAAGCAAAATAGTGCACAGCCTACATCAACTATTTCTGCTTAGAACTGAAACAACTGGGTAGGACTTTACTCCCTTTTAATCTGGGCCAGACGCCCACTCTCTATATTGATATCATTTCAAAATGAAATTTGCATATTTCATTTAATTCAACCGTATCATCATCACAACTTTATCTTCCAGCAGTATCATGTATTGTGACAACGTGAAACAAAGTGGAGCATACTAAAATATTTTACCCTCTGCCTGAAAAGTTCTACTTCCAACATTACTCATTTTTCTGCTTTCCTGATAATCTTGGTGGAATGCCTTCTATTTGTATCATTGTGAGAATTTTCACAAAACACCTCATGACCAGTCAATATGAAAATGAAATGAGTGCACGGATAAAGTCACAGCCCACAGCTTGTCATAGAGTTTGTGACCACTCTTGAAATTTCCTTCTTCTTTTTTTTTTGTTTACATGCAAATATGTCTCAGTCTCGAATCCTAATATATCGGCCTGATCATTATTTTGAACTTATATGGCCAGGACTAATGCTATGTTTTAAACTTTTATTTCAGAAAAACTGAACTTTTGTTAGATTTTAGTACATTATGCATGGAAAATTGTGAAGTGATGATAATCATCACCTCACTCATTTGCATATTCATAACTCCTCGAGAACTATTTTGCAATAATTAGTGAAACTCTATAATTTCATATCTTTCTTATGTTTTTCAGATTTTGATCAAATTTTCACAGCTGAGATTATAAATTTTACTCTCTCATCAGACTGATTTTAACCAGTCGAGGGTACCACTTTCATGAGTTTGAATTTCTCTACACGTTCCATCCATTCACCAGTCACCCAATCAAGAAAACATTTGGATTCAAATGTAATTTTAGGCTGATGATGATCACATGGTGTGACATGAATTCAGCACTGCTCTGTAAACTAGGGTAGACACTACCAATATCATTGTGCACTATACTCCACATCATCTTTGATATGTGTAAAACACAACAATAATATGCTAATGCTGCATAATCATATATGCCTATCATTAAAAAAAAAAAAATAATAATAATAACTCTCGTCTAAATATATTCCATACAATTCAACTACAGCTATGAAGTCTCCAACAAAAAGAGAGTGAGTGAACAATTTTTTTTGTTGCAGTTAATTCTACAATTTTCATATCATTTGATAATAATTCAAGTCAATTCTGCACAATCCAAAGGCTAAAATTCAATACAACTCTGTGAAAGTAAAAACTGTAATCCTGCTCGTGTCATGATACCTGATCTATGAGATGGAGTCCCGCTTCACGTCACAAAAAAATATTCACATTTCATTCATCAACAAATGAAACAATTATTTTTGCCATCCTCAATCAATGCATTTGATTTTGGTTTTCTGGTAGATTCTTCCCAAATGAAACAAAAAGTACTGCATTGATGCAGGCTCATCACTTTTGTTGTAAACTGAATCTCTCTGAGCAATTCATTTCATAAAGCAGGACCCACTAAGAAATGAATCCTGGGACAGATTAGAAGATGATTTCATATAAGCTTGATGAGCTACTTGAAGTATTTCCCATGACAACACACCTCATGTGAAATTCAGAAACAGAAAACAGGGAACTGTTTTGACTGCTTCTCTAATGTCTACCAGGTAATGCAGTAAGTTTCGTCTTTTCAAAGGAAAGCAAAATTTACAAATAAATCTTGAGTGGCCAAAACAATGACATGCAGGTAACTTAAAAGTGGCAACGTGACCAGTCTAAATCATAGTTTTGACAAAGCATGACATATCACATCCATCAATAGGCATGTACAAGAGGACAAGATACATTCCTACATTCAATCAATCAGAACTTGATGGTGTTATTTTTTTCTCTTTTGCCTTCACTAAAATCTACACAGACACACACTGTACTGAATTGTCCACTATAAAAAACACCAGCTAGCACTGAGCATGTCCATAGTAAAAAACAAAACAAAACAAAACACAAAACCAAAAATGAAACATGATATGTACTACTCTAAACTAATTCAAACACAGATAGATGTGACAAGAGTTATGAGGCAGCCAAATATGAATTAGCTTCAATGTAATGTTTACATCAGCTCTTTACAAGCACAGATACCATTTTTTCCATATCTTTGAAGCACTATAGAAAGACAGTGGTAGGACCAAAGTGCATCTTAAGATTTTTTTTTTCTCATACTCACTCTGTTATAAGAATTTTCCAGCTGGTAAGCCAGCCAATATGATGGCATGTACCCTCACCCTAAGCTGCATTTTTGAAAAAAAAAAAAAAAAGAAGGTCGGGCAGTAACTAACACCTGTCACAAAAAGCAGTTCTGGTGGAATATTAACGCCCATCAATATGACATGTCACTTCAAAGTTAATTTAAAAATAGTTTCATACTGGGTGAAATCAGGAGGTAAACTATGACCGATATTGTCTAGTAACACCACTGACAGAGAGGCCTTGTATGCTATGCACACAGTGCCAGTACTGCATCATGCTTTCTATGCCTTGTCATATCATGTCTGGACTAAGCTGGAGAGCTTTACATCGATTTCCCGTAGCTCAGGGATGTAACAGAGAACCACAGCATCTTCAAATGGACAACCAATGGACTCAATTCGCTGATGGAGGGTTGTTTTCTCTTGAAGTGGACAAAACACTGATTATCCAGAATAGGTTATGTTTAGCATGTCTGCTCGTTTTGGCACTTGCAAAAGCTTGAAAGGGGAAATATAACATATGATAATCTGAATCATCCATTAATTTTCTTATCCTCTCATGTGGCACAAGCACAAAAGGTGACGGTGACTAGCAATAGTCAGCAAATGGTATCAACCGGGCACATTGAACCATACGCTTGAATGCATGAAGCTCATGGGTTCATCGTCGTATTGCACTCCAATGTGGCACTTGTTTGAAAGTTTGAACTACACAGTGAAGCAAAGCTCTCCTCTCCTTTAGTCCCACTCCATTCATTGGTTTGCAAGCAAAGCCTTCGTCCGTCATTACAAAAGTCAGTTGCAACCGCACAAAGATGTGGCATTCCTGAGTAAAGAAATAATGCTCAAAGCTTGTAGCAATGCAATTCACAGTGTGAACTCTCACAAAAACTGCATTTTTTTGGCAGCACAGGTCCTCTAGGGTGAGCAGAAACTAGACACCATGCTCTGCATTGGGGAGGAGGTGACATCATCACATGTATGAGATCACTGGGTAAGCTGTATTCCGTCTCATACACTCTTTGCACTGATCATCCTTTGCAAACAGCGCCCTCGGGCTCACTTCATGTCTTCCAGAGTACTCATTTTTCCTCACACCTCACTCCTGGGGAGAAGAGAAAGATTTCCCGCCAGCCACGCTACGATGCATACTGTTCGTAGAAGGCGATCTTCACCCTTTCGATGTGGTGGCACAGCTTGATGGCCGGTCCAAGTTTCAGCTCCATGCATTCCTGGACGGTGGGTAGGGTCAGCAGCAGCAGGGCTTGACCATCAATCTCCTGACCAAACAAACAAACAAACAAACCCACACGATAACAAACGTAAGACAAAAAATTTGTCAACATTGTCAGTGTTTATCTGTGCATTCATTTCTTTCTGTGTGGAGTCATATGGGTGGTAATAAACATTTGGATTTAAAGGTAAAAATTTGTATCAAGTAAGTGATCCTGTACATGCATGATTTTTTTTATTTTTTTAATATATTTTTTTAGCATATCACCTGATGAACATGAGTTCAAACTATTTCTCTACAGAGATTTAAACATTCTAATTTGGGGTTTATAAAATCATCTCTCTCTGGTTTGCTCAGGTAGTCCCAATCATGCATATCTGTGTGAGCACAAAAGCCTTTAGCTCATAAAATAGGGTGCACTGTAAATATTTCAAATGGATAGCTCACTACGTTTGGGCAGTTTTGAAAAGTGAAATATTTATTGCTCAATTCCTCCAAGCTCGCTGTATATGATCAAATTTTCAGTGTGATCCCAAACTGCGTCAGACATATCATCAATACGTGTATCTCATTCAGGCAACTAAGTTATGTATCTCGCAACATCTTTCCCAAAAGGCTCTGAATAATTTGGCTTGTTCTCTGCCCACTCATTGCACCATATTGCAAATCTGCACGGTGTGTATGACTTTAACAGCTTCTCAGATTACATGCTCTATGTGTTTTCTTGCTTTCTAATTTGTCAAAATTGCAATCATCATAATTAATGAAAAACAAAGAGAAATTAAGAAAAAGGAAACAAGACCAGTGTTCATTTATAAAGCATGGTAGAGTCCATGAATAAAGAAATCTCATTGTAAGATTAACTGATGGCCTCAAAGATAAATCCCATGTGATATGTACTGTCATTTGTAAAGCATTACATGATGCATTTACCATCCGACTTAAGTAATTTATAAGAGAATAGACATCTATTCACTTGGAAATGCTAAAGAAGGATGAACATGCAACCTGCATTCACTCACATCAATCACATGCTCCATTACTTTCATCCTGATCATAATTACTGGTAAAGTTTTACTGTTATAAGCAATAATGTTGAAATGTCATGACTTTACCATTTTCTAAACGACTGAAACTATACTAATTTGAGAGCAGTAACTTTAAAGGGTGTGTGAATAAGTAAAGCATTATCATTACGTACAAATATGACAGAATTTGTATGGCTTCTGGACTACACTGACATTCAACATTCACTTGCATCAGGCCTTCACTTAAGGACAAAACTCCTACATACCTGCTCCAGAAGCATCAATATGTGAACCCATAGAGACCGGTGCATACGTAAGCAAGAGGCCATACATATCAATAGTTATATTGCTTCAAATAAATCCCATTTCTATTTTGGTGATTTGCAAACAACTATTTTGTGAAGTCTATGCAGCCCTCTCTTGTTACAAATTGATCAAGATTTCTAAAATGCAGACCCATTGTAATAAGACATAAAGAAAGTTGGCCATATACCCAGTGCTTTCACAGTATGGTTCATTCATCTTTCCTCACCAGTGGAATTTTTTTTTTTTTTCCCAGCGAGCAAAGTTTAATCCGAAATTGGATTTTAAACTTGTTTATCACCAAACAACATGTGGCTATGATATCTTCTATACCCTATTCTACGATACAGAGATTTCATGTGAATTGTACAAATGGCAAACAAATAATCCAACCCAGTTTTACTTGTGAATTTATTTCCATTGGAATCAGTTATGTAAGTCCTGCTTTTCTGCAACATTGTAGCAATGTGATGCCGTGCAAATGTTAACCTTTTTTTGCATATCAAGGAAAACATGGGGACTAAAATGCCACGGACATAAAAGTCTGGTGATTCTGATTGCAAATTTCTTGACGTATATCATATGTCTATGGCTTCTGAAGATGACAAAGAGTATATGCCAGAAATAGGTACTGCTGTAAAATGCAAGAAAAAAAATTGTTGCAGCTGATTGATAAATTGCCCTTCATTGATGCCAAAGAATGGAAAAATAAAAATCTACTTCTATGTAACATCGCCTCATCTCACCCCATCTGCATGAAAGGAGACTGAAATGAGATAAGAGTCTGGGATGAAGCTTTTTCTTGCCCACAAGCACAGAGCATTCATGAAAATTAAAAAGAAATCTATCATGTCATCACACGTACGCTTACTCCTATGCACATCCTTCGAATTAAAGCAAACCAAAATTGAATAAATGGCTGTAAGCACACAACCATGGGACAGAGAACTTTTACGCATTGGGGATAAAATGCCTTATTCCACTGCCATACACACTCATGGTTGGTTCAAACTTTTCAATCACATTGAAGAGTTAAGAGAATGCATGTACTGTGAACAAATGACTTGAACAAAGTTTGCCTAGTTTCCAACAAAGTATACTTTCACAACCACCACTTCATCTGCATGTCAAGTCTGAGAGGGGGGCACAGTGTGTCGGGAGGGGGGGGGGAGCAGAGTCTGTCTGAGAGGGGGCAGAATCTGTCGGTGGGGGGGGGGGGGTCAGAGGCTGTCTGAGAGGCGGGCAGGGTCTGAGAGGCGGGCAGGGTCTGTGGGGGGGGGGGGGCAGAGGGGGTCATGGTTTGTCTGAGAGGGGGGCAGAATCTTACCTGCTCCTTGAAGATTTTGGCAAGAGGGGCACAGTCAGTCTTCTTGATGAACTTGACCACTTTGTCTACACTCCAGTGCAGTGGGTTGCTGTCAAGGTGAAGGGTGTTTTCGCTCTCATTTGGTCGCTGAATAACGCCCGTATTCTGTAGAAGTTTAAATTTCCAAAATAGTCACTAGATTATCAGAGGGTAAAAGCAAATAATTTGCTGGACCACATCTATCCACTTTTGCTATGAACATTGTTTCAATAAATGCAGCTAAGGAAAACTACAATAGTTTGAAACACAAACACACATATATAGCAAAAGGAGTCAACTCACAAGACTATGGCAGTCTCATAAAAAACTGAAATGGTGACAGCAAGGAAGTTTCACACTTGAATCTCCTAGTTGAAATATCATTTTGGCAGGCAGGAAGAACAATGAAGGCTAGGAAGTCGTCATAACTTCCACTAAATCTTACTTGAATGTGGTAGTGCAGATCAAAACAGTGGGTGTCAAATTTCTTGCAAGAACATAAGATCTTAAGGGGGTAGGTACCTTGACACTGGCAAAAATTAGAATAAAAACATAGGATAGTGTGGGAAAGGGTTGTATGCTTCTTTGTATACCTGGTTTGTACTTTTGTCACTCTCAAATCAAATGTTCAGACTAAAGATAATGAAGAGTTTGATAGCAAACAGAGTTAACTCCACTCTCCTTAATTTGAGAAATTTGCAATTAAAGCTGCTAGAAGACAAGAAAATAGTAAGAAAATATGGAATATATTTTTATCATAACATCAAGAATATCCCTCGTTTATAGCAAGCGAGGCATAAATGGAAAGTTTTATTTTGCTCCGTCTGATGACTGACTTACATTTAATTGTTTAGAAATGGTTCTTAACCCATTTTGCAATAAAGCTCATCATCATGGAGGCGCTGTGGCATAGTGGATAAGACTCCTGACTCTCATTCCGAGGACCCGAGTTCAAATCCTGCCCAGTGCTTACGTCCTTGGACAAGATGTTTTAACCCACTATGTCCCTCAACCCAGGTGTATAAATGGGTACCTGGCGACGCTAGGGTAATAACAATGGCACAGCCATCTGGTAGGCTACCCTGGGTAAATAAGACGTCATCATCATCATCACCATCATCAGCATCATCACCATCGTCAGCATCACCACCATCACCACCATCACCATCATCATCACCATCATCATCATCACCATCACCATCATCATCACCATCATCATCACCATCACCATCATCATCATCATCATCATCATCATCATCATCATCATCATCATCATCATCATTTGTGAAGAGGAGAGGGACTCACAGGCTTTTTGTCTTTGGTATGTTTGTGCTTGTGGCGCTCCTGCTCCTGTTGCTGCTGTTTCTGCCGTTTCTGATGCTGCTCCATCAGCAGCCGTTCCTGCTCCTCTTGCCTCTGACGCTCTTCTTCCTTCTTCTGGGCCCGGGAGGACGTCAGGCGGGCAGCAAACGTCTTCATCTTGGTGCCTCGCTCTCGGTGGGGGAGCACCAGCTTGGGGGCACTGTGCTGAAGCTGTGGGAGAAGGATAATAAGAAAGACAGGAGACAGGAGATAGATAGATAGATAGATAGATAGATAGATAGATAGATAGATAGATAGATGGATAGATAGAGAGATAGATAGATAGACAGAGATATAGATAGAAAGATATGGACAGACAGATAGATAGAGAGATGGATAGAGATATATATATATAGAAAGATGGTTAGAAATAGATAAATAGATGAATAGATATAGATAGATAGATAGATAGATAGATCGATAGAAATAGATGAATAGATATAGATAGAAAGATGGATAGAAATAGATATAGATAAATAGATATAGATATAGATAGATAGATAGATAGATAGATAGACAGATAGATAGATAGAGAGACAGATAGACAGACAGATAGAGAGAGAAAGATAGGTAGAGACAGATGGTGGCATATATAGAGAGATAGATAGGTGGAGATAGATAAAGATAGACAGATAGATTGGTGGATAGACAGATAGAGAGAGAGAGAGATATTGCAATGAGTAAAGTAAGTTTCTTGTGTTAACATTCGTTATTGAAATCCCCATTTTGTAAATTTGTCTATATCAAATCAATACTGACTGAAACTAAAAGAGATATAGGGGCATATAACTCCCAAACATGTTTGTTTCACTCAAGGAAATAACGACAGGCGAGTATCTTGTGAGACAATACAGTGACCAATGAATTTCCCAGTGGATGGGTGTGTGTTCCTGTAGTTTATTCCCGGAGTCTAAGAACATTCTTGAAATCTATGATTCCTAGTACATTGAAATCCTTCTGATAAAACTTTACATACAAGTTTCCACAGGGATGTGTGTTCAATCAGTTCAAAGACACTCCTCATGTGTTTATTTCTTTGTGAATAAGAATTCATCAATAATAATGTTATAAGTTTCATTTTAGTCAAGAATGTAACGGATATCAGTATAGCAACTGACCTTTGTTCTTTTGGCCGAGTCAAGCAAGGCCTTGGCCACACTGACCAATGGTTTCTTGGCTGAATGCATCACCTCTCTCCTCCTAGCCTCAGCCTCGGGACCCCCACCACCAGCAACCCCATCACCCCTGGGTGTGGCTGGGTCACCCCTGCCTTGCTCTGGAGACTCCGTCTTTAGGTTGTGCTTCTTGCGGTGGATGAAGAGCTGCCGGCGCTTCTTGCGCTTTCGTCCCGGGCCTCCCTTCTTCTCGGCCGTCTTTGCTGGCTTGCAGCCCGGAGGTCTGCCAATACGCACCATCTTGTGCTTCCTGCCATAGGCTTGGACTGAAAGAAGGAGCAGTCATGTCAAAAATACATCTCAGTTTAAGAGAGAGCTCACTTGTCAAAAATCAATAGCACTCGGTTTCACCAAGAAACACACATGATGAGTGGAACTGTTGTTAGTTTTGATATCAATATATCATCTTATGTTTTAAGATGTAGATACAGAAGGCAAAGATGAAAATAAACAGCAGATAGTTATACCAAGATAACTACAGCAGTGCAGCAGACATACTGTATACTAGTAAGCTGTTATTTTCGCGAATTTCGCAAATCACAGATGGACCGCAAATTTAACTCTTTATTTGCCATGGTGGAAACCCCCTGTGTGCCACGTTATTCTGAGACATGAAAGTAGTCATGCTTTGAGAAAGAATTCTGTTTTCCAATCTATATAAGTTCTACAAATTTCTGTTAAGCTGGACATAATAGTGAGCAAAGTTGAAGAGGAATGCTAAGCTTTGCTTTGATATAAATTGTATGACAAATCTATTTCTATTTAGTTTTTTAATGACCAGTTGCTACATTACTGTAAAGGCATGGCTTTTGCACATGAAACCATGAGAGAAACATAAAATTTACATGCAAATTTAGTTGGGAACACCGCTTGATAGTAAATCACCACATAGAATGCAGGCTGTATGTAAAAGGAACAAAAGCGCGAGAAAAACTTTCATTGTACCGCAGGATTAGGCGATTTTTTGATCGGCTTAAGCGGATTAGTGTGTTTGAGCGGAATATGCGAAGTTGGCACGCCGTCGACTGAGTGGGACGTGCGAACGTGGCACATAAAGAGTTAACAACACGCGAAAATATCGCCATGCACTAGGGTAATAGTGCATTTACAATAGCCTTGTGTCAATCCGAAAAAGTAACATTTCGCGAAATATTGTCTATTACCTCATCATTCACAAAAATAACAACTTATAAAGTACCACACTCTGCATTGCACAAATAATAATAATAATAATCAATAATTCACAACATTTATATAGTGCGTTATTACATAAAATGTCTCTAAGCGCTATTGGAAAAAGAAAACAATAGAAAGAGAGGAAGAGGAAAGGAAAGAGAGAAAGAAGAAGAAGGTACAGTTTCAGTAAGGGTATAAGACATAAGACACACTCATAATACTACTCAATAAACAATTACGTTTTTAACATGGAGTTAAATTTGTCTACTGAGTCTGTTTGTTTCAAGTATTCAGGTAAACTGTTCCAGAGTTGAGGTGATGCTGACTGAAAAGCTCTAGAACCATAAGATTGTGTATTGACAGGAGGAGGTATTAAAAGTGATTTGTTGTAAGACTGTAATAGGCTGTAATAAGATGAGAAATACTATACAGGGGGTCTATGAAAATGACTGACATGTACGAAGTATGTGGAGCAGGGTGTGGTATGATTGGAGTTGGATAAAAAGGTGGGTAGAGCTAAACTCACTGTACTTGCTCTTGGTCAGGTTAAAGCACTGTTCAGGGCAGGTGTCAGTGACCTGGTTGAGGGAGACCAGGTTGGGACAACACTCCAGGTTCAGACAGGTGCTGCGAAGAAAACCTGGCACCTCACTGGCTGTCTTACACAGCTCTATCATGGCATGGTAGCTTTTGCCCTTGTACCTGCAAAATGGAGTATTTTTGACAGTTTAGCTTAAAGTTCATAACTCCAAATGAACAAAAAAAAAAAAAGGTATTTCATGCAAGCACAGCACATTAAATTTTTAAAAATATCCAACATATCTGTCCATAAGTCATTCAAGCCATGTGGATAAAGTGGTCATTGCACCTCATGCAAAGCAATTTTAATTTGTGTGATATCAAATTGACCAAACAATGATTATTATATCAAAACACATTGGAATATTCAACACACACACACAAATCAATAATGACATGCTGTTACAACCCACAATGCAAACTTGCTCACCTATTCTTCATCTTCTGATATACACAGTACTATTACTATTAAAGACACGTGCTGACTGTATAACCACCTAGGAGAATTGTCAAGCCTGTCAACTGTGACTGTTTCCAGAATTTTTTCTTTGTAATTCACCCCCATTCTCCCCATCACAAAGTTCTACAATTCCATGCAATAAATAACTCACTCAACTTCTGCAAAATATGGCGATATAGGTTAATTGATTCATCACCCTATGACTGAAAGAGCAATTGAGGACTGGGAGAAATTAACAAAAACAGCACAACTCTTATAAACAAAAACAGCAACTATTAATATACCATCATATTTCATCACATTCTTTCTCTCCCTTGAAAACAGTGTACAGTGTACAAACTATGTATCTATGAAGTACAATTTTCCTATTCATCCAGTTATCTATCCATATTTCTATTACGAGTATATTAACTGCTCAATTTTCATCAATACGAGAAACCATCAAAGCAGAGTCTATCTGAACACCAAATCTAGCTGTCACAACTGATTGACAAATTGCCCTACATCGACGTAAATAAGCACTGAATTGATCAGTGTTTTAGTAGTAGCCACGATAAACAATCATGGGCGTAAATACTCAACAGGATTCGAACCTACGACCTCCTGATCACTGGACAGGTGTCATTTCCACTAGACCACCGAGCTTGCGCTCGACAGCAAGTTTCAATCAGTTGCAGTGAAAACATCTCGATGGAAGAATTTCATGAATTTGAATGATTACGCAGTACCCATTGCATGTCATAAGGATTAGAACCAACACTTACTGTCGGGCGAAAGCTCAGTGGTCTAGTGGAGATGATGCCTGTCCGGAGGTCCTAAGTTTGAATCCTGCTCGAGTATGTACACCCATGATTTTTTATCATGGCTTCTACTAAAACACTGATCAATTCAGTGCTTATTTGTCGATGTAGGGCAATTTGTCAATCAGTTGCAATGAAAACATCTTGACGGAAGAATTTCATGCATTTGGAAAAAATCTAGCTGTCTACGGTTATTTCTGCCTAACGCTAGAGTGACAAGAGTTGGTTTGCACTAACTTTGCCTTCATGACGTGTAGGGAACCATTCATCCCTGCTGTCTCCTCATTCTCAACCTGAAGCTCCCGCAGCACCCTGGGAGGCTTGTAGGCCGCATTGATGAGCATATGGAGGACCTCTCGAAGCACCAGGGGTACCATACCAGGCCCCACTGACTTGGGCAGCTCAGCGATGCGACCCTTGTTCAGGTACGGGCCTGAGAAACACTTGTGGTTGTAGTACACCTTGTCGATCCAGTCTGGTGAGCGTATAAGGCAAACGAGAATGAATGAAGATTTAAATGTGGAACAGATGCTTAGGATGAGGTTATTATCATTGATGAAATCTGTTGCTTGAAAAAAAGGCTTAGCTACAAGCAGTCATGAATTGAAATCACAGAGATTTGAAAACTTAAAAAGACATGATGGAGATAAAGCACTACAATCACAGACAGAATTTGAATTGTTCTGCACCAGAAGACATTGGGATCTACCATTTAAAGGGTTCATCATTCATGACAGATTTGTTTTAGATACCACACAGAAATTTTGGTGTCATTTCAAATCATTGAACTGTCTATAAGTTCTCATACAAACTTACCCAAAAACTACGCCTGCAGGAATTGCTAATATCCTTTTTGTTTACAAATCTTGCCTAAATTCTCTTTAAATATTACTTTTTAAAAATTAAATGCTTCTTATCAAATTATCTCAGTCTTCAAAATGTAGCTCAACTCTTTCCTCTTAAAGACCTTAATACTTAATAAAAATCTATATTTTCAGTTTGTAAAACTAATGGGAGTTTGACTTCCTCCCCTCATTAAATTGCATGTGTGAATGCAACCACGATATGAAAAAAATATAAAACCTTCAACTCCAGATCTTTTTTACTTTCGATATCATTCTACTCAAACTGTTGCCGTTCTATTTGACTTTTTTCTTTTATTGAAAATAACTTGAACATGGAGTAGACTTTGCCTTTGATATTTCTTGACAAGGAAGCATATTACTTCTTTGATGAGTTGCTGGGCCAGTGTATAAATACAGCCCAGCATCCTAAGTATACAAGCACCTCACATATGACAAAAATGCTGGATTTAATGCAAGTTATGTCAGTACTTCCTGCACATCATTCATTGTAAGCTTATCATTTAAAGGACAAGTTCACCTTCATAGACATGTGGGTAGAGTTAATGCAGCAATATTAGAAGAACACATCAGTGAGAGTTTGAGGAAAAACGGACAATCCGTTCAAAAGTTATGAATTTGTGAAGTTTCTGCTCAGTCACGGCTGGATGAAAAGACTACTTTAGCTTGTGATGTCACATGAGTACAATGATATAAAGAAAGAATAAAGAAAAATCAATGTTTTTCCATTTTTCTCGCATAACAAAAGAGCACTCGACTTCTCTCTTTTAGAAGGCAGGGGGAATAATATTACCCTTAATATACGTCAGTAACAAGTCGAAGAAGTGTGCACTTTAATAAAAAAGTAAAGTTTTGTGAAATTCTCTTTGTATTTTCCTTATATCGTTGTACGCATGTGACATCACACACTGTAGTAGTCTTCTCATCCAGCAGTGACTGCACAGATACTTTAAAAATTCATAACTTTTGAACGGATTGTCCGATTTTCCTCAAACTTTTACCGATGTATTCTACTAATATTGCTGCATTCTCTCAATCCTTATGTATATGAAGGTGAACTTGTCCTTTAATGATCATCCATACCTTCCTCAGCTCCATCCTCGTCTCTAGCTGCTTCTCTCACCTCCCGAACTCTGTGGTAGAGGTCACGACCTGGGCTCATTGGGGTCAACCTACAAAGACATAGTAATGGCAAATGTGATCAGTGCAAGACCATTAAGCAGCTTACAAACTGATGAAGAATGGGATTGTACGTGTCTCCTGACTTACATTCACATTTCATACCATATCTACTTCAGGTTGATATTGCATTCCTTGAAACTTTATGAATTTCCTCCTGACACCATACAACTTCACTGACCACTGATGGCCAGTAACTGATCAGTGGGAATCAGTGGGAATGCTGGGGATGATTGTTCCAATCCCTAACGGCCCGTTAACGATCGCCCCATCACTGTACAGGCATGCTAACCTGGAAACATTGAACTGCACTGCACATAACTTAAAAATGAGACCATTCTGAAGTAAATAATTTTCACACTACAATAGATATATAATGTACTCTTAAATGAATCCCACAAGGATTGGAACAATCATCCCCCAGCATTCCCACTGATTCCCACTGATCAGTTACTAGCCATCCCCTTTAAACACAAATCTGATGGGTCTATATCCTATTAATTGCTCACGACATACTTGGGACAGACAAACTACTCCATTACATGCTTCTGGCAATCTTGCTGCAGACATATCTACTTCTGTTGTACTCAATATGTCTGTGATAGAACTAAAGGTGATGTGTTATAGCTTCCCAGAGAAATGCTCACAAATGTACTTAAAACACAACAATATTATAATTCATTTTTATCTTTCACTGTAAAAAGCATACATAACTGTATTAACCATAATCATGTAAAGATAATTCATAAAACAGAAGAATTTTCAGGGCTCTTTGCTTTATATTACTCACTGATGAGCACTTACACAGCTATACAAACAAAAAATAAGTCACAAAGCCATACCCACCTCATTTTTTCTGGCCATACGATAGCCACCCTCTTTGTCTTTCGTGCTGTGGAAAGAAATACATACATCATGTATGGCACGTTACTGGCAGAAGCAAAAATAGACAACATACTCACATCAGAAGACCATGAACACAATTTTCATACAGAGACCGTTGTATCGTTGATATGTTAAAAAAGAAATGAATGTTTAGCAAATTACTTTGTGCTTCTACAGAGGTTTATTTCACGCACACTAGGTTAAATGTCGCATGCATTTATCCTTGTGAAGCAAGCGGTCACTTGCTAATAACTTGCTGCATAGTTCGGACACAAATCTTCAAACTTCAAACTTTTCTTCTTCTTTTTTTGTTCAAATTCAATTATGCCCCAGTCTCAAATCTTAATTTCTAACTATCAAATCATTATTTTGAAGTTATTCAGCCAAGAATTATATCATGTTTAACACTTCTATAGCAGAAAGAAAAAAAAAATCATCAGTTTTTTTAGAACATGATCCATGGAAATATTGATGTGAGGAAATCATTAATTCAACTGTTCAACTTCAACAATTTCACAACATCCCTGATTTACATTCAATTCTAATCACATCTTTAATGTTGTGTTATAAAATGTTACTCTTTCTGTTGAGACTAACTTTCAGCTGGCCCTGACTTCCCCTTTAAGCCTGGTGGCAAACTGATCACAAACCCTGACTCACCCAGCAGCTTTTTGGGAGTGCGTAGGTGATGGCCACTGCTATCACACCAACCCACTGGGAAGATATCCGTAGACTCCACGTCAACGATGTGGTTTGGCAACTTGCTGCCATCGAAATGGAGCCACATGTGGCGGCCAGCAATCTTGGTCACCGTGGCCGGACACACCTGGTTGGCGTTGAATGGGTTAACGGCCTCAAGCTTCATCCCATGCTGGAAGTCATGTTCAGTATTCTGTGGGCAATCACAAACACAAGGAGACATTTCCATCACAACTGTTATGTTTATTCTTTAATCTCGAGGTGTCATGCCACAATATAGTAAGTAATCTCTGTACTTCCAAACTCTAATCTCCTTGCAAGAAAGAAGTATTTTAGAGGCATCGATAGAAAACATGCAAAGTTTCAAACTTCTGGTCAGGGAATCAATTGGGATGATATGAAGCAAACAAAATCATCACAACTAAACAAAACAAAACAAAATAGATCAGATAGATAGAAACATAGATAGATAAATAGATAGATAGGTAGATCAGTAGATAGATTTGTAGATCAGTAGATAAATTTGTAGATAAGCAGATAGGTTGATGGAGTGAAAGATGAATGTATAAATGCATGAAAGAATGAATAAAATGGAGGAATGAAGGGATGGACAGATAGATAGCTAAACATATAGATAGAAAATACAGGATGACACTGGCTTTTATTGAGACTAATTGATACCAAAGTTGTCATCACAAATGACAATCTGTACACTTACCAATTTGAATAGGGCTCTGTGAGCAGGTTTTCCCTTCACGTGTCGCAAGTAAGCATTCCAGTCAAAGTGGTTTCCTTGCTGTAGGAAACCTGTAAAACACGTCCAGAAAGAGTGCAGGAATAATTCATGTCAAATGTGAGAGGTCAGGTGTATTCTATTTCTACCTACAGTAGCACAGAGAGACAGGATTGCCATGCTGGGGTACATTTCATGAAAGTTTAACGAGATACTTTTCGCTCATAAGACACACTTATGAATGAGTTCATGAGATGGATTTTACTTCTCTTTGAAAGTCTCACATAGCTACAAATGAGCGACTTTTGTCATTCTGAGATTTATGTCAAGACTTTTATATGATGACTTAATGAAACAGACCCCTGGTTCCTGTCACACCATTGGACAGCACTATTCAGTGGGATAAGAATGCAGCTAAGCCTCTGACCATATGAGCATTGCATACACTAAGAATCCTAGCATAGTTACCTCCGCCACGGAAGGAGGAGGTTAAGTGATCATCGGCGCTGGTTTGTCTGTTTGCAAATAACTCAAAAAGTTGTGTACGGATTATAATGAAACGTGCATAAAAAGTCGATTTTGACATAAGGAACACCTCACTCAATTTTGGTAGTGATCCGGGAATTTTGATGGATTTTTGAAGGATTTTTCATCTTTTGGCATTAAGGTCAACGAACTTGGGGTTGAAGCTGTGCGTGCTGGAGGTTTACATACACGCACTGAAGCACATGCTCTGCTGGATGAAGGTGCCGTACAATGACATAAACAAAAGGCTTTATTTTGGGAAAAACTGCATGCATGTAAGGGTGGAAATGAGTTGCTACCTTGGCGGAGGTCTGTGCTCTCCAATTGCTTTTCTAGTTAGAGATGAGATTCATAGTCCATAAATTAACTCTACAGGAGCTCATGAGCAGAGCTATTTCAATTCAATTCAATTCAATTTTATTTATTTCAATCAACAAAAGTAATACATGAAGTATGCATCTGTTTCCATAGCATCAGTGTGTTATCAGTTGAGAATTTCATCTTGGTTGGTTTTAATGTTGATATTACAGGTTGCTAAATTAGAGAGACATTTGTGAGACTTATATAGGTAAAAAATGCTAAACATTTGGACTGCAAGCAAAAATCAACAAAATGTCACGCCACTCCATTTCACTACTATCTGTTTTGGGGAATATCTGTCATCATCAAGTTTTGTTTGTTGCTTTTTTTTTTTTTTTTAAACTGGTGTCTCTTGCATGTAAGGCTTTAATTTCATACAAGTGGTTTCACTTAACATTACCAAAAGAAAAAAGAATTCCAAGAGGAAAGATTTGGATAATTTGCAATGAGGTAGAGGATGTCGAACTCCATTCCCACCTTGTCATTTGCAAATATTGTGCATTTGCAGTTACTCTTCAACTTGTTAAACTAATAATATTTTCAGGAGGTACAGATGATCACCACAGCGCAAGATTACCATCAAGTGAGTAGCCTACAAATCTCAAAGCCAGCATCATTGTGGGGCTGCAAAGTGTTTACATTATTCATACCTTTTGGTGGCGTTACTGCCACTCCGTTTTGGTGAGCCCAGCCGACAGGGAAGATTCCGCCAGACATGCCATGACACGTCACCCTAATCTCCTCCCTCTCTACTTCGGGTCGAAGGTCATCAATCGTCACCCGGAAGAAGTACACATTGAAGACGTCGGTCACAGTGGCTGGACAGATTTGTGATGGGGCTTTAGGATTGACTGCTTCCAGGCGCATGCCGGCCAAGAACTTGTGGACATTAATCTTATTGTGCTCCTGTCAGTCAACAGAGCAAGTGAAAACAAAAATAAAATGATAGTAGCATCACTTCAGTAACAATAAGAAGATTCTGAAACTTCTTCTGAAACATTGTGATGTATAAAAGTGTGATACATGCTTTTATTCAGTAATACTGGCACAGTAGTAAATCAAGACTAGAAATGTAGCGACTGGTATGCCTCCGCCATAATGCATGATTCTCCTAATAGGTCTATAGTACATGTGGACAATGTGTGATGACAGTTTCACATAATTGGCAAAATATTAAAATGACATGCTTGTCACAAATGTGTTGAATGTTCACCTTCCTTGACCTAGGCTTTTTAAAATTGGATGAATGAAGGAGCATGTATTTGGGGATTTGAGGACTTTTAATTGACTTTATAAGTTAATGCATTGAGTAATTTTCAAGGTATGGATAAAAAGTGCAATTTCTGTATTGAATAGTAGGCAGAACATGCATAAATAATACTAAATTTCAAGATAACTTGAGCCACTTCTGAGATATGGGGAAAGAAGTAAAGTTCAGAACTTTCACTTGATCTTTGACCTTTTGACCTTAGACCTTTTTAGCTGTAGCAAAAAAAAAAAAAAAAATTCCCAGAGAATCTCTATTGGGTAATGTACGTATACACCAAGTTTTAAAAAAATCCTGCAGGCATTGCATAAATATGAGGGAAATAGTAAAACTTTGAAGAGCTGACCTTGACCTTCGACCCCCTGACCTTTGACCCCATGAACCAAAATTCCCTAGATAATCACTACCGGTCAGTACAAGCATATATATTATGCTCCATGAAGATACCTTGAAACATTTCCAAGATATGGAGAAAAAATGAAAATTTAACATTGTCACTTGACCTCTGACCTTTGACCTTTGACCTCATGACCCAAAACTCTCACCAGAGAATCTTAATTGGGTAGTACATGTATACACTAAGTTCAAAGAAAATATCTTCAGGCATTGCAAAGATATGGGGGAAATAGTGAAATTTTGAGCGTTTGACCTTGACCTTTTGACCTTTGGCCTTGAGTATATGCACCCAAAAGTTGATAGGCACAACTTCACCCCCTCATACACATACATGCCAAGTTCCATTAGGATAAATCACATGGTTTCTTAGTTACGCTGTCCACAAAATTGATTACGTACGGACGGACGGACGGAAGGACAACCCGAAAACATAATGCCTCCGGCACCACTTCGTGGCGGAGGCATAAAAATACTGAACAGTCTTTCTGTGCAATCACTATGGTCTAACAAGACATAATAGACAACAATATGCAGTAATAGAAATTCAGTAAAGAAAATGAAATGAAATGGCAAATTTATTAAAATGAAAAATACGCAGATGCAGAACAATAACAGCTGTCACATATCTGACCCTGTGACACATAGACAACACATCGGCCTTGAGATGGCAAAACAACGTATCTACATCCAACATTATTTCCAGTAAATCGAGTTTGAAGTTTCGCAATCCTACAGCTTTTTTTCAGTTTTTGTTACACACTTCATATCTTAAACTAGAAGGACCAACAGTATCAGTAATACAGCGCATGCAAATTGATTTCACTAGACCCTTCACATTTAGAATAATTTGCATTTAATCAAAACATACATTGTTTTGCCGTCTCAACATAACCACGCTATTGCTATTGCTACGGCAAAACAACGCAAGTCTCAATCACTGGCGCACATATAATGTCCAACAACGTCAATATGCGTGCGCTGCTGCAGCCACACACGGCGCGCAGCCTATTACTGCATAAACATGTATATGGCAAAACAACGTCTTGCATGTAGATACGTTGTTTTGCCAAGTCCATGCCCGACGTGTGTTGAGCAAGAGCAAGCGTATTGCCGCTGAAGTTGTTTTGCCAACAAAGTTTGAACAATTCCCACTGGGAGGGGGCGTCATATCTCAGTAATGGAACGGGTTCTGATTCCAAGATTTGGTCAAGAGTTAGATCATACTAAAATAAGCTGAAATATGTGACTAAGTCAATTTTCATGAATTTTCGACATACGTTATTTTGCTATCTTACGTCGGACATTTCATTTGAGAATTGGGGGAAAGGGGGGGCAGAGAGCAAACAGTGCAGGGTTGGAGGGAATGCCAGTGAGAAAGATGCAGCAGACTGAGACGGAGGGGAGGTATCTTACCTTGAAGAGTTCTGGTGGTAGACTAGGGTCCATCCCAGCCTTAGTAAGAGCAGCTTTGTACAGGGACTGGTAGTTACCTGCATTGCACTGGGGGTTCTGGTCCTTCACAACTAGCAGTCATGAATGGTGATAGTCACACAGAAAGGGTTACACATCGTCTCATAGTGAGAGTCATGATGTAATGAATATTGCTTAATCTGCATGAAACTTTCAATAGTATGTTCTTATCATTATCATTATTATTACCTGAATTACCTATGATGGTGCCCAGTAAGGCAAAGACTTGTAGAGGGCCATTTCACAGATCCAATCCTGAGCCTGAGGAGTTCAGTGTGATGTATCCATGAGGTGGTCAATTTATGCAATCTGGATTCAATTTATGATGCTTCTGCTTCCAGTGATAAGTTTAGACTTAAAGGCGTTATCTAATTATGCTTTATGATTTGTTTTACATGCTTTCTAAAGGCTTCTGAAGAAAGAATGAATGCTGATATGCCAGCATATTCACATTGTATGGTCAAACTAAATATTTAATTCATGCTTGCTTATGAATAATTCTCATCACGGATACTAGACCATATAGATCAGTCTTCAACAACAGACATCATACAGTAGTCCAGTCTGTGTAGGTTTATTCATGAAGCAGGGCTTACTTTTAGGAGGTCCAATGGCCACCTTTCTGTCCTTAGCCCAGCCCAGTGGGTGGACCCGCCAGGACTGATAGAAGAGCCAAAAGTCCTGGTCCTCGTGGGTGTAGCCCAGGTAGCGCAGCTTGAGCCTGCCCCCACAGTTCTCCATGATGGTGCAGATCCAGGCCTGTAGAGGGCAGCGTTCATCGATGACGTCCACCTGTAGGCCCCTCTTGAGTCCCATGACTGGGTAGAGGCTGGCTGGAGCCTGTTAATCAATCACAGAGTTTTGAAATCAACCGAAGGTTGGGAGTGAGTCAGATGCACTGCTAGGGGATTATGGAATGATTTTCCACTCTCAGAAAAATCTTCCGTTAGTTACATGCTTTGTCATGACACCTGTTCGTCATTATATAAAATTCTTTCAAATATCATATGCAAGACCTCTAAAGACAGCTTCAAAAACTAGAAAACTAGAAAGAGAAGGATGGAGCACTTAACCATAGTAATTCTATTTGAGTAGAATATCTCTCCAGCAAAAAGTGTCACACATAATTGTATGTAACGCGGTTTGATAGTAGCAAACTAGAGAACAATGACATGTTCCCTGTAATATCGAAAGTAAAATCAAAACATACAGAACAAGTATGGTTCATATGCTAAAAGTTTATCAAAAAGAAGACATATGGTAAAAGTTTCATTATAAAGAAGACATTAAATATGTTTGGGAATTACAAATTCTCCATATTTTCATTGAAATTGCACTTCTAAAACAAAATGGAATGGAACTACTTATCTGACTAACATAAGCTTCTTAAATCTTGAGTATAAAGGAAAGAATTGACCTTACCTCTCTCAGGATTTGCTCAGGAATTGTTTTTGTTCCTGTCAGTGTCTGGATCAGGAATTCTTGCCAGTTGATGGGTTTTTGGATTAGGGCTGGAAAGAAAAAACATTGACACAACTTTAAGTAAATGTCTTCACGAGTGTATACATTCTTGGTATCTCCCACTGGATCTATCAATTCAAAAGTCTGATCACAGAAAACTGGGGAAAGGGACATGATTAAAAAGCTCTGTCTAAATAGCATTTACTTATATATCTTTATATAAATAAAGATATTGTGAATTGTGAATTGTGAATAATGTAAATTGTGAATGTAAAATGTAAATTGTGAATGAAAACAAAATTTCTCTAGAATATCTTGAATATAGACGGCTGGGATATGATTCATCAAGATGAGAAAACATGAAAGCCAGAAGAAGAGCAGTAATGCTGGTGAGCAGGGTGGTGTCACGTCCTGTGCTTATATCAATTATCTCTTGATTCGCAAGTCTAATGTGATCTCCTATGTCAACCTGGCACTGAGATCTTGTGTCAAGTCATTCAAAAGCGGCAAAACTGTCAAAAAGTGGAAATTTCCTCTGAAAATAAACTAGGTCTTGGAGATCGAGGTAGTTGTCTGTTCATGTTGAGATGAAATGTAAACTTGAGAGCTATTTTTTATCCATATCTTGAATATTCCTCTTATTCTTTGTCATAGCTCTAAATCAAATTGTGGTTTGCAAACAATTTTGATGATAATGATGGAAAGACATCGTAATGATTAAGATGATGTCCATAATGATGGTAAAAAGCAGAAGAAAGGGATGGAAGATGACGATGACATTACTGATGAAGAGAAAGAAGGTGGAAGAATGAGAAGATAAAAATGATGATGATGATGATGATGATAAACAGTGCAATACTTTCTTCTAGACTGCCAACCAAGAAATGATCGGAGACTCCAACCCCAAGCACCTTCTGATCTGGAGATTCTCCTGCCAGAAACCCGTAGCAAACTGGAGACTCTAACTTGATGTGCGCGAATGGTAAAGCGCACATCATGAGTGCAAAAGTCCCTTGTGGCCAGGGTCCAGCTTTAGGATTCTAGATGTTCTCTCGTGCCATCTCAGGCATTTTTCAACATACGAGGGCACTAAATAATGATTCAATGATTCAAATCATAAAATCATATTTTGGTTTGAGAAAACTTCATATCATAATCATCATATCATGAAGACAGATGTTATAGAGCTAATGATGCTCGACCATGAATCCCTTGGATTCATCAAAATTTAATTCCAGGTTTTAAGAAAAGGTGTTTTGGCAGGAAAAATTAAATCTCAAGTGGGAGAACAGGAGATTTCGCGAAAATGGGCTGTTGGCGGGAGATCTCCTGTCTAAAGCGGGAGAGTTGGAGTCTCTGAATAATGGATGGCTGAATAAGAATGATGACAGACAGCAGGAACTGACCATTGGGAGGCTGGAGGACGTAGCCATTTCGTGCACACCATCCAATGGGATGAACCTCCATGTTGACCAGGTCCCACCAGAAGTCCCCTGATCGGTCCCCCTCATCCCAACCGTCATAGCGCAGCAGTATCAGGGAGCCAGAGACGGCCACAATGGTGGCCACCCAGTAGCTCTTGACATGGATCGGGAAGGTCAACACCGGGTTGGGCACCTCAACCTTCATGCCTGTCTTCACGTAGCACTGCAGGCTGGCCTCCACCTACGTCAGCGTTCATGGAAAGGGTAAGCATATTGTCAGTCAGGAAAGAGCAAGGACTTTAAATCAAAGAATGCTTTGATGACATTTAGACTGTAAAGCTTCTTGAATGACATAATGATATCTCTCACACAAAAGATGATGTCATATCCTTTCAAGACCATGTTGATATTATGATATGAATCAATTTCCTTTTCTTCTTTACACTCTTCAAGCCTTCAAAAATATCCTGGTTCTCTGAAATACCTAACAAATATTCATGAAATAATAAAAGGTGTCACCTCTGTGATGTGGGATATTTCAGAAATAAACAGACCCTTTGAAACCATACCTGGTCAAGATAGAATATTTACCCACGACAGTAATGACTGTAATAAATGATTCTCATGAAAAATAACGGTTCAAATTCTCAGTAATTAGATTGAGTGCTTGTCTTGCTTTGACTTGTCAGATCTTGCAATGAAAAATGCATTCAAAACATAACGCCAAATGCTCACTGTGCGATTTGTGTCTAGCGATCTAGAGAGATCTTGCCAGAGTGGGAGCAATCTCCTCCGATCAATGGAAAATTCATGAAGTGGGCACCCAGCTGTGGTACCTGAGCACCATACAGTCAAACCTGTCTATAGAGGCCACCCAAGGGAGACGGAAAAAGTGGCCGTTATAGGCAGGCGGCCACTATAGACAGGTGACCACTGAGGAAGGTTTGACTGTAGCTTGTGTCCACACAGGTGGTGATGGTAGTGACCAATGGGTATTCAACATGTTCAATATATGGTGACCAAGCAGAAAAGCATACTGTAAAACCAGCAATGTTTGCGTGCATTTAAATTTCACGAATTTCGAGAGAGTCAAGATTTGCAAAATCAAAATGCACGCATAAGGTCTAGTTTTCACAATAAGCATTGAATGCCAGGGGAAACTTGTGAAAATTTCATGCCCCGAATATTTCTTGCTTTACAGAAGTGCGCACACTAGAGCTGCACAGTAGGTCAGCCTCAACTGCATTAAATTTGACTGACTCGTGGTAAAGTAGTGCGATTCACACAGATCCGAGGTCACTATCAATTCATGAGAATTTGCAGATGCACCTCACACAGCGGGCATTGGGCATTGAATTGAAAAACTTACATGGGGGAAGCAAGGGCTGGGTGCTGCCGTCGCTCCCGTCATCTCCAGGTACTCATCCCACGAGAAATCAGGGTTTTCTTCCTCAGGTTTGGATTCCACTTTATGAGAAAACAAGGAAAAGTAGAAATTACGCGGTGCGTAATATATGTCCCCGCCGGAAGTAGCATTTTGTAGCAAAATGTGCAATATAGGTCAAAAATCAAGGTCAAAGGTCAAAGAAGTCAAAGGTCAAAATTCTGTGTAAAAGTTTTGAAGCCCTCACCTAGTGCCATCACATAAAGCAAATGGAATCGAAATCGGGTTAGAAATGGCGAAGGAGTAGCATTTTATAGCCAATGTACAATACAGGTCAAAAATCAAGGTCAAAGGTCAAAGAAGGCAAAGGTCAAAATTCTGTGTAAAGTTTTGAAGCCCTCACCTAGTGCGATCACATAAAGCAAACGGAATCGAAATCGGGTTAGAAATGGCGAAGGAGTAGCATTTTGTAGCCAATGTACAATACAGGTCAAAAATCAAGGTCAAAGGTCAAAGAAGGCAAAGGTCAAAATTCTGTGTAGAAGTTTTGAAGCCCTCACCTAGTGCCATCACATAAAGCAAACGGAATCGAAATCGGGTTAGAAATGGCGAAGGAGTAGCATTTTGTAGCAAAATGTACAATATAGGTCAAAAATCAAGGTCAAAGGTCAAAGAAGGCAAAGGTCAAAATTCTGTGTAGAAGTTTTGAAGCCCTTACCTAGTGCCATCACATAAAGCAAACGGAATCGAAATCGGGTTAGAAATGGCGAAGGAGTAGCCTTTTGTAGCAAAATGTACAATATAGGTAAAAAATCAAGGTCAAAGGTCAAAGAAGGCAAAGGTCAAAATTCTGTGTAGAAGTTTTGAAGCCCTCACCTAGTGCCATCACATAAAGCAAACGGAATCGAAATCGGGTTAGAAATGGCGAAGGAGTAGCATTTTGTCGCAAAATGTACAATATAGGTCAAAAATCAAGGTCAAAGGTCAAAGAAGGCAAAGGTCAAAATTCTGTGTAGAAGTTTTGAAGCCCTCACCTAGTGCCATCACATAAAGCAAACGGAATCGAAATCGGGTTAGAAATGGCGAAGGAGTAGCATTTTGTAGCAAAATGTACAATATAGGTCAAAGGTCAAGGTCAAAGGTCACGACTGAAATTCTGTGTAGAACTTTCAAAGCTCCCATGTAGTGCTATCATATAAAGCAAACAGAATCAAAATTGGCTCATAAATGACAGAGAAGTAGCAAATTGAAGATTTTGATCACACACAGACGCACACACGGACACACGGACGGACGGACACACGGACGGACACACGGACACACACACGTACGGAGCCCGTTTCATAGTCCCCTGCTCGAACTCGTTCGGCGGGGACAAAAAAGAAAAGACCACACACATCAAATCCAATTCCAAGTTAGCATAGAGGATTGATATTAAGCATTCATCCATGTATAGTTCATTTCTGTCAGATATAACCATTACTGACTTCATCTTTGCACTTTGATATTCTTTGAAAATAAGTCCACGGTGCAAGCACAAGACAGAAAGATTGAAATCTGCTGCAAATCACACCTCTGTGGTTCCATTAACTGGGCTCAAACAGACTCAAAGTATCAATCCATCATGCTTTACAGTGTACATATAAGGAAGAAAATGATGGCAAAGTGTCCCTAGGAATGTTGGCTGCTTTAAACACCAAATTGACACCAATCTCCTTCTCAGTCCCCTTGGTGTATTTGCACATGTTGCATAGAGGGTGACACAATTTAGCATATAAAATACATATTTTTCTGCAGCACTATGGAATGTTGACACTTTTACATGCAAGGCTGGAAGAACCAAGAGTTGGATCACAAAATGAGTTCACTTCATTCTTGTTAATGTGAGATAGAATATACAAATATACTTGGCCTTGAGAGTTTCTTGTTAAGACTGAGCAGAGGTGACTCCAAAAGAACTTTTCACTGAGGGGTGCAGCCCCGAAGTGAATAGTTCTTTTGTAGGCACCGAGGCCCATAGTTTTAACAAGAAACTCGAAATTAGGCAAAGTATATTTGTTTTATATTTTGGATCAAAAATTCAGACGAAAGAAGGGCAAATGGGGGGGGGGGGAATGCAAAGCGAGAAGTCGTATGGTGGAATTGATGTTGTGAAGGGATCCTACACGCAGCAGCGCACGATGTCAGAACTGCTTTGTGATGTTTGTTAAAAATGTTACATTTTAAGCGTGACGCACAGTGCAAAGCAACGTGCAAAGTCTGAAGTGTTTTTATGACGTCATGATTGTTTTGTTAGAAATTGATACATTTCACAGACTGATGCTTCGAGCAGTGCGCAATGTCAAAATTGATTTTACGCAACAATTGCTTTCATAGAAATTGCTACATTCTACAGATTGACGGGTACAGAGCTGCGCACAGTTTCAGAATTGCTTTGTGACATCATTTTGCAAATACTGTATACGCCGTTATTTTCGCGAGGGTTTTATTTTCGCGAATTTCGCGAGCTTTGGGCTGATCGCGAAATTAAAGACACGCGAAAATATTACTCTGTCATACCTTATGTGCAAATTGATGACAAGATGCATCCAACGCTGGCCGGACCAGAACGCGGCTGTTACATCGGCCAGTACATACACATACTATATTACTAGTACGTACGCTACGGTGCGACCGATTGTGGAAGTGTAGTACGATGCTAAACGTGCATTTAAAATGTGTAATCTCCGTGCTACGTTACCTTATGCGAACGAACACCGGCTCAACGTGGTTGGGTACACGGGTGAGGCCTAGGGATGCATGTAGCCCGACCAGACGCCGTGTGTGCAGGGCCTTGCAGACGCCAATGCGCAGCTGGGTGTAGCTAGCGCGACACTTGTGTACAGCGACAGGGCCGTGTATATAGGATGCATGTAAAACTTTCGCTAGCGCTAGCGCAGCTCTGAAACTTTGTCGTCTATTTGTTGCAACATTTGGTAGGTACTGAGTACTTGGTGAATGCCGTAATTGTTTCATTTTATAAATCTTCTACTGTGTCGTTTCTATTTTCATGTTTGGGAGTCACAATGCAAATGGAAAAACGTTACGAGTACGTTGGCAAGTGTTTGAACGTGTTTCTTGGCAGTAGACCCTACTACTACTATCAATCGTGAATTTAACAACACGCGAAAATGCCACTGATACCGTGATTCGCGAAAATATCTGTACGCGAAAATATTGGCGTATACAGTAGTTTACCATTTGCAAAATGTCGTCATAGAAGTGACGTCATTTTGCAAATAGTACTTATGGAGTGTCAACTTTCTGACATAGCTGAAAATACCTTTAATCACGTGAATCCCTTTCAACCAATCATCAGAGGATAAATTTTTGATGCAAAATATAACAGCCATTATAGCAGCTGTAAAAGAAATGTAAATGATAAGAAACTATGGGATATTTTCAATAACTTCAAGAATATTTCATATATATTTGTTTGTTACAAGTGAGTTATCTCTGGAAAGGTTTCATTTTGCTCTATCTGATGATGGACTTACTTGTTTAAAAATGGCGCTTAACTCATTATGCAATCCACTCTCAAAGTGAACTGCTGATCAAGTCTCCTCCACTGTGTACTTACCATCTACTTTGAGAACCTTATTCATGTCATCCTTCCCAACGTCATCCTCCATCTCAGCAGCTTTTCGCTTGCCCATAGGAATAGGGGCTTGGGGATAAGTTCCATACCTGTGGTTCAAAGCAGAAGGACAGAACCAAGTACTGGGAAATAAAAGCACTGTGGGAAATATATAAATATCCTAAAGAGATCTGGGGAGGTTGGTGAATGTAATACACAGTATTACCTACACAGTGCACTCCCAAAATAATGAACAGGGTTAGAATGAAATTCCGGATAAAACAAAGTGAACTTCAGATCCCAGAATTATCATCTATATATCTGCATATACTTTTTGTTCAGCTTTAACAAAAAAAAAAAAAAAAAAAAAAAAAAAAAACTACTGGTCCAGAGGACTTCGTTATTACGGGAGTTGCCTGTATCTAATAAAGGTAGTAATGCCAAGAGTATGAAAAAAACAAAATAAAACAAAACATGAGTACCAATGAAATTTATTTATTACCCAATATATCAGCATTACATAGTATTCAATTTTTTTAAAAAAAGCAGGCCGATGTATTCACACTAACTAATGTTTCTTGAGACTCTATATCTTAGATTTAAACCACAAGTACTTGGTTGAAGTTTAGGCAATACTGTGTTGATATTACACAACAAGACAAAAGAGACAGTCTGGACCACTAGTAAATTTCATGGCATTCTTCTGGGTGGAGTACGGAAGACAGACTCACTTGATGGCAACATCAATACTGGAAAGTGGTTCCTTGGGTTCCTCCTTCACCACCACCGTCTGTTCTACCTTCTCCACTGGCTTGATAGCAGGCTTGATGGCTGGAGCAATAGGGATAGGCGTCGAAGCATGCTTGGCTTCAATCTACACACACAGAATTACAAAAGCAACATCAAAGTTCATCGTTCTTTCTTGGTAAGCCCTCTCAAATTTAACAACGTATTGACACCACAGCTTATGCCAAGTGTCATAATAGACACGTGATGTCACAGCAGCCCATATGGTCCTATAATTCTATATTCCTTCTCTGCATTAAGATGTAAACATATCCAATTAAAATATATTATGAATACTCCAGATGCTAGTACCGCGTGACAAAAGTCATATGATTAACACTCATAATCTTTACCTAGTATAGATAGTTATTATCAACATGGTGACTGAAAACATCATGTTTTATCACACTGAAGAGTATCAGTATTGCACTTTTGCTTGATAGCATACAATGCAGTTTTCTATAATGGCAATATAACATGCCCCTGTGGAATTCAAATCAGCACTATTTATCCCAGTAATATGAATGATAAATCCCAGTCATATGCACACAACAGAGTTTAATGTTTGAACCATAAACAATGTAAAACAATCTCCATGATACCCTCATAAAGACAGAACAAGGCAAGTGCCAAAATGTGTCTCGCCCATTCGTGTAGAAGAAATCAATGTTTTTCTAAATCCTGGAAGTTCATTGATCCTGCCTATGACCTTTGACCTTGTGCAGACCTTCAACTCCCCAAGGGACATTCACCAGCCAAGTTTGGTCACAAACGGACATATGGATCAAAAGTTATGAGCCATAGTCGAAACGCGCCGTAAAAACTTAACATTGGGCCCTAAAAGTTCATTGACCCTGTCTGTGACCTTTGACCTTGTGATGACTTTCAAATCCCCAAGGGACATCTACCATCCAAGTTTGGCAACATATGGACATATACATCAAAAGTTATGAGCCATAATCGAAACGCGCCGTAAAAACTTAACATTGGGCCCTAAAAGTTCGTTGACCTTCTGCGACCTTTTACCTTGTGGTGACCTTCAACTCCCCAAGGGACATCTACCATCCAAGTTTGGTACCAAACGGACATATACATCAAAAGTTATGAGCCATAATCGAAACGCGCTGTAAAAACTTAACATTTGGCCCTAAAGTTCAATGACCCCTGCCTGTGACCTTTGACCTTGAGGTGACCTTCATGTTTGCTTAAATGTGGAAGGCAGAAGAGATAGAAGAGAGAGACAGATACAGGGTGAACAGAAAGATATCTAAAAGAGAGGGAGAGAGTTAGAAGAGATAGAAGAGAGGAAAGATGGAAAAGAGATAGATGGCAAAGAGATATAGCGATTATAAAGAGAGAGAGGGGGAGAGAGGGAGACGAGAGAGAAGATAGAAGAGAGAGACATATTATGTACAGGGTGAAGAGAAAGATATTTTAAAGAGAGAGAGCGAGATAGAAGAGATAGAAGAGAGGAGAGATAGAGAAGAGAAAGAGAGAAAGGAGATAGAGGGTGAAGAGAGAGAGAGAGGACAGATATAGAGGGTGCAGAGAAAGAGAAACAGAAGAGATAGAGGAGAGAGAGAGACAGAAAACAGATACAGGGTGAAGAAAGGGAGAAAGAGTAGTGCTCACATCTTTGAGGGCCGGGGAAAGGATGGGGAGTTTCCCAGGGGCCTGAACCAGCTGAAAGATCTGGCCTGGCGAGATGGCGTTGCTAGCAACCAGCTGGGGGGTTGTACTACTGCTCTTCACCAGCTCTGTGTTGGTACTGGGTGCCAGGGCAGAGGGGCCAGCAGTTGTTGGAAGCTGGATAGGATGGCTCAGGTTCACCTAGTTTGAAAGGTTTTGGGTGAGAAGGATGCACATGAGAGTGAGCTCAAACATAAAAATAAATAATCGGTGAATTTGGAATGTTTACCATTATATCATAAAATATTCACCAGCATTATGAACATAATATATTGCTCCATATCCTAAAACTTTATATTAACAAAGGAGATATAAAGCCAAATGTTTTGCATGCTGAAACAAGAATTAAAGAAATCTCATTCATTTTGATAAGCAACCTAAGCTAACTGCAAAATCCTTGTTTCTGTAACCTTAACCTGGATCCTTCTGTTACCTGGTCTTTGAGTCTAAACAATTTGGTCACTGTATTCCAATGATGACAAATATTCTCTAGATCACTAATGCCTCGACAACATTCCTTGAAATTGTTTTGAATAACAAAAATCACTGACAAACCATGTGGAAACATGGGTGAGTTTTATTCTTCTGCTTCCAAAACAGAATTTCTTTGCTTCTGAACAAATATGCCTGTGGCTTGATGCCAGCATGAGTCAGTGCCTGTAAAACTCTCTGTCTCCTATGTCAAAACGGCAAGCCAAGCGAGGACTCAAACACTGATAACAAGACATTCTTCTTTTTGTCATGATCATTCCTAGCTAAAAGTGAATGCATTCCTAACTGCACATCACATACAAACATCCACCATCCTCATATATACACAAGAGCACACATATATCTATTCTTTTCTACTTTCATTCCTTTTCCATTTCTAACGACTAGGGTTTCCTTCACCTTACAATCATATCCCACGGAGTAGAAACTTCATGTCTCCGATACAAAGAGTTTCCAATAAAATAGGATTGTTTGTGATAAAATTATTGTATGAAATGCACAGGTAACACAAACAATAACCCATAAATAGCTGAAACATACAATAGATGCTAAAGAAATGAATTACACTCTACTGATCATTTTGCATGATTGCATACATCCTTTGATTTTGTACTCAGAGCATTTTTTTTTTCAGTTTAAAAAAATTTAGTTTTTCTATCAACCTGCCATTTTCTCATTTGAGTAAGCTGAATCTATAGGTATGGCCTCTCTCTAGTTCTCCATTTTTTTTTTTAAAGTTACCTCATGTGATGAAATACTGACATGAAGAAATAAAGCTAAAGACAGCGCACTGTTTTCAAGCCTTTCTATACAGCCATCAGTTGTAACGATGCCTGGTAAGAAGATTGGCACAAATTGTTTAAGCACACATACAGATAAGCCCATAAAAAAGAAGACAACAACAAAATGCCTCGAAGAAACATGTTACCATGGGAACTTGGATCAGTCCAATGGTAGCCTGAGCACCACAGGTCTGCAGTAGCTGGGGCTGCATGAGGGTGGATGGCTGCGTCACTAGGGTCCCACCTCCACTCTGGGAAGCTGGTGGAGGCAAGACTACAGGCTTGGTGTCGGGCAGCTTGTTGGGTGCACTGGCTGCAGGGGCACTCGCAATCTTTGGAAGGGATTGAAATAAATCACAATATACTCAGAATTCACAGGTTCTGAATCTAGAAATAGACTGATATCAAGCAAGCCAAATAACTAACAATGAAGAAACAATTGCTGTATATTCCACATCACAATACTGAAAATAATACTTCTGAATGTCCCATGATATTTAATTTACCTGACTTTAATTCTATAGCATGACAAACTTTATGCAGATATCAGAACTCCTGACACATTATGAACATAAATGTTTTATTAATTAATGCATGGTTTGATAGTCAATTAAACAGAGATGGTTTTACAGCAGTTGATGTAATTTTTTAAAACACTACCATGGATGTGCTTTGGAGCTGCAGAAAATGTCTAATTGACACCGGAGTGATTAAGCCAACTATTTATCCATCATCCTAGGCATATTTAGCTAAAGTTACATCAACTTTGATTTGTGTCTTTTATTCTACATTCTACCTTTAAATTGTCAAGCAATGAGAGAATTGGTGGATTCTACTAATAGCAAGATTGAATCATGAAACCAATCAACACAACTTTCACCCAGCTGAAGTCATGCAGCTTTTCTACAATGAGACATCTTGTATAATAAACATATCATATTCTACAATATCACAGTCTCTTAAACAAAAGGAACACATGTTGAATAAAAATGAGTTAATGAGATTTAGTCATATAAGATAATGTAATCATAGAGTCAATATCAGCTGTCTGAGGACTTATCAGAAAACATCGCACCAAGGGTGGGTATAGCACCATCTGATACACTGATAGGGTCCAGATTACCACTTTTTATCTTATTTGGTAATGGTCAGGGCAAATGTCATCTACTGAGTTTACAGAATTAAGATAAGGATAATGGCAGCATTTTTTTTTTTTTTTTTGAATGCTGATGTGTTTTTATTCAAAAGAAAATTAGTTATATGAGGGGAAATGTATTGACTTAAATTGCACATCCAGAATTGAGGTATACTGTACTATGGACATTTATGCACAATTCTGTCATAAATTAATCTACTGATATACTTGGTTTTGCAATATGCATTTTTAACATCATAAAATAAAATCTGCATGATTAGAGTTTTGTGTAATCATCTTGAAAAAAAAAAAATTGCTTCTACACTTAACAATTTTCTCCTCGATGGCTTTTGTACAGAGAGAAGGCATATGTTTACAGGCATCTATACATTGATACCAGACTACAAGGCAGGCTACCCTGTATACCTACCTGTACAGGGGCTTGAACAATCTTTGTCCTCATCTGCTGTGGTGTTATGTTGCCAGAGTTGGGAGTGACATGGGCACCATCCGCAAGAACTGGCTGTATGCTCTGAAGGAGAATCTGATTGTTCCCTCCGGCTATAATGTGGTGTGGTATTAGCTGCTGCAGAGTGGTGGTGGTGGTCTTGGCAGGTTGGTTGCCTGTGGCAGGCTTGGCCATGACAATAGTGTTCTTTGAGCCCTGAACTGGAGGCTGGTAGATGACGCTGACTGGTGTTGTTGGTACTGTTGTTGGGGTTGGTGGGTTGATGGTTCCACTGGACTGTACACCTTGAGGTTTAGGAATCCCTGGCTGAGGGTTATTGGTCAGAGCACCCACCTGCCCTAAGGTGGTGATCTTTGCCTGTGGTGATTTTATACCTGGGGTTATCAGTGTTTGGGCACCACTTGTAAGGGTTAGGCCAGGAATCAGGCTGAGGTTGGACTTACCCTGGACGGTGGGAAGTATCTGAATCCTTTGTCCACCACTGACGTGGGCTGATGTGGCTATCTTGGCAAGAGCCTGCTGGACTGGTACTGGTTTACCCTTAATAACAGCACCAGACACCTGTTGGAGGGTTTGTTTTCCATGCTGAATCTGGGCACTGCCCGAGTTCACTGGAGCATTGGCAGCACCAAGTTGAAGAGTTATAGGCTGGTTGACTGCAGGCAATGCAGGACTTTGCACGTTTGATGCACTCGTCTGTACCTGAGCCACATTTCCTTGTGAGGTCGTTGTGAAAGTGGGAAACAGGGAGGATGTCAGCACATACTTTTGTCCATTTGCAGCCACAAACTGGAACTGACCACTTTGCAATTTTGCCGATGAAACTGTTATCTGCTGGGCAACTTGGGTGGTATTTGGCTGTGCTGTTGGAACTGGCTGCTGCACAGCCTGTATTCCAGAAATATTCACCTGCTGAGGTGCACTGCCTTTATTTCCATGTGATGCAGGAGCACCAACCACAACTTTTGGTGATATGGAGGCTGGTACAAGCCTTGCTTTTGGTAGGCTGGGCAGCACCTTGCCTAACTGAACTTGGCTAGTGGCATCAGTGGGAATGGCAGTTTGCAATTGTGCCTTTACATCTCCTGTACCAAGAGACTGAGGATTGGTCACAAGTACTTTCAGCGGACGTAACTGCTGTTGCTCAGATTGTGAATCGGGACGCAAAATAGGAATCTGGGCAGGCTGAGAGATATTAACTGCCTGAGATCCCTCT
This sequence comes from Diadema antillarum, assembly GCF_040938485.1. Taxonomy (NCBI): domain Eukaryota; kingdom Metazoa; phylum Echinodermata; class Echinoidea; order Diadematoida; family Diadematidae; genus Diadema; species Diadema antillarum. Next base: position 515,693 of record NW_027270970.1, on the reverse strand, counting down.
GTCTTTATTGGGACACTCTGCACTGGCGTAGCTGCCAGAACTGCTAGTTTTTTAAGTGGAGGTTGCTGAGAGTTAGCAGGCGCTTGGACTGGTACTGGTGTTGGTGGTGTTTGCACTTGAGGTGGTGTTACCATTGTGGCTTGGATTCTTGGAGCAGGTGGTTGAACGATTGCAGAAGGGGTGTCAAGAGGTTTCTTTGAAGGAATTACAGGCCTCTGCAGGGCAACACCTGGAGCAGCTGGGATTGGGCTGGGGACAGGACTCTTTATAGCAGACTTTGGAGGAGTGGGTGAATATGGAAGGGTACAGGTTGTTGATGTCTTTGCTCTTATTGCAGCTGCAGCTGCAGCAGCCGCTGCGGCAGCAGAAGCAGTGGCTTTCGCTTCAGCTATGGCAGCAGCCTCATCGTCTACTGGTACGGTCGGCATTATCTTCTGAGGCTGGGATGGAACTGCAAGAATGGGAGCACCAGGTGACGGCAGGCGTTTCTTGACGATAACTGGCCTCTCCTTGAGAACATTTTTCTTTGGCATTATTCCGGTTGGCTTCATCCTGATTGGTGGTAGAGAGGTCTGTTTGAAGGATCTAACGAATCCTGGTCGTGGCTGCTGCAGGATGACGATACCTTGTTTGCCTGGTGCCCCACCATTGTTGTCGCTACTGACAGCCGTGACAGGTGCAGCTGGCTGCAGCCCGGTGGGCGGCTGCTGGTGGGGTGAACCTGGCCCCGCTGGCAAGGGCACAGTGGGTACAGAACTCTCCGAGTCTGAGGGTGCAGTGTCACCTACTCCGTTTCCTTCCATAGCTCCTCCTGCTTTCTATTCAATCATTTGGCCTGTGAAAATATCATAGAGAACAGAAATCGCCATTGTATCAAAATTAGACATTGTTGAAATATAGTGTTGTTTCATGGAAGAGTTAGAGTCAAATGAATCTTTCAGATTGAACTTTCATAAATACAATAAGCAGAAGAAACATCATATCGCGGACATGAAATACTTGATTGCATGTATTACATAAAGGTTGATATGAGTGATACTTGGGGTGAATCTTTTCATTCATATTTCAGAAGATGCTCAGGATATTTCTTTTCTGAGGTACATGACTTCACATATTAACTTTATTTTTACCAAGGGCAGTAACAGCATATGTACTGTACTATTTGTAGAGGGCCGTCCAATGGTGCCAGGTAAAACATCAGAGGTAATAATGTCAGAGGTAAAAATCTCAGACGTTAGAGTGTCAGAAGTAATAATGTAAGCAGTAAAAATGTCAGATGAAAAAACAAGAGACCCGGGGGTCACGCGCTCACCTGAGTATCGCAATTTTACCTTCCATGCATTCTTGCACACTCTTACCTGAGAACATTGGAAACTTAGGTCTGCACATGGATCCCCCCCCCCCCCCTCAACTCCAGGGTGGGGGGGGGGGGGCAGGCAGCCCTGGATCTGCAATGAACAAACTTGGAACTAAAGTCATCAATGTACAAACTCATGGTATTAACTATGCTTTATCATTTCTGGTTCTAGAGTAGAAGATTTTAGATATTCCTTAATGTGGGGGGGGGGGGGGGGGGGTGGGCCCCCTAGGGGCCCCCCAAGAGGGATATGGTGCCCATTTGAAGGAATTGAGATTCTATCCCCCTAGGGATGCTACCTGCTAAGTTTGGTCAAAATTCATCATGAGGTTTTCAAGAAGAAGATGAACATGTACAAATCAGGCCCCATTACAACTGTAGGACTTCTCTCCATTCCCTCTCCTGGGTCCCAAGAGGGGGGGGGGGGGGGGGGGGTACCCCTGATTCCACCAATACCATGAACAAACTTGAAACTACAGTCATCAATGTACTAACTCATACATGTAGTATTATTTGAGCCCTATCACTTCTGGTTCTAGAAGATTTTTAAAGATTCCTTAATTTTAGGGGGTTCACCTGGGGGGCCCCAGGTGGGCCATGGTGCCCATTTGAACAAATTGAGATCCTATCCCCCTAGGGATGCTACCTACCAAGTTTGGTGAAAATCAGACATGGGGATATCAAAGTGAAGATGAAAATGTACAATTTAGGCACCATTAGGACCCCTCCCTACTCCCCTCCCTGGGTCCCAAGGGGGGCACCCCTGATTCCCCCATGAACAAACTTGAAACTACAGTCATCAATGTACTAACTCATAGTATTAACTAAGCTCTATCACTTCTGGTTCTAGAGAAGAAGATTTTTAAAGATTCCTTAATATTAGGGTGTTTGGGCCCCCCTGGGGCCCCCAGGTGGGCCATGGTGCACATTTGAACAAATTGAGATCCTATCCCCCTAGGGATGCTACCTGCCAAGTTTGGTGAAAATCTGTTATGGGGTTCTCAAGAAGAAGATGAAAATGTAAAAAGTTTACACATGACGGACGACGCACGCCGGATGCCGGACGAAGAGTGATCGCAATAGCTCACTTGAGCCTTCGGCTCAGGTGAGCTAAAAATGGTACAAATATCATGCTTTCATCCATTTATTCAAATTCATTTAATTACTTATCAAACTATACTGTTATTTCCAGTATAAAAAGTTGATACAGAAATCTACACTAAAATGTGACCCCTATAATCTTCATCAATTTACAATGTAAAAGAAATATACTACATACAACTGTAAAAGGAGGGGTGCTAGGATGCTGGGGGCTGCAGCCACCCCCCCCCCCCCCCCCATGAAAATAGCGAAATTCAGGCAACTGCCATGTAATATCATCTCTTGAAGTTTCCAACATTTTATGATGCAAATTGTGTATCGGTGATCAACACTGCCATACCCAGAAAGGTGATTTCCAGTTGATACAAAGAAAAGGAAAAGGAAATGACATGAAAGTAATTGCATCCAGTAAGGGTCACATGAAAATCATTTATGACAGACACATGTACAAAACCTCTGACATTTTTACCTCTGAGACATTAATACTACTGATATTTTTATCCCTCATGTTAGTACCTCTGCCATATTTGCCTGACATTTTTAACTCTGACACATTTACTTCTCAATTTTTTTGCACTGAACCTGTCCAATTCTGTCATCACAATCTGCCTTTAGAATCAATTAACAAAGTGCCTCCAATCGAGGACTCTCTTCCATAAATTATGGACCTACTGCACACGGACATCCATTGCTCGTGAAATTATTCATGCACTTATTTCTGTCAAAAGCATCACAATAAAAATGTAACCATGCATTCCTGCTTTGATCTCGTCATCACTGCTGACAGCCAGCTGGGATAAAAACAATACAGCACTTAGAGAAATCTAAATCAGAAGATAATAACTCTGTTCATTCACTTAAGTTACCAAGTTTGTGACACATACTGTAAAACACGACATTTTCACGGCATTAAATTTTCGCAAATTGGAGCCGACGGCCTTTTTCGTGGCATTAAATTTTCGCGAGTTGCCTCAAGCATTCAATGCATATAGTGGAGACAAGAACTTTCGTGTGCATTTTAATTTTGCGAATCTTGGCTCTCACGAAACTCACGAAATTAGAATGCACGCGAACATTCCTTCTTTTACAGTACCGGTAGTTTGTTTTGAGGTTTGCTGCTTCCCATCATTGGTGTTTATTCAAAGGTAGTTGAGTCTGAAAAGGCACCTCATCCAAGAAGGACTAAAATGAGGGAAACCATTCTTTTGTCAGTGAAGATGCATGATTACACAATCTTCAATACCCAAACATCTGAATGTACTCACTAAGATGCATATAATCAGGCGGCGGCGGGGATGATGGGATCAAAGAAAGAGCTTCATTCATAGACCATGTATGTGTAGTAGGTCCACGCATAAACATTATACCTTTAAACAAATTGGAACTTCGGAATTAAGGCTGTCAAAATAGGATCTTTCCTGTAGCACACAACATATCTCTTGAAAATGTATACAAGCAAAGCTGTATTGTCATACATGTGGTAATAATTCAAACACATGCTTGTTAAAAACAATTCAAATCAGATCAAATACCTTCATGACAAATGATGAGACTAAAACATTTCACTCCAAGGCAATTTCTGGAATGGTTTTAAAATTGTTGATTGTTGAGGGAAGGGATGTACCATTATGGAGTGAAACTCTCTAAACTTCATGTTATGCAGCATTTACACCATGTTCCGGCAGCCACGTTTTGAGCCACCATGAACAAAACGGGGTGAACGTGAGACAACGTGGTGGGATGGTAAAGGCAAACTGCCAGGACGTGATTGCCGTGGATGCCATGTCAGATTTTTAAACCGTCAAAAAATTTGCCACTGCAGTGCCAGTGTTGATGAGAAACCTTGTAGGCTATATTAAACTGGGTGAATGCAACTAAATGCGATGGAACCCAATAGGTCGTACCAAAACTTGGAGGCCTTTCCTAATGAGACGCGACGGAAAATATTGTGTAGTTTAGCCTGACCAGATGCCATGAGAACAGCATCTGATAGCTATATTTTAACCAGAGTGAGAGCTGGAATGAACAAGACTAGAATACCGAGGGGAAAAAAACAGGAGAATGTCCCATCTATCCAAGGCGTACTATGTTTTGGGCAAACGGGGCTCTCGTGGTCACCGTGAACTTGGTGTAAACGTAGCATTATCAACTGTGATTGTCTTATATAATGAGCAGTGTCTGACTTAATGATTCTTTTCTCTCTCACAGTCCAGAGTTCAGTGTTTCTGAATGACACAGCTAAACTAGCATCATGTGATGGCAAAGTTACATCTACTTTAAGCATACTTGTGAGAGCCTCCTATTAACACTTGCATTGTTCTGGAAGCTTAAATCAAATCCCCCACCCCCCCCCCCCCCCCCAAAAAAAAAAAAAATATATATATATATATATATATATTATTGTTTATATGTCCTGAATCATATGGAATGATGACATCTAAAATTTCATCATAGCACAAATAGACGATATTGACCAAAATGTTTAATAAAGTGGCACATAGAACATTCTTGCAGTGTTGTTTTGGTCTCAACCAACCCTCTGACTCGTGCGTTATAATCATGTCTGTTGCTATAATCATGCATAGGTTTACCTACAATTTCTCAGGGACATTTAAAACACTAACAATATGCTTACTGGATGATTGCATGGTACACTGTAAATTAGACGGATCATAAAGACAATTGCATTCATAGACAAGATATGGCTATATGTGATAAAGACTTCAAATAATTCAAACATGCTTCTGTACTTTTTAAAGGAAAGACAAAATAACAAGAATCATGATATTCAAAGTTGAAGTCTCGACATATGTAGTTGACACCATGACATTGGTCACAGCCAATGTCAAATTCAAATGAGATATATTATAATGAAGTCATTACGTCACAAGTCTCCCATAAACCTGCACACAAATCTTCACTATATACCCCTCTCTCATATGTGATGAATTCAAGATGATGAAATTTCATTCTTTCCTCACATGAAACTGTTAAAGAGCTTGAAAAACTCAGTACTGATGACTTTGTAAAGGGCAGAGTGTTAGAGTTACTGCATTGACAAAAAGAACGGATTTATATCTTTGTAAAATTTTTTTTTTTTTTAAATGGGAGAGTTACAAGGCACTGACATTTGGCTTTGTGTAAGTGCATATCAATCATGCACATGATATGGACTGTGGCCAATCACAGCTTGTGATAACATAAGTGTCACTTTATGTGGATTTTTTTTTTAAATCTTGATACAAAACAAACAACTGAATTTAATGTTATGTTAGTTTACCAAACTCTCTCTTTCTTTTTAAAGAGTTGATTATCGGTTGGGTATTCAACTTCATTTCATATCTATGTAAACTCAGTATAACATTGCAAGCTTTCCCATTCACTAGCTGTCAGCACAATTAAATGTTGTATTCAATATCGTAATTTTTACTCATGCCTGAGTAAAATGCCATTTCAGGACAACTAGTTTGGAAATGAATCATAAAGAACACAACCTATTTTTACACAGGCGTCCTTGATTTTGATTTATTTGTAGCATCATAATTCAGTAGGCCAATAAACTATACAGCGCTGATACAGAGATACCCGTATGAAAATATTTTGTGTGCAAGAAGAAATTTCTACTAGACCCTATAGGCCTACCGTACATTCTAAAATTGTATAAATGTGGCTAGTAGATGCTGACATAAAAAAAAAAGACCAAACAAACTGTAGAACCCAAAGTTACACAAGTTAGGTTGGATGACTGATTGCTTTCATATCAGATTAGTTTTCAAAGTAAAACAAATCAAGGAATATGTTAATCTATCATAATTATGTACCTTGGTATGATGCATCCTGCCCAGATAATATGTTGAAAAAAGTTTTTTTTTTAATAAACTTAAAAGAATAAATAAAACAAACTGGATGAAGTCCAGCCAAAATATGTTGCACCAACTCCAAACACAAAGTGAGCAGAAGAAAAGAATATAGTGGTTCACTACATATTATGCAAAAACAGTGAACGTTGTTCGGGTATGCCTCCCTTCGAAGCTTTGCCTTTACTCAATACAGAAATCCCTTACTCCATACCACACTACACTATGCTTCCTACGTCCTCGTGAAACAGTAGCACTTGTATTTTGCATACGTACATTTCTTTCGTGCTCTCTCCGCCTAGCGCCTCTAGGGCAGCGCGCCTCTCCAGCACCGTTTACTCGGGGAATACATAGAGCGCGCATGTGCACCACTAATATTAGCATATTCAACAAACGGCAATACTAAACATTCTACATGGAATCCTCGTGTACTGTGTCTACTTTTGAACTACGGCGAATCTGACGTACAATATTATAACATGAACTGCAGTGAAAAGAGATGTGGCCAACTCTCCAAGTTTGGAGAAAACTTTAGTCAAGTAATCGATTTTGGTTTTCCAAATGGCAGGACAGTGAGGCATATCCTATAACACACGAAAAAACGTTAAATAAGTTACGGGTAATTGGCTTACCGATCGGTGTTCCTGCAAGACCACTACACAGTAGAATGAATACGCTTGTTGGTTTATTGAATAACACACGCCCACAAACAAATTTGTGCGTTGAAAATAAGACTAGAAAACTGCTTCCCAATTCATATGAATCATATTTATCATTGCAATAGTATATATTGTAGGTATTGTCATCAAAATCCACTCACCATAACCCTGTTTCGTGCTCTAAAAACAATTTTTTGATCCACAGATTTCCACGTAAATTTACGACGTCTTCGCCAAGATGGCAGCTCAAAAGTATTCTGCGCATGATCGGAATAGTCAATGTTTACGTAGGGGAATTCTAGGGAGAAGGGTGTGTAATTCTTTCCAATATCCGGTTTAATAGCATTCATAAGGATCTTGAAAATGTCTGTATCGCTTAAATATTTTCAATTAGTACACTTCTTACGGTATGTTCTAAAAGATGATTGAAATCTTATTCGCATTTGTATTTAGCCTTCGCACTTAGAGAGTGGATGGCCATTGTCAGTCTGTTGGACGAATCCAATAACATTTTAACCTGCTTGCTGGCTGTACAAGCTCGCAACCAACCTCGCCATCTGAGCTTGTAGGTGACCCATTCGCTTTCAGCAGTGCTCGTCAATGTAGACAACAAGACGATGAATACCTTACTTTGATGGAAAAAATGGGCAATCTCTCAAATGTAGGAGAGCATAGAGCTCCACAGATGTCAAAATTTCCAGTTGCTCATTTGTTACGCATATGTGTGGTAATCTCCGCCAAAATTCAATGAAAATCTTTTTAGATCCCTAAATGGTGAGAATGGAATATCTTTTACAAAAGAAAATGACAAGCAAAATAAACACAATGGCAAAGTATTGTATACATGTTGTTTTTTTTTCTCTCTCTCTTCGGTAACCTATTAAGGTGTGATAGGTGGTGTATAATCATATCACGACTTCACATGACAATGAAAAGGAACAACAAACATGTGACTGCTCACACGGTTACACCCGATTGTAGATAACCATGCATGGGGCTATAACCGAGGATAACAAACAAACGAAAAGTTTTGTACGAACATACACTGCTTGAACGCCGGCTTCATCATTCATCTTTCAAAAGCCACACAAGATGCTTAAAGGGATGATACAGTTTTAGTTGAGGTGGGGTTTCTTTCAAAGTTTTTCGATTAGGCCTTTATCTTTTTGAGATAATTAGAAACCTCTCATGAAACATGCAAGAGCATATAATTCTAAGAGGAATTCAAAGTTTATTCGATGAAAAATGGTTTTGAAATGGCTGAGATGTCCAAAATAAAACCATCCTAATAAAATGTTGGACCCGCGATTAGGATCACTTTCTTTTATTTTGCTTTTGGATATCTCAGCCATTTCAAAACTGATTTTCATCAAATAAACTTTGAATTCTTCTTAGAATTGCATGCTCTTTGACATTTCATGGAGTAGTTTCTAAGTATCTCGCAAAAAGTTAAACTCTTGGAGATCCTCACCTCAACCCCGCCGGCAATGCTATATTTCCCATGCCTTTCTCATTTTCGTTATCAATTACAAAATATGCCTATAGATGCCTTTGACTCAGACAAATGGTTTCTCAGTACGTATAAAGAATTTACACTCCATCTTATAACATAATTATAATGAAGTATAAGTGTAAAGGAACATTTAGTGGTCATAATGAAACTGTTATCTGATGAGATGCCTACCTGCGCAAACGTTACGTGACAAAGAGACGTTGGATACATATAAACGAATTGTATGGAACACTATAAGACATTTATCAGGGGCCACGTATAACGTGGTTTTTGTCATGTTTGGGTGTGTGTGGGGGGTGCTCGCAGTGGGTCAACCTCCACCCCCTCCCCCCGATAATAACATAAACAAAAAACGCGAACACAGATCGTGACAAAAAGAGAAAACAACCATTCCAGGTTTGGCAGTCCAAGATGACAGTCAATGTTCGTACATATTTGATATTTCATATTTTCGATTTATTTCTGCAATGATGACAAACGTAACATAGTTAATTTCCCTCAGACTTCGAAATGACCCCGGAATTAGTTAGAACATGCCTACTTTGAATATGATGATCGAAATCCATGATCATCATGTTTGTATATATTCTCGACCACCTTTAGGATACATGAAGCCCATTCAGGGGTGGCTCTAAGTTTTTAGCTGGGGGGGGGGGGGGGTGACCAAATAACGATGGCTCATTGTACATTAAAAAAAAAATGTCTTCACATTTTCTTTCTTCTCTCCCAAAATCGGCTGACAAGCCATCCACTCCAAATCCATCACTGACATTATTTTTTTATTCATAAATCATAATGTTCCAGACTAAAGTCGACAATGAACCTCTCTTTTGAACAAGGACCCCTTGAAGAGTTCTAATTCACTCCATGGAATGCACATCAGCAGTGACTATTAGATCCGGGTACAGGATATCATCGGTTTTTGTTTTTGTTTTTGTTTTTGTTTTTAATTTAGGCCTACACAAATGACAGGATCAAAATCAAAAGTTGGCGTTTTTTTCACTGATTTGTTCCTTTTGGTCCACGTAATAAGATTAATTATTTGAACTGAATATTGTGACATGATATAGTAGTTTTGAATTCGGGTTTTATGTTATATTTCACAATATCAGTATATAATAATGTAGTCAGAGGACCGAAAAGCTCAATGTTTTGTCTATCTTCATTCAGTTCAGCAATTCCACCATATGCAGGGCCCTCGATCCTCCTCCCCCCCCCCCCTCTCTCTCTCTCTCTCTCTCTCGGTTTCCTTAGAATTGGTATTGTAATGTGTGTCTGGTTCTTTTGTTGGACGTTGTTGTTGTTGTTGTTGTTGTTGTTGTTGTTGTTGTTGTTGTTGTTTGGTCAGTGTGTCAGTGTTTCGAGCACGAGTAATTTCGAACGTTTTCCATGCGTGCCTGGTGACGACTATTACAAGCCATAGAGACTGATGTTATGTACTTTTTCATCAGACGTTCAGGCAAAATGTGCATGATTTTGTGACAAGCCGTATACTGATGTCATCATAAATAATTTGACGCAGCGCAGTTGTCACCTAATGATTTTTAATCCAGTGAAAATTACAAAACATAGACCTAAATGGGATCGTGTAACTGGAAAGACTATGGTAACATTTCCAGTTTGGACGGTCGCAGTAGCCGTAACGTTCTGTTTTGCTTAGCCAATAGAAATATATCATTGATAAACAGCCTATTATGATTTACGTCATGTCAGTAGCCTCTTAATGATTTCTACCAGGGAGGTGAGACCTCCCTGTTTCTACCCGCTCCGCAGAGTTCGATACATCACAGAAAATTTAGAAATACACGCCTATTTCGTCTCGTTGACTTTGTGTTTGCGCTGTACAAGCCAATTAATAGTCAGTAGGCCTAGTAGACGTCACCATTATAACGGAAACAATTTGCATTGCCGACGACATTTGAATGAGATCGCAGATAATGTCTCTACACATTCGGCCTTTTATTTTGTAGCTTGCACAACACACGAATCTAGGGCGCGACTCATTTATCGCATGCTTCGTTGAGTGACTGTACGTCCGACTCCGACAGCCGTGCTTTTCTGGAAGCATCGCGCATCATTGCACCATCTGCACTGCGCATGTGCAGCTGTGTGACGACATCGGGGGACACAATTAAATCATGGCAGCCACGACACAGTGCAAGTCGCTCACTGTAAAACGCAGAGAATATTTTGGGTAGTGAATGGCATTCTGATGACATCAACAATGACAGTGACTGCTGCTTGCGATCGCGATAATGTGCGCAGAGGCGAGTTGTGCACCAACGTAACAGTGACTATGTCATCGTTTTCGGGGCACGTCACTGAAGAGCAAACAGCAACGACTATTATACAAATGAAGAGAGGATTTTTGTGCGCAGCAAACTCAAGAACAAACAAACAAACAAACAAACAAACAAACAAACAAGTAAAAAAAAAAGGCACGCGTTGATAATGCTATATATACATGTTCATCATTCACCGCTTAGGGGTCTACGTAGACCACCTGATTATGTGACTTATAGGTGAAACATTTGCGGCCAACCGTACAGAAAAAGGCACCCAATGATTATGCTATAATATTCATCATTCACCGCCCACCGTTGGACCTAATGTAGGTGGAACAAGGAAAACGCGTTTGGTTATCGCCAATTGCTCGCGTCTCTTATAATATAAATATTAAACTAGCTATAACCATCTCAGTTTACCATTATTGCACAGCCAGTGGTAGGCCTATCAATGAAAAGAAAAATAGAACCGACGGTTTAAACATTGCAAACAAAAGCAAAAACAAGGAATCTGCAAATACTAACACACTTTGGAAATTCATAAACAAACACATGAAAGTTTGTAGCGTGTTTATTGGAGTATAAACCAGAAGGGAATTAATGTCCTTATACAGCTAGGCCCTTTTAGTATAGGGCCTACTTCTCTTCCAACGAGCCGGAAATGACTGCACTCGCACTGTGAGCACACGAGCAAAGCCTTCCCGGATAGCTTCCCCAAACACCCACGCAACTGCCACAATAGGGGGCCTCTATTCCTTCCATATAGGCCGACACCAACCTTACTAATAAACTTATAGGGCCGACATCGCGTTGACCGTGCAAATGTGGTACATTAAAGTTGAAGATGAGGAGACTTCTAGAGGTTATCGACGTCATTGTGGACAACAATATATATATATATATACATATATATATATATATATATATATACTCTCTGAAAAAGATCGAGTGAAAATATTCACTCTTGAAGGAGTGAATACAAAAAAGAGTGAATTTAGAGTGAAATTGGAGTGAATTTTGAGTGAAAATGTTCATTTTCACTCGTTTTAGAGTGACGTCAGGGATCACTCCAAAATCTTCGAGTGATCCCTGAGGTCACTCCAAAATGAGTGAATATTTTCACTCGATTTTTTTAGAGAGTATATATATATATATATATATGTATATATATATATATATATATATATATATACATATATATATAATAATGAAAATATAAAGGGAATTCCACAAAAATTCATTTTTCATGAAAATTACACATTCCATCAATTTGATACTTACTGACAATTGTTGTCCACTCATAGGCCTATGTTATAAACTTAAGTAGTCTCCTCATCCAGCGGTTCCAACACCAAAACTTTAAAAATTCATAACTTTTGTATCGATTGTCCAATTTTCCTCAAACTTTCACTGATGTGTTCTACTATTATGTTGTTGCTTTCACTCAACCCACATTTCTCTTTGGGTCTGGGTTTCCTTTAAGTACATACAATTAAGTCTGACATCTGCAGTTACCTGAATTCCTTACTGTATGGCAGGCAAGTGGCTGTTTGTTGTTATTTTCTAACGACAATGGTGTAAAGAAGCATTTGTTTAGCACCATTTAAGGTATTGTACTTGATACCATAATGTGTTCCATGACATCTGCATGCTCTGAGACAATTGCTCCCATAATGAAATATCTGCATACACGCTAAGCCAAACCTAAATTGTACCCACAAACATAACCCAATATAATCCTAATCCTCACATCAAACTAAACCTAAAACTCTATCACACCCCTAACGCTATCATAACTCTTAGTCCTTGGAGAAAATAAGGTCGGAGCAATAATTGTGGCAGGGGCAAATATCGTGCCATAACCATACTACGTGTGCCTTTTGGGAAATGTGACACCACTTGTGACAACATTTTAAACGGTATTGATTATTTTACAGGTGTGACGCAATAGACATGCGATAATTTCGAGTTGCCGAACCAGCTTTACTCCATCAATATAGGGTCTAGTACTCTCAGGCGTTCTCAGGTCATTGTACGTGTATATAGCCAAGGAGGTACGAAGAGAACTCGTATACCTCCTTGGTACAGCACATTATTTTTGTCCCCCTCCCCCCACCCCCTCCGATTTAAAGGCCTAAACTTCATTTTCATGAAAACAAATTCATACGTACGTGGACAGTGTGCTGACATCATGACAAAGTTTATAATCCATTTGTTTTGAGAGCTATAATGCAGCCTGGTCAAATCTATATCTGCTATATTTGACATTTTCTGTAACAAAGAATGTAAGTAATCACGTCCAAAAGTTAATGTTCTTGAAATACAACATGCGGTATACTGTTTTTATTTACAAATACAACAGATATCTGTCAACATTATACGTAGTGTGTATTATCTAATTATTGAAGGTTTACAACAGAATAAAGCCCATCCCCGGAGTGGTAAGATTATTGAATATGCCTGTATAATGACCACAAAGAATGCACATGATTTATTACAGCAAATCATTTTACAGTCTCGTGATAACGCATAATAGGGCCTAAGATATACCTTTTTAAGACATTAAGGGGTTGTAGGCCTAGTTGCTAACTTACCGACAAAACAATAAAAACAAAAACAAAATCTTTACACGATTTCTGTTTACTAACCAAAAGAAGAGTTTGGAAGTGATGACATACCATGATCGTCTGCCTAATTTTGACTTGCACACAATATGGTTAATGCTTCTTTAATAGTTGTGTTGTACAACTGATTGTACAAGTAATACTGACAAGCACTTCAAACACGTAATGGAGAGAATATAAACCCGTCAAACCAGCGATCTGAATTGATGTAAGTTGGCTCCCCAAAGACCCTGGTCCACCTTTATAAACTTCCTAGTGCAAATGAACTTGCATCGTGTAATTTATGAGCCTATACTTTGAACTGTAACAAAGGAAAGATGTCTTGAAATATGACTGTATGTATACTTGCAGAATAAAATCAGCCCATTTCGACACAACATGAATCAACGCTATATATTCTCTCTCTCTCTCTCTCTCTCTCTGTTTTTGTGTGTTTGTGTGTGTGTGTGCGTGTGTGTGTGTGTGTGTGTGTGTGTACGTGCGTTCTATTTTTTAAGGATATTTACACGCAGTTGATGGTTAATTGCTGGGGGAAAAAAAGAAAAAAAGTTAGGATTACATTCGTTGAAATGGGAAAAGTTGCTTTTGAAGTAGCTTCTTAGCGTTTTTCTTGTGACACATAATAAGTTATGATGCTAACATAATGGTGTGTGGCACTTTTTCTTAAAGTATGATACGTCAGAATTGGTAACCCGGTACATTGTTAAGGCGTTTCATCAAGATCAAAGGAGGTATCGCGTGTGTGTGTGTGTGTGTGTGTGTGTGTGTGTGTGCGTGTGTGCGTGTGGGTGTGTTGGTGTTTTGTGTGTGGGGTATAGTTTGGGTGTTATGTGGGTGCGGGTGGGTGTGATTTTTGTTTTGTTTTTTTCTTTGTGTGTGTGTGTGTGTGTGTGTGTGTGTGTGTGTGTGTGTGAAGTTGTGAACGTACATGTGTTTTATTTATTACATGTGACTTATACATCAGTCTATGTTCAATATGAATTTGTAGATGTTATATAGTATACTGCTATGTGTATAATGGATCTACACAAAATCATCGTTTGTGTTCACGTCATTGTGAAAACAGTTGCGATATTGCATGAAATTCTAATAAAATTTCATTACAACAAAAAATGTGTTAGTGGCTTTGGTTGTGGACGGGGATTTGATTTGGAGAATATTAATAGTAAGAATTTGTAGGATATGATAGATGTAAATTTATTTCGGTTGGGGGAGTTGATATAGGGCTTTTGTGAAAAAAAAAAGTCTTATTCTTAAGTTGTATAATGTAGGCCTACTTTTCGAAAGCAAGATATTGTTCAGAAGGGAGAAAGTTCAGATGTGAGTTTCTTCAATTTGTCTCCCCCTACAAAGCAGTAGATGACAGGTTCGAGTCCCACTGGTTCCTCTTTTCCGACATGTTTGTTAATTTATAGATCAGCAGTTGCGATCTTGGCAAATTTCGTTTGTAGAGGGAGACAAATTAAAGAAACTCATACCTGAATGAACTTTTTTTTTTGCGTATATATTTTTCTAAAAGTGGAATATTAGTTATAATTATATGTTTATACATGCAAGTAAAATATGCTTAAATAATAATATCAGGTAAATATATTCAAATGGAATGTATAATACATAAAAAACAATTGTTTAATTGGCTTGACTTGCATGTAAATTGATAATAAATAAATTACTTTAAAATTAATGATTTATCACCATTGTCAATGTTAAAGTGAGAGAATAGGCCTACATGGTAATAAATACTGCAAAATGACTTTGATTTTGTCTTCAACTGTATATATCTATGTTTTACGTTGTATCCAGAACGGATTGTTTATTTATGTTGGATTTGAGAATAAAAATCAATATAAAGATCAATTAAGGGAAAAAGTGTGTATAATGTTTCCGAGTCTTTTTCATGTTTTCTGTAGGCCTACTCGACAGACCCTTGCTCATTTCGCATCAACAATAAAATCATCAACATCGAAAAGGACCAATTTGCCTCAACCAATTTGTTTTCGGTTCCCGAGTGGTCTTCCATCGATGTTTTCATATTTTCTCTTTTCCTTGTCCCGTCTCCAAATTGCAACACTTCCGACGCTCATTTCTCTCCATATTTTGTTTCTTTCTTGGTCGTGCACACAACTCGGTATGCACGAACACACAAGCGCGTGCTCACACACACACATAGGGGAAGTGTGGGAGAGTTGAGCCACTGGGAGAGTTGATCCAGGCCACCTCACGTCTTCATAGTGACTGACAGCAGTCAGCTGATGCCATTTCTTGTTTATGATTGTCCTATGATTAACTATATACCAGTGTATGAGGCAGCGACGTTGGACGAAGCATGACAAAATAGTCAAAGAAAAACCATTTTTGGTCACCAAAAGTGAATGTCCACTTGTCAGATATGTGGTTTTCTCTCACACCTATGGTAGAGGATAAGTGCGAATCAGTTGGAGTAGCAGATAGTCTGTATATCATTTGTTTCTTTCAGCAAATTTCAACATGTTTGGTGTGGTCACTTTCGTAGGTTTTGAGGGTTAGTTTAAATGGCGACTGTAGGGAGAGTTGTGCCAACGTGTCGAGGGAGAGTTGTGCCATGGCTAAACCCTGTATTCCAATGGCTCAGCCCTCAAGTAGTGGCTCAACCCTCCCTTCAAGTGGCTCAATGAGTGTCATTTTTTGGTCAAAGAAACGGGTCTGCAATTAGATGAGAAGAGGAATATTGGAAAGGTATGTGGTGTTCTCGCCAGGGGTGACGCCCTACAGGCGGTTTCTTCTTCCTAACACCAACAGTTGACTTATTACACAAATCCAATCAGGGTGCATCTAGAAATCCTGATCATGTGATCGTAGGTGGACCCCAACAACACCCACATTATCCATCCGATGACCCGTAAGTCAAAACAGACGCCCCACCCCCTCTGTTACCATTACACCATCCTTCCTTAGATAGGTTTCCATAGTCATTAGGTGATCCGAGTATCCTTCGGATCACCTTCTGTATCTGTACGGATTCTTTCTTCTTCTTTGTTTCTTTATTTCTCCGCAAAAGTTGTGCAGAGGTTAGCTCAGAAAGTCCGCTGCCTATCAATTTCAAAATTATACCATGTATGCATCATGTCCCAAAGACGAAAAATCTAATGTATCATTGTGATCAGTCGACCGTGACGTCACTATGACGTCATTATGTGAAAACACATTCTCAATCATATCTCATTAATGGAATGAAATTTTTCAATGAAATTTACGTCACATATATTTCAAATTATGCGCATTCTACTCATGTTCTCAAAATTCATATTTTCTCTTAAAACGTGCGCGTACGCGCGCGTTGAAATATTTGTATGCTCCAATCGAGCTCAAAATTTTTTTGCACACGTTTCAGACCATTTAGAGCATTTTTGGAAAAATTGAAAAAATCGGACGGACGCGTACGCGCGCGCGCATATACGCACGCACAGCTCATGTGCAATTGAAATTTCCAGTTTTTTCACTTTGATCGGATGTCTGAAATGTTAAGGAATATTTATACCAAGTTTCAAATCAATGCGACCCAATATGACGTCATACGGGCGAGTCAAAGTTGAAATTCTGCGCGCGCGTCAATGGCGATATACAGTGCAACTATGCCAAAAAACTGCTAATTTTAAATTCGATTTTACTCGTCAGGATGGACGGTGACCCCCCATTTTCTTTACATATTTTAAAACCTGATGAGTTGTACATGTCATTTCATGGGGTGGCAATGCTGACAAAATGATTAAAAGATAGCAAATTTCTTAATAAAGTAAAAAAAGTAAATTTTCAAAATGACGTCATCAAATTTCAAGTTCATTCGAGCGTATCTCACTAGTCCTTTGTCAATTTTCACCCAGATTTCAGTATGTTGTAGCTTATTTAATGTTCTTTCAAACATAAAATTACAAAATTTTGATTGAATAACGGTATCACCTCGTAAAAATGGATTGAAAGTAACCTTGTCAAATTTGACCAGTTTACGTGTTATCTCTATGGGAGTGCAGTTTTTCTGGAAATGAAAATTGACATGACTATCTTTATCGAGCACTAGCTCACTTACCCTTCGGTAAATTTCTCCCAGATTTTGATATGTTGTAGCTGAGACTTTACGCTACCGTCAATGTGCCCTTCGTTTTTTCATACGATGTCGGGATCACGTCAAAAATTTTGGTTGAAATTCAGGCTTATCTTTGATGTATTGAGATATTTCTTTCTTTCTGCAACTTTCTTTGCAATAACTCAAGAAAAACACGTCCTATCACTTCTATATTTTGCACATGTTTAGTTCATGTCACGTACATTATTTCATAAAATAACAACTACTTGATCGGACACCATCTTGGGTATGTAAATCAGGGTCAAAGGTCATAAGTGTTTCATCCTGTATCTTAGTGAATACATTTCTTATCTTTCCCATATTTTGCAAACGCAAAGACCATGTTACAAGGATCATTTCACAAGATAACCACTTTTTACTCAGATGCCATCTTGTCTGTGCAAATTGAGGTCAAAGGTCATATGTACTTCTTTTTGTATCTTCGTTATGACGTGTTATCTCTATGGGAGGGAATTTTTTTAAATGTGAAAATTGACATGATTGTCTTTATCGAGCACTAGCTCACTTACCCTTCGGTGAATTTCTCCCAGATTTTAATATGTGGTAGCTGAGACTTTGCGCTATCGTTAAAGGGGAAGGCTAGTAACTGATCAGTGGGAATCAGTGGAAATGCTGGGAGATGATTGTTCCAATCCTTATGGGATTCATTCAAGAGTTCATTGTATATCTATTGTTGTGTGAAAATGATTTGCTTCAGAACGGTCTCATATTCAAGTAATGTGCAGATTAATGCTCCGTCACTGACCAGGGACGCTAACCTGGAAGCATTAAACTGCACATTACTTGAATATGAGACCATTCTGAAGCAAATCATTTTCACACAACAATAGATATACAATGAACTCTTGATGAATCCCATAAGGATTGGAACAATCATCTCTCAGCATTTCCACTGATTCCCACTGATCAGTTACTAGCCTTCCCCTTTAAGTTTCATTTTGTTTTTTCATACGATGTCGGGATCACGATAAAAAACTTGGTTGAAATTAAAGCTTATCTTCTAGGTATTGAGATAATTCTTTCTTTCTGCAACTTTCTTTGCAATAACTCAAGAAAAACACGCCCTATCACCCCCATATTCTGCACATATTTAGTTCATGTCACGTACATTATTTCATAAAAGAACAACTACTTGATCGGACAACATCTTGGGTATGTAAATTAGGGTCAAAGGTCATAAATGTTTCATCTTGTATCTTGGCGAATACCTGTCCTATCTTTCCCATATTTTGCACACGTATAGACGATGTCGCAAGAATCATTTCACAAAATAACCACTTTTTCCTCAGATGCCATCTTGGGAGTGTAAAGGTGGGTCAAAGGTCATATGTATTTGTTGTTGTATCTTCGTTATCTAGTGTATACGGAATTTGGTACCAAAGATGGCAGATATGACTCCCTTTTCTAAACGAGAATTCAAACATCACACGGCCAACGTTTTTAGCAACAGACGAAACCTGTATGGTCATGCCTATTGCGATCAGGACTCGAATCATTGATGAAAAAAAAAAATCGGATCACCTTAATTTGTCAGTAATGACAAATTACAATCTCTAGTTTTCTTTTATAAGCCTGAACTTCTTAATATGATATGTAGGGCCTATAGCATAGTGGCTCAACTCTCCCAACCCCGTGGCTCAACTCTCACCACATCAGGGGAGACTTGAGCCATTTTGCAAAATATTTTTGTTGAAGTGTCACCCCCAAGTTGTTTGTGCTAGGTGTCTTATTGGGCTATCATATTATGCCTGAATAGTTGTAGTATATACCAGCGAACGAATAATCCATAAATTGTGTATAGTTATTGAACAATATCACTAAATGTAAAAAGTGGCTCAACTCTCCCACACTTCCCCTAAGTTTCAGTTTCAGTTTCAGTTTATTTCCACAGTTCAGGTAAAAACATATAAATACACAATCAATCAGTTCTAACACATACATATACAAACCAAAAATTATTTTGGATAAATACATAATCACAGTTAAAAGTTAAAAAGTGTGTGTTCCAGATTGACATAACAATTAAAATAAATGGTGGAGGAAATCAGCAGTAGGCCATTGGCCTTTCGAGGCTGATCCCCTGAGCAAATATACACTCTGTATGTCGTTATACACTGTTACATAAATCATGAGTCGCATGAAAAAGAACTGGATTTGCAATAAATAGGGACAAGAAGAAGAAGAAGAAGAAAAAAGCACATCCAAAAGGAAGGAACCATGACATACCAAAAACAACCATAAAAAGGGTGGGACAAAAATGGGCAAGAATTATCACTGAATGCAATTTAAGAAATATATATATGGTTTGAGCATATAATATTCTATAAAAATCGACAAAGACAAAAAAAAAACAGAATGACAAAGAATGATGACAGAATGTTATACAATAAAAAAAAATCATCTTAATACAAATTAAAAGTAGTATTACACTGATAGACCTAACACACAAAATATGTATGAGTTCAATTCAATTCAACAAAATCCAGACACTAACTTCACAAAGTTTTGTAAAATGGTGTTTCACTTTTGATTCCTTTAACATTAACAGACGTGTATTTCAGTTATCTTTTGCGGTTCTACATTTTACATTTGAAAATACTAAAATGGAAAATGGAGATGAGAATTTGTTTGTTTACTTGTTCATTTTTACTTTGTTATCAATTTTTCTCTGTGTGGAAACCATTGTGCTTTGCTGGTGCCTTTTGACTTTATTACTTTTTTGGGGGTTCCGCAGTTTAATTTTTTTTAATTGTATAATATTCTGTCATCATTCTTTGTCATTTTGAAGTATCATCCATATCGATTAGGTTCTATAATGTATCGTAAATAGTCATGTAAATAATCGTATATAAAGTACTAAAAAATAATTGTACTGAATGTTTTCCAAATGCAGGGTGCCGTGGATTTGTAATAAACTGTCAAACTGTCAAACACGCACGATCATTGTAATTCTTTTTTTTCCTGCGCATGCGCTCTCTTGTCCTCTCCCCCATCAGCCTCAGGGTCCCTATGGCGAGACACAACTTCCTATTCTCATCACTTTGTAAAGGTGAAAAAAAGATATCATATGAAAGTTTAGCGTTTTCTATTCCGAGTGCATTTTGCGCTGTACATTTTAAAAGCGAGAAAGAGTGCCGACATTTTTTTTTTTCTGTTCGATAAACGTTTAATCTCTGGATTCTGGAAACAATGAAGTTCAATATCTCTACTGTTAAAGGAATTGTACAGTTCTGGTTGAGACCTAATTTCAGGTTTCTAACATTTTTAGGTGAGATAATGAGAAATCTCATATGAAATATGAAAGAGCATGCAATTTTATGAGGAATTCAACGTTTATTTGATAAAAATTGGTTTTGAAATGGCTGAGATATCCAAAAAAGAACGATTTTAATCAAGTGTGGGACCCACACTTTGTAACGATCGCTTTGTTTTACTTTGTTTTTGGATGTTTCAGTTATTCCAAACCCGATTTTCATCAAATAAACTTTGAATTCCTCTTAAAATGGTATGCTCTGTGCTATATCATAAGTGTTTTCTTGGTATCTTGCAAAAATTCGAAAGCCTATTTCTCATCTCAACCAAAACTGTACTATCCCTTTAATAACGAGCGAAGTAAGTAGCACGCCTTTATAAAGCACACACAATTATGCTGGATTGCCTAACCACTTCTCAGTGGAATTTCCTGTAGTCGGAGGTGCCACTAAAAAACAACAACGAGTTTCATGATTAACCACCACCACTATACCTTTGCTACATTTCAGAAACATGTGCCATATTAACGCGCACGTTGCCCGATCGGAAGCTAGATGTACATGACCATGTGTAATAATCATAACGCCCTGTAACGCCCTAGGGTGGGTCGGCATGGGGGGGGGGGGGGGGGGGGGCTATACCCTTGGGTACTTGTCTCCTGGTCATTATGTCCTTAAATCGGGCAATTTTTCCCTTATTACATAGTCTCCAACGAATTAGACAGATGTACATGTACTACGAGAAGAATTTCGTATGTAGGCCTACTCTTCAAGGACCTTCTTTCAACTGAGCAAAATAACTTGAATATCCCTAGATGATCAGCTTCTTTGAAGCTTTGAAAATCAGAGAATTTACGTTCCTCAATTGTTGCCATGCATATATTCAGCCGAAGAAAGACATTATAAGCTTTCTGGTTCCTTATTAAAGAAATGCAGTCAACTCCGCTATGCCATATGCCAAGTAATCGGCCAAGCCGATGAAGATGAAAAGTCGCAATTTACTTCCTAAATTCATAGCCTTACGTGTGTTATTCCTCTGTAAACGCATGAAGTCAGATATGTCTATAAGTCGATCCGTTTTCCTCAGTCCAGTCAAGATCGACTTAAGCTGAGTTGACTGTACTTTGTTTTAGCGGTCACGCAAACTTAAATATCAAACAACATTTTTTCTGTTGGCGCACATATCACTTATCTTGCAAAACTTGTGTCATCGGGTTATTTATCATAGATTACATTTTGATTTCCATAATACCGACAGGGAGGTGACTCACCTCCCTGATACAGATAACATCTAATAATAACACATTGGCCACAGACGTATGACTGTGTCTTTACGGATTGATAAAAGGCACCACATTTTTGCACTTCCAAGCATTACTTTTGGTAGATTTATCTTGTCTCACTATATCCTACTAATAAGAGTATGATATAGACAATGATACTCATGATAGGAGCAGCAGTAATAATAATTCCATAAAATTGATTATTAGGATGATAATTTATAAGATGTCATGAAAGGAGCCAACATCATTTTGAATATTTCTGTGTAATGCTGTACTATTTCTCACCAAAAAAATAAACTCCAAAAGAAAGAGAGAAAAAATATAATCCTTACACAGAACATTCCACAAAGGACAAAAGTCGGATAAAATACGGAAGATCTGACATTTTGATATTCAACTTGTTAAAAACAATTCTTGACCAGTCCTTATGGTATTCAAATGAGCGAATTGATGATATCATGCCTTCACAAATTTTCATGTATATGTTATATAATTATGAAATTTGACAAATTTGCTTTAAGCTGACACAGGTGAAAACATATTCCCATACCAAAATATATAATTTAACATCATATAACCTTTGTTCTTTTTTAATTTTGTGTGGTTTGAGGCAAGTCTTTATTCATACAGCTGAAATATGAGATTTTTGTCATTCCTGTACATGAAATGAATAAGAAATTATGAGAGCATGACATCTGATTTGAATATTCATAACGACTGGTCAAGAATTGTTTTTTTTTTTTTTTTAATTTGAAATTCAGAATGTCGATGCAAACAATTTTCACCTATATATGTAATTGCCTGATCTTAGTTTTGCACTGATGCGTCTACCACAAGTTCGCTATTTTTCTCACACAACTCCCTCTCTTAGACAATTCATGTACAGGTATTGACTTGGGAAGTATAATAAACACAAGGATGTTGGTATATATTATGATACATTGAAAAGTGTATCTTGGAATATGATTGACAGGTATGCAGTGTCCTTTTGCCATATTTTGGTCTGCATGATTACTTTAGTATTTTTTTTTTTTTTTTGGGGGGGGGGTCACAATGACACACTGCTCTCTTCAGTCAATAACAGCACCAAAAATTCATTCATTTTTGTTAAAACACATCCACACAGCAGTTTGGCAAATACAAAACTCACATCATTAGATTTTCACAAGTTTATTTGTTTATTGATGTCATAATATAATGAGTAGAACTGCCCAATCGTGATGATATAGTATGCACTGACTGCTATTCATTTTCGAGAGACAGGCAAAAGAAGACACAACTTAGTCTTCTGTGTATGCATGATCGGATGTATGCATACACATCTCATGCATGTTTGATATATGAAAGAGTAAATTTGAAATAAGATCATGTAAACATCACAAATTGTTCTGAGAAATTTCTAGCTCACATTCAAGCAAGAGATAAAATAATTAGAAAATGAAACCCTTCGTGTTACCATCTGATACAAAACATGGGGGATCAGTAAAGCCTGCAGCAGAAAAAAAAACCAAACTTTTATTCCATTATTTTCTTTGCTTCTTCCTTCAATACAGGAACGGGTGCATAAACTTACTAAAAACACTGCAATAACATTGACTGGCGCAGTCAATGGCAACTTTTAACATTCCACAGTCCCAACCACTTGTAATGAATTGAATCCCCACGTGTCAGCTATTCAGGCATACTCAAAGACAGGGAACTCCAAGAACATCTTGTAAAATTAGAATAAAAGAACAACAAAGTGGTAATCTCTCCTGCCTTTACTTAAATTTACTTCAAGCAGTGATCATTGAAAAATTGCAAACATCTCTATCACTGTAACGATTACTTCGGAAGGCATAATTAACATTTTACATGGCTTGACTGAAAACTATTTTCTTTCAGAGAGGAGATCTATAATCAATTGCAATGACCCTACTTTCACGACTAACATGGTATGTAAACATGCAAAGTCTCCCCTACATAATATGCTACACTGATTATGTTTGCCCTACATATAATTTTACAGTTGAAATAGACATTTCAGTACTTTGTAGGACAAGGCTAATGTTGATAACTTGCATACATTTTGGGAGAAATATTCTAAAACACATTCACATATCAATGCATGTGGGAAGTGGCCAGGTATCACAAATCCCTTAAGGTTCAGATACATTGTTCTGAACTGAAACATTTTAAATACAGTATGCAATTGCTGACTTGTGTACTTTTCAAAAGCTGCAAAATTCATTTGTCACACAGCAAAGTCCCATATATCCATTGACTCCTTGGCAGTTTTCAGCATGTAATTGCAAAATGCAATTGAGTTGGCTGTTTGACCATAAAAAGTGATAAGGAATTCATGGAAACCTGTACTATAACTGTTACGCGTTTAGATAGATTCTCTAGAGATACAGTAGTTCTTTGGTGATGACCATACACTGAGGCAGTAAAGAAGCACTTATCGTACATCACATTATATTTCTGACAGCTAATGAATAAACAAACACTGCCTGAACAACTTACATTAATTATAGTCTTCATCACAGAGTGATTAATGGCTGTAAAGTATCTTAACCTATTGAGAATGAGCTGATTACTGCATACGCCAAATATTTTGCAAGGTTTTTATTTTCGCAAATTTCACGAGTCAGGTCCAATTCGCAAAATTAAAGACACGCAAAAATAATAAATCTGATCCCAATACAAATGTGATGCACATGTATGTATTTCTTTGTTTAATACAGTTCTTCACGATCGCAAATTTAACCACTTGCAAAATCATCAGGAAGTCTCGATTCTAGAAAATTTAGACTAGCTAAATATATGGCATATAAAGTATGTTCTATAACACACTTTTCCCACACATAATAATACTGGCCACAGTATACCCAGAACTACTAGTAGTCTTTAACAGGTTATCAAAAGAGATATGGGGTGTAATTTGAAGTATGAATTTAGTCACGAATAGACCTAGCCACAATTGTTTTCTACTTGACAGGTTCCACTGAAGACTTATGAACACGCTATTGCTAGTTATTCAACTTTACTGTTCAAAGTGAGTACAGTCAACTCAACATGAATTTACCTTATATTTTAAGCGTTTGTTGAAAACACATTTTTTTAACATGTCCGTGGACTAGGTTTAACACTATACAATGTTTGTCACAGCTCTGTCACTTTTCATCTTGTTTTGTCTCCTCTCTCTCTCTCATGTCTATTTTCACAATTAGTTCCTTCCTTCAATGTGCATAGAGACATCGATCTATTTTTGTGATATGCGCAATACAAATACAGTTTATTATTATCATTATTATTACTGGGACTGGGGGAAATGAATCAACTCAAGCAATATCTGACTTCTGCATGTACAGAGGAATGTCATACTGAAGGCTATAATAAAATATTGTGACTTTTTACTTCCATTGATTTAGCCAATTATTTGACTCAAGTGCCATTGACTTACGCAGAGTTGACCGTACATTTGAACACCATACCTGAACTCTGGTTAAGAAGTTTCACAATGCACCTACATCTATGGATGATTCTTTCCCCCTGTTTGGGACATTTTCAAAATCCTTGTTGAAACCTGCAGTTTAGTGTATACGCCGAATATTTCGGGAGGTTTTTATTTTTGCAAATTTCGCGAGTCAGGAGCTATTCGCGAAATTACAGACACGCAAAAATGTTGACTCTGATCCCCGATATGAATGTGACGAACACGTATACATTTCTCCGTTCACTTCAGTCTTCCACGATCTCAAATTTAACCACTTGCGAAATCGTCGGGAAATCCGATTTGCAAAAATTTAGACTCGCTAAATATATGGCGTACACAGTACATTTATTAGTCACTGCTAGCTGGGAGAACAAGGGACAGGCTCTCTGTTTGCTGTGGAAAATGTTTTGATTTCAGTTTGTGCGTTTAACATGAATACATTTAATACATACTCCCATTATCTACATGTGCAATCAAACCTGCCTGAGCCACCGCCTGTCTGAAGCAGGCCATCTGCCGTACATGGCCACTAAAATGATCCCCTTACTGTTTTGCTATGACATGGAAGTCTAGGGCAAAAATACTAGATGTATCTAATAAAAAATATAACAAAGAAAGCCCATTTATCCAGGATGCTGACATATATTGACTATTACACAACTAAAAAGATCCTAGCTCCCCGGTCAGTCGATTGCTCATCACCTGACATGCAGCTAAAAGTTCCATTGCATGCTATCACTGTTGAGCATGTAAATTTTTCAATCAATTTTGGGTATTCCATGCTAACATCACCCATTTCCATTTATTCTACTGATAGGCTCATAATCAACGCATAATTTTTGCAGCATTGCACACCTCTGACATAAAAAAATACATAATTTTGCTGTACACATGCAAGCAGTTACAAGAGTGCTCTTCATCGCTACTGTCGACAACTTCGACCAATCACTTTCACATACGACTGTGCCACACAGCAATGTAGAACCATTCACCTTCCATGACGAATGGTTGCTATTTCTATACTATATTCAAGGATTGGTGTGGACATTTGTTGCCGGCGGAGGTATTGATAAAACAAATAGTGTATGGCTTTTACTCTCGCAATGAAACAAGATTAACCCTTATGACTATTCACTATTTGGGGTTCTGTGTATCTGTAGCTATTCTTAGACAGGTTAGAAGTACATTTGTAAGTGTGTAACTTAAATAATGTTTGCAATTAATTTATAACAATACAATAGAATAATTTTTCTGCACTGTCAATTCGTGTATTTGTAGAACGACACACTATTTGGAAGACTTACATATCATGGGTCACTAGATTTCATAAATTTGTTCTTAACAATATTTGTAGACAATTACACAAACACATGATATAAGGGGAGAGAATTGATATCTGCAAAGTATGAAAAAAGTGTGCGTGTGTGTGTTTCTTTCAATGATAACACCACTAGCTTTGACAAATTTAGCATTGTCCTGAATGGGAGACTTTAAAACACATGGTCAGGAAACCAGTGCTCAATAAATATCTACTGATGATATTTTACCATGGGCTGGGGGACAGAGAATCTGTTGCCACCAACTTTCCAGTTAAAGTTTTTCTGTGACCATATCTTATATTATATGCTCTTATCAAGCTGATACACTGCAGGCAATAATGGGCATTACAAACATGGATGCCAACTTTGTAATCAGCATGAACCTTTCTTGCAACAGATATGTCTATCAATACACTTTGGGACCAACAGTATTTTCCATAAAACCTGCAGTATTTTCAGAAAAAAAGCTACAAAATACCACAAAAAGAGTAACACCTCAGCACTGAGTGTCATTAAACAAAGTAAAACTATATCTTATACTGTTTATGCAGTGCATTTTGCAGTGTTTAAATTTTCACAAACTTTGCAGGTCAGTCTCATTCGCAAAATATACAACTCGTGGAAATAGTGCCTCCAATAAAACACATAATATGCTGTATATTGTCACCAAAGTGGGAAGTCACTAACTTTTCATCTAAAAAGGGATAATATTTATTTCTGATCCTGCTTCTATGGTTCTCCATCTTAAATTCAACTACTCACAATTGTCTTGCCAATCTCAATTCGTGAAATATCACACATGTGAAATATAATATATGTGACCGTGCACCTCAAAACGAACATAAAGTCGCACACACTGATTTTGCGTGAGGACTGAAAATAAGTGAAATGGGTCAACCTAGCCGAACTTGACTTTTTCATATTTTCTGAAAGAGCGGGTCTTCTTTTACATCATGTTTAAATTTGGTATCATAAAACGGGCAGGAAAGTGTGGTTTTTTTAGCAGTTTATCTCAAACACTTTTGGTAGAATAGTGTGATTAGGTGTGTCTTTAGAATGCCTTTTTCATTTCTGAAAAAAACTTGTCCACACTCTTCACTTTCAACTCGAATAACTTTTGAAAGGATAATGCTACTTCTTTGAACATTGGCATTAATTATGGACAGAATGTGTTAATGAGGCATGCTTAATGTCAGTTTAATCTGATAATCCCTTCATTGTTGTTACTCTGGTGGTTTACTTCCTGTTTTTTGTCCCATTCATCGCACAGCCAGCACGGTTTGGTAAAGATTAAGCGCTTGAATAGACACTGTACTTCAGAGCCTCTTTTCTCAGTTCACACTTTTCCTGAGATTGTGCTTTCTTTCCAATATTTAGACAGGTTAGGAGAGTCCATTTGATTTGAGTTATACATCATTTTAAAGCTTAAAGGTATTAGCCCACATTTGCAAACCCACGAAAATCAAAACTGCATAAAGCAGGTCCAATATGACTTCAAGTACAAGTTATAACAGTAACATACCTCACCTGTTGCTCTTTGTCTATACCATTCGATAAAAGAGAGAAAATCATCGTTTTAAAATCAATTTTCAAACCGGGTCAACCCGACCCAAATTACGAGCGCGGGCTAGCTACGTACATGTAACTTACACATGTATCGCATGCATGTAGTACGTACGTGGACGGGAGCTAGCGAGCGTTATACGCATGCATACGGTGCATTTTCATTTATTTTTATGAAAGTAATGGACTAATTGGAACGAAATTTTGCACAGGTGTTACTGCAATCATACCCAAACTCCATGCTAACTATGAGACCAATTGCTGCAGGTTTACAAATGTGGGCTAATACCTTTAAAGTCTGCTCTTTCAGAATATGGTCTTAACTAAAAATTCATGTCTGGCGACTTTTTGTTTGTTTTGAGGTGCAAGGTCACATATGGTGTTTTAGTCAGTATATAGTTTCCTTAATTGGCTGTGGCTAGGGAAATTTGAATTAAGTATATATCATTCCCAGTCTTGCCCATTACCGAAGATGCAACACTGAGCGTTTTTGCTAGTTTGACTACATGTTGTGTTTCTTTCATCAAACATGACCCTGTACATTCAGGTCATGCAGTTATCGAACCTAGAGCGTACCTCAAACAGTACCGCAAGTTGTGCGATTCTCTGATGCCTTCTTACTGCAGAGTCTGATCAGATACAAGTGTCCCTGTCACCATGGCAACAGCATAATGTCTTTATCATCAGTATCATCATCATCGTCATCCTCATCATCATCGTCACATCATCCAATGTCTGGTAGGAGACAAGGGGGTACTCCCATAGCCTGCAGTGTGTCTTTTCTCACAGTCGAAGGATCCTTCAGCAGCGAGCGGACACAGCTCCAGGCCAGCTGGAGGAGGGGCTGCATCCTTACCCAGACCCTCACCAAACTCTTGGTGCGCCTCCTGCCCTCCTTATCCAAGACTCCTCCATGAATGAAGAGGCACCCATTCTGTGGACGGACACATGAGACATTGAGTTGAATTGAGTGGAGTTTATTTATTTAACTATGGTAAAAAGCTTGCTATCAGCTATAAGTTGTTTTCAGCAAGGCCTTGAAATGATAACAAAACATAGAAATCATACAATGAAGAGAATACAAATAAAAAACATGAAAAAATCATTGCAAAACGAATGCAAAAAAACCCCCAAAACTGAAAAAGTCACAAAGTATACAATTTGTAAGTACAGACAAAAAAAAAATAATCAAACATGTGACAAGTTAATGGGAGACGGTAATTACATAGGCATTGTGTACTAAGAGAAATTTGATATAATCAGGTGGAAAAATTAGCAAAGGAAATGTCCTAAATTGCTTTTGAGAATGCAGTAATTGAAGTTAAGGATCTTGTTTCTGTTGGTAATGTATTGAATAATCTTGATGCCGAATATAAAGTGCTATTTCTAAGGATAGTTGATTTTGGCTTAGGGAGGTTAAGAATATTTTCATGATTACGTAGATCGTAGTGACTTACTCTCTTCTCGAGACGTTCACATAAACTTTCTGGTAGAAAATTATTAAGCAGTTATTGGAAAACACATTTTTGCAACCAAGCTACGGGTTCAGTTTTACGAAAACGACAATGAAACAAACAAACAAAAAAACCACACAAATCATCATACAGTGCACTCCCGTTACAACGAACACGGTTATAACGAAATTTCGTTATAACGAAGTAAATCTTCTGGTCCCAAAATTATCACCATTAAAGTCTATGGTACAAAATTCGCTTATAACGAACACGGTTATAGCGAAATTTCCGTTATAACGAAGTCTTTTCCGAGCGCCGCAGACAAAGAAAAACAAAAGAAATGTGCTCCGTTGTAACGAAATGCGAATTGCTTTGGAAAATACGTAGCGGAACAAGCATTTATAGCGTCTCTGCATGGGTGAACGCTTCATACCATTGTGTGTTCGCTCCTTGTGTCACGCAGTGTCTGAGGGGAACTTGCGTTTATTATTGTAATACAGTTATCCCATCACATGTCACATAGCTTTCCAGTGTATGATGAGTATTCAGCAAACATAATATGATATATATATACGTGGTTCCTTGTGTTCGTTATACATTGTATTTGTTCGGTTATAACGAAATTTCGTTATAACGAAAGAAAACTGCCGGTCCCGAGCATTTCGTTATAACGGGAGTGCACTGTAAAACATCACCCAAAACACAGCCATTGAGGCAGATCAAGAAGATTGTGCTGATGATATGCTACAAGGCTAAAGTTGGTTCGGATGCCATTCAGAAGGCTACCATTATGATTGTTCAGAAGGCTACCATTCAGAAGGCTACCATTATGATGTTTGCAGGCTTGAAGAGGCCATTCAATTCACATTATGAGTACCAGTCTAAATTCACTCTTCACTTCGAGTAGTTTCATTGTACAATGAAATGTACCACAAGGAGCTACACATAATCTGCGAACACAGCAACATAATTCACATAAATTTCTTGGTACTTTACTGAGTTTACAAAATTTAACGTATTGCTTTAATATACAGATTTCCCACTTCACATGTGCAAATGTTTCCTCATTGATCCTATCAACAACCATGTGAAGTGCAGTAATTATAAAACATTGATGTGATCATTATTCTTTTTAAAGGTTGAAGAATAAGAAGTGTGCTATGAGTCATGTGTGCCCTCTTTATCTTTATACTACAATGTGTTTGAAATCTTATTCTTTTGGACATCTTGGATCATATGATTAAGTTCTACATGCAGCTGACTGGTATTTTACCCACAAAGGTAAATGAAAAATAGTTCATTGACCCATTCTATAAAACAAATAATGCACAGGTCTAAGATTGTACAGTTATTTGAGATGGGGCACTCTCTCAGGTATTCACAATGTCATGCAACATGCACTTGGCTGTGCCTCGGGCATGTTTCACCAATGCAAATAACCTTGAGAGCATCGTATCTCCACCAGCACACTCTCACCTTTGCAAAATTTACATAATAACAAAAATTTGTAAATGTCGAGTCATAAAATAATGAAAAAGTGAAAGGATTGCTTTTACAATATGCACGCTATGCGTGCTAGGTGACTTCCCTGAATGAAACCAGCCCCCAGGAGAGTCGGGTCCAACATCTACCAGGGTATGAACTCTCTGGCTTGTGAGAACCAGCATCAACCACTCCCTATTCTTGCAAGTGTGTCTCGCTTAAATTTATTTGGAGTCATAAAGAAACAATCTACTTGTACTTACCGGTGTTATTGCTGATGCATGGAAGTACACAGGCTGCGGTAATTTGGCTGCCAATTTGGTCCACTTGCGTGTGTCTAGTGATAAGGTCCATATATCATCATAGATTCGCTCACCGTCATAGCCACCTGTGATGTAGCCAACTGAATGTTAATAAAAAAGAGGAAAAGGAAGATTGGTGTTCTTTATTGTTCCAACTCTATTTTGATTCAATATCAATGTGACTGAGCATAAGAAATGATCAGGATCCCCTAGGGATGGATGAATATGGCTATACAGATATGTTTATGTATCTTGCGACAAGGTTAAATACTTTGGAGAGGGCTTTGAGTAGGATTTTTCTTTTTACCAGACAAACTCAGCTTGGTTGACTACCACTTGGATATATGTGACCCGCTACAACAAAAAGGTCCTAAAGTCGCGCACGGTCGAAGCCGTGAAAATCGAGTTTGAAGTCAGAGCATTAAAATTGGTCAAAACTTACGATTTTCTGATTTTGATATATTATTGGAGTCTAACATGTCTTCTATCATCTGTCAAAAGTTTGAAGCAAAATGATCAAAGGAAAGACCAAAAAATAGCGTTTTTCTGAGCCATGTTTTTGGGCTTTTCAATGAAGCAGAAACTGATTCGAAAATTTGGATTGAGCGCCACAGATAGGTTCCGCCCCTAACAACGACCAGAGTGATCTCATTGGTCAGTTTGCTGCTTGCTGCTAACCGAAGCGTGAAGCTCGCTCACTGCCCAGTCGACTGGTGCGTGTGGGCGATGCTCAGCCGCTTCTCACATGCTGGTCACTGATTGGTTGGTGAGGAGACCGCCAACGCTGATGTGCTTGAATGAACTCTTCGGGGGTTGCTAGGGCTTACCTTCTATTGTCCAGAGGTGAAAACTGACTTGCGTGTCCCTTGATCGCGACTGCGTCGAAAGGAAGACTTTTAGGGCGCTTTTCTCGAAACAGTGATTTTCAAGACGTCTCGACATGCTCTCTTTTAAACATCGATATCTCTGCAGCCGATTATTTTTATAAAATGTGTTACATATCAATTTAAAGCAGAAAGATTAGGGAACTATATCATGCAATTTTCAAATAATCGACCTCGCCCGACTTTAGGATCATTTTGTTGTAGCGGGTCACATATTGCTAAAGGGGGTTGGGAATACTCGTTAGCATTTCATAACAAAAAATAAACTCTGAATATGACAATCCTTCATCATTACAATCCATCCTGCTTACAATGAACTTCACATAAGCTTATATTCTATTAAGGTGGGAGAGCAATACCTCCTGTTCACACTCACCATTATCTAATTGTGCGCAACCATGGCAACGACGTGGTCCAGGAAAGCCATGGATTGCATCAGGGTAGGTATCCATCAATTCCCATTGCCTTGTCTCTGTGTCGAACACATTCAGCTGGTTCGGGCAAAACAACAACAAATACAGCAGTAACACAATATCAGAATAAAACCAAATCTCAAAAAGGATAAAAAATCATCCTTTGCTAAGGAAAATTAACATTAGCATAAAAAGAACTTATTTCCTATTTCACTGAAAAGATTTTGATAAACATATGCCAGAAAATGCAATGTGTTTGAGGAAATTCTTTTAATATTCCATTTCTTTCCCTAAAACATTGGCATGGACTACATTTTGCAGTTTTATGTTGAAAAGAACAGAAAATTAAATCCTAAACAATACAAAATTTTATCAAAAAAAACCCAAAAACGGAGTGTTTATGCTCAGCTTGAACTCCAAAGTGCACTGACCCTATCTGCAAAAAGATTTTAAAAAATCCATCAGATATCCATAAAAATTCCCGGATCACTACCAAAGTGTAATCATCTGTTCCTTGTGTCACTATCAACTTTTCCTGGAAGTTTCAATCAAATCTGTTCACAACTTTTGAGTTCAGGTTTGAGTTTCTTCAGTTTGTCTCCCTCTACAAATGAAAATTTGTTAAGATCTCAACTGCTGATCTGTAAATTAACAAACATGTCGGAAAAAAGGACCCAGTAGGACTCGAACCTGTCATCTACTGCTACCTTTTTTCCAACATGTTTGTTAATTTACAGATCAGCAGTTGCGATCTTAACAAATTTTCATTTGTAGAGGGAGACAAACTGAAGAAATTCAAACCTGAGCCTTCCCCCCTCTGAATAATATCTTTCTTTCACTTAACTTTTGAGTTATTTTGCAAACAGAAAAACCAATGCTGATGATCACTTAACCTCCTCCTTCCTTGGAGGAGTTAATAATGCAAAGCCAATGAGTAACGCACCTGTTCCAGTGTAAATGCCATCTGAGATGTACCTCCTCCAATGACGTACAGCCGACGCCCATCACTCAGCATCTCATGTCTGTATCGAGGGTCAGGCACGCCCCTGTTCCGCTCCGTTAGGCCCTTGACCACTTTGGTCTCGTGCACCTGGAGGTCAAACACTCGTTCCCACTTGCTGGTGTGCAGGTGGCAGCGATGGACGTCCGAGCAGTAGACCCATCCCGTTGTTCCCCCAAACACATAGAGGTACGGATCGAGAATTGCTATAGTCTGCAGATTGGGAACAACAGGCATACAAACGGTCACTATTCACTCAAACCATAAAGCCTCATCGTTTTTAATAGTAAATTTCCATTTCAGGGCACCAAAACCATGTCAGCTGGTCAGTACATAGGGTAACAACTGAGCTAGTTTCAGCGATATTCTCTGTCAAAATGTATAGTTTACTCACAAATTGTTCCTGACAATCATTTCTTAGTAGATCAACTGAATAGATGTTTCAAAATATATTATATGGCATTACAGAATGAAACTTTTGCTGTTGTTTCTTCTTATAGTCTTCAACAAATTTTATTTTGCATTACTCAAAACTCGGCTCACCTGGCCATAGCTGTTGATAGGCTTCTTCTCCCCTTCTGCACTCCTATGATGCCACTCAACGCTGCGCACATCCAGCCAAGTTATCTCGTTACTGCTAGTGTGCCCAAAGGGGAAACTGGTACCCCCATAGATGAGGACTGTCCGACCCCTTCTAACAGCCGACATGGAGGCAAGCTTGAAGTGGCGACGGCACTCATCAGCAAGCAGATGCCACTGATTGGATGGAATGTGGTACCTCCATACCTACAAGGAGTGGGACACATCAATGCTCTCTGTTATGACAGTTTTGTTATGTTTTTTTTTTTTTTGACTTGGAGAAACTAATTTTACACTCTTTTAGGGAATTAGAGTCAATCTGAAATACTGCATTTCAGATCTGGAACAGTTAATAGAACAAATACAATATAATCTCTGTTACTGTAAAAGTGGAAATTTTCGTGGTGTTGAAATTTTCGCGAAATTTTTGCTTGCCATATGTTCCAGTAGTTGATGTCTGGATTCCACGGAATTATACACATTCAAAACTCTTCTTGCCCAGCCGAGCGAAAAATTAGTTGCGCGCAACTATCCAATTTTACAGTACGAGGTAGTTAATGACATCATTAAAATAGAGCTTGTCGTAAAGTTTGTATGTACACAAAATCTTGAAATTTCCTTTTTCAAATGCAATTATGCCCCAGTCTAAAACCATAAATGCATATATCGCATCTGATTAATTTTGAAGTTATTCAGCCAAGAATAGCATTATTATCTTCTATACTCTTACACTACAGCAGAAAAGTTGAATATTAGTCAAGCCTTTTTTTTTACAATAAAAGTAAATATCAATGGAAAGTTGTGAGGTAATGACATCATCAACTTGCTCACTTGCATTGGCAACTGTAATTGTTTGGCAAAAATTGGTAAAACTTCATAATTTCATAACTTCCCAAATTTTCATCTGATTTTGATAGAATTTGTACTGTTGTGCTCATACAATGTTACTCCCTCTTTTAAGGCTAACTTTAACTGATCCAGAATTGCTCTTTAAGAATCATTATAGGATAACAGGATAGAAATTTGTGCTTCCTTGGAAGACATAAGATCTTTATTTTTGCATTCATAAGCATAACTAGAAATGTCGCTACAGCGACTGGTTATACCCCCGCCAAACAACATTTCATAAGCTTTGGTCAAAACAACATTTCATAAGCTTTGGTCAAAAAACTGAGGAAGTAGTTAAATCCGCAAGATCTTTCCTTAATCTTCTGCCATTAATATGCCGTTACCATGGCAACGTACTTTCGGGTACTTTCGAAAAATGCGTCTTGCACATCTACAACCAAAGGCACACATCTGTACCAAGTTTCATGGAAATTGGGCAAAAACTGAGGAAGTAGTTTGCAACACAAAATTTTCCATCATTTTGGCTCATAATATGCGAGCTGTTACCATGGCAACATACTTTTTGTCACTGTCAAGAAATGTGTCATGCTGACCTATATCCTAAGACAAACATTCAATATGAATTCCATGAGAATTGCAAGAACACTGATGAAGCAGTTTTGCCATGAAGCATTTTGCCCTATATTTTACCAATAACATGCCGTTACCATGGCAACGCACTTTTTGCCACTGCGGAAATATGTGTCTTGCACATTAACATATACAGATGAACATCTGTACCTAATTTCATAAAAATTGATCAAAAACTGTGGGAGGAGTTCGCGACGCAAGATTTGTACCCATTTTTGCCCATAATATGCTGTTACCATGGCAACGTACTTTTGGGTACTGTCAAAAAATACGTCTTGCACATCTACAACCCAAGGCACACATCTGTGCCAAGTTTTATGGGAATCGGTTGAAAACTGAGGAAGTAGTTCGCGACGCAAGATTTGGAACGGACCGACCGCCCGACCGCCCGACCGACCGCCCGACCGCCCGACTGCCCGACCGTCCGCTGATTCCTATATACCCCCTTCAAACTACGTTTGGCGGGGGTATAAAAATCTCTACATGAAATAGACAAACAACTTCAGTTCCTATATCTACAAAGAAGACAAAATATTTCCCATTCTGAGGAGAACACCAAGATTTTTTCTTTACTTTTAAAATCAAACCCAAACAAATGAGCATGACATTCATCTTGCTACAGGTGATAAGCACAATCAGGGTATGCAATCATGACTTTCTCACTTTGAAAAATTGTAACTTCTAAAAGAATGCACCAACTGACTTAAAAATTCACATGCAGCATGCTAAGACATCAGTAATCACATGTGGTAAGACAATAGCTAATTTCTTCTCATTTACTGTTAATTATTAAAGGTTAATTACCAAAAAGTCCCCCAAAACCCACGTAATGCGTCAAAAAAAGCGTTTTACAACTTACGTAAAATCAAGATTTGAGGTCCATATTTTAAGTCTACCCCTACAGTATGTGTTTGGTATCAAATTAATGGATTTGTTCCTGGCATTGCTTGCATGCAATAAAAAACAGTGGTTCTTTCAGCTGGAGAAAGTTATAAGGTCTGAAGTCCCATCCTGGTAGGAGTGTAATGCTAGCTTATTTTTGTGACATTGTGACCTTTTAACCCATGCTGTACAGCTATACATGGAGAAACAGCTTATTTTTCTGCTTTTCCTGAAAGTACTGAAGACACACTACAATATGGTGCGCTGTTTGCCAATAAATGTTCAGCCAGTTTTGAGTTTTGAGCCATTTTCAAATGCTGAGTAAAATAAGTGCAGCCGTTTTTCAGTATTTTCAGTGAGGTATATCCTAATTTGACTACTTTAAAGACTCTTTTCCCCTTATTGAATATCCTTGTTTCTTTAACCATGAATTGTACATATGTAGAAATCTATTGTGTGAAAATTTTAGCAAATTTGAGCAATAGGAACTTATTTTTTTATATTTTTACAAATTGCTGAGCATAAATAAGTGCGATACACGCCCATGTTATACTGCATGAAGGTCATATGATAAGTGTTCAGTGTTCAATTTCAATGCTTGTTCGATTTCTAAAGATATCATAAGCAAAAACATAGTATTTTGGCTTAATATGTCATTGTTTGACTGTCACAGCTTGGATATCAACTCAAGTCATCATAAATCTCACATTCATTCTTCTGTGTTTACAAATATGAGAATTGATCTAAACACTGTGCGCACATTCAAGGTCAAACTGTACAGATAATTTTTTGATGAAAAATATAATATCTTCCAAAGTGCCTGCCCTAATTTCATAAAAATTTGTAATAATGGCCACTATATGTCTGTTACCTATTCCTGAAAGTTTCGCCTCTTCACTCTTTGGCAAAAGTGAGATATGATAAAATATGTAAAAGTGGTCTTATTTGAATTCAAAATAATGCCTACAAAATTGATCATCCATTTCGAGAAGTGAAAATATGAAATTCATTCATATTTTGTGATATGTCATGGCTATGTGCTGGTGGTGAATGAAAGAGATATTTATCAGGAATATCTAACAGCATTATCAGATGAAAAAAAATTCTCCTTTTTTTAAATGAATTTTTCCAATATATCAGTCATTTCAATGTAATTCGACACCCCTAATTTAAATGCTAATTTATGCGCAGTTTAATGCAAAATTTTGACTCGTTCTTTACATGAAATGAAAATTTGAACACTCAGCTACAACAAACAACAAAAAAAGCATTTTCACCAAGTTTTTTCATTTTTGCCCTGTTACACAATTGCATACCCTGATTGTGCTATTGACCTACATTCAAAAATAACCTTTAGCATTTTGAGAATTTAATTCTAGTTTCCATGATATTTTCTGATTTTCAAAAGACACTGGTTTTTATTCACTAATCTTACCTCTCCAAACAGTGGCTCCCTGATATCACCAAAGTATTGAAAGACAGTTTCTTCATCTGGATTATAGCCACCGAACAGGTAAACGTTGGTTTCATCAGCCACAGCACAGTGACCACTTCTAGCACATGGCTTCCTTTGCCTTGCTGTGATGAAGACAGAAGGAAACCAAATGTGTGGTGGAATGCATTTGATGACATTACAATAACTTATAAAGAAAAAGAGAACTCTCAGTTTTGCTTTCCTGGAGCTGCTGAAAGGCCAAGGGATTAGCTTCATTCAAGGTAGGCCTATTTGAAATTTATTTAATATCTCTCATCTATCTACCCAGATGCCACGTTATAACAGGCCTAAAAATGCTGACAATTTTTTATTAGCATTCACATGAATTCTGCCCCCACCAACTCAGTCATGGTCTGAACTAACTGTTCTTTTCTTTTTTCCTTTTTTATTTTACCTCAGACTTTTTTCTTCCTCATAAATAGTCCGTACTATACTCTTGATGATCGGATATCACAGCTGCCTGAAGACTGTTAAATGAAAATCGTACAATGCAACTTTGCAATCGCGTGGTACATTGGTAAAACTAGAGAGAACCACTCTGAGAGCACAGACCTCCACCAAGCAGCTCATTTCCACCACTGATCTTGTTCTTCTGTAGAGATAAGTGATTTCTACCCATACATACGTGGACTATTGTCTATCAATATGCTGACAATCACCCAATTTCCCATTTATAGAAACCTTTTGTTATGTCATCAATGCCAGCTGCGCTGTGCGGCGCACCTTGCCCTGGACCAGAAACTAGAGCACGCACTCTACTGCGCATATGAAAACCTAAAAAAAAAACGCAGCTTGAACTCCCAAGTTCACTGACCCTAGACTACCTGCCAAAGTATTGAAAATCCTTCATAAAATCCATAAAAATTCCCGGATCACTACCAAACTTTAATCATCTGTTCCTTGTGGAGTTGTGTCATTCTCAACCTTTCCTGCAACTTAGTTTCATCCAAATCTGTTTACAACTTCAACTTGTTGAGTTGTTTTGCACACGGACAAACCACCGGTAATGAAAACATAACCTCCTCCCTTTGCGGAGGTAATAACTAACGGTTTGAGGTACAGGTATCTAGACTACACACTTGTGAAGTTTACTGCCAGGCCAGTGCTACTAGTTTAGTTAATACTGCACACGGATTGTCATGCAAGGATCAAGGATATGGTGTTGCTAGACCCCACGTATTGGGTATGGTGTTGGGCTCTTAACACCTCAGAACCGACTTAAATCATACGTAAAATGTGATGATGTGCATACCTCGACGGTGCCCTCTGTCCGATTCAGGGCATGCTAAAGGTTCTAGTACAACTGCCGAACCAATTCTCAAAGGATAAAGGTGATCCATTCTTGAACTACTAGAAATAAAATCTTCGTTCGCCGAGTAGAGTGGTATCCAAAATTTATCAACGTGGGACTTTCCCCAACCCAAACCTACCTAACTTAACCGCACATGCACAGTGCGCGTAATGTACGCACCAGCTGGCACGCACCAACTCACCTTGCATGCACCGAATGATGAGCTGCGGTGAAACTGCGCGACGCACTCAGTAGGCAAAAGATACCGCTGACAACCGGGTAGATTTTTTTTTTTTTTTTTTTTTTTTTTTGGGGGGGGGGGGGGGCAAATTACCTCCTGGGCAATTACCCCGGACCCTTCCCCTGGCCCTAATCCTAATCCTGAACCTAATCCTAACCCTAACCCAAACTCCTAACCCGTAACCTAACCCTTGCCCTAATCTTTATTTAACCTTACCACTAACCAGTATTTAGCGGGGGGGGGGGGGGGGGGGGGTAGAATTGCCCTCTGGGGGTAATTGCCCGGATACTCTTAGGGGTACACTAAATGTAGTAATACTTCTTTGAACATCTTTGTAGTGTTCTTAACATTCATTCCATATCTCTACGTAGGACTTTTTGTTATTGTCAGGACGGCAACTTTTTTTTTGGGGGGGGGGGGTGAGCTGGGGTTCATGATTGGAAAAAATGCAAAAATCCAAAATGGCCGCCAGATATGCTAATTCGGCCGTGATAAACACAATAATGTGCATTATATGACCAATTATTCCACCAAACTTTGTACATTTCTGTTCCTAGAGTTACTCCATCTGCATTTGCAAGCGAATTTTCATTTCATACAGGTTCATTTAGCATTTAAAGCTCATTTTTTTAATTCAAAATGGCCGCCATTCCTATGCTTATGTACTATATGAATGGCAAAACATATGCATGGAAATATAGAACAAATTTACTGTATTTCCAGTCCCGTACCTACGCTATCATAAAGTGTTGCGTGTGCAATATGTTGGGTGTCACTTACAATACATAGGGGGCTACATATATGAGCATTTAATATTCATAAACCTTACGATGTTGAACACAATTTCTTATATATTTCATTTGTCTCAACAAAAGTCTCAACAATATAAGTTCACTAAACGTCTCGCAAGGAATCAATATACCATCATATTGTACATGCCGGTTGAATATAAAAATGTAATATTAAGGAGCCTATAATACATGGTATTTATCAAATAATGTTGAAAATGGAGGGGAAGCTAGAAAGCGAAGCTTGTATTATGCATTCCCCTAAAACCATTAACAAAGTACAGAAAAATCCTATACAGTAAGTGCAGAGATACATGGTTGCAGACAAAAACACATCGGGCATTAATGACACAACTAAAATTTCTTTACTATGTATAGTTTTTTTTTTTCCAGCAAGGAGTTGGGGGGGGGGGGGGGAGGGAGCAGTCCTGAGGTGAGTTCGAAATGGATCATAACCTCCATCACTTTGATATGATTTAATTTAGAAGTGCCACCTTGATATTATCGAGCAAACCTGACTTTCTTCTTGAATTAAAACAACAACAAAAACTGTTGAAGGAATAAACGAAACTGTCCTAATGCAATACCGTACAAACTGTTCATTAAACATCAACCAAGGAGCAATGTGAGATACCTCTTTCAGTTCTCTCACAGTTCCCAGGTGTTGATAATATACACTTTGACATCATGATCTCATTCAGTCTTGTCTTAAAACTAAATCTGTCATTTTTATTGTCTTTAAAGAACCCTTTAATTGTATGTTTAGCAGCAGGCGACATCAGCCCCAAATTTGCAGAATTCTCAGGCTAAAGATGCATATTAGTCCTGCAATTGTTTTAATTGCAACCACATCTGGTGATGTTCAGCACTTCCTCAGGGGTCAGAGGGCGATTATTTGCCATAGAAACAGGATGAAGACATGAAGACTTGCTTGATCACCACCCGTTGAAGCCCTGTGGCTTTGTTGCCAGGCCACAGACAGTGTTGTAGGTAACTTGGGTGGTATCAGAGATGACATCAGACCAGCATCTGTACCAACCTGTTTTGGGGTCAAAGCTTTCAAGTTACAGTATAGGGAAATCTAGGCTTGTGGGATTTCAGGCACATTGATGGCAGGTTGTTCAAGGGGGCATTTCATGAAGTGTTTTGTCAGATCTTTTATTTTTGACAAACTGTTATAAGCTATTAAATCCTTGCATCTGATTGGCTGAGAGCAAATTTGTCAGACAAATTTGTCAGACAAAACGCTTCATGAAATGCCCCCCCCCCCCCCCCATGCTATCGTGTTTGGAAGGTCAGGGTATGCGTTGATGGCACTGGTGACACTTGCCATCCTTTCCTTCCAGTGTGAGGGAGAGTGATCGAGTGCCAGTGAAGGAGGGTGGACTTCCTTAGCCTATGCTTGAAAGGCTTGCTACAAAGGGCTACCTTGAACATAGCGTTGACAAGATGGTTATTAACATGGAAGGCATGGGTCTGATGATAATCTAATAAAGGTTGGGGCAAAGTCTCCAGAAGATGAAGTACTCCACTATTGTCTTGAGATGGGTCAGTACTCGGCTCATGTCATCCAAGGACTTTCTATGAGACGTAAAGGCAAGATCATCTGCAAACGTCCTCCGTGAAGTGAATGTAATGTCACCACATATATGTTAAAAAGACCTCTAGTGGAGTTAGTTTATACAGCCACCATTAAGGAGGCCATCATTCAGAGTCCTAACACAGCTGGTCTGGTTACCGAGAGCAATCCTGAATCTGCAAATACTGAAGATTAAAGACAAGCAGTGTGAAGTTGTTAGAAC
The DNA here is from genome assembly GCF_040938485.1 of Diadema antillarum. Taxonomy (NCBI): domain Eukaryota; kingdom Metazoa; phylum Echinodermata; class Echinoidea; order Diadematoida; family Diadematidae; genus Diadema; species Diadema antillarum. The sequence goes on along the minus strand of NW_027270970.1, from coordinate 473,191 downwards.
ACTGCTTTCAGAATGAGGCAGCACTGTACAGAACTCAGTCTCCCTCGACATCATAGGCCTATACTCAAACACATTCACTCCGAAAAAAAAAAACGGTGGTAAAATTCATCTACCATAAAATATAATTCATCTAGGTTAACATTAAAACTTTGGGGCATTGTTTTCATTTCAGAGATTTGACAACAGGAGGTGAGGTGGTCCCTTTTTCCACTTCCCCTGCCTCATGTTCTTTCTCGGATGAGGAGACTGAAAAGTTTGTATCGCAATATAGCTTTTAGATAATGTAGAACAGGACAGTTAATTGGAAATTTCATTTGTGTCATCATCTAGGATTCAGCCTTTTAATTCAGTAAATCAGAATGAATATTTTGATGTTGAACATCTCAAGGCAAGTAAGTATCAAATGTTCATATCTAATAATTCCTGATAAACGATCTTGATGTTGGCGTCAATTCAAGTTTTGGTGGATTTTTCCAAATACCTAGGGACAAAATTCAGATTGAGGTAGCAAATTTGGAATTTTGCATCAAAAAATAAAACAGCCTTTGTTAGTAACAACCTTCTGATTTATAATCAGCACACAAATCGGTAAACAGTGTACCTGAGTGACAGGAAAAAGAAAAGAAAATTTGTTTATTTCACACGCTCTGCCGTTCATATTGTGCAGGGGTATATGAGTGGCATCCATTTTGAAGTTTTGTACAGAGTGTATTAAGAAGAATAATAATAAGCCTAAAAACAATAAACTTTCTGTTTGTTTGCTTGATTGTTTGCTTGTTTTGCTTGTGGCACTCATCAGATTTGCATTGCACATGCAAAACTTGATAAAAGCGTAGGTATGTGACTGAAAATTCGTCTTCTATTTCTATGCATATTTTTTGCCATTCATATAGTACATGAGTATAGGAGTGGCGGCCATTTTGAATTGAAAATAAGCTTAAAATAATAAATGTACCTCTTCAAATGAAAAATTTCTTGCATGTGCAAGTAGAATTACTCAAGGAACAAAAATTAAAAAAAAACTTTTATGGAATAATTTGTCATAAAATTGACATAACTGGGATTATCATGGCCAAATTAGCATATTTGGCGGCCATTTTGGATTTTTGCGTTTTGCCGAAAATGCTCAAGGTTACGCGAGTGGCATCAATCGGATTTGGAATCAGCACCCTCGAATTGACAAGAAACCATCAAAAAACATTGTATATATCAAAAAACAAGGTTAGGTGCACTTTCTATGGAGCCTAGCCTGGACTATAGCTCTTCTTACTTGCCATCAAATAATGAATGTGAAGGACTACAAGATACGGTAGTCGATTTCATGGCCGTGGGCAGCTAAGTGTTTTGGGGGTGCAAGTTTAACATGTTTTAGGGGGAATATATACGCAAGCGAGGGGAGGGCGTTCTACTTGATGGGAGGGGTTATCACCACGTGCTGATGAGGGAGCTAGAGCTGGACGATTTGGTGCACTGTCTTTTGGTGAAGTTTTTGAGGCATTTTCATTCAAAACGGTTGGGCGATGTGTGGGTTTCTATATAAAATCGATAGCAAGAATAGCAATATTATTTTGTGGCATGATTTTCCCACATATATACTCTTATCAACTCAAGGGCTTTTTACACTTGTAAAATTTTGCTTAGCCCCGGACCAACGGTGGGGCTAAGGGGGGGCCTTAGCCCCACCGTTGGTACGGGACTATCCTTAGCCCACCTTCTGTTTACACTCGTTTTTGCCAAAGTGGGCTAGCCCCACCGATAGTACGGTACTATCTGGCCCTGCAAAATAGCAGGGGTTAGCACCGCAATTGCGGTGCTAGCACCGCAATTGCGGTGCCAAGCAAGTGAGTGTAAACAGAACGAAAAAATAATCCTGGGCTAAGCGACGGAGACGAAGTCCGACCCTCACTGACCAATCAGAAACGAGGTAATCAAGTGCTGCCGGTGCGTGCGTGTACGTGTACAGTACACAGCGTAATTATGAATATTCATGTGGTTTGGAAAGTCCGGGGCTAAGAAATACGAGTGTAAAAAGGTCAGTTTTCTCCTTAGCCCCGGACAAGAGATAGTACGGGACTAATTGGCGAGTGTAAAAAGCTGAAAAAATTGGTACGGGACTAACGATAGTCCTGGGTCAGAGAAAGTCCGGGGTTAAGAAACACAAGTGTAAAAAGCCCTTTACAGTATTTGAAAATCATGATTAACGCAGCGACCAGATGGCAAATGGGAGGATCGAGGATACTCATCCTGACGAGGGAGCTGTTGCATTTTTGTTTTTGTTTTTTAGAATTAGATTTCAACAATTCATTGCACACTTTTGTTGAAACATCTAGGAAATTAAAAGAGTACGACGATACGTTGGTATTGGTAAGTTGCAAGAAAAAGCTCAAAACAACCTAAACGCTGTAAGTTTGTCATGATTTTCTCATTTTAGTGGCCAAGTCATTTTTTTTTAAATATAATAGGTCTATTGAAGCGCAGCCGTCGCTGATCAGGAAAGAGTTTAGGTCGGGGATACACCCTTCCCGAACAGGGGAGGTTTTTTTTTTCTTCTCATTTTTAGAATTGAAATTCAATTATGTAGGGCCTAGTGCACACATTCCGTTATTGGGAAAATTTCAAATCAGAAATCAGGGCCTGAGTTGTAAAAAGAAGGCTCCAACAAACCAAAGGTATACAAATTCTCAGTATTGTTGCGTTATTTTCTCCCTCAATGACAAAAAAAAGAGGAAAATCTGATATCTGTGCTCTGCGACTGAGTTGGGGGAGAGTGTGATACCCCTTCTCACACGGAGTTGCTTTTGATTTTGGGAAAAAAAAGATTGCGTGATTCATTGAATTTGGTGCACACATATTTGGTGAAATATTTGAGAAATCATTTTCAGTCAAAAAGTGAGAAACTAGACATTCAGGGAAAATATGTTGTGTATCTGTCACCACTTGTTCCGCCTGTGGATCTTCACTATGAACTTGGTCAATGAAGATGGAAAGACCTCATCGACAAAGAGAAAATAGACAGCAGTGAATAGAGTGATGATAGATATCACGATGATGCAGGGGCGTCACCAGCTTTTTTTCAAGGGGGGTGCGTTTTGACACTAAATGTTTACGAAATTTTTTGGACAGACATTTGGAATATAGGAAGCTCTCAATCCCTAGACTTTTACTGTGTTTTGAGGGAAACCAAGCGGGGAAAGGGCACCGGCGTAGCTAGGATTTCATCTTCGGGCGGGGGGGGGGGGGGGGGGGGGTGGTTAGTATGCGAGGGAGCGAGCAAGGGTGGGGGGAGGGTGCGGAAGTGCCGGAGGGGGTTGTACCCCCTAAAATGGATTATGGAATGACGGTGTGAAACGACAAATTACTGGCAGCGATATCAGGAGAATGGCATCACGACTACATGCGAGCGAGGGGAGCGAGCGAGCTTGAAAATTTTGACATTTTACAGTCCAAAAACTGCCGTTTGTAGCCACATTTCATTGCTTTGTAAATTAAGGGGGGCGCAGCGGGCGCAACTGCTGGCAGTTACTGGCAGCAACATCAGGTGAATGGCATAATAATTAAATGCGAGCGAGCGAAGAGAGCGAGCTTGAAAAATTTGACATTTTACAGTCCAAAAACTGCCATTTGGAGCCATACTTTTTCGCTTTGGAAATAAAGGAGGGGTGGGGGCGCAACGGGCGCAACTGCCGGTAATTACTGGTAGCAACATCAGGAGAATTGCATAACAATGAAATGCGAGCGAGCGAGCGAGCGAGCTTGAAAATTTTGACATTTTACAGTCCAAAAACTGCCGTTTGTAGCCATAGTTATATGCTTTGGAAATTAAGGGGGGGGGGTGCACCGGGCGCAACTGCTGGCAATTACTGGCAGCAACATCAGGTGAATGGCATAGCAATTAAATGCGAGCGAGCGAAGAGAGCGAGCTTGAAAATTTTGACATTTTACAGTCAAAAAACTGCCATTTGGAGCCATATTTTTTCGCTTTGGAAATAAAGGAGGGGTGGGGGCGCAACGGGCGCAACTGCCATTAATTACTGGCAGCAACATCAGGAGAATTGCATAACAATTAAATGCGAGCGAACGAGCGAGCGAGCTTGAAAATTTTGACATTTTACATTCCCAAAACTGCCATTTGTAGCCATATTTTTTTGCTTTGGAAATTAAGGGGGGCGCACCGGGCGCAACTGCTGGCAATTACTGGCAGCAACATCAGGTGAATGGCATAACAATTAAATGCGAGCGAGCGAGCGAGCTTGAAAATTTTGACATTTTACAGTAAAAAACAAACAAACTGCCGTTTGTACAGCTATATTTCTTCGCTTTAGAATTTAAGGGGGCGCATCGGGCGCAACTGCTGGCAAATACTGCCAGCAATATCAGGAGAGCATAATGATTACATTCGAGCAAGCGGAACGAGCGAGCTTGAAAATTTTACATTTTACAGTCCAAAAACTGCCGTTCTTAGCCATATTTTTTCGCTTTGGAAATTAAGGGGAGGGGCACCGGGCGCAACTGCAGGCAATTACTGGCAGCAACATCAGAAGAATGGCATAAAGATTAAATGCGAGCGAATGGAGCGAGCGAGCTTGAAAATTTTGACATTTTACAGTCCCAAAACTACCGTTTGTAGCTATATTTTTTCGCTTTGGAAATTAAGGGGGGGGGGAGGCGCACCAGGCGCAACTGCCGGCAATTACTGGCAGCAACTTCAGGAGAATGGCATTGCGACTAAATGCGAGCGAGAGGAGCGAGCGAGCTTGAAAATTTTGACATTTTACTGTCCCAAAACTGCCGTTTGCAGCTATTTTATTATTTTTTTTCGCTTTGGAAAGTAAAGGGGGGAGGGGGGACGCCCGGTGCGCCCCTCCCCTTGGATCCGCCACTGGTAGTCAAGGGTGTGGGTTTATGTTCATAACTGGGGGAGGTATGACCAGCGAGGTGGCGTCGAAGTGACCAAGCGGGAAAAGATGGCCAAAATCTGCACTTTAGAGCATCCCCTAAACTAATTGTGCGTGTTTGTTTGTGTGTGTGTATGGAAAAGTTAGAAATTAGCCCAGGTCAAGTCTTTTTATTGGCAATGCAAGACATTTTATATAGACTAGTATGTAAAGCAACACTGCAAAATCAATGATCTAGCTTTGATATAACGAAGCATAAGGTACAAAGGTGTACATTCTCATCACATTGCGCAACATTGTAGCGACTCTTCGTTCGGATGGACTGAGTACACTGCGCACATCCTGCTTATATGCAGAATGCCAACCAGGAATCACAATCTTTTGTCGGGTCCGGGCTTTTTGAACAATGTTTCACACTATATACCTATCTAATTATGGTTAAAAGAAATCATAGAAAAATATCTTATTTTTGGATCACCCTTTCATACAAAAGCAGTTTACTAACACTTGAACTACTATTTCGGAAAATCTTTTTTTTTTTTACCAGCGGATTGGGAGGGGGGCGCACACCCACCCCCCCCCCCCCCCCCCCCCCCCCCCCCCCGTGGTTACGCCACTGCTTTTGGGTGAAATAATTGGACGGATTTCTCGAATTCTAACAAAAAAGCAAGAAAATCTTTTCATCGCGGGAATTATGATTATGTGGGGTGGGGCAAATGGTGCGCTTGCCTTCCAATATTTTTTTGGGGGCAACATGTTTGTTTTCTTTCAAAAGCAAGAAAATCTTCTCATTTCGAGAATTATTTATTATGGGGGGGGGGGGGGCAAAACTAGAATATGCTTGCCCCTCCATTTTTTCCCCCTTTTTTTTTAATGAGGCTAAGGCTCGCTCTTGGGCTGGCAATATGGATTGGTCAGAAGTAACGTACAAGGGGACCCTACATACTTGTAAGTAGCACACGTACATGCAAACGTGTATAAGTGCTCCGTATCGTACGGATGTACAGTACGGTCGATAAATAGTAAACACTGTAGAATACTAATAGATATGTATAAAATCAGTGCTGCCAGAACCAGGGGTGCGAATTGTTTTTGCCGACGATTTGTTTTTGTGTGTGTTTTTGTGTGTGCGTTTGTGTGTGTGTGTGTGTGTCCCTGGTGCAAAATATTTAAAAAAAAATAGAAAAGAATAATTATTTAGCGTCCGGCGTTGAGGTCGCTCGCTGACTGATTTTTTTTTTTTTTTTTTTTTTTTTTTTGATCTGAAGGGGGGTGCGTTCGCACCCAACGCACCCCCCCTGGTGACGCCCATGTGATGTCATGTGTAATTTTCATTATAGGATAACGGTAAATCTAATTTAGCGGATAAAAGAAAAACATGAATTCTAATTGTTGTGTGATTTTTATAATGACTGATCAAATCATTTGAAAACTAAAATCAAGTCAAAGGAAAAAAAGGGGGAAGAAAACTTGGTTACGATTCGTTATTCCGAAGGTTCGTTATTCTGAAGTTCCGTTAAAATTAGAATAAGGCTCGTAATTCCGAAAATGAAATAAGGTTCGTTAATCCGAAAGTGAAACCTTATTTTATTTTCGGATTAGCAAACCTAATTTCATTTTCGGATCAACGAACCTTCGGGATAACGACCCTTGTTTCATTTTCTTCAGTTTCGGAAGCGGCTCAGCTGTGTAATTTTTATCACGACGCATAGTAAAAGATTGTACAGTGAGTCATCGTAGATGGGGTAGTTTCAGGATCGCCTTATTACGGAACCCCATTCGTACCACTGATCCGTCAGACATAACAATGTTCTTACAAGTGTGTCATAATCCTCTCTTTGGTTTTTGAAAGCACTTGAGAGAAAAACCACATACACTCCGCATGATTGAACGTATCAAAACAATAACGAACTCAATCATCTCCACTTGAAGAAACTGAAGACAAGAATAAACCATTAGTCCAATAAATTTAGGCTCTTTTTGTTTTGTTTTCTCATGGCATAACAACTTCGAGCACTGTGTTCTTGCCTTGGATGAAAGGACTACGACAGAGAAACAAACATCTAATTCTGAATAATTTTCTTGAGGATGTCAGCGAAGTTTTTTTTTTTTTGCGTTATGAAATTAGCAAAAATATCAAAGATTGTTGATAGGCTTACATTGCTTTACATTGCTTTGCATTCTATGGGTGTCCTAGCTCAATGTGCCACATGGAAATCTCAAGAAAGCAAATTGAACATCAGGGAAGTGGGGAAAGATTCTTCCCACCTCCCCGAATTCAAGAAAGAATGCACTATAATGCAGTAAAGGAATATGGATTGCTAATCTAGCTTTGCACCCTCATGACATTAATTGATAAATATATAATGTGTCTTCATTTGACAAAATAAATATCAACAATAAGAGCTTCCATTGGCACGACGCCGCCGATCTGAGCCGCAGCACCGAAATAGTGTCGTCCAGTAAATGTTGGTTGTGCATATAAACATCGCACTCTCTCAAGAATGTGTACTGTCTCAACTTTGATGATAATCCCTCCTAATTCGGAAACGCTTAGCTCTTACTTTACAGTAAGAAGATTGTTTTGCTTTTGTGCGACTGTTATATAACGAAAAAAATAAAGGTAATAATGCATGTAGACTCTACCTGAGACACGTATACAGGTAAGCTGGCTTAGGGCGTTTTTGACCTTAATATGCTATTTAATCCCCGTATATCCGGAAACAGGCTAGTGCAATAATACAACGCGAAACCATCTCCCTTGGCCTCGTAACAATAAACAGGAGAGTACATATGACAGGAATTAAGAGCCTAATCTGGCGCACTGTTGTATAAATACTAACTCTACGTTGAACCAAATATATACACGTGTGTGGATTCAATATCATAAAAGTTATGTCAGAATAACTCATTAATCAAGTTTGAGGACAATCTGGTGATAATAAAATCCCAAAGTTACTTGAAGTTATCTTCAAATGTAAATCAATCGCTGGGTGAGAAGGCATGGCAGCTCGTGATGTCATATACATTGAAAGGATGCAAAGTTGCACCCGTAAAGGCGCTATTTTAATGTGTCACACGTAAAGGTGCAAAGCTGAACCTATTTTTCTTAGAGTGTAGAACATAATGGAATGATTACAACGATTACAAGACAATATGAAGAAAAATAATTATTCATACCTTATTTTCGTTTCCATAGCACAGTGAAAGAGAACTTGACTTAAACCTCCTTCAAAAGACGGGGGACAGGTGTCTCTCTCAACATAATCTTTTAAATTATGTCAATGACAGGTGGAGGATGGAGAATATGCGCACGTTTCATCAGAAATAAAAACATTTTACGAATTTCTCTTTATGATTTATTATATATATATATATACATACATACATAAAATATAGAATTACATATATAAAATTATATATACATGCATAATTTATTTTGTAGTCTCCTTATCAAGCGATGGTGGTACATATTATTGGCTTATGGAGGTTATGGAGGAATGTTACAACGGGGCCCTATCTAAAATAACTAGTCCCAGCCAGTAGTGGTATCTGATCAATGAGGCACATGAATTTAACTTGGACTGTTTGTCAGACTTTCTTCAAATTGCGCTCATGTGTTTTACCTATATACGACATTTTTTTTTCTGCATACACTGAATTCGTATATAATTTTGGATAAATATACCTTCAAATAATGATAATTCTTTCCAATGTTTGATAGCGGACCAACAGATAAGTAAAGCGATTGAATGATTTCGTCAGATTTTAAAGAAATAATAACTCAGATGGTCATCTGAGGAAACTTTCACCAGTTTCAAAGCTCCTCGACGTAATCTTTTCACTCTTTTCGTTTAGTAAAATATCTATCATTTTAAACATCATTAATGAGGTTGTGTGACGTAATGTGAGCTTCTATAGCTCATAACAAATCAACGTTTCCTATATACACGCTTTACAATTATTCATTTTACACACACACCACTACACATACTAACATAAAAACGTGTTGATAAATAATTTAATACACTTAAAATAACAATAAAAATGATATACTAAACATACAACACACAACATAGGCCGTATACATTAACAATAGTTAGAAAACTGTTTACTTTACAGATAAATACGTTTTCAAAGAGGATTTAAATGAAACCAATGAAGAGGACTGACGGATAGGCTATGCTGTGGTATTCCATGATCTTGGACCAGCTACCGAAAAGGACCTATCACAATTACATTTTGTTTAAACTTTAGGACGAAAAAAGTGATTGGTGTTGTGATATAGGCCTATGACTGCGTATTGGGACAGGTGAGGTATAAGTAATCCTTTATATATTATAGACTAATATTACAAGTTTGTATACGGTACTTTATAAACACAAAGTTCTAAACACGGCATGCTTTTCAATAGAGTAGACGTAGAGTGTCAGCTTGGCTGAAGTCTTCTCCGTAGAGTGGAGTAAGTGCCCCACAGATGGGAATTTGATTCCAGTCTATCATTCAGATATTGACAAGATGACATCTAGGGTATATTATGTGAAATAACGCGACACAAACGGAATCATGCTTGAACAGATATATATTCCTTAGAATCAAGAAACAAAATGTTAATATTTGAAACAATATTATTGATAACTGGTCGTAAAAATTAATTTTGAAGTGATTCACATTTAGTTTAATTAACACTGTTTGATTTTTCATTCGTCGTCGATAAAGCCCTTCTGGTTCAGAAAACTTTTGATGTGACGTTACTGGCGTCATTGCAGACCTGGAATAAGATGTATGCAGCAAGCATCACAAATAAAAATATTCCACACGAATACGACATAAATTATTTCATTTTAAATGTGCAGTTTCGCAGCAGGTTTGCAAATCAGACTGCGTCGCGACGTCGCGACGGTGCATCACTGGGCTAATTACAGTTGTATTTATTATTTGAAGGCGCCACGGCCTCGAAAACTTCAAGACTCAACGTCCTGTGGGCGTGCGCCACTGTTTCAGGGAGGGTTCAATACATAGGGGAAATACGTAAGCCGAACGCACCCCATCCCCATAACCCACCCCCTAATAATCGTGCTGGCACGCACCACCGACTCCAGTGTAGAAACCGGTGCTCTGGTGGACGAACCCAGCCCTACCTGGTATCAGGGGTAATACAACCTGTACTGTACGTTTCTGCATACATTTGTAAAATTGGTCCTGATCACTGCACACCGCTCACTCAGTTACCAGGATGTGACGAAACGCCGTGAAAAGAATCCTGTGCGCTGATAAACAGACTGCAGACTTCATAAGGACATAATAACGACCATAACTTCACATGTGGAATATTACCTAAAGAATCGGAGCAGACGATGGAAGTGTTCGAGGCGAAATTCGACTACGTGAAACAGCGCAAGGACGTTTTGAGTTTCAGAAAGGGGGACAAATTCTATATTATTGACAAGCCCAATGGCGAGTGGTGGAGTGCGCGGAAACTCAGTGACAATAAATTCGGATACGTGCCTTCAGTTTATTTAGAGGTACGACAGGTTGATGTTTTGTTTTTGTATACTTCGCAAAAAAAGCATACCTCTCCGAGCGTGAAAGTTACTCCGGAATGATGTGTGATCGTTTGCCTGTCCTGTACTCCGTTGTATCGAGATAACATCCCTATGTCATTAACGTTATCTTCATGATGATGATTGCCAAGTTTCGATCCTAAAAAAATCATAATGACAGCTCGACAGTCGAGTCAACACAGTTAGAGTGGCTCATACGTGGTGTCAATATCAGTCCTGTTGATACGAGACTGATTCCTCAACTTGAAACCAAATTCATATGTAGGATTAATGATGGACTATTGTAATGATTTAAGAGGTGTTTTCAACCATTTGATGTTAGAGTTAGGCAACTTGTGCAAGCATTAGTTGCTTGTCACTATAATGGCCTTCAAAGTAGTTTCGAACTAGACACGAGAGGTTAGAGGATTGCAAGTGAATCACAATGTGTAAGAAATCTGTCTCGTCTACGTTTGACTGTAAGAAATGATAATTGATTTTGAAAAGAACAGTGTCTTGCTTCACTGTTTGTTAAAGTTAAATGAACATTGAACTCAAAGTTCACAGCAGCTCGTCAGTTGTCGGGTGGTATTGACTTGATAATGCAAGTTGAAAGAGCCAGCCAATAATGAGGTGGGGTTTGTGACAGGAGTGCAGGGTGTAAAATGGGACATTTTGAAGACAAGGTATTGTAAGGAAATGCTTGTAATAAGACAATCCATTCCAAAGAATATTCTGCACCTCAAAAAATCTTAGTGACAATGTTAATTTTATTTCCTGACGGACTTGTAATATCCATTTGATTTGATAGATTCAGGTGATCGTCTCAGATATTCGTGGTACATGTATTTCTTAATCAGCAGGGTAATATCTGTACTTCAATATGGCATAAAATGAACTCTCAGAAAGGAACTTATTACCTAATGTTCACATTGGTATATCAATGTATGGAGTAAGATCTAGCAAATAATGGGGATGTTTTATGAAACACTCACAATGGAAAAATAGTTGTAGGGTTTCAAGGTTTCTCTTGAGTGATGATACTGATCATTTTCAGCTTTGTTGCCAGGGTAACTCATTTTAGAATATTAAAATACTGACTTGAGTTTTTAAACGTTGCTGTAATTAACATCCATAATCCGAAGGTATGGATTGGTGTTACTTTGCGAATATGAAAAGTATTTCCATGCCCGGGTTGTCAGCCAAGGGATGATACGCAAATTTTGAGAAGATAACACCTCATATTGTAAGCCATGAGAAGGCGTGTCGTTTGACCCAAAAGAAATAATACAGGTCTTGAACTTTCTTTTTTCAACACAAACCATCTAGAATTAAATGAGTTTATGATTTTGGTCCTTTGGAACAAATATGTGATTTTGGAATCATACAACAGATTGCTAAAGGTACAACTCTTTTCAGTAATGATCTTTGTAAGTACCTGGTATGCATCTTACTTTATCAGTTCACTAGAATTCAATGCACAAACCTCTACACTGAAATGATGAAATGATGAAATTGACCTTATGATGAGAATTTGATAAAAGGCAAGTATGATATTGATATGTCTTACTGAGAAATTCCGATAATCCAAAATTTTGAAGATTTTTTTTCCTGTTTTGTGTCTCTTCATGGAGGGTAGTGTGAAGGATGCTGTTTATAGAAATTAATGGTATTATACTTGGAAGCGGAATATTAGTTGACAGATGTTAAAGGTCCAGTGTACCTCTGGGAGCAGTGATTTAAACATTTTTCAAGATATCATATTTGACGCATATGTTTAGGTCTATTGTATCACAGAACATCCTACCATATAAAATTTTCGCAATAGAGCCTGAAATATAAGGATATATCAGTATTTTTCTCAAAATAACTGTAGACGGTTTAGTCTGGAAGCATTTTTATTACCTATCACATTTTGTGTATTAAACAATACTTAACATCGATAATTCGGATTCAGATTTTTGCAGTGGTTGTTTCTATCCCTAACTCACATTTTAGAACTATTTTAGCACTAATGCTGGGTTTTTGTTTCGTCTGCAAAATAATGGTAAATTATGCCTTTGAATTCAAGATTCTACTTGTTCAATTTGCATGGAACATTAATATTATTATCATTATTATTATTATTATTATTATTATTATTATTATCATTATTTATTTTATTTATTTATTTATTTATTTATTTAATTTTATTATTATTTTTTTTTTTTTTGGGGGGGGGGAGGGGAAGATGGGTAGTACTTGTGGTGGTTGGGTCAAAGGTCAATGATCCCCCCTCCTTGACCCCCCCTTTTGTTCTATGGCCCCTGTGAAATATCAGCATAACAATTCATCATGTACTTTTATCTCACTAACATGTGTACTGTTTCTCGATTATTTCCTTTTCCACAGAAATGTAGTGAACAATTTATTGGAAGACTAGTGCCAGAAGGAAGGAGAAACACGGTAAGGAACAAAAAGTTGATTTTTGCAGGAAAGTGTTATATTCTCTGTGGTATCTACTATTGTTTTCAGTAGTTGTTGTGGGGGCTCATATTTTTGTGTCTTTCCAAACTTGGCATGTTTATATCATATTCTTGTAGTCATTAGTGATGTTATGAGGAGTTTGTTGTCCATATTGTGTACATTCCTGAGGATTTAGTGATGTATAAATCTGATGTATTCAATGCTCAACCTTGGTGAGAAGTATCACAGTTAATTTCTACCGAACTGTTTCTTCAACCGAGTATCAATCATGTGTGTATTCCTTCCAACTCAAGGTCTAAGATTTCTACGTTTCCTTTCTATTGCATCTAGAGGCAAAAACTTGAGATGTACAATTGTATTTAACCCGTTGAGGACGGACTGATTTTGCTACAACACACATTTCCCATAGACACCTGCCCGAGTATACTCGGGACTCGTCCTCAACGGGTTAAGGCATTTTCTTGGTGACGTGAATAGGACACATAACATCATAAAGCAGTTAATCTAGAATCAAATTTCTTTTTGAAGCAATGGCTACCTTGCTTTGTTCACCAGTTCTTGCTGAAGTAGCTGTGAGTTGTATTTTTTTAAGGACAAACCAAATTTGACCTTGGAGATTACGTGAGATCTTTTCCCTGCATGGGAAAGTTGTGGTGCACATAAGAGGGGATGATTGCTGAAAATCCCGAGAAAGATTTGAGAAGTTGAAAAGAAATGTAACCATGAATGTCATTGTGTATGTGACAAATTGTATATTGGTAGGTTGTACTGTCTCTTGCTTTATATGAACCAACTGCTATTTACAGTGTAGTTTACATTTTGTCATTGTGATATTTTTCTTGACAACAGTATTGACCTCCTAGTTACAGAAGATACATGTATGTAAAAAGAAGGCTGTGGTATAACCTAGTATTTCTTACATTTATGTAGAAAATGTTTTCTTGGATAAGGTGAATGATTGACATTTTCTGAAGGAACTTGAAGTACAACGAAATGAATGTGACCATGGCAGCTACTCTGAGATACCACTGCAGTACAGGATGGGATTGCTAGTTGACGTACCCTCAAGTTTTGACTTTGAAGCATTGATAGAGATGAAAGTTATTTGATGAAGCTACAAATATATAGTGCCGTTCTCATTGCAAAATGTCTAAATTTGGGATAAAAATTTTGGGATAAAACATTATTTTTGATTCAGTGTTCTCACTGTTAAAATGTTCAACTATTTGGGTTGTGATTATTTGTGAAGAGCTGACCTGTGCATGTAAACCGATGTGTTGGCTCAGTAAGTAGAGCGGCTGCCTCACAATCGGGAGGTTGTGGGTTCGAACCCCGGCTGCGTCATACCAAAAGACGTTAAAAGATGGGAGTTGCTGCTACCTTGTTTGCCGTTCAACAGTTGAAAAGGTTAGAGCAACGTCGAACTGGCGCTGCTCAGTGGCTGCCGGGCCCACGATCTATTGGGCAAAAATTTCCATTTTCGGACAATAGAATTTGGAGTTTATATCCTAAACAATTATTATTATTATTATTATTATTACAGTACATGAATGGTATGCTTGCTTCTCAATGCCAATTCAATTTACTGTGAGGCACCACAACTGGTAAACATTATAGTAAGGAGCAACATGCACAGTACCTTGTAGGGTATAAAGCTTTGAAATGTTTTGTTGTCTGTGTTCTCACTATACAACTTTATGTTTATTTTAAAAAAAAAACCAAAACAAAACAAAACAAAACAAATTACACAAAGTAGTGTGATTTGGATCCAAATCTTGAAGAGTAACATGCTGTTTCTGCTCACACTGTCAAAACTTTTAAAGTTTGGGTTAAAGGGATAGTACAGTATTGGTGGAGATAAAAAATTGGGCTTTAACTTTTTTGCGAGATACCAAGAAAACACTTATGAAATAGTACAGAGCATACCATTTTAAGAGGAATTCAAAGTTTATTTGATAAAAATCGGGTTTGGAATAGCTGAAACGTCCAAAAACAAAGTAAAACAAAACAATCGTAATAAAATGTGGGTCCCCACTGTATTAGAATTGCTCTGTTTTGGATATCTCGGCCATGTCAAAACCAATTTTCATCAAATAAACATTGAATCCCTCTTGGAATTACATGTTCTTTCATATTTCATAAGAGGTTTCTCACTATCTTACCAAAAAATGATAAAAACCTGAAGTTAAGTCTCAACCAAAACTATACGATCCCTTTAAGATCCTGATGGTGATCAAAGTAACATGTTATCTTGAATGAAATGAAAATGGTACTTATATCTTACATTGTTTGTATTGTTAACTGGGCTGTTGCTGTTGTTATTTTATTGGATTCAAACAAACTCATTCTCTCTGGAATGGAGTTTGCTAACTAGCTTTTATAAAAGTCAAGGGGTGAAAGAAAAGGAAATGTCGGATACAATCCTGTGGATGTCTAATGATGACTTTATGACATGATACAAGGGCAGTCTGTACCGACAAGTAATCTTTTATCGCAGTGCACAATACATCAACATCAATCTTATCACTTGGGGTATCTTAATTGTCACATGTATTGCAGCAGTGCTCACATGCTGCATTGTGGAGAGTGGAAAGAGATTGCCTAACCTGCTCTTTTAATGAGTATTTTGTGGCTTTGTGCTGGGAATTCTTTATGGTAAGAAAACATTCAGCACACACACACTCACACACACACACAGAGAAGAAGGATTTCTTGGAATTATAAACTATGATGTTTATCATACATTTTTATCTTTTTGTTTCAAAAAGTCAAAAATCAAGTCATCTTCTAAACCTCTAACAATATATTGTCATTTTATAATCACGGCGTTTGTAACCATGGAAGAATGTGTAAAGAAACAAAAAGCAGGATGTACAATTGTATGCTGTGTTCATAAACCACACTGGCACTCCCCACTATTCTGTTTTTTTTTTTTTTATATTGTATTTGATCTCAAGATAGGTATTTGGCTACAGGTACAAAGTGAATAACCATGAGGCTGAGAGCTCAGAAACAACGACAACAAATCTGAACTGTACCAGCTCTCCAGTCAAGAACTTCCTTTAGGGAGTCTCGGTTTCCAGTGCACATTTCACAGGAGTAGACACTTTATCTTTTTCTCTTTTTTGATGGAGAGGGATTTGTTATAGATTGCGACGTTAATTGAAATGGCCCCAGGGGTTACTTTGGCGATCTGACAGTTTATGCCATTCATAATGCAAGATGCAGACATTTATGCACAGTTAGTATAGCGCAACTGCCCTCAGCCTTTCCCTGTACTGGATAGCAATGATGACAGATCTGATGTTAGTATTTCGATGTCTGGAGAAAATGGAATACAGATCAAGATGATCAAGATGCTTTAGAGATCCTGATGCATTATTTTAGTGTCACACACATGATAAAGCATATAGGTGTAGGCGGTACATCTCCGTGATAAATTTTTGTCTTGTGATGCTCTGTCTTCTATTCGGGATTTCATTCCATAATGGACAACAGACTTAGCAATGTTGGTTTCTAGTTGTGAAAAAAAAATGTGTGCTAGATTTACCCATGAAAAACAAAAGAGAACAAAACAGGAATGCAAGTTACTGTTTTGATATGATACATTGTATGTACATTTGTGTAAGAAGTCAGATGATGAAATGTATGAAGCAAAGGTCAGTGGTAGATTCATATCATATTGATTCCTTGTTTATTTTTATGTGTGTGTGTGTGTGTGTGTGTGTGTGTGTAGGTGTGTGTGATTTATATCATTTGAATGGTAATGAAGTATAGATAATTGAAATAAAAAGTGTGTGTGTGTGTGTTTGTGTGTGTGTGTGTGTGTGTGTGTGTGTGTGCAGCAGAGAGAACACTATGAGTACATGTAAATGTGATCTTTGGTTGACACCAAATATGGCATGGCAGGACAGTTAGCAATTACTGTAAAAGTTGTTTCTTTCGCGTACAGAAACTTTCGCGGTTTCCATCGGTGCAGACTTTTTCACGTTCGGACTTTTTCACGTTCACGTTTTTCACGTTCGGACGTTCGGACTTCCATCGGTGCGGACTTTTTTCGCGGTCGGTAATGATAGCGTTGTACAAGCAACGAGTTCAAAACATTTTCGCGTGATGTTAAATTCGCGGTTCAACCTCAAAGCGCGAAAAGCGCGAAAATAAAACCACCGCGAAAGAAACCACTTTTACAGTAGCAGGCATCTCTTTATACCAGTTATTCAGTATGATGTCATCATGGAGGATGGATTGGTTTCTATCACCTCATCTGAGCAATTTCACAGTGTGATTTACTAAAATTTACAATATTTTTGCTATCAATGCACACTGGAGTAATGGGAAATAAATACGGGCAAGTCCCTCTGGGTATGATGAGAGGAAAGTGGGGGGGGGGGGTGAAACATGTGCATAGATGGACTAATGGGGCGGAGGAACGGCTTGAAATGGATGCATTCTGTGTAATGAGAGCAGTGCTGAGGCAGTTTCACATGTGTGCTCATTAGTGGCAGGAGCAGAGCATTATATTCACTAGTCAGGTGACACGCGTCGGGTGCTAATGGTCAGGGTTCAGGATCGTATTGCCAATTAGTGTAGGATTGTATGAGAGTCTCATCAGGGTGAAGATAGAAGGAAAGGAAGAAAAATACTCCAAGATTAGTTTTGAGAGCCATGAGAACGTACATACTAGAAAAGGATATTTGTACGTGGTAAGTGGCCGAGAGTAGAGAAGGAAATGTCTTTAAGGAGGGTATTAATAAAACGGTTGTCAGGTGATATTGCAATATCCATATGGAGTTGAAGAAAGAAAGAATAACATACTTGACCACTTGATTAGTAGTGAGTGGTGCTGAATGTATAGTCTTGATAGTAGTCTCTGGTATGGGAACTTTTCCTCATTTTCACTGATTTTATTTGTAATTTTCCTTTCCTGTGCTACATGTTTGTCATAGATCCCATGTGGAACTTTAAAGTTATAATGTACTAGTAATTATTATTAAAAAACAAACAAACTATAATTATATTACAATGGCTGTGCAAACTAAACCTTGGTAAAATAGATTGACCCATATGGTAATTCTGTGGTACATTATTTTTTTTTTTTCGTCAAGGAGGGGCTCATTTATAACTAAGGACAGAAGTACTGTAGCTCTGTGTTCATTGATTTTGTATTTGTCTCTCAAAATTTCAGTGAATACTAGGCTTTTGTAAGTAGTTTGATGTGTCCATCGCATATTAACACTGATTTGATATGTAAATTAATAATCGTCTGACAATTTGGTCATTGACTGATCAAAGATTACTATCATCTGATGAAAGAGTGTCATATTTGTATATTTCTCTGACTCTGTGGTTGCAGATATGACTACCTGCCAACAGAATGATTGCAATATCAAATATCCACGTTTACACTAAATTAAGATGTATGCCTAAGTATGTACACAATATGTTAAAATCTCAGGGATTTTGTTTTGCTAGAATGTTCAAAGAGATGAACACCAATTCATGGCTGAGAGTCAAGAGCAGACAACTAACAACAGTGATCATGGTCAACTTTATTTACCTTCTCTTGTAATCGTGTGGCAGTACAGTGTATTTCTCCTTTCCTTTCTATGAAAATAGAGAGGTATATACCTCATTATTAAATGTGATTTGTAAGCCCTATATTGGTGTATTCCTCCTCATGCTGTGAGTCATAACACAGTCACCAATTCCAGTAGGCAGGTATTACATACTTGGTCGAATTGACCCTTTCTATTCTCTGTGTTGCAGGCCCCATTGTATTCTCTTGGTCCCATCTATTGAGCGTGAAGCCCATGATAGGATTAGTGGGAGCTAAAGATATAAGAGAGACGGTGTGCTCAAGCACGTCCGTGGCTTGTGTCACCAAATTACACGGGGCACAGCAGTTTGTAGAGCCCACTGCATGAACAATATGCCTATTGGTATTGAGTAGAGAAAGCATTCATGGTGGTTGATTTGTATTGGGATTTGAACCATCAAGAAATGCACTTGAAATACAAACTACTGTTTTGAGCAAAATTTCTCTCACATTTTCATTTGAGTACATGCATTGTATTAGTACATCCATGGGTATGTTTGCTGTGCCCAAGGCCTTGTTATCACTGGGATGTACACAGAGTATATGAGAGAATAACCAGAAAGGTTTGCCACTTGTCGGGGGCCCTACACACAAACGGAGATTTGCATGGGGTGGGACTGATAGCATTGTTTGAATGACAGTGTGTTCCTAGGGTTTGAAGTCATATGACTCGTATTCTTCTATCTCGTTATTTCAACAGTTCCAAGATGTGTGCTATTTAGAATAAGATAGTGCATATTTACCTTCTTTGTTAGGAACATTTACATGAGGTAAATAAAGTGGTCTAATGGACAGAAAACATATTAATAGAGTTGTTCAGTTCATGAGTCTTTTGACAGCTGCTGTTGACAGAGTTAAATCTGTGTCTTGAGATGACTTCTTGTTGAGCACGTACAACCAAGATTGACTTTAGAACAACAGAAAATACAGAGCAGCAGATGAAGATGATATTGATATTAGTGAAATGCTTCCTGCTAACGTGTTTACAGATTCGTGCTACAACTACTTTAAAAAGTGGTAAAATGCTTTTTTTTTCAGAAATGATAGTGAAAAATGAATGAGGTTTTCATTAAATTCTCAAATGTAGAATATATTTTTTTTTCTTCTTTTGTGGCTGCAGAGGATTTCATGTCTAAATATTAATATCAGTATCGACATCAGTATTTATAGACACACTATGCTAATATGAGGTAAAAACAGAAGAATGATCACTGTGTACATTTATTGTCATTTCAGTTTTAGATAAATGTGAACCTTGTTAAAGCTGGTCAGAGTAGAAAAAATCTGCATGTTGTGTGGATATCTGTGAACATATGATAGATGACAAGTGCGTCTGTTGTTGAAATATAGGCCTCTTGAGTGAACAGATTCTGATTCAATGCACTCTTGATGAGTGTGATGTACACCTGTACAACATTTAAAGACATAAGGACTGAAAGTGCAGAGTAATAGCGGAAATCCCATCATGCACCACTTATGTACACTCATCGATTTTATTAGTACCTGTACATAAGTGATTGCAAGTGTACACAGGTCCTACTTATTCGCCTTTCACTTTCAGATGTCACTGGAATCTGTGGCACAAAATGTCAATGTGATATTGCCCAGAGGGGGTTTTCTTTTATTTTTTAATTTGTTTTTAAGAGAATGAGTTTGTTTGCCAGGAGGATCTTAGTGCAAGCTTTAATATGAAATTATACGTTCTGATTTTTTTTTCTGTTTTGTGGGTGTACTGTTATGACTATCTTTCTGTATCTTCTGCCTCACATAGGCATGTCATGTAGTTTATCTCAGTAGCCACATTCATACACAGGAGTTAGGTGGAAATCGCTTTTTAGTTACCACTGTTCACGCACACCACGCAGGAAGAGTTATTGCAATGTTTAAAAAAATGTATTGGTAGTAATTGGAAGGTGACCCCAGGCATCTGAGTGTGTGGACCTACGGTGACAAGTTGAATTGTGGGATTAACAAAATTTATAAAGTCTGAGTATACTCATTCATATGTACCATGCAGGGCAAATTATCCTTAGTTAAAGAAAAACCCAAACAAACACGCAAAAATAACCACGTGTGACTGATTTTTGTACTGTGATAGAGATTGTGATATTTTAACGATTTTATTGTGTTTACTCACAGAAGTCAGTGGTTTTCACATAAAAAAAAATAAAAGCTGTCCCGAAAACCCGGTGATTTTGGATGTGTGAATGCAGCGTAAGTGCCAGCTTTCCACCGAAATTCCACGGCTTCATTTTGTGTTCATTGGTCCAAGTGAATGTTTCATAGTCCTCGCCATACTCTGGCAGTATCTGGGATTCTCATTGTGAGGGCTAGTTATAATTTGGACTGTCACTTTCTCTTAGGAGACAATTAGAGGCATATTAGAGGAGCTGCAGTAAGAATTAAAGGTCCTCTTTACCTTTGGGAGCAGTGATTTAAAAAATGTTCAAGATATCACATTTTGATAATGTGTAGGTCTGTTGTATCACAAAACATCCTACCTTAAAATGAAATTTTCGCAATAAAGCCTAAAATATAAAGAGATATCAGTGTTTTTCCCAATAAACAATAACTGTAGACAGTTTAGTCTAGAAACATTTCTATTGTAACGATTGTTCACATTTTGTATATTTAACAATTACTTAAATAAAACATTGATTATACTGATTCAAATCTTTACATTGGTTGTTTCTATCCCTATCTCACATTTCAGAACTATTTTGAAGCACTAAAGCTGGGTTTTTGTTTCATCTGCAAATGGTAAATTATGCCTTTAATGTATGGTCTTGTACAGGTAGTGCTCACACAGACGTAGCACTAGGATTGACCTATCACCATTATAAGTACATGCTCAGTTGCACTGGACAAATGCAAATGAACCATGTGCAACCATTCAATGTCGTGTACTGCTAGGCAGTTGTGGAAAAGTGTAGTGTTGAGCTGGTAACATCGGAAAACAAACAAAACAAAGAGCATTTTGATGACAGTGCAAATGTTTGTTTACCTGCCTTCATGCATTCTGGATATATTTGTCACCTATTCAGGAATTATGATAGTGAACTATATTTACGAAATATGTGATTTTAATTTGATTGTAATGTATGCAACCAGGTATGAATAAGTGAACTTCTTTCTGTGTGTAATATTTGATCATCAGGCCTCCAGTACAAACTTTTCAATATGATCTCAAATTTGCTGTAGATTTCAATTTGTTCTTCTTTTGTTTGGAAGCCCCCAGTTATGGCCATCATAAGTTGCAGTGCTCTGAAGTTGGATTGATCTATTCTGCCTACAAACCTGTGTATTGCATGAATGTTTTTCATCATCTTGTATGTGAAATACCACTGAAGTAGGAAAGATTTGCAGAAGATGGTTACTATCTAAAGAAATTGTATCACCACGATAAAATGCTGACCCTTGTAGATTATATACATCTATCACACAGACATAAACAGGAATGCTTTGATTGATTTGAACATCATCAATTTATAATCTAAAGAGTGTAGCATCACACGGACCAGCCCTATTGGCTGGCTGCCTTCGTCACATGTCTGGGATGTTTAGCATAAAAATTCTCTTCACTCTTTCTGCCAAAAAATTATTCATACCGGTACTTTGATATTCTTTTTTTTTCTTAATTCATACAGCTATTCTGTTCTGGTAATTAAGGTCTTCTAAGTAACAAGCAGAACTATGGATTTTTAAAAAGTTTTTTGTTGCTTTTTTTTAGTCTTCAAAGAGAAATGCAAGTAATATGCACTACGTCTAAGCAATACTGGAATCATATGACTGCAAGTGGCTATATGGAGTACCCCTCAAGAAACTCCCTCAGTTGGATGCTAACATGAATGGTCACATTTGTTACGTCTGACTGCGTTTCCTTTGGTGCATTTTTCCTAACTGGACTTTTTTTTAAATGCTTTTATTTCTGCTCACACCAGAGATGACATGAACAATAAACCTGTTCTCAGTAGGGGGGAAATTTGTGGCATTGAAATTTGTAATACTAGATCTTTTCTATTCACACTGCAGTGAAAACTTGTGATATTGCTGTACTCAAGAAAACTCACCATGCACTCCACATGAAATTGGCTCACCAATATGCCTATGATTTAAAGCAATGTGTGATGTACTGTACATAATAGCCTGCCCAGCTAGCTGAAAACTCACCATTCAAATTTCATGTGAGCCTTTGGGAAATAATCCAAATTTCTTGTTGAAGTCATGTGACAAGCATTACATATACATTGAAAATTGCAGCACCAACTTTTTTACACAGATAACATTTTTTTTTTCTTCAGATTTTATTCCAATAAGACTTGCAATTTTATTTGTATCGCTTTTGACATTTACTTCAAAAGCAACCTTCACCAAAATGTTGCAAGTTCTTTACAGTCACCTTTTTAAAAAAAATTGTCAGTGTAAGCAACCCTAGTAATTCTCCTGTAGGATATAATTATCTTTATAGTGAGGTTCTTTTCACTCATCCCCTTCATATACAATGTACAGTGTATGTCAATGTGTCATTTTCTAGACTGGTTTCTTCCAGTAGTGTAAGAAGTAACTGATTTTGTCTTTTCTTGTGGCATGTTTCTCTGATATCTTTATTGACTCATACTAAAGCCGCCTTCATGGATGTGTATGTACGGCTGTGATTATCAGTATATGAACAGTGGACATGGTTGCTTTGCTTCTCAGCCTTATCTGGCTGTTCATGCTCAGGATTTACCAGTAAGAAATTCACCTCTTCTTTTGCTAATTGGTCCTCCTTTGACATCCAGTGTGACAACGTTCATCGGCATTCCATGTTTTGATATGTCTGATATTCATGGTACTGTGTAGGTCTAATATAACACAGGAAGGAGAAAGAATTGACAGTGTGTATGTTGTGTAAATCCAGTGTTCTATGATATGATTAGTGCTTGTGTATACCTTTTTAACCAATTTCAATATAAATGCCCTATGCTTGTAAACAATGTTTGTGTTATGTCTTCATGGTTGTTTTTCATATCTTGTTTAATCTAAACCAGAAGTGGACATGAAGATGAAGATGTGCTAAGCATATTGAGTTATCAGTGGCTATGGTATGTTTTTCCACTCTGTGAAATGCATAGCCATGAAGTGAAACAGAACACAGTACTTACAATGTATCACATAGAGAAGAAGATGTCCTTTCCCCTGGCAAGTGTTTTGAACATGATGTCATGTAAAGTTGATTGGTACGCAGTGCACTGAATTGTATCCAGATCTCATGAAAAAGGATGTGTTCCAAATTTGAAGCCTCAAACATCACTTGGTACATAGTTACTTTTGCTTGTAAGAGACTTTGTGGTAGCTTTAGAAAGGTTACTAAATTATGAAAATGAAAATCAATATTTCTGTCGTAGACATTCTTTGCAGGAATCTGTTGTCGATCAGCTGCAAATATACATTTGTATGTCTCCAGTGTGAACACTTGTCATTGCTTTGTTACGTGTGGTTTGTATAGATGTGGTGACTTCAACATAACTATAAGACTGTGTGTCAAATATCATACTTAGAGTTGTAGTTTGTTGTTTCTCTGTAATGAAGAATGTCATAATTCATCATGAGCAGTGTGTGAATTGAGAGTCTCATCCGACATGTATACTCAATATGCTGGATATTATACAGCAAATAAATGATGTATTGTATGTGAATATTGTAGCCTACTACAGTGTATATGAACAGAATCATGCAGATGTATGAACATGTGTTGTCTATGTAATATTATCAACATAACTACAATTGTAAAGATTCCTATAAGCTGCACTTGACAGAAACATATCAGAGTATTGATTGTGATCATGCTGGTATTTGAGACCACAAATCAGAAGTGATACCTCAAAACTTTTATCTCCCATTGAACACAACAACCAAGAATTAGAATAGATGTCCTCAAATCCATCCATCGACTACTTTTACCTGCTTTTGTTGGATTAAAGTATGATTGTTGCTTGCAATGAAAGTACACATGCTCTCATCACTTTGGAAGCAGAAGGACATAAAGCCACAAGAGATGATTCTCCTCCATATCCCAAAGAAAGATCGTGAACTGGTGAAACATATTCACACTAAGTGTCCTTTTTGCTCTGTAGAATGAAAATAGGTACTTTTTGTTTTCTTGATTATGAATAGAAAAGTAGAAATAAAACTCAGAAATAGAAACTAAGTGAAGAGGGAATTGAGCTTATGAAAGAATTGATTAAACTCAATTTCGATACCTCAAAACTGTGTACCTCAAGTGCTGCTATTCTTTCCCCTCAAATTTACTGTGCATAATTGTGGTTGTCCAGTTTGCATGCTTGTTGGATTCTTGGTAATGTGTCATGGTTAAAGTAATGTTCAACAACATCAAAAAATTCTGCGTATAAATCTTGTGAGTCTGTTGCACAAAGCTGTTACATGTCCCATTGAAAAGTCAAAATCTATGGAAATCAGTATAAATCATTCTTGCACAGCCCTACGTCATTGCTCATTGTTTACACTGGCTTTCTTGAATCAATCTATTTATGAATATGATATCATTGTTCATGTATCCCTCCATCATGCTCTGTCGAACAGGCCAAACCCGTCTCAAAGGTAAGTCCATATTTCACAAAGTTGTATGCCTGCATTCCTGACATTCCAAAGCCCCTGATTCCTCCTCATGTATTAGCACTTAACAAACCATCATGTGATTTGTCCCAACAATTAACCATTTCACCTGGTTTGAACTGGTGTACCGCTGCATGCCAATGTTTATAGACCCTTTTCTGTGGTGGACCCGATAAGGCCTTGGTATGTGCAGCCTGGTATGTGCATGCTTTTGTTCAGGGCAAACTCTGATATGAGTAAGCCAAAACTTTGGCATTGAAGTATTCAAAAGTTTGAATTTACCAGATGAACTGCCAGTGATTACCAAATGAACAGCATACAACACTGCATAGTTGAGAAACTGTATCCTGACCACACTTTAGATAGTACACCATTGTATGTCCTATCCTGGTATCTCCCCCCCCCCCCCCCCCCACCTCCACCCCAACCCCCATTATTCATAAATTAGGCTTCCAAAGCTCATGCCATATTCATATCAGCATGTTGTACTTGTTTAGCAGGTGAACTTGTCTTTCATGGAACTGGGAAGAGAAAAAGGAATAGAAGTAACAGTATAAATAGATTTTTAACCACAAAGTTATTCAGAGATTCATTGGGTAATCTATTTTTTTTTTTACCTTTTCAAACTCTATCGGTGTCTTGAAGGGATGTCATTTCATAATTTTAATTCTTTTCCCATTCACACAAGGCGTATCCTATACAGTATATCACATTCGCTTTTTTTATGAATTATGAATTTAATTTTTGTGTACTTTAAAAGTTGAACTTTTTTCCAGTGCATGAGGTATTGTTTGTGCTCAGTTGAGGAAGATAGATTTTATGTGTTTTAATTCTGTGAAATCGAAACATAAAATAATGTTACATAATATAACATAACAAGCAAAATGTGCTTTTATTTTTCACTGGTTTCATGTTGCTGGAAAAGTGTGAAAAATTTCGACACCACAAACATTTTCTCTTTTACAGTATATTACAACAGCTCACCTTTCTATAGGCAGAATAACTGGGTTTTCCATCTTCCAGATGAAAAATAAAATTTTATGGTAATTTTTTTATCATTCAAATTATAGTTATGTCTTAACACTGAAAGAATATATTAGCATTATAGCAAATTCAACGAAGTAGAGTCGCAATGTAAATGAGATAACAAAATCAACATGATTTGTAGTTGGTTTGGGTGTATGTGAATACGGCTTATATTTTAATACCATCATCATATACACAATTAGATTTGTCACCATGGGTGTAAGTTACTTCACATGGAGCGTGGAATGTGGTTTTGCATGTTATGTACGTCATCATCCCACTTTTACCACAATATATGGTTTGAATATCAACCACAGTGCACCACCACAACAATTTGAAATTGGCACAACATATTTTATCACCATGACATTTGTTTCATTTGATGGATGCCAGTATAACCAAGCTTGTGCTGTCTTCTTTAACATATCACCAGTTATTGAGTACATGTGGCAGAAGTCTAAGTCTTGAATACAGCGAAATAGTTTTAGATAGACTGTTCAGAACATGTTCTGATCTGTTGATCATGTATTTTGCAGCATATTATGAATAGTGTTTACTAGTACATCTTAAACCAAGATACAAAAGCTTGCAGGGGATAAGCAAGTGAAAAGATGGTGGACACATGGATTAACATTGTGTATAATACAGTCTGTACACCCCACCCCCAAGTATAGACAATACTCTATCCTAGCATTTAGTGGTCAAAATCTTCTTTTAAAAATTGTTCTTGGAACTGTATCAGTGCTTACACATAGTTTCTTGGCATCATCCAAAAGTTCACACAGTCTGAAATTTTAGATGTAATTACCCAAAAAGAAAAATGGTATTATTTTGAGTTTGTTATCAAAGTGACTAAATGTCAGGAGCAACTAGCAACAAGGATCGGTTACACACGAGAGAAAGTTCGTAACTTGAATCATCATTGTAATGATGATTGCAATTTGTCTTTAGAATTGTCGGACCTTAGACACGTTCGCTCGAAAACTGTGATTAGAATTCGAATTCTCGAGCGAAGGCGTTACGTAATCCTTGGTGACTTGTCAATCCAAACAACGAGGTTCTGTAGCGCGCGCTTTCATACTAGCTGGCTCAGCGCAGCTCAGCCTCAGCTCAGAAGTGCTTGAAAGGTCACGTAAGCTCCGCCCCTCAAAAGAGATTTTGGAGGTCAAGCAGTACACATGCAAATTTCGCACCGTAATTTGAGTGAAACTTCACTGGAATTCACATCCGGACTAGAATTTGAATTCGTGATTGTGATTAGCATTCATGATTCTAATTTGCTTCCACACGTGCTAAAAATTCGTCATTAGAATTATTTTTCACTGGAATCATCATTCAAATGATGAATTTTTGACCGTGTGTAACCGCTCAAAATTATCCATATTATGTTATATTACTACTATCAAGAGACCTACAGCTATTATCACTTCCATCACTACCATTGCCACCACCATTGCCACCACCATCGTCATCATCAGTACCACTACTAGCTTGCAGTGACTCCATACTCTCAATATTTGTGTACAAATGTCCTACAAAGTTAAAGGGACTGTACAGTACTGGTTGAGGTGGGGATTCATGTTTTGCACATTCCTAAGTGAGATAATGAGAAACCTCATATGAAATATGAAAGAGCATGTAATTTTAAGAAGGGTTCAACGTTTATTTGATGAAAATTGGTTTTCAAATGGCTGAGATGTCCAAAAAAAGTGATAATAATAAAAGGCGACAGGCCACAACTTTATTAGGATCTCTTTGTTTCACCTTGTTTTTGGATATCTCAGCCATTTCAAAACCGATTTTTATCAAATAAACTTTTGATACCCCTTAAAATTGCATGCTCCTAGACATCTCGTAGAGTGGTTTCTGAATATCTCGCAAAACGTTAAAAGCTAAATCCTCACCTCGACCAGAACTGTACACACCCTTTAATGTTCACATATGTC
The DNA here is from genome assembly GCF_040938485.1 of Diadema antillarum. Classification (NCBI taxonomy): domain Eukaryota; kingdom Metazoa; phylum Echinodermata; class Echinoidea; order Diadematoida; family Diadematidae; genus Diadema; species Diadema antillarum. The sequence goes on along the minus strand of NW_027270970.1, from coordinate 445,104 downwards.
CACTTTGCAATTTTCTATATCTATTAGACACACAAATATTTTTGTGGGTCACAAATGTTTTGTACATTATATGCTCTACAATCATGTCAGCATGAGAGTATTATAATATTTCAGCTCCTTGCACAAATATGAACAAGATATAATTGTAGTATGACTGTGATCCAACATAATGAGCATAGTTATACTTGTAGGTACAAACTTAATTTGGTTTAAAATTGAAGTTTTTTTTTCTTTGTTGGAAACAATCATATCATTGAAGAAATGTTTTGTCTGGTATGAACATTGTTGGATTGCTGTGTACCATAAATTATTTAGTGTGTATTAGTATACTACTCTTTCACAAGTATACTCACTCAAGGTAATCAGTAATTTTGGTGTTTTGAATATTAAAGGGTACACAGGGAATTATAGATACTACTCTCTGTTAATATTGTATGCATCCTACTTTACATCAGATCTTTTTGTCTCCACCATAATGGTATGTATTTAGTTGGTTCATTCAAAGAAACACATTTTACATTTTGGTGGTTTGGGCTTTGAAACTCATTACTATTATGATCAATATTAGCATATGTTCTGTTTTGTGATAATATTATTTACTATTTCTTGGCTATATAAGCTGTATATTGACTGTTAGCATAGTAAAATTAGCTATATATTCATGTTGTTTATTATCCAAAGATTTGTATGATACCAGTGATAAACATTCTAATATTATTAGTAATGCAGTACTTGACTTTATGTATCATGTTATATTCCATGGCACAGCACAATATGAATACATATGAATATAAATAGAAATCATAATGGAGTATACTGCACATTCAGAATATAATTACTACCATCTAAAGAAAGATGCAGTGACAATTTTAGTATTTATCTCAGAGAACAACAAATCATCAGTACTTTGCACAGTACTCAAATTGTGTTAGATACCTATGGTGGAGGTAAAGTAACAAACATTATGTTAAAATACACCCCTTGTGTCCCAGCTACAGAAAGAGGGTAAATGGACGAAATGGTAAAGAGGTGTACATAAGTAGGTGTTTGCAGGTAATTGCACTTCATATCACACTCATGGTCACCCAATATCATAATGATTACCTGGTACACAATTACACGTTGATGTATGTGCACATTATACTATGTGTTATAATTCTATATGTTGAGATCATCTGTGGGCTTACAGAGGTTGTCCTGTATTTCATTGTATGCAACTACAATTTAAGCATGTTCCAATGTAATATGAATGACAGCTTTGATGTAGCAAAATTTTCACTAGAGGATCATTTACAGTACCACACTTATGCTTGTAGAAGATTGCAATGGCAACTAATTTGTTGTTTCATTTAATGGAAATTTCTAAATACCTCCACCCCAGTAGTGATTGTTTTTGAATAAATCTCTCAGCAAGATTATTTTAATTGTACTAGTCTTTTGTAAAATAATTAGATTTTGTTTCCAAGTGAAATATGTTCAGCGATGTAGGGGATGATGAATTCCTGTAACAAATTGTGTACGGGGGAGTGGGGGGGGGGGGGACTGGAGTTGACTGTCCGAGTTTTAAAGTTTAGCAGCTGTGAAAAGGGAAGAAAAACAATCCTTGCAAATGTGTATGCATCCTGATTTGATAGTTTTCTCTTTTTTTGTGGCCATGATTTCATTGTAAAACAAATTAAGTGAGACTAGTGGGAAAAGTCATGCCCCTTTTTGTTTCATACATATGTACCAAGTGGGGTCTATTCTGTGTCCAAGCATGGACCTATAGGTCCATGGTCAAAGCAATGGGCTGTTTCAGCATTGTTATTTTCTACACAAATCATCGCCACAGCAGAAAGTACACCTGAAGCCAGTAGTTTCAACCATTTGCAGAAAAGTCACTACCCCTTGACATTTGGCAAACAAGCGCAAAATTTATGTTGGCTGAAACATAAAATTTTATAAGCTGTTTAAAATTCATGTTTCTTTTTTGGCGTGTTGCCTCCATAAAAATGGGTGTGTGTATTTGATATATGCATTTATGAATTTAACATAACTCTTTTACAAGTGACTGGTTTTAATGAGTTTCAGGGATACTATAAAATATAATGGTGTCTGGTGTCACTGTGCAGTATTGAAACCATCTGCTTTGTGTCCGTAAACTACAATTAACCACACCCATCCATATTTATTCCTTTGTCGGCTGGGGGGGGGGGGGGATGGACTTTGAATGTGAGTTCTGTGTGTGCTTGCTTGCTGTAATGTAATTATGAATTAGTCTGCAATAACTTCCCCCCAACACCATCTTTAAGGTAGGATCCCCAAAGTTAGGATGTAGATACATCCATCTATCCATATATGTGAAGTTCTAATGTGCCATCCCAATTTATAATCATCCTATAAATGAAGTCAATCTTCTTTTAATAGTTCTACAGAATTTGCAAAATGCTCAATGATATGTTGCTGGTCGCCAATGTTGGTGAACTTTAATGTACAATTGTATGTAGCTTTGTCTTCCATTAAATAAGAAATGTAGCTTTGTAAGGGAACTATAACCCTTTTCCTGTGTTGAAAGTGTGTTGAAAATTTAGGGTGAAAAGATTTTTCAAATGTAAATGTAAGCACACCGCATGCCTACTTCCCATCAAACAGCTCAGTACAGCCATGTGTTCCAGTCACCCAGAGTAGTCACAAGTGAATGAAAAGATGATGATGCAAGGAATTTATCCACAGTTTGCTGTACAGAATGTTGTGCACGAATGAATGATACTTATTCATTGTAATGACAAAAGATGTATATGAGTATGTGTTTATATCAACTCATCTGCATCAACCTGCATGTACAGCCCAGTCTAATACTAACTCCAGTGAATATGGTTGTCAATAGTGTAGATGTTACTAAAGTTACTTTTTCTTGACTGGACGAGTTATTTGATTTTTGTTCTTTACGCGAAGAGATGTAAGACGCAATGAATAGAAATACAGCACAAAGAAGTGTCTTAAGAAGTATCAAAATAAATGTTAAGAACAGAAATGTGATATAGACGACAAAGTAAAATGGGTGATTAACAAAGTGTTCAGTCAGTGGATGTGGGGATATTTAGTACAAAACCTTGTTTGATGAGGTAAATTTATACAAATTGTGATTAATGCATAAGATGAGACTGTCATAAGCCATTGCTTGAAGTGATAGCAAAAAAAGAATACATCTGGATGTACAAGAAAAATGTAGAGGATTTAGAAAATAAAATGTCATTGTTTTAAAAACTCATAAAATCTTCAAGGGCTAGTAAAAACTTGCAATAATTTTCTCTTTCTGTGATTTTTTTTTCTTCATATGTTTAGTTAAAGTGCTATGGATATTAAACTGTTTATGATGACTACAGAATGAATGATATGGAATGATTTTTGTTATGATTAATACCTGTCTGATGTTATTTCACTCCCATCTTTCCTTGCATAGTCATTACACATACTCTCACTTCTGTGTGATGGATGTTCTTAATCACGCTTTTTTGCAATGAATGAGTATCGGTACCATGGTACTCCTTAAAGTATAGTGCCACTACATGTTAAGATGACTCTTAACTCATTGAAGACTAGTCGAGTGTATTCAGGCAGGTGTCTCTAGGAAACATGTGTTATAACAAAATCAGCTCTTCCTCAGTAGGTAAAAATGGGTTAATTCAGATGAACATTAGAAGCTTTGTTATTCTTGAAACATGTAGTGGTACCATGGTACCGATACTCATACATTGCCAAAAAGCGTGATTAAGAACATCCATCACACAGAAGTGAGAGCATGTGTAATGACTATGCAAAGAAAGATTGATGTGAAATAACATTAGACAGGTATTAATCATGACAAAAATTATTGCATATCATTATCATTCATTCTGTAGTCATCATGAACAGTTTGATATCCATAGCACTTTAACTAAACATATGAAAAAAAAAACACAAAAAGAAAATGATTGATTAAGCTACGGTGTCTTAAGTTTTTACATTGAAACTGATATTGTTGCAAACATAGAGTAGATTAGGTCATGGTTTTAACACTCTGCAAGTTTTCTCATGTATACTCAAGTCTTCACTAAATTTAAAATAAAATAAAATAATGAACAAATTAAATGTAATGTAAATTTTACATTTTTACTGTGCACTAAAAAAATTGATTGCTTTCAACTTGACTGTAGGGCAGGATTTTACTTTAAAGGGACTGTACAGTACTGGTTAAGGTAGGGATTAATGTTTTGAACATTCCTTAGTGTGATAATGAAAAGCTTCTTATGAAATATGAAAGAGCATGTAATTTTAATAAGGATTCAACGTTTATTTGATGAAAATTGGTTTTCAAATGGCTGAGATACCCAAAAAAGTGCTAATAATAAAAGGCGACATGCCCCAACTTTATTAGTATCTCTTTGTTTCACCTTGTTTTTGGATATCTCAGCCATTTCAAAACCGATTTTCATCGAATAAACTTTTGATACCCCTTAGAACTGCATGCTCTTTGACATCCCATAGAGTAGTTTCTGAATATCTCACAAAACGTTAAAAGGTAAATCTTCACCTCGACCAGAACTGTACACACCCTTTAAGACTGACAAGCTATAATGTCTGCAGTATGATAGATCGCTTCCTCCACTTGGTAGTTAGGAGAGAAGCTTCACTCTCACATCAAGTTTTTTTTTTTTTTTTGCAGTTAATCACCCAGATCTTTAACCCTCATGATCCTGGAGACAGTTCAGTTTCTTCTTTGTAACTCTCAACTGCCAGCAATTGGCAGCAAAGTGCTTAAAAGTTCTAGTGCACGTCAATGACAGTTTGCAACAATTTTATCACTAGGTGTCTCTTCTATGATTGTTTTTCCCACTCTAGAGAGAGCATGACATTCACTTGCAAGCACTGGCCGAGCTGCATCAGAGAGTTAAACCTCTTCCTGGTAAGTACAACCAGTATCTTCTCAATTTTGTCTCACCATTTACAGTTTGCTATTTTGAAGATCTGTTGAATCTGAAAATGAATTGCTGTAAAAGTGGATATTTTTGCCCTCTGCCAAGTAAGCTGAATTTTGCCTGTTCTTAATTCTGCAGATTCAAGACATTACGTACTGGTACATATACTGGTACAAGCGAATATGTTCTTGTGCTTTTACGTAGTGCTAGTTTTTGGTTGTGGGAAATGCCCCCAAATTTCCCCTTTTAGAGTAAGGTTTGTTTTTAGAAGGTTTGTACAACGTAGATCTGAAAAATGAAGTATGGTTCATTATTCTGAAGGTTTGCACACGCTTTCTTTTCATTTTTGGATTAGCAAACCTTTAGAATAATGAACTTTATTTCATTTTCAGATGAACACACCTTTCGGAATAAAGAACCTTATTCCATTTTTGGAATAATGGATGTTTGCTGCAAATTTTCTCATTAACAAACCCTATTTCATTTTCATATTAACAGTTATCTAGGTATAGGGAATATGTATGTTTCAGAATAACAAACCTTATTAAATCTTTGGATCAGCAAACCTTGGGAATACTGAGCATCACCCTGTCTTACCAACTTGCTGAAATGCAGCATGTTCAAAATTCGGCTTTTCTGGTCCTCTGTGGAATGTATTTGTTTCACATTATCAGCCCTCTTCTTTAAAGTCTTTGCTGGATACCAGTTTCTAAAAGAACACAATTCAAAATTCTACATCACGCATGAAGAGCTACGCATTCTTTGGCTTAAAAATACTTGCAAAAATTTGTTTCAGAATATGTCCCTGACCAAAATCTCAGCTCATCTAGGACTGAAAAGTTAACAATGCAAAGAACTTTCTCAACTGGGAGAAAAAGACTTTATTCCTGCAGCCTCATCTCTCTTTTACTGAGGATCCGATCAGCAGAATCCATAGTAACGTTTTAACAGAATTTAAAGTTGAAATTTAAACTTATGTTCACATCTTCTTTGGTTAAATATTTGTTTGATACATTATATATTCTACCTCTCCCTTCTTGTTTTTACATAATACATTGCTCTAATTATGCCCTTCTGCCCCTCAGAACAGCTCACTAGATCAATTTCACAGCACAAATGCTGCATTTGTCATTATTATCATAATTTCTTAATTTACTACCAACAATGAGGTATTATACACCAGAAAGGACTGATGTCGTGTTTATGCATACTAGAAGGAAGTGGAACTCATCAAAAAAAATTTGTAGCTGCACGTAGGAAATTAACTACTTCTCCATATGTTTTATAACCCTGGTCATAAATGTTTGATCTGAGATCTGTTTATCACTAATGACATTGTATAATCTCACATTAAAATTGTTTGTAAGTGGTCATAACTGCATCATTTATGAGTTGCCTATGGTCATGAATGTAACGTGCAAAACTTCATGGGGTAAGCACGTAACATATGATATAACCACTGGATGAGATAACTGAAATTATAGCTTTTGATAATTGTGCATTATATTGCGAACAAAATTGAACAGGTGTTGCCATCTTCAATGTAGATGACAGTTTAGAATTTGTCCCCTGGTTACATGAGGTTATTCCCATTTAAGCGGAAGTTCAGTAGTTGCAAAGATGTGGTGCATTTGATATTCAACTACTTTATATATTTTATTACTAACTTATGGGAGGAATGAAAAATATTACATGTACTGATGTAGAATAATTGATTTCCAATTTTGTGACTTGGAGCCGACGGCCTTTTTCGCGGCATGAAATTTTTGCGAGTTGCCTCTAACATTTAATGCATCTAGTGTAAACAAGAACTTTTGCTTGCATTTTTAATTTTGTGAATATTGGCTCTCGCGAAATTTGCAAAATTAAAATGTATGCTAACATTCCTCATTTTACAATATGTATCAGTAGATGAAGAGTACTATTTTTTTTTTCTACCGAAACATCCAATAATGTGGAATTCCTTTTCGCTTTGTAATCATGTAAGCATTCATTGAAATTGAATAGGAGTCATTTATTAATGCAGAAGTTTAAGGTGTAGTAAAAAAAAAAAATCGCTTAGATATGTTTGTTGTTAACATGTTCCGATGATTATATTTTTAACCCATTGTAGACTAGTCTTGAGTATTCTTGGGCTTGGGTAAAATCAGTCCGTCTTCAAGCCTACAGCTACTGACTTTTCATATTTATACGAAAGTGAACTTTGAATTCCACCCGGCAACAGTTTCTTGTAGTTGTAATCTGTTTTCCTGTTTATAAGTCAATGTGTTTTCCTGTTTTTGTCAAATGTGTTTGTGTGTTTTTTGCATTTGTGTTGTATATTACTTTGTATGTATTGTTTTGAATAGCTAAAAATATGTCTCTTTTGTATTGGTATTAATTACTGTAAAACAAAGAATGTTTGCATGCATTTTAATTTTGTGACTTTTGCGAGAGACAAGAGTCTTGAAATTAAAATACATGTGGAAGTTCTTGTCTACACTATATGCCTTGACTGTTAGAGGTAACCTGCGAAAATTTTATGCTGCGAAAAAGGCCGTTGGCTCCAATTCGCGAAATTTCATGCCGATCGTGTTTTACAGTATCGTGTACAGTAGCTCTCTGTGAACCCAACTAAAAGAATGGAGTCAACTACATGACCCAGAATTGCTAGTGTGGAAGTCTTTACATTCATTGTACAAATAGCAAAACAAGCCAAGAGTAAGACCAGTATACGACTGGTTCCCGATGAACGCACTAGTAACACAGCCAGAATCTCAGTAGGGAATGCCAGTGGTAGATGTGCATAGTTTGTACAAACTGTACACGTTATATCCTCTGCTATGTCCGGAACTTTTCAACCGTGCAATTCCACCTTCAGATGAAGGGAGGGTCACCCTCCTTTTGCTAAACCTTGTGAGGACTCGTCATTTTTTTTCCCCTCTCTCTCAGTGGCATTATTTTGTGTGCCTTACCACGCATGACAGCAAGCTCAAGAATAGGTCCTATTGCTAATGTGAAGGTTCGGAATTGCTTGCTTCCATGGTAGAATACTCACCACAACCATATATATACAAACAGACATGCCAGTCACTTCTCTCTCTTTTTGGCCAACAAAATGTAGTATCTCTGAGATATGTTCTCGCTGCTTGGTTGCAATATCCTTATATTCTAAATGTTTTCCAGTTTCTTCTTTCTTTCAGTTTCTTTGTTTTTTCCTGTCTGTGTGTCTGTCCCTTTGAAGGCAGAATTTACCATTTGCAGATGAAACAAAAACTCAGCTTTAGTGCTTCAAAATATTTCTAAAATGTGAGTTACAGTGTAGGCAAAGAAACAACCAATGTAGCAATGTTGATAAGAATATAATCAATGTTAAGTATTGTTAAATATACAAAATGTGAACAATAGTTATAATAAAATTGTTTCAGGACTAAACTGTTGCCAGTTATGGTTTCTAAAGAACAATAATGATATCACTACTTGCAAATTTTTATATGGTAGGATGTTTTGTGATGCAGCGGACCTACACATATGCATCAAATGTGATAACTCAAAGTTTTTTTAAATCACTGCTCCCAATGGTAAACAGTATCTTTAATTTAAAAAAAACAACAAACTGTAATCAGGTATTTGAGTATCTTGTGTGCAGAAACATTCAGTCTGCATTTGTATGGCTCTTTCAATGTCTTTTTTTCTCTGCGTCACTCTAGTTTGTGTCTCTATGTTGTATACCTCTCTTACAATGATGGGAAAGATTATAATGTAATATGTGTATTTCTCTGTCTCTATCTCCGCACTATTTGTCTTTCCTCTTTTGTGTGTGTACATTGTGACTCTTATACATTTATCAATCTTCTATTTTATTTATATTGTCTTTGAATTTCATCATTGCAAATGAAATTTAGATTGGGTTGATTTCCCATCACAACCAGTTCTTTGCATGATGATTTCAAGATTATTTGGCTATTGAATTCTTCCTTTGCTAGTCTACTAGTAATGGAAATGCTTTTAGTAATTTAATTTAAAAGTGAGTTTTCAGTTTTATCCAAATTGTGATTCAGTTTGACTCTAGTTGTACATGCACACAAATGCAATTGTCTTATTAGGCAGTCTGTAACAAGGTAGTTTCTAAGTGTCTAGAGGCCTTCATACTGCAATTCTTAATGACCTTTATAGAGGATGCCTCATGGCCAGTAAAAAAAATTCATAAATTTGCCGGTGGATGATGTCACTGCTATTAGAACTACTCGACACAGTGTAGTATGCACGGTCAATCAATAGAAGTAGGCCTCAGTGAACTCAAGTCCCGCCTTCCCCCTTTTGTATTGTATGAGCCAAGAGAAATGGATTCTGTAGGAAGTCAATTCATAATTCTACGCATTCTTTGCATTGCCCACTATGTTTGCACGTTTCGAAAAGTCAATAGATGAAAAAAAAAATGGAAAAGAAAGAGGGTCAATGGTACGATAAGATATGCCCTTCCTCTTGCAGAAAAGGTTTTATTTTGTAGTCAGATGGGCTTTTTATAGCATTACCACAGTCTGCAATGGCAGTTTATTGAACTGAGCAATGCTCTGCGCTGTGTTTGGTCTCAATTTTAATTCATGGATTGGGGGAATGGTTTTCTTGCAACATAATGTTTTCCGTACTGCTGTAAAATTTTTGGTGGAATTGGAATGTATTTGAATGACCAACTCAATTTGACTACATGGCTTTAGACACACCGCCACTCTCAGGGATTCGGTGGGAATAAATCTTGTTTTTGTAACTTGCAACTACAGTATTAGGATTGATAGATTGTTAGATATGCTCAGAGCATGCTTACACTGTAGATTGAAAGTAAACATTTATTGTTGATTTTTACCATTCATGCTGAAATGTGCATTTAAAGGATCAGTCTAAAGATATGTGATGAAAGCAAATCAAGCCAGAAGTTGTATTGTCGTTTGTTACATTTTCTATCATTAGAGCCTACAGCAAAACACCATGATATCACAGGATGATCATTGATAAGGGGTGCCTAAAAATGTGCATGACAACCTAAATATTCCTTTCATTTTAAATGCTTTTACTGAAAGTTGATGACATAGTGAATATTAGAAAAGTTAAAAAAAAAATAGTTGGATATGTTTGAAATCTCAGTAAAAGCCTTACTTTTCTTGCCTAAAGATCTTTATTTTTCAATTACCCCCATTCACATGGGTCAGATGTTAAAAACGTGAGGCTGACATAGCACCATAAGAGTATCTAAAACTTGTTGCAAGTGACCTGCTCTAGGATCCTGGACCTAGGTCACAAGGGATTTCATGTATCATATATCAAGCAAAATTATGTACTATAACAAAATTTGTATGCCTCTGTTTTTCCATCAAAGATGATGAAATATCAAGGTTTGGACCACCCTGTATTAATGTGATAGAATTTAACAAGGATGATACAAACTTTCACCATAGTATGGTTGACTGAAGCATAATGCTACTATAAAGATATGTGTGAAATTTGAATAGTTAGATATTAGTAAATTCGGTCTGTTGGACATATATATATATAAATATATATATATATATTTTTGGTAATTACTAGCAGAGTACAACCAGCACGTTGAATGGTGGTGCTTCTATACCTGATCTGTAGATCACACTAAGATATGATCTTATCTAGAATCAGAAATTATAACAGATGAATAGAGGATAGATATTTGTTTATTTTGTCAAAATGAGAATGGAACATAGCATTCTTGAAGCTGAATTATGAGAGAGATATAGGTTAAATATTCTTAATCTTAGTCCTAGATCCTAGGTCCCAATGCTATAATCCAACTGAAAAACCAATTATGGTTCACTGCAAATTGTCCTAGCCAGGTATTGGACATTGGCTAGATATAAAAGTCAACTGATATAATTAACCATAGACATCCGAATGTTTCTCCTTATGATCCTAGATTAACAGAATACCAGCCCTGTGACATAATCAAAGAGCTTTTGAGGATGTTAATACCTCATTCTGCCAAGATGGTTGTCTATTGAGAGTTGAAACTACTTTTGAAAGTGCCTCACAAGTATCTATTTGCAAAATATTATGCTTATGAAGTACATGACATAAACAGTATCAAATATTAAGGTGACTATCAAAAGAAGATTCAAATATCACATGTAGAGATGTGAGAAAATGCAGAGTTCTATGCTTGCATTACATCTTGAATTATTTGATTATTACAAATGTACAATCCAGGATTTAATAATGACCTCCTTTCCATGCGACCTAAAATGCTATCAAGTATCAATGCAGTGCTATACCTACACGGAAGAAACTTGCTGTAGGAATAAGTTCTATATGTTTTGACTTTGTTATCAGCGAATGATGAATGGAGATTATGATCATAATCAAAATCTTGAACTGGTTCCTTCAAATATTCTCATAACTGGTATGCAAGCTGTAAACTTGCCCAGGTTTGTTGAAGTATCTTGACACCATATGCCACTCTCTAGAGTCCTGAGCAAATTCTCAGAGGATTTCCTGTATCAACACACTTATTGTTTGTACTTTGAAGCAGCAAATCATTTTCTCTTATCAAGCAATGGGCAAGACAAATATCACATGTTGTTTGGTGAATTCTAAAAGGTCAGACCCAGTTTCTCTTATGATTTTTTTTTTCATCTGTTTGAACTATAAATTGAAGTGACACATATGTTATAAACTTCTAGTTGAGTGTGCTCAAATTTTTATTTAGCTTATGTTTGTTTGACTGCCATCATATCAGCTTATTTATCAATCTATTTTTTAAAACATTTCCCTGTATTGTCCTTGAGTCCATATACCATTTGGAAATGCCCAATAAAACTCCACTGTGGATGTGAAAAGGAAACCTGAAATCATGGATTTCTAGTCCTCTGCTCATTAAAGATTTGTGTTATATGTCAGTCAAGGCCTGACATTAGCAGTGGCCTGATATTGATGTAGGGCCATCAAACAAACAAACAAACAAACACACACACACACACACACACACACACAAACAAACAAACAAACAAAATTTTTGGTTGCCTGATCAGACAACTAAGATTCGGAAATAGATTACTATGTTTGCTTTATTTAGTACCATTACATTTCTTTTTCCAATACATCTTCTTTTTCTGAATCGTGATTTCAGTGATATCAGTGATTTTAGTGGCCCAAATGGGCAACCACAGAAAAAAAAAGGTTATTGTTGAGCCATGTGTTAGGTATTCTAATAATAATAATAATAATAATAAACCATATTTTATGGCGCATATCACAGAATAGATTAATGTCTCTATGCGCATTAAAGGAAAAGGAAGTAATAAATAGAAATAAGAAATTCTAAAGTTGGTATATGAGGTTAACATGTGCACATACTGTATATTTAATACTGTGATGAGAGCAATGAAACTGATCTTGAAATCTTGAGTGATTTTTGGTTAATAATGAGCAGCTGATCAGTCACTTGTGAGAGATTTATTGACTCCTCCTGCTGACTGTCATATGGTATGGTTTAAATGCAATATTCATTTTTAGTCTTTACAGAGTGAATTTGCTGTTAAGGGCATGTAAACTGTACATCATTGTTTGTAGAATTTTTGTATAGACAGCATGGTTGAAATGCAATGTGAATAATTTTGTTGTTGTTGTCTTAGATGGAGATACATTGTATCTTTTGTGTGAATAAAAATTAAAATATGATCATATTTTATAGAAAGCACTCTCATGTAACAATATGGAAGCATTGAAGTAATATGAATTAAATGTGAACGTAACTCAAGAAGAAAAGCTGGAAGAGTATATAAGGAAAGAATAAGTTTTCAAATCAATCAAAATGCGATATATTCTGACTGCATTAATTGTGAATATTTCCTTTATAATCAACATCCCCATCCCCAATAAACTTTTACAAAATACAGTGAGCTACAGGTTACAGATAAAGATAAAGTTAAGTTACAGTTAAAGATAAAGCTGAGCATGATGTGTACAAGTCAATACACATGATGTGAGGATTTACCGTACATGCATTTCACATGCAGCTCTTCATATTTGTCATTAAACACTGATACTGTCTAATTGGTGCTATGGGTAAACTGATACTTAAGGTGCATGGATACTTTGGTATGTCGTAATAGCAAAGGGCAGTTGGACTGTAGTACAGTGTATGCTTGAAGAACTGTACACAGTCAGGTTGTAAGGTGCTGCCAGAGTTATCAAGTTTTAAAAAGAGGCTTGGGCCATTGTCGAAGGAAATCAAAACTGAAACTGGAACTGAAACTGAAATTAACATTTGTCAGAATGTCTGACCATCAAGTAGCTGTTCATTCAATATGGACCCCCCCCCCCACAAAAAAAAAAGAGAGATTAAATTCTTGGCTAGTGATGAAATTTTAGTTGATTTCTGACATTAAGCAATGCTTTACCTTAAGACAAATAAAATTTGGTACGAAGATTGCCATGTAGGCCTACTGTTGTTTGATTACTGACAGCAAATATCAAATAATAGCCATGAAGGGTTTTACATTTTCAAATGAACTTGTGTGGAAATGTGTGTAGAAATACTGCATTATGGCAACAAATTTTGTTTTAAAGTATTACTTGGGTACCTAAGGGGGGGTCACCGTGCATCCCCCCCAGGACTCCTCGAAACTTACATTTTCAGGATCCTCATGACATACCAAAACATAATCAAGATGTTAACAGGAACGAAAAGTGGCTGTTCTAGGTGAAATTTAATGTATTCTATTGTTTTTCATAATTTCTTATGTATTTCTGTGTTTTTCAACTTTTTCAACTTTTGTTTTTTCTTTGTTTTTCTATTGGAAATTGTCACTGACCACTTTTCTACCATATATAGCACAAAACTAATCAATGAAAGTGATTAATTGTAAAAATAATCAGGTTTTCATGACTTTCATGACAGAGCACTGTTTTCCATAGGAAATGTACACAAAAGCACAAAATTGTGCCCGTTTTGGGGGGACATTCCGTTACAATAATGGGCGTGACTTCGCAAAAGTATACGCGGATGTTGCAAATTTGGTCTCAAAAGTTGTGCGAGACTTGACCAAACAAAGTCAAGAAGCCTCGCGACAGATTTATAGTGCGAAACTTCGAGGGGGGGGGGGGGGGGGCGTCCTTATGTATGTATGTAATATATATGTGCTTACATGTAGGGCCTACATAGTAGGGTACCTAAGGGGGGGGGGGTCACGTGCACCCCCCCCAGGACTCCTCAAAACTTACTTGACTTTGTCTTGTTCAAGTCTCACGCAACTTTCGAGACCATATTTGCAACTTCCCCACATACTTTTGCGAAGTCACGCCCATTTTTGTAACGGAATGTCGTCCCAAAACGGGCACAATTTTGTGCTTTTGTGTACGTTTCCTATGGAAAACAGTGCTCTGTCATGAAAGTCATGAAAACCTGATTATTTTTACAAGTAATCACTTTCATTGATTAGTTTTGTGCTAATTATGGTAGAAAAGTGGTCAGTGACAATTTCCAATAGAAAAACAAAGAAAAAACAAAAGTCGAAAAAGTTGAAAAACAAAGAAATACATAAGAAATTATGAAAAACAATAGAATACATTAAATTTCACCTAGAACAGCCACTTTTCGTTCCTGTTAACATCTTGATTATGTTTTGGTATGTCATGAGGATCCTGAAAATGTAAGTTTCGAGGAGTCCTGGGGGGGATGCACGGTGACCCCCCCTTAGGTACCCGACTATATGTAAAAACAAACTGGCATCACCCATCTCAAAATATGTATGTCACATCATATTTGGTCAGTCATGGTCCAGCAGTATTTTTCAATTGAGATTTACTTTATTTGGATTGCACATACACAGAGTGAACAGTATGACCTCTAACATCCCATGAAAGCAGTGGAACTTACCAAGTTTGTAGTTTTCAACATCTGCCATGGCATGTTCAAAATACAGACATACTTTTGCAAGAAAGACACCAAAAATTATGTGTGTAATGGTAAGAGCTGTTATGTGGAATGCTACAGCTGCTTGTGGCTGAGCAAGAACTGGCAGATCAGAGTTTTTACACATTAGTTACGTTCAGACGACAAGCCTTAACCTCGAGGTTAGGAAACCTCTAGGTTAGAGCTTGTAGTTAGGGACCGTGAAGACGCACTCGTAGTTAGCTAACAAGAAATCTTATGGTTAGCGCTCTAACCACGAGCCGCTGGGGGGGTCCCCACTCGTAGTTAAGCACCGTGTGGACACAAAAATCAACGCACTCAAAGCGGCAGGAATTTAACCTCGAAGTTTCGTAACCTAGAGGTTAAGATTCGTCAACACGTCGGTCGTAGTTAAGGGGCAAGAGCTTAACCTCGAGGTTAGGGCTTGTCTGGGAACATAACTTATGCAACCTGGTATAAAAAGCACAATTTAGAAATGCAGACACGGGATTAAAAAACAATAGAAGTTCTTTATCGGTCTGAAACCTCTCTTCGATGTATGTGCCATATGGCACTGTCAGTCATGTCTGAGGAGGTTGGCATACAGAGTACACACTGTGTAATAAACCAGATGTAGTATGCCTGTTGTACATAGGAAATATGATTGATACTGTATGTCACCTTCTGGAGGACTAGTAGCTCTAGAATTACAGATTTTCACATTTGTTTTGTCTATTCTCAAGGCTTTTGTCAAAACACTACCTTCATTGTACAACAGTGCTGACAGCATTATAACCATTGTTTGTGAAGCTTTTTATAGGTTGCCAGATAGGACAAATTGCATTTAAAATGAATTTAGCAAGCAATTGTATTGCACGTATATTCATGTTCATTGATTCCAAAATAAAAACCCAAAGTTTGTTATGCATCAAGAGTCATCCATTCTATGAATATTTTAGTTCTGTCAACGACTGATATTTATTCTCTTCTGCACCTCCATATAATCTGGAGCGAAAATCTGTCAACATGCTAGGAGGGCAATGATTATTCTTGTAAAATTATGCAAAGCTTCCGCAAGTATGCAATGTATCACAGCATGTAGGTTTGCTGTCGTTGTTGTTAGAAGTGTTTGACAGGATTTCCCATGGCTGAAGAATCTATGAATATTTGAATTTAAGAATTGCAATTAACAACGGATTGGCATTTTAGGACTATACTTGAAAAACCACTACACAGGTAATGGGGTCCATTTGCACAGGCAAAAACTTGAGTATAAAAATACCAGTGTGTCTTCCTATACACACTTTTAAGATCCAGTAGAGAAAAAAAAGTCTTTGTTCGTAGTGCACCCCCCCCCCCATGACATGCCACTGCTCCTTACTGAGATATCCAAAATCCCCAAACAGTTTTTTTTTCATTTTTTAGGACATAATAATATTGAAAGAAACTGTTCCCTCACTCATACGTTTTTTTAATATTTTTTTTAAATTTTTAATCTTCAAAATTTTGTTTTATTTTTTTTATATTTTTAAATTGACATATAACAGAACCATCCCCAAAAAGTACTCATGCAGCATGATAAACATACATAACTGGTCAACAGTCAGAACGGGAAAACAATGTTTTTATAATGAGTGCATAACTTCTCATTTTAAGAGGCTATAAAGTGTTCTGTTTTGCATTCTAAACTAATTAAAGAAACCAGGTGATCGAAGGAAGGTTTTACATTTTGAAATTTGTGTCTTTTGTGTATTGTGTACCACATAATAATATCAATAATGTAGCTGCTATGCAGTTATTTATTTTTCATTTTTTTTTACCATTATTATTATTTTCTACAACCAAACAAAGAGTCTTTTAAACATTGATAGGGTAATATTTTTCTTCCAAGGAAGGGAGAGTCAAATGACCAACAGCCATTTTTTTAAAAATATGTGAGTATTTACACTAGCAAAACATCAAACAAGTAACAGTAAAAACTAGGGGACATATTTTGGCAGGAAAAAAAAAAAAACCCAAGTTTTTCACACAGTCCCAAATGTGCCAGATTTGTTAGGTGTGATTTGAGTTCCCATGTGGTTCTCATGAGAAAAAGGAACAACAATACTCACCACCAGGTGGCTCACCAAACAACGATTTTCATAACTCCTTTGACCCTTATCCACATATAGCCCTCTTTTGTGTTACTTGCTTAAAGCCACTATTCATCATTTGAAGAAAAAAAAACAGCTTTAGTGCTTCAAAATAGTTCTAAAATGTGAGTCAGGGATTGGAACAACCAACATAAAAATTTTCATTTGTATAATCAATGCTGAGTAGTGTAAATATACAAAATGTTAACAGTAGTTGTATTAAAATTGTTTCTAGAATAAACCATCTACAGTTATGATTTATTGAGAAAATTAGTTATATCCCCATATTTTCATGGCTTTATTACAAATTTTTTTATTTGGTGGGATGTTTTGTAATACAACTGAACTATACATAATTCATTATATGCATCAAATGTGATAACTCAGTTTTTTTAATCACTGTTCCCTGTAGTAAACAGTGGCTTTTAAGGACCCAGTGGATTAGGATACAACCTTGCTTTCATGTGGTTAAATGCTCTTCTGCATCATGTATATAAATAAAAAAATGGATGTAAACAAAAACTCTGCCATAAATATATCAAACAAACAATCAGCTACTGATTAAAGGAGAATATTTTTGTTCCCTAGTATCCTTATTTGTGCCCTCATATCCTTATTTGTGCAGTTATCATACATGTAAACTTCATTGAATTCTGTTTATTTGAAAAGTTCAGTTTTTTGTTTTTTTTTTTTGTCTCGGTGCATCTGATATGTGATGATGTTTGTTTTTAAGCCAGGTTCTATGATTTTCATGTGATCTTGCTTTGTTTCATCTGAGCAAGCAAAATGTTTTGGCCTTGGCATTATTCTTGAGGTACAATGTGCCATAATAAATGCTGGGTTAAAACATTATGTCAACTAAATGTTTTAGTTCATGAAGAAGACCCAAGGATTTCTTCTTGCCAAAAATATCTTGCCAACTTGTTTATGAACTGAATGTTCATAACAAGAAATTTAATGTGCGAATATATCTTAAATTATTCAATCTGTGACGTAGCCTACCTCTTTTCTGTAATCTATTTATGTAATCTATTTTGTAATCAATGTATGTACAATTTATGTATTTACAGTTTACAAGTCTTCATGTTGTACAATTTGAAATGACTTTTGTTTGATTGTTGTGATGTAACTCGAGAGTGATATTGTCATTGTTGTGCTTTATGATACATTAACATTAAATTGTGTGCTGTTGTGATTATGATTGCTTTGTTTGTTTTTTTAATCAGATCTAATTTCTTTTGAATTTAATGACACTTCAGCAGTAACTTCCAACTGTCACGTATTCGAGAAACCTGCCTTCCCAGATATACAGCAAAAACTAAGTTGACCAAATGAATCACTTCTAAATTGTTTTGTTGATGGACGTGATTTGGTAATATTACAGTATTCTGCCTCTGGAGTGTGACTGAACGTCTATACGTGGATTCTTTCCAGATTTCATTGATGATTTTTGTTACTTTCTTGCTCTCAGACTCTACTGATTAACCCAAATATTATGTTCTTTCTTTTCCTAAGGATTAACAATGTCTAAGAGCTGTCCAGGTACTGTAAAAAATCTCTCTTAAACCTTAGTGTGTCTCCCTTACCATCAACCCCTGTGTGAATTATCTGTTTGCATGTCTGATTACATCGTGTCCTGTACCTGTTTTAAAAATAAATTCATCCATGTCACACACTTTGTGAGTCACAGGAATAGATTTTTAGTCCCCCACCATTAGTTTCATCTCTATCCACTACTCCTGTTTTTCTTTTTAATGTTACACTCATCACAGAAGTGCCTGTTTACCCGATTATTTCAGGAATCATTATATTCATCTGAATTTGAGATAGAGAAAATGAAATACCCACACATCCACTTCTTAAAGATTTCATGGTTCATGGGAGTTAGGTGTGTCTTTGTCGGTATTCCTGACACAGGCTAGATCATCTTCAAGTCAAAAGATGCAAGATAGTAGACTGTGTTATTTGAATGTTTGTATGGTTCAAATGATTTCAGCGCACATTCATTCATTTCATTGTATTTGCTGTGTACTTGTTATTTGCTGTCACATAGTCAGTAGCCCATCACCCTTCTGTGGAATTAAAAGCTCTCATTCATGTAAAAAAATGGTGTACCAGACTAAATTTCCTGAAGCAATAATCAAGTAGCAAGCAAATATAAACCAATCATGTGATGACTGATGATAGAAAATTATGAAGTTTAAAACTCCTATTCCATATTCTGCTCACTGCAATGTTATCCATTTGAGAAAATATCAAAATCTGAGGCATCCATATTCATTTCTTTTCACAAAATGGAAGGTTTAGACCTCCCCACCCAGATTGTTAAAGTTTATTTGTAAAATCGTGTGAAAATTGTCATAAATTTTGAGATATGGTGATTTATAGATGTATGGCTTGTAGTATGTCTTCATTTCAGCAGAGCCCATTTCATGGTTCCTCTCCACATGTTCTTCTAAAAATCTGGTGGCGTGTCCAAAATGTGTGATGTTGATGTCATATGTCTGTGCATCTGTTTTTCTTCTCAGCTCCTGCCTCATTAACTCCGCAATACCTCTCAAAATAAGTCACATGACACGCTTCATCTGGCCAGGTTTACGAGAAACTGACTCGGGGGCTTTGGACACCGAACGAGGAGTGTGCAATTTGCGTGATACAAATTGGCATGGCACCTCATGTGATTGAAATCAAATTAAGAGCCGAGATCCATGGCAGCTGTCGTATCTTGCTGCAATATCAAGTTTATTTCAACTCTTTCATAATGACACTCGTTTCACCAGATAGGAATGAGCTCTGCAAAATATAATGAATAGAAAACTGATAAATAGATAAATGACAGTAAAAACAACAACTAGCGGCAGATGTTTACCATAAGTAATTATGGCTCTCTTGAAAGTTCAAATAACAGAAAAAAGTCCATCATTACAGCAGCTGTTTTTCCCTCTAAATTGCTCTTTTAACTGTAAATGCAATTATTTACAGCAAGTTTGATCTTTTTTGACATGATATCTCCTACATGTTGTCAGTAAAAAGGGAATCCTCCCTCTTTCTCTCTCATGCATCTAAAAAGGGTGAAGTGTTCCCTCCCCACCCCAAAAAATATTCTGAAGGAAAGAATTTATCCCTTAAAGGTCAGTGAATGTTTGACCATCGTATACATTTCAAGAGCATTGCACCATTCTAATGTCAGTTAAACTTACATTACGGTGTCATATTGGCCCATTGCAGGATATGCCTTTTCCCCACTTTTCCTGTTGTACAAACTGTCAATGTGTGCATTTTCTGGAGAGAAATGTTTGTCCAAGGCTACTTTGCAGAAAAATATAAAACATAATAGATACGTCTGTGCGTACACCAAAAAATGAAGTATGGATCACACACTGAGCACCAATTTGCTACATTTATATATATTTTGGCAAAAAAAAACAAAAAAAACCAGCAAAATGCAGCTTGCTGTGATTCACAAGGGCACATGTTCATTATCCACAGCATGAATCCCCACTTCTAATTCTTCACAATGGTGTGCGCGCAGTTCTGCTGCCATAATGCCTAATGGGATTAAAGACTATGATATACACATCGTGTCATTGTTCACGTGTGTGGCATTCACAAAAACAAAAACAAAAATACTATCAAATGTGAGGTTGTTTAGACAAAAAACCAACACAAAAAAAAAAAAAAAAAAAAGCCCACACAAATGATCAGTATTACTGGACCATAAATTCAAGCCTTTATATGTGGAGAATTCTCACATGATGAATGAAGCAGTGTTGTATAGTGCAGTCCATGTTAGGCTTTTGAAGTATGTATGAATGCATAGATGATAATCTGATGCATCCTCCATAGACAGAAATAGAGAACATTAATTCTTTTGATCATATCAATAATCAAATTTATAGATATCGATCAAATGACATGTTAATCATGACCCAAGATGGCTGCGGGTTATATTCATTGGATTATTGTAGAAACTAATCCCATAGCCTGTAGGAACCTACATTTTCTTTTCTTTTTTTAAATTAGAATCACACAGCTGTACAGTTTCAAACACTGTAGCTTCCTGTAAAGCTTTTTTGTCCCCGCCGAACGAGTTCGAGCAGGGGACTATGAAACGGGCTCCGTACGTGTGTGTGTCCGTGTGTCCGTCCGTCCGTGTGTCCGTCCGTGTGTCCGTCCGTGTGTCCGTCCGTGTGTGCGTCCGTGTGTGATCAAAATGTTCAAAATGCTACTCCTTCGCCATTTCTAACCCGATTTTGATTCTGTTTGCTTTATATGATAGCACTACATGGGAGCTTTGAAACTTCTATACAGAATTTCAGTTGTGACCTTTGACCTTGACCTTTGACCTATATTGTACATTTTGCTTCAAAATGCTACTCCTTCGCCATTTCTAACCCGATTTTGATTCCGTTTGCTTTATATGATGGCACTAGGTGAGGGCTTCAAAACTTCTACACAGAATTTTGACCTTTGACTTCTTTGACCTTTGACCTTGATTTTTGACCTATATTGTACATTGCCTACAAAATGCTACTCCTTCGCCATTTCTAACCCGATTTTGATTCCGTTTGCTTTATGTGATGGCACTAGGTGAGGGCTTCAAAACTTCTACACAGAATTTTGACCTTTGACTTCTTTGACCTTTGACCTTGATTTTTGACCTATATTGTACATTTTGCTACAAAATGCTACTCCTTCGCCATTTCTAACCCGATTTCAATTCCGTTTGCTTTAAGTGATGGCACTAGGTGAGGGCTTCAAAACTTCTACACAGAATTTTGACCTTTGACTTCTTTGACCTTTGACCTTGATTTTTGACCTGTATTGTACATTTTGCTACCAAATGCTACTCCTTCGCCATTTCTAACCCGATTTCGATTCCGTTTGCTTTATGTGATGGCACTAGGTGAGGGCTTCAAAAGTACTACACAGAATTTTGACCTTTGACTTCTTTGACCTTTGACCTTGATTTTTTTACCTATGTTGTACATTGGCTACAAAATGCTACTCCTTCGCCATTTCTAACCCGATTTCGATTCCGTTTGCTTTATGTGATGGCACTAGGTGAGGGCTTCAAAACTTCTACATAGAATTTTGACCTTTGACTTCTTTGACCTTTGACCTTCATCTTTTTACCTATATTGTACATTTTGCTACTAAATGCTACTTCCGGCGGGGACATATATTACGCACCGCGTAATTTCTACTTTTCCTTGTTTTTCTTCAAATACCCCTACAAATCTGTTCGTTTCTCTGACTTCTTTCCAAATAACCCTTTCAGTGGTGTGAAGTCTCCTCACAGACTAGCTTCCTTATTGTGCGCTATCCTTGTTTGTAATATTGAAAACAGTGTCAACAAAATTTGCAGTGATGTGCATGTGTGTGGGACTAGGGAGGTGGGGAAACCACCTCATGGGACCCTGTTCAGTTTACATTGGTAGTGCATTGCTCTTAGTGTGCGTAGGTGTGTGCACACAAACAAGAGTCAGCTTTTCTTCCATGCATTCCCCTGGTGTCAAAGGTCATGGCCACCAATGTTTTGTTCCATGTAAAAACATGGTTCTGGGCTCATTGAAGGAAGCCAGTGTAATCATTCAAAATCATCAGTCTGTAAAAAATTGCCTATCTACTTCCCTGCATGATTTCTTCTTTGGGCTCAAGGTAGTAGTTTTAGTGGCTCCCATAAATGGTTTTTAGCTTCTTTGATCCCAGACATTATATGTGTAATTGAGAAACGTCACAACTTTATCCTTCTGAAGACAAGATCTTTAAGATACCAATGAAGTTTATGCAGTGTACATGCTTGTGGTGTAGACAGATCCTTAATGAGTTATATTAGTGTGTTTGTATGTTGTCTTTGTGTGAGTGTAGTTTTAGGCAGTCTTTGAAAGTTTTTCCATGATGTGTGTGATACAGTATCTGAATTCCTGTCTCAAATATTGTTTGATGTTGCCAAATATATGTTGTGGTTTGCAGCTGTCAAACAGAAAGAAGCAAAATCCACTCAAAATGTTTAACAAGCAGACAATATATTCAACACAGACTATTGACCTAGTCAAGATGATACCTCAACAACTTTGACACTCTTTGTTTTATTTCCATCCTAGCCCATTGTAATTCATTTCACAAAACAAAGCTTCATCATCTGCAAAGCCTTCAAGTAAAAAAACAAACAACCAAATATCTGTTGCTAAGTGCTATCATAATTCCTTTGAATATTTTCTCACTGAAGACTAGACAGTCATGATGTGATCCACCTTGCATGCTGAATTTCTTTATCATGAGATCTATGCATAATTTTACTTTCTTTTCTGGTTATAAAGCTGTAAGAACAATGTGACCAGGACTCTGTTGCATAAAAGTTGAGATCAAACATAAGTCCGAAAATCAAACGCAAGCCTGTCAATACTCATATTCTGATTGGCTGATTCTGACTTGATTGTATCTTTTTATTCAGCAAGTCCCAGGTGATGTGTCAGTGATTTCTATCCTGACACTATTGTATGAGACATACTGGTACATCACAATACATGTAGTAGGGCTTTTCCCCGAGACACAGTGATAAAAATTGGATCTACTGCGGGAGACGATAAACAGAAAGGTCTGACTCACAAATGAGCCGGTGCCTGGCCATTATGAGTTTGGTATCGAGTTGAATTATTGATCCTGTACAGGATGACGTCCTCCTATATGGCTGAATGAAAGCAATTTATGTTGGAGTGCGCTTTCTACTTGATATAGCTCGCGCTGTCTGTTTTGGAAAGCTACATCCTGGTATTCTTAGCCATTGACATGTAATGAATCAAAGTATTAAAGGGGAGAAAGGGATTAAGGATAAGAGGGTTGGCTGATTTTCAATACTCGGTCAGTAGTGATTGACATTCCATGTTGATTTATAACATCAGTCTTGATCTTTATATACACTGACCCAGTGAAAAATACAAAATGCATGTCATACTTTCTGTGGAAGTTTTTTATTTTGTGTGTTTGTGTATGTGTGTTACCAAGCATTTTGAGACAGATATGCTACATTGCATTATGAAACTTTCTCAATTTTTTTTTAAATCCTAGAAAAGATATATAATCTGTGAGTGTCAGTTCTTTATGAGTATAGAAGCAAAATGAGGCAAATTGTCAGCTATGTATACCATCATGCAATATTTATACAGTAAAAGCTGGGTTTTTTTACGAATGAGGAGGTCACAGACATTTTATGAGAAACTGTTTCCGCCATTTGACGCCTACATGTAGGCTATCGTAAGTGCACTAATATTCTATTGTGTGGCAATATTTTTGCATGTTAAATTTGCAATCCATCAGTGATTTCGCAAAACCCTCATGAAAATATTCAAACAGCTTATACAGTAATGTATTGTCATGGCAGACTGTTACTTTAAGTGTAACATGAGATGCATTCTGGGACATTAAAGAGTGCACATTTGTTGGCTGCAAAATTCTCAAGACGACAAGACAATGTTACGATTGACAAAGGTGTGCATCCCTATTCAGTCTGTGCTGCTGTTATGTATGGCTCTTTCTTTTCTGCTGACAGTAAAATTCATCCGCCGTGAAAGCAAAACCTGCTTGATTACAATGCAGTGTTGAAAATACATTAGAGTCCGTCATAGAGTGAATTCATTTGTTTTCTCCTGAATAGATCCCAGAATGAATAGAGGGAGAGTGTAATGAAGTGGATAGAATGAGGTGCATTTACATTGGTGGCAAAATACTGCAGGTTTTTGTGCAATATTTCATAATGCAAATGCAAATACACAACAATATAGACCTACACCACAAAATCCACAGTGAAATACATTGCAAAATATTCTGGTACTTATAGGATATGGTGATTCATTCTTCTCATTAATACGCATGCAAGATTTGAGTGTGAATCGTGTCACTAAATACCACAGAGGTGTACATTCTGGTGTGATCTAACACACTTTCTGTCTTATCTCATTAGAGATATGCACAGTACAGTGCTTATCAAAAGTACCACGATATTTAGTGAATGAGAACTGTATCAAGTGAATGACAGTGGTATCCACTAATATTACCATGACATTTCACCAGTGAGAATGGTGCCAACAAGTTTCTGTGGTATTTAATGCAACATTAATTTGAATGTGAATGCACCTATTGTGATGTCACAGAAATTGCTACGTGCCCATAAACACATCAAGGATGATTGGATAATGAGTTACTGTGGTGTGGTGATTATGAAGGACGATGCTCTTTTCCTTATACTTTTAATATCTTTATGAATTACAACAGCAACTGTTTGATCATTCATGCAAGCCCCATTTTTGTACCCACTGTTCCATTGTCTGCATTGTAAAGTCACCTTTAGTGTGTCTGAATCTTGTTCCAGAAGCAAGGTGCATTTTGTTGACGTTGTGAAAATGCATTTGTAAATTCTGCATCTTTTTGCCATTTGATTTATATGTATTTTCAATGATCTTTGTTCAGTTATATAAGGTACTGGTAGCTCAAGAAGCCAAATTCTTTAATGCCTGAAAACTGTTTGAACAAGCAATTCTTTTGACAGAATTCATCTTGTGAAATCATTTTTTTCTTCTCATTTTTTTAGTTCCTTCTCCTTTATCTTCTTCTTTTTCTTCCCTTCCATGTTTCCTTTTTTTTCTTCCATTTCTTCTTTTCTTTTCTTATCCCCTCTTTCTTCCCTCATTCCAATTCTTACCTATTATCTTGTGTCCTTTTTTCTGCTCCTGTATTGGTATATTATCTCCACCTATGTAAATTTCTTCCTTTCATCCTTTTATCTTCCATTTACCATTCCTCTGGCATCACAATTATCTTCCTCTGACATCACAATCATCTTCCTCTGACATCACAATCATCTTCCTCTGACATCACAACCATCTTCTTCTGACATCACAATCATCTTCCTCTGACATCACAAGCACCTTCCTTGACCATGTTCTGTGGTAATCTCTCCATCTGCAGCACATGTGATTGGTCATGCTCTTGGCATGGATGTTCCCAAGGACCCAACTCCTCCTCCACAGCCTGCCTCCTCAAACCAGAGGGCTAAGAGTAAGTATAGTCCACCTCACATCCCCATTCACTCACAGGAACTATCGGTTTTTGCATCACAATTTGCACAAAATGATTTTTCAAAAACCATTAATTTTGTGTGTCTGTGAATGCAGCTGAAGTGATTCTCATCATAACTTGTTTTGACTGCAATGCAAGTAGAAAGCATCACTGCATGATGTCTTGGATCAGAGAAAATAATAACCCAGCTCAGCTCAGTGACAATGCCAATGTTTCATGACTGTGAAGTATAACTCATTACAGATATATTTTTTTAGACCTTGCACTTAAACTTATTCAATCCTTGCAGTGGAAAGCCATTTTTTCTTGTGATGACTGGAATGAGATTTTGCGCTCCAAAAATGAGAGATTTAATGTATTACATTAATTCATATTGCCACTTTTCTTGACTGTCCCAAGAGAAGTCATTGCATCAAATTTTATGTCATATGAAAGATTAAAAAAAATAAAGAATGTATGTCAGTCTAGAGGAAGAGAGGAATTGATTAGATGTCATTGTCATATGGAAATGAATATCCAGTGATACAACATATTAGTATTTCCAGTTCATCACTTCCTATAAAGTCTGGTACTGGTACTGGGTACCAAGGTATCTAACTTGACTGTATCATTATGCTTGTGATACCCTTTATTTGTTTTGTTTTTGTGAGTGAAACATCCCTTATGATATGATATTTTATATAGGTTGCTTGATTTATGTCAAGGATAACAGGTTATCATGCATTCTTTGAAAATCTGATACAATCACATAAGTTTGAGGTAATGGTTGTTTTGGGTTTTCATTACTACCAAGAGAAAGAGAAAGTGCAAGTGACCTTGTGGCTGGGTGACAAAGACAGTTGATGTCATCTGAAATGATGTTCAAATCATCATTACTTTTTGAGATGTATTGAATGATACCACAGTCCTTTACTCATATGCTAATGTGACATCATCTAATACAAGCAAAACAATTTTTTCTTTCTCCCAGGTAAATTTTCACCTCAGTTAAAGGACAAGTTCACCTTTATAAACATAAGGATTGAGAGAATGTAGCAATATTAGTAGAACACATCATTGAAAGTTTGAGGAAAATCAGACAATCCGTTCAAAAGTTATGAATTTTTTAAATTTTTGTGCAGCAACCGCTGGATGAGAAGACTACTGCAGTGTATGAATAACTTGCGTACAACAATACAAGGAAAATATAAAGAGAATTTCACAAAATTCCATCTTTTGAAAAAAGTACACATTCCCCTGACTCGTTACCGACAAATGTTATGGGCAATATTATTCCCCCTGCCTTTAGAAAGAGGCAAGTCAAGAGCTCTTTTATTATGCGAAAAAAGTGAAAATATGTTGAATTTTCTTTTACATTTTCTTTATACTGTTGTACGCATATGACTCACAAGCTGTAGTAGTCTCCTCATCCAGCGGTTCCAACACAAAAATTTTAAAAATTCATAACTTTTGCATCGATTGTCCAATTTTCCTCAAACTTTCACTGATGTGTTCTACTAATATTGTTGCATTCTCTCAATCCTTATGTTTATGAAGGTGAACTTGTCCTTTAAATATTTCTGGGTAGGGGCAGGGACTGCAGAATGTTTTTTTTTTTTTTTGGGGGGGGGGGTGTCAATAGTCCCTCACCCCCCTTAGATGGGAAGGATCTAAAAAGGGCAGAATCTTTAGAGATTAAAATTCATGGTTTTTTTTTTTTCATGGGCAATTTTTTTCTCTTTTGGGGGGAGGGGGGGATGAACCAAAAGTTTGAGGGAGGGGCTGCCCCTCCCCCCCCCCCCTCCCCATTCCACATGCCCTGGAGGGCTCCTTGCTCTTAGAGTTTGATGAGCACAGACAACTATATAGCATGGTACACACTGTCCAAAGTCTCTAGCACAGAGAGGGTTAAGTCGAGAGACATACATAACAGGACCATTAGTGTCAAATTGCTTCTCGCCTGGGGATATATCTGGATTGGATCATTTATTTTATCATCCTGTGAAAGATGAATTGTGTTTGAGTGGATAGAATACTTCATGTAGATCCGGATGGATGTGGGTGAACATAGCCGCATTTACACTTACTAACATCGCGATTTTTAAAATCGCGATATTTTGGTCCCACCGTTTACACTTGCGCAAAAGCACGCGAAGTTTGAGCTTCACGAAACATCGCGATTTTTTGGTCGGTAGTGCGCATGCGTAATTTACCTGTTTTCAACACGGTAGCTGAGTGGAAGCGCGCGCTATTCTGTTCGTTTTCACTGCATGTACAGTGCAGTATATTTTGATCACAGCTGGCTGGTTGGAACGTTGAGCCAGGGCTTTTTATCAGTACAATGCACACATAAATTTGTGCTTCTCGAGACTGTTTACTTACGGTAAAACTATATAGCTTGCTATATTAGATCACATACGTAGTAGGTGTGTAAAACTTCATCTACAGCAGCATTCAGGAGGATCATGAAATTTCGCCGATATGACGAAAGTGGGAAGTAAGACTTGGAAGTTAGGACTGGTATTTTATCAGGCGACAGCAAGAACATACACTTATTACGTACTCCTGAGTCCTGTATTCCACAAGCAACGTGCTATATCGAGAGCAGTACGGGCACTCCCACAATCTGAATCAACGCATTTCTGGGAGAACATTATTTTGTTAAGTTGTCATGGGGTGATGATACGTGGTTGGAGAACTTCAGGTTTGCTACCAGTAGTACTAGTAGTTTTCACATACAGTGTACTAGTTTAATCAGGGAGGGGGAGGTGAGAGACCACGAGCCGACCGAGGATCGGCCGTTTAGACCTGTGGCTGTACACAGCTGTCTATACCGTGTACTAGTACTCTGGCCAGTGACCGACGTGCTCTCTACACGTTCCAAAGAGGGATCGGGAGCGCTCGTGAACTCCCGGTGCAATCTGATACCGAGAGTCACGTGATGAAAAATCGCGATATTTCTGCAGCTTGGGTTTACACTCGCTAACTTCGCCTCAAACTTCGCGATGTTTCAAAAAATCGCACTCCGGCTGGCGATTTTTCTGGCGATGTTTCGAGGGCGTTTGGGTGTAGTTGCTTAGCAACTTACACCCAAATGTCGCGATTTTAGAAAAATCGCGATTTTTCCAAGCAAGTGTAAATGGGCCTCATGGTAGATATTAGGATTTTTTTAGGGAAGAATTGTTTTCATGCTGGAGTGAAGTGAGAACATTTCAATATTGACCTCTGCTGCCAC
Organism: Diadema antillarum; assembly: GCF_040938485.1. Classification (NCBI taxonomy): domain Eukaryota; kingdom Metazoa; phylum Echinodermata; class Echinoidea; order Diadematoida; family Diadematidae; genus Diadema; species Diadema antillarum. The sequence goes on along the minus strand of NW_027270970.1, from coordinate 415,848 downwards.
CTGGAGTTATTTATTAGCAGGTTGTGTAAGGTTAAGGTTATGCTGTACGTCATACTGGAACAGATGCTTCCTCTCCCCTCTCCTCTTTCTTCTTTCTCCATTTGTTTCTCTCTCCACTGTATAAACATCGGTGTTAGATTTAACACCACGGGTGTTAAATCTAACACCGATCAAGTTTCAATAGAGGACCACACCCACAGGTGTAGAAAATGTATTGTGATGGTGTTAAAAATTGTTCACCTGGCACTTCGTGGTGTTAATTTGACACTGTGGCTGGTGATATTTTTGACACTGCGCTAGAGTTAATTCAATAATGACACCGCATGGTGTTGATTTGATATTGGTGGTGTTAATTTCAATGGTATAACACCCGTCCAGCTTCTATAGGAGACCATATCGGAAAATTCTTTATCGTCTTGTTGAAGTTCAAAATTAACAAGAAGTGCAGTAACTAAGAAACTATTCAAAAATCAAATTTATATTTTGAAATGACACCTGGAGGTGTTAATCTAACACCATGAATGAGCACCGGAAATCTAACACCAGCTCAGTGTTTCATATTTAACACCGGACTTTTTGCAGTGTCCCTTTCTGATTCTCTCTCAATCATTCCTCTTTCTCAGATCCCTTTCCATTTCTTTCCCCCTCTCTGACTCTCTCTCTCTCTCTCTCTCTCTCTCTCTCTCACTATTTTCGCATGTCTATTCCATACATCCTATCAGTTTAGAATGACTTTGGTTCTACGTCTACAGATCTTGCATTTTGAGGAAGGTTGCAGCTGTTACTTGCAAAAGGGCATTAGTGGTCCCATGAAAATTGCCTCCGAAAAATTGAAAACAGCAGGACAGCTAGGCTACAGGGTTATTTTCAGACTGTTGAATTTGGCACCAATTAAGCCATGGATTAAACCTTGTCTCGAGTAATCGCTCTACAATTATATTAGTGTTTACACAAAATAACAAGGACATTTGCACAATCTGTAGTTGTAGTTCATGCTAGCAGTAGTCTGAGCTTTCACTTCACAACATGTAACTCTGGTACAGTATGTGATCCATTGATGTCTCTATGGTAATGGTAGAGACTTGGTGGATCATACAAACAATTTCTGTAACCTTTAACCTCCACCTGCCTCTCAATTTTTGCTGTCTCTCTCCTGTGAAAAGCCTGAGAAGAGAAATAAGGCATATAGATGTACAGACACACACACATATCACAAGAACACACGGACACACAAAGATACTTTTGAAGCATACACATAACACAAATACATTGTGTATTTACAGAAGAGAAAAGGACGTTGGCCTGCCTGAACACATGTAACATGTCATGGTGCTTCCTGTTGTGAAACTTGACTTTGATACACCAATGGAAGCCCAGGGGAAACATGGCTGAGAGTTGGCTCAGCAGTCACACTGTGCTCAGGCTGCAGGATTATGCAGCATGAGATGTGCACCCCACTACATCAAAGAGAAGTAGTGGGGTGTGATGGGGATATCATTCAACACCAATCTCTAGATGACTGGTTCTTGAAGTCTCATTTCACAACCAAATGTCATCTGTATTATTAAAAATGGCAAATATTTTTGTTTATATGAATTTGTGTATGAAGATACAAAGTGCTGTGAGCTTTTAAATAGCGTGGACAGAAAAAAAAAGGAAAGACAATTACTCTGTTTTGTTGGTATCTTAACATTAACTATCATGGAAGTTGTGAATGTTTCATGTATTGGTAGAAACTGTGTGGCCAAAAAGAGATGTGTAAATTTGTGAAGACTGAGTGTGCTACCAGAAATTAGTGTACACACTGACATTAGAACTAAGAATGTGTTGAGGAGGATGGATCTTGACTGTCAGTTATCATGCGATAGTATCATGTGACACTATCATGTGACACCATCAGGTGATGCTTTCCTTTCTGATTATCTCCTCTAGCCTTATCTTTGATCTACTCTTATTTTTTATGGTAAATATTTGTATGTATTGTTGTTGTATTTGTGGTGTTAAGTGATGAAGTGATTCACTCCGTTTCTCATTTCATGTGTTTGTAATTTTCCATCTCACTCCAGTTCCTATCCCAGACTTACAGCTCCCAGATTCTGACCCTCAGGAGCTGTACCCTCAGGAGCGTGTACGGAGCCCTTCCCCATTGCGTTCCTCTAGGTCCCCCCGAAATAGTTACCATGGGCCACCTCCGTCTGTAGCTCCTAGACCCCGGAGCCCCTCCCCATTACCCTCCCACAAACCCAAATCCAGGAATAATTCGTTCCGGCGTGATGAGGACTCCCTCCCTTACCATCACATATGTAAGTAAAGGGGCTTCCCCCGTCCCCACCCACATTTACTCTTTGCTCTTGAGTGGTGACCATTTCTCCTCATCTCATCTCCTGCTGTGCTGGGATCTCAGGCTATGCTGCCCTCACCTTTCTTATGATAAAGATGTGATCACCAATCTAGGCTAGTATTCTAACATAAATTTCTCTAACTCTTTGATTTATTTACCTCTGCATCATATTCTGGTTTGGGTTCACTAACACTGATATTTCATTTCACTATATATAAGATTTCGCGGATTGGTTATCTAACATTTGCTTCAGCATTTTCTCAACTTTCTTTCAGAGACCAGCCAGATGGTGCATAACAATTTCATTTCACTTTTGTAATACTGATGTGTCATAATGCCATACATTATGCCATACTCCACCATTTTATTTTACCTATTACTGGTGATGGTTCTGCTTACCTTGATAAGTGTATAGATGAAGTATATTGCAGGCTTTCAAGTGGCCCTACTTTTCCTACTTTTTCCTACTTTTTTACTGATGTCCCTACTTTTCCTACTTTTTTGCTCAAAATCCTGCTTTTTCCTACTTTTTCCTACTTTTTTGGTGAAAAACCCCGCAAAAAAAAAATGTGCAAGGCTACTTGAATAATTTATATTCAGAAATGATGAGTAGACTCTAGTTGCAGATTCTTACTGGTGTGGAGAGCCTCTTCAGCATGAAAGAGGGATAACACACACCAATCAACCACAAGACTGCTGCCAGCCTCAGCTTTTGCTCCTGTGCAGTGCTCAACCAGCTCTCATCATTGCTCAAAATAATACCAAGCTCTCCCAGGAGCAAAAGTGAGGCTGAGGCAGCAAGGTTGTGAGTACAAATTAAGATTTACATGTAACATCAAGAGTTCTGGTGAGTATCGACGAAAACTACTCCAAAAAGCCTGCACATGTCCTGACTTATTCCTACTTTTTTTTTTCTTAAATGCCCTACTTTTTCCCTCTTATGTCCTACTTTTTCCCTACTTTTTTAGAGATTTTGTTCCTACTTTATTCCTACTTTTTTACATTATCCCGCTTGAAAGCCTGATATTGATACCATTAATCAATGAGAGGGTAGAATCAGTTGCATTGGGGAGAAATACAGTAAGATTCGTTTACATATTTCTCCAGAGGCTACTCTGTTATTCTGACAGTCAGAACAAAACAGCCATTGGACAAATTATGAAATCTTGAGAGTGGCAAGTTGGATTAGAATGAAAGTTGGTTGACCTGGAGCATGCATGATCACTTGTGAATAATTTTGTACTTGTGAATTATTTGGTAGTCACTAATATCTTTAACTGTGTGAGAATGACATGAATGTAACAATATACTAGTGTCAAAGAGTAGAATGTGTAGAAGTATAGACAAAGAAAGAAAGATCAGATTAAAAGAGATAGAGATAATGAGAGATTGAGAAGGGTAAAGATGAAAAACGGAAAACAGAAATAGAAGATGTGGATAACAATATATTAGTGTCAAAGAGTAGAATGTGTAGAAGTATAGAAGTATAGACAAAGAAAGAAAGATCAGATTAAAAGAGATAGAGATAATGAGAGATTGAGAAGGGTAAAGATGGAAAACAGAAATAGAAGATGTGGATAACAATATATTAGTGTCAAAGAGTAGAATGTGTAGAAGTATAGACAAAGAAAGAGAGATCAGATTAAAAGAGCTAGAGATAATGAGAGGTTGAGAAGGGTAAAAATGGAAAACAGAAATAGAAGATGTAGTACCTACAAACAGGTGCTGTATCAGAGAGCAATCCTTTTAATACAAAGACCAACTCCAGGGAAAGCTGTATTGTCTAAACTGTAATTTTTGTACTGTCTCTTTCTTCTTGATTTATTCCTATCCTCGATATTAACAACCAGTCAGCCAGCTGTATATACAAAGTTACTAATCAGGGTATGAATATCTCTGATTTTTTTTTACTGGTACCATGGTCACTGTGCTTCTGAAATCTTGGGCTAACAGTTAGCAGGTTTAAATTGGTGATGTTCTCTTTACTAATGCCCTTCAGTTAAACACTTTGTAATTCCTTGTATAGCAAAATAAAAAAGTATGGATATGATTATATACCTCATTACAATTTACTTACATTTGGTATGTGATGGATTAAAACTCTTATAAAGAAATGTATTCTGATTATTTTACAATTTCTTGTTTATATTTCCATGGATGTATGTGGGTTAATATATAAAGACAAAAGAGATATATGTATACTGAGGCTTTCCGCATGAGCTATGCAATCCAATGTCAGTAGAAATTAGAATCCAATATCAATACAATGTACACTAAGCCTCTCCTAGAGAGCTGACTTGGACTTTGGTTCGCAATCTTGCTGAGCTCTGCAGTCTCGATTTCTGCACCTTGATGAGAAAAGGCTGTGCACTGCCAGCACCTTTACTGCCATTTAGAGAGGCGCTGCAATCTTGTCGTCATGGCAACAGGCAGCAAACACATTTCTTCTCCATGGCAACAGGACATCCACATCTATGGCTGCCTGATACCACTGATGGGATTGGCAGATCAATATACATGCACGCCATTTTCAAGTTGTCTATGTTGAATTGCCAAGGAAAATGATTTACTGAGAATGGAAGCATGTATACACTTTTTTTGAAATGCTAATTTCATTCATGACTGATGTAAAAGCTCACCATATATACTTTGTTTCATATTCAGGAATATACTTGAAGGTCTATGTATTGTGCACTGAAGCTTGTCAGGCTTAGCGGTGTTGTTTGGGAGAATAAATGCTTCAAATTCAACTCTTGGGGTAATTTAAGCTTTTAGCAGCTATTTAGCTGTGAAATTGTGTGCAGCTTTACTAAGTCCAGAAAATATGATGGATGTTTGATGGATGTCTGTACATAGAGTCACTCCCTTTGAATGTGTTTATCATATCCATCAATTCTCTGCTTCCCTGAGGGGTAGGTAAGGCTGGGCTGGGCTGGGCTGAAAACTGATCTTGACCTGGGGTCAAAGTGTGCTGCTAAGGCATTCCAATTTAGTCCAAATGTCCTCCTTTTGGGTGTGTGGTGAATTGCCAGACATATGTTTCTCATCACAAGGCTTTTAAGAAGCTGGCTGAAGACATCAGTATGGTGAATTTAGCTTTAAATGCCTGGCATTAGGTGATTATCCATTGAGGAGAAAATTGGACATATTGATATAAACTGCTGGATCAAAGTCTAGTGCAAGATGGAATACTTATTTGACTCGCTACTTCCTATACATTGAAATTAAATAGACCATATCAATGAAAATTGTTTGCATATATATAAAAGAGCACTTCCTTACTGATTGTGCATAGCAAAAATTGAAAAGAAATATAATTGGTAACAATTCTGTTTTTTCCCCCTGGTCTGTATAGAACATCTATATTGATAACAGTGACAACATTATGGTTTTATTTATTCCTTCTTGCTTGCTGCATGAAACTTGCTCATGCAGGTCATAAAGCAGTAAATATAAAGGGATCAGAGAAATTCCTTGTTTAGATCATTTATGCCTATATGATTGATTCTGGTGATGTTTATCATTCCTGACCAATAGATGTCACTACTTGAATTGCCCAAATTACAAATTTCCAAATCACAAATTTCCATCATATTTATGCACACTGAGGCGACCAGTTTCTATGAACAAAATCATTCTGAGCTGGAATAGATGAAATCAAGAAGACTGGATAATGTTATGCAAATATGTGTTATCTCTCTCGCTGTAAATTTGATTGTCCATAGTGGAAATGAAAAAAAGAAGAAGAAATGTTTACCATTGAGATAACATTGGGGAGAGAATTATATGATATGTTTTGAAAGATATGGTGTTTAGATAGGAGCACAATTCTAGATATACTGCGTGGTGTGAGGACAATGAAACATCACATTCTTAAAGGTACTGTTTTACAGTGTTTTCACCCTGAAAATTTGAGCTAAATGGTCATACATTCTACTAATGTAGCTAATGCTGTGTGAAAATATAAACTTGGAAAAAAGGCAACTGCAAATGATACCAAATGCTTTGAAAAAACAACAATAACAAAGATCTGCAACCAGATATACCATATCAATTTTCCTATAGATAGTAATGTTAGGATAAACAGTTATGTAAAATGGTTCGTTAGCATGGTAATGTTTCAAAAGTTTTTTTTTTTCTAAGAATCTGATGAAGGGTTGGTTATTGTAAAGAAATGTATGTATCCTGGTGTAATATTTCATCAGTTTGAACATCAAAATACAGCTTTCTCAGTGTGCCATTATTTCTTCAGTGTAGCCACCGCAGCATTTGTTGAAATGAGTTTTGAAAATCATGTGGACAAGATCATGAATTCAGTGGGATCTCATAAAAGGTACAGAGCTGGGTGTGGAAGGATTATAGAAAATGGTATAATATATTTTTTTTTTTTGCCATTCCACCCACTCTAAAGCACCCATTATCACCCAGTGTTAGTGTTGAGAGTCTGTCGCCTGATATCCTGCTCTGGAATCAACCCAGGCCCATTAGTCGTGGCTTTGTCCCCTTTTTTTGCCATTGTCAGCCAATACAGACAACTCAGTCAATTTTCTTCCTTTTTTTAAAAATCTTTAGACATGCCCTATTTACGAATTCAACAATTGCAAGCGTTCAATTTGGCCCAGAGCAATTGATCCACGTGTTTAAAAAAAAAAAGATAAAAAGAAACAAAAACAGATTCGGAGGGGATGACTATGGATGGGAGTGGAATATTAGAAATGTGAGACTGATGTGTCAAAGGTCAAAGTTCAAAGGTCATAAGTCAGTGCATGTGCTTCACTGTACCTGGGTCAGCCAGAATTATTCAGTGTCTGAAACATGTATGCTTTTGATCTTGTTAAAAGGTGAGTTGGACATGAAAAATCTCATTTTATTCACAGATCTTCATTTGGAGCTCAAGTGGAGTTTAGTCTCTTCTCAAGTCACTGTCAATTATATCAAGATGGCCATCCCAGGAAGCTTTTGCTACCTGTCTGTCTTCTATGTGTAACAAATAAGAATTCTATCCCCACACCACTCACCTAGGTAACGCAGGTGCCGATAGGAGGGAACCAAGTGACGATGAGGACGAACTCCCGGCACATCTTCGCACTAGTGAGTTTGGAAAATCTTCCCTGCGGAGAGATTCCTTTCTACACCTTCGATAACCCGCTTGCCTCCTATACACTAATGGCCGAGTATTATAATTATTAATTGTCATGTTTGTGCTTTTTTTTCTAACTGCTGTTATCTGTTCTAATGGACTCAATGCTGTCATGTGACAACTGGATTGTAATGTAACATCTGCTTAGCAGGCTTTCAAGCACTGATTATTTGGCATAACACGGAAGAGTTAAAAGTATTATGGAACATGCTTACAAATGGTCATTATTGTAAATAAAAAGAGACAAAAATGTAGAGAATCCTTCTGTCATTGAGTAAAGGCTACAGATATTCATAAGCCATAATCAGCTATCCTCTACAGTCTTGTAAGATTTTGCATGGGTGTTTTAGAATAGAATTGTTCAAAAGTGCTTATTAAATCATAGGAATTCGTGCAAAAACAAATGCTATGCATGTGAACATGAACATGGCGTGCATCGATGAAAAGCTGAATCATTACTCATGACCAGGTACACACTTCCAATCTGTACATTGAATCATCACTTTATCAAGTGATTCAACAAATCATCAATTTTAATATATGGGACTATGTTTATCCACGTCACAAGCAAAGATATACCTGCACTGCTTGTTATGGCTCAAATGGGGAATATGATTTCACTTGTGTATAGGAATGATTTGATTTTTTACGAGCAAAATGGCCACAACTTTTCTCATGTTCAGATACAAACAAGATTTATGAAACAGTGAAGGCATATTCAGGGAGGGAAAATATTTTGGAGAAGCATATGTACAAATAATCACACTCAAAATCTGTAATAGTCTCATAGGAACTCTGCTTCATCTAATATAACCTTTTTATAATATATTCATATATTTACAGATATTTATAACTGTGTGTTTGCATGCAAATATCTATTGGTCCCTTGTGATGCTGCATCATATACACAAATGACATAAAATTGATTAGTATTGTCAGTGATACATTAAATAATTAAAAAGTCGGTTCGTCAAAGTTCATCATCATTGCCTAACATAAGCCTATGACGTCCCCTTTGTATTGCATCATTCGATAGAAGATTGCCTGATATTAAAGGCATAATTTACCATTTGCAGTTGAAACAAAAACCCAGTGCTTCAAAATGGTTCTAAAATGTGAGTTAGGGATAGAAACAACCAATGTAAAAATTTAAATCAGTATAATCGATTAAATATACAAAATGTGAACAATAGTTATAAAAAATGTTTCCAGACTAAACCGTCTACAGTTATGGTTTATTGAGAAAAATAGTGATAACTCCTTATATTTTCAGCTTCATTGCGAAGATTTTATATTGTAGGGTGTTTTGTGATACAAGTGACCGACACATATGCATCAAAAGTAATATCTTGAACATTTTTTTTAGATCACTGCTCAGCTCAGACCATTTTTGATGAGCAAGTCTTTAACTCTGTGTAATCATGTAAAAATGACAAGGATAAATGAGAGAATTAAGTAATGAATGAATGATATGATGTGAAGTGACAGAGTTTTGGATTGTTTTATTTTGTTTTTGAACTGCATGGATACTTATCATGATAGATAGTAAATTCAATTTTACCTTTTAATGCAAAGATTTATTTGACAAGAAAATCTCTAGATTTTGTTGCCTTTAACACACAAGATTTGAATATTATTGAGACTTTCAATGCTACCAGATTTCAAACTCATCTGGGGGTTGTTTCATTAAGCTGTTCATACAGTTATGAACGACTTACGAACGACTGGTGATCAGTTGTTGTGATGAATTATTGAAATTCTGATAACTATAGCACATCAGAACTGATCACCAGTCGATCGTAAGTCATTCGTAACTTTACGAACAGCTTTATGAAACAGGGCCCAGAATGTTTATGAACATTAGACATAGTTTTGGGTAATGCTAGTGGAGGCAGAAATGCTATGCTTTTATTCAAAGAAATGCAGCTTGCTTTAGATATAGCCATACGTCATTGCTTGCGAGAAACTAAATTCTCTGAAAAAGGCTAGAACTAGACTAATACGCTGCTAGTGCTAATAGATAGAAGCTGAACACGACTGCATATAGTTTGCCCACTTTGCTTTACATAACCCCCATGAAAGCCTGAGACAGTTGCCGAACAAGGGTTTCTTGATTATAAAACGATTAATTCAAATCTTTCCTACAATAAGTAATATGTCCCATTTTATTGAAAAAAGATACTTTCCTTGTAATCAAGAAAAGAGCAGACAAGCATACATGAATACATGAATATAGGAAAGACCCAAATCTATCCACAAGAATTTGACAATAAAGTCCTCATATTTTTAATTTTTCAGTTCTGAGGATGTTATGTATACAAATTGAAACATAAAACAGTCATTAGAATCATTATCCATATTTGCATTATTTTACAATGTATCTCTAAAGATGAAAGCCAACTTTGGTTTTGGGCTGATCTTATATTCATCAATTCAAATGTCAGATTTCTTATAATGCATCCCGACAGACCACCTTTGTAATATTTTTACAGTTTTCTCTGATTTAAGTCTTCAAAATTTAACAGAGTGAGATGGTGACAGCTGATGTATATGATGCAGTTTTTGGGTATCTTGGCTACCAAGTAGCTGCCATTTTGTTGAATTAACTTTTTTTTAAAAATACTGTACCCTGGATCAAAATAAAATGGATAAAAGTAATTTTAGTGCCTTATGGAAGAAAATTTTGTTGCAAGAATGAGCTCAGCAGTGCAGCAGCACCATAACATTAGTGCTTACCACCCACACATCGCCAGTGATCACATTATTATGCTATTTATGGCATAAAACCCCAAAATAAAACAGACTTCATAATAGGGCTGAATTAGCGTTGGGATCATTATCACCAAATGCTAAGTTTTGAGCACCATGATGGCAGTGTGTAAATATACATCATACGAACACGTGGTTGTGCCATACAACACAGTACTCCAGGGTATGATGGTACTGAGAAGTACCATATGTCAGGGCTTGACACTCACTTTTTTTTTTCACTGGTGGCCCCAAAATAACAATCCGGTTTCAATATTAGCTGCTCAATTAACGTTTTTGTGAAAATTTGGTGGCCTAACATGAATTTTTAGTGGCCCTGGGCCACCACTATTGCCAAAACCTCTATGTGTACATGGTGTCTATCAGACTGATTTCTATGGTGATTCAAACTATACAGTTAAAAGTTTATTGTGATGAGATGAATGGAGGATTCTTTTTGTGTCTGTGGATGAGAACTAGACCCCGTTTACAGTGTGGGGCTGGGCTGAGCCGCGGCCGAGCCCGGCCTCAATTGCGGGGCCGAACCCCGCAATTCTGTCCGTTTACAGTGCCGGGCTCGGCGCGGGCTTTTAATTCAAACCTTTCAATATTTTGTCGAAGTGGCGCTCTGCTTGTAAACAAACGACTATTATTGAGAGCGCGCCGGTCACAATTTCTGTTTTCCAGAACCTTTGCCAACTGGACTTCGCGGCGACAAAGTCACCACCCCGCAACGAAGTCGCCGCCTTTGCCGAAGAGGCAAAGGCCCAAACCACCTTAAACTATACTAGTTTTCCACGTTGAGGGCGTCAATATCCTGAATACTGAAATAGTATGGGCAGAGGGTCTGGAAGCCAGACTGAATTTGGTACCGCATTTGGCCCAGTTTGTGTTTACAGTGAGAAAAGGCAGGGCTCGGCTGTGGCTGAGCCGCGGCCGAGACTACCTTCAGGGCTTGGCCAAATGCGCGGCCGATTTTGGTACCGTATTTGGCCTTTTGCACGTTTACAGTGAAATGAAGGCTGGGCTCGGCCGTGGCCGAGCCCGGCCCTTTCAGTCACTGTAAACGGGGTCCTAGATGGAACCTCCTGCAGAGTTGTTCACTGAGAGCTGCGCACATGTGACTTTCTGCCACACATGTATGTGTGAGTGTGTGTATTTGTTTCTTTCTGCTGTCGTTGTGTATGCAGTAATAGTATGAATGTCATAATGTAACACTGAAACATTTCCAAGAAGCTTGAAATTTGGAAAACGGAAGTAATGACCTCTTTGCTCTCAGCAATGATGCATACTTGATTGTTGCTTCGTACTGTCACATACGGGTTTGATTACTTAAGATTTATGTAAGTGAGGAGCTAATCATTGTGACAACTCAGCCCCTTGAACATTCTTTTCTCTGATGTATTCTTTAGTGGAATCCACATTTGCCTGATAGTTCACAATCTGTACAGTGATAATCACAAATAATGAAGGTTATATACAGTATGTCTTTCCTGTTGTTTATATGCAAAGTAAGTTCATACTTTCAGAATGCTATTAAATAACACTGTGCAAGAATTGCCAGCATGAATGCTTCTGAAGGGCAAACATTTGTATTTGTTACAAATTGTAGGCCATATCATACATTGTGTGCCAAGCGATACAAGGACAGTGCTGTATCGAGTATCTATTTCGCAAGCATAGCATTTTATGAATAGAGACTTGACGTGGTTTGATGTGTGATTTAGAAAAGATCCAAATAATCCAAATATTGGAAGGGGAGTGGAGCTAAGCAACTATGCAGAAAGACAAGAACCAAATGAGGCAATATTTCCTGTATAATGACCTAGAGCCCCGCTTTTTAACCAACGGGCCACGAAGCTCTCTCAGGTGGGACGCGATTTAGCCAAAAAATGAATAAAAAATATTTGTATATTATCTAAATAGGCCTAGTAAAAACTTATAGAAACTATGAATCTATACAACGTTTTCCAGAACGGTTGAGATTAGTGTCTGAACGGTCTGTCAGCTATACGTTTATTCTTTGTACGTCGTTTCTTTATCAAGTTTTGGTATAAACTGGCTTGCATCTGAAGGGACGTAAGCAGGGGTGTATCCAGGATTTTTTCTGGGGGGGGGGTCGTAATCAAAATTTTTGGACCTTTGCCTTTGCGAGGGAGCGGAGCGACCGAGCGGGGGGAGGGTGTGGGAGGGGGGTGTCCCCCCTCCCACGGTAGGGAGTTTTTATGCCTCCGCCACGAAGTGGTGCCGGAGGCATTATGTTTTCGGGTTGTCCGTCCGTCCGTCCGTCCGTCCGTCCGTCCTTCCGTCCGTCCGTCCGTCCGTCCGTCCTTCCGTCCGTCCTTCCGTCCGTCCGTAATGAATTTTGTGGACAAGGTAACTATCAAAACCTGTTGAGGTATCCTAATGAAACTTGGCATGTATGTGTATTAGGGGGTGAAGTTGTGCCTATCAACTTTTGGGTGCACATGCTCAAGGTCAAAGGTCAAAAGGTCAAGGTCAAATACATAAAATTTCACTATTTCCACCATATCTATTGAATGCCTGAAGATATTTTCTTGAAACTTAGTGTATACATGTATTACCCAATTAAAATTCTCTGGTGAAAGTTTGGGTCATGAGGTCAAAGGTCAAAGGTCAAAAGGTCAGGGTCAAATACATAAAATTTCACTATTTCCACCATATCTATTGAATGCCTGAAGATATTTTCTTGAAACTTAATGTATACATGTATTACCCAATTAAGATTCCCTGGTGAAGGTTTGGGTCATGAGGTCAAAGGTCAAAGGTCAAAAGGTCAGGGTCAAATACATAAAATTTCACTATTTCCACCATATCTATTGAATGCCTGAAGATATTTTCTTGAAACTTAGTGTATACATGTATTACCCAATTAAAATTCTCTGGTGAAAGTTTGGGTCGTGAGGTCAAAGGTCAAAGGTCAAAAGGTCAAGTAAAAATATTAAAACTTCTTTTTTTTCTCCGTACCTTGGAAAATTGTTCAAGGTATCTTCATGGAACATAGTATATACATGTACTGACTGGAAGTGATTATCTAGAGAATGTAGGGTTCATGGGGTCAAAGGTCAGGGGTCAAAGGTCAAGTGCAACACTTCAAAATTTTACTATTTCCCTCATATTTATGTAATGCCAGCAGGGTTATTTTTTTTTTACACTTGGTGTATGCATGTGTAACCTAATAGAAATTCTCTGGAAAGTTTTTTTTTTCTTCTTTCTTTGCCTCAAAGGTCAAAAGGTCAAAAATCAAGTGAAAGTGCTGAACTAACTTTTTCCTCCATATCTCGGAAGTGGCTCAAGTTATCTTGAAACTTAGTACATACACTGTATTATGCATGTTCTACCTGAAAGTGATTATCTTATGAATTTTAGGGTCAAGGGCCAGATGAAAATGGTAACAATTTACTATTCAATTCAGAAATTCACACCAATTTTCCACACCTGTACCTTGAAAATTACTCAATGCCTAAATGTATGAATGGGTCAAAGTCAAGTTAAAGTCCTTAAATCCCTAGATACATGCTCTCCTATTCATCCAATTAAACCTAGGTCAAGGAAGGTGAACATTCAACACATTTGTGACAAATTTGTTATTTAAATATTTTGCCAATTTTGTGAAAATGTAATCACACATTGTCCACATGTACTATCTAGACCTATTGGGAAAATCATGCATTATTGCGGAGGCATACCAGTCGCCAAAGCGACATTTCTAGTTGAATTTTGTATCTTAAAATGGGTCCATTTGGTGCATACAAAAGTGACTTTTTCGGCATGGCAGTGCGGCTTAGAAATAAGGTAAATTATGGCATATTAAAACTAAGTTACGAAATTTACGAGGTTTTTGACAATTTGCTGGAACACCGGTCACTTTTTTTCCCTGTTGTAGGCCTATATAGAGTAAAAAGCCCTCAAAAAACAAAAATGTCTTTTACAAAAAGTGGACCTTTTGAAAATTTGGGGGGGTCGTACGACCCTCCCGACCCCCCCTTGCATACACCCATGGTAAGACTCTGGAACAAGCACGTATATATTATGGATTACTGCCTAAGTGGGGGAGGGGGGGGGGGGGGAGGGAGGGGGGGCAGGACTGGGCAGGGTGTCAGTGGCTAAAACGTTGTTCTCCATAGCCAAATATCTCTGCCCCTTGTTTTAACATGGTGCTCTTCATCCCATACAGGTTCTGGATGATGTTAGTTTTGCCGTCCTCACGACCTTATTTGTTCCTGTCAAACATCACTTGACGTTGCACACTCTAATCTGTATAAACTGTGTGTCACCACCGTAATAAACTAATTGTCATGGCAAACTTGGCACTTGCTTGCAGCACAAATAACTGTATGTACTCACAGAAATGACTAATCAATTTTATTTGCAGTGTACAACAGTCATTTTGTATGCATTATGTTTGACTATTAACTGATTGGTAACAAATTTCCTTCTCACTTCTAGGAAATGCGTGTTTCGTTCGCTCATCCGTAATGAAGCAAAATATTTGAGGTAGAGCGTGCTTCGTGTGCTGAATGCATCTTCAAGTTTGTTATGTGTTCATGTATTTGATATTATAACAGAAAATTTTGTTGAGTATATCTTTTATTTCTATTTTGTGTGTTTTGTTTCACAGAGAAAAGTTTGATAACTTGCAGACCATATTTTTTTTTCTCATCAAAAGACTAAAGAATGCCTACAGTACTTTAATGCCAACAGCCTGTTGTGATATAAAGGCCTAGAAGATATCTGAAAATCTGTTATGGAATGAAGATTATAGTCTGTTCCACTCTTTAATAGTGGCAGTATTCCCAAACTGCATGCTTTGGCAAAGTCTTATTGGACCCCTTGGTTTCTTCTCTTTCATGAACTTCCATAGGGCCAATCTGGTTCCTACAATAAGCTGCCAGTTGGTATTATGTGTGACAACAATGTGAAGGCTTGGCTGCTTGTGAATAAAACAGGCCATGGGGAATTCCCATTTATAGGGCATTCAGTGTTAACAAACTGAAGTCATGCATATGTGGCAATACAGCCATGTCCTGCTACAAAGGGAAGAATCTTAAGTCTGCACACTCAATTGTGGTATAATGCATAAAAAGACAGCAATCAAACAATTAAAATTGGAAATCATTTCTAAATTTGCCATATTATAGAATATTGGGTGACTTTTTCCCCACTAGCTGTCTTTGGGCTAATATGTTGATTATGTTTATATCATGAGCTCATTTTTGTTTTTGTTTCAGTGAATATTATTATTTCTTTATGTGTAATGAAGCCCGCAGTTTACAGGTAAAAGGCAGATTTGGATGAAATACATCTGAGATTCATGGTGCTATTACAATTTGAGAAATGTTTGACAGATTGTACTCAAATTTAGTGTACATATGAATTTTGTCATAGCAATGCTGTCTCTGTCTGTCTGTTGTCTGTTTGTCTGTCTCACTCTTAAATTTGGGGATAGATCTGATCGAGGTCAGAGTGGAAAATTGAAAAATTTGACCACTGACCAATGATGAAAAGGCTGAGAATTTCCTCAAATCTTCTACAAGGACCAGCCAATAGAGGGCAGTGTCACTGCTGAGGGTTTTTATTTTGTTGTTGTTGTTGTTGTTGGCGATAACTCTTGCCAAGGTCAAGGTTGATGAGGAAGTTCAAGTGATGAAATTAGAGCAGAGATTGGAAAAGGTATACGGCTTTATGTAGTCACACACAATTCAAGCAAAAACCACAGCAGCAGGTATCCACTGAATACATCGTGGACAAATATTCTCTTTGAAAGTTGGCAAATGTTGGATCTGCTTTTTTCTTCCCCCAGCACCTCCACCACCAGTCTCAAGCCCCCCTCCACCTGACTACGACATCGATGATGACGAAGATGGTGCCAACGGGGTTCCCTACCACCACAAATGTAAGCCTGACATGTGAATCAGTATTTTGCTGTATTGTATGCCTTGGATTCATTTTATTCTCAGCAAAAGAGAAATGGAGTCTTAATAATTGTTGTTGCTTTTCTTACATAAAATTTATAACCCTCTGTTTTTGTTTTAATTTTGTGTGTGTGTGTGTGTGTGTGATATACGGGAAGAAATTTGATATTACAAAAATGTGTTTAATCTTTGCTTAATCCTATGCCTTCAATTTGATCTGTTTTGGGAAAAAAGATGATTTTACCCCACTTATTATCCAATTCTTGCATACAAGTGTATAACTGGATTTCATTGCATTAGTGATGTGCTAGGGTTCACCTTGTGTGATAATATCATTGTATGCTTTCTCAGTTGTATTGTGGATACAAATTTCATTATTAGTGACACTGTAGAAAGAATAAGTAAACATGTGGGATAGTAATGTTTAAAACTCAGAGAATCTGTTGCAGTGCTGGAGTGATATAGCTTTGGTTTAGAATGTCATTAGATTGGTTTAGGTAAATCAGATTAAATTGATTAAGGTATATCAGATTAGATTGGTTTATGTAGGTCAGATTAAATGGGTTTATGTTGATATTTGTAAGACTGGTTTGATGGGGCATTATGATTTATTTTGTAGTTTTCTGTGTTCATGTTTAAGGACAAGATTTTGTGCTAAAATCAGTTTGAATGAAGGAAATGGAGAGATCTCAAATAAAACAAACAATATGATTTCCGAACCTTGTACCAGAGCCATGAGCTCATGAATTGAAACATGTTTAATTTGGATGATCACTTCAGTGAACTCATCAGGGAGATTCATCGAGTTCGATATGGAAGAAGACCCTTCGACCGCGATGCCGACGTCCCCTACCCATCATCAGCCTCGAGGGGTGGTGGTCGATGAGAATGGACTCATCCAACCTAAGCCCCTAATCAACCCAGTCAAGACGTCTTCCGCTCACAAGGATTTACACCGTGAACTAAGGCATAGGTGAGTACTCAATTCAATTCAATTCAATTCAATTCAATTCAGTTCAGTTCAATTTATTCAATTTTCCACAATCAGGTAAAATATAAACAAAACACAACTGTGATTAAAAAATAGCAACAGACAGTACAATACTGCATTTACATGACAATTCATAAGTACATGTGTATAAATCATCACAAAGGGCTATTAAAATACAGGAAAGTGGATGGGGATAACAAAAGCAACTTTGCTTAACAAGGTTAACCTGATAGCTATTCAGTGAGAAGTACCAACATTGATTCTTGGTGCTGCTGTATGTGAAAGTGGATATTTTCGCGTGACTAATTTTTTCACGCTCGGCTGGATAAGATGAGTTTCGCATGTTTTTGATTCCATGGAATCAAGATATCAACTACTGGAACACATGGCAAGCAAAAATATTTGCATGCTTTTATTTTTGCACTAGTTTCTGGATGCGCAAAATGCATGAAAATTTCAACACCGTGAAAATTTCCACTTTTACAGTAGAAGTAGGAGGAGGAGCCAAAAACGAGAAGGATATATATTGCAGAAATTTGTAAGGAAATAGAAGATGAGGAACCATGATCGTGTGAAGCTCCTCAACATGTAGATCCAGTGAACTTCAACCATCTTGTCACTTAATATATTGTAATTCCCTGCCCTTCTACCATCAGGTTTATCTGTCTGATATGAAAAATCTACTCCTTTACCTTTTTACACATCCTTGATCCCATGTATGTTACTTTACCGGGCTTGGTAAAAAAAAAAGAAAAAGAAAAATTTGAAAAGAAAGTCACTGTGGTAGAAAGACAGAAGTAATACTTCCCATAATCCACACCCATCTTTTCCTTGTAGGCGAATAAAACCCATTTTTTCCATGTGCATATTCTTACTAAGTATATTCTCTTTATCTTTATAGTTAGCTAGGACAACTGATATTTTATTTTATAATAGTTGGATAGTGTTAAAAGTTTAGAGTAATTTCATGTGTTTTGTATTGTGGTATTAAGACATTCATTGAAATCTCCCCAAGTGCTTTTATGCTATCTTTGGTTTTTTAGTTTTTTCCATTTACCTGGAATAAATGATAGATATTAATGAGAGCACAGTTTGTTTAGTACCTTAAAACATTAAATATTTAATGTCAAAATACTCAATAATTACACTTTAAGTGACAATTCCAGTGAGTAAATTTGAATCAAGCTACAGGAAAAATCTTACACAGGCATTATTCATCAATTATCATGCACTGGTATGCTGTGAATGTATTTGTTTGGAATCCTAGCCAGTCAACTCACTCATGCCCAATGTGTACAGATAAACATATGCATACACAAGAAATAAACAGAAATTTGCTCACACAAATATTTTGCTGGATGTCTCATAAAGGATTAGCAGTTCAAGGATCTTCTCAGTGCACATATTCTAGGAGTCAGATTACTTTCTAATACTAATTTGGGGAAGATGTGAAATATGTATCATTTGTTTCAACATATTTGACGAATCTTACACATGTCTGTCCGAGGTAATGCTTATTTGCTCCACTCATGTAAGCAAACCACAGTATGAATGACCTTTTTTAGAGAGCTTTTGTATATATACATCATGTGATGATAGAAGATAAAATATATGTCAGTGACTTTAGAATTAAGAGAGGAAAACATGTACTCATCCCATTGAATAGTTCATGTGTTAAAAGCTGAGTTAGATATTTTTAGTAGATAAATGCATCACATAGGCTTTAGGAATGTCTGATGAATACAGAACCAAAAGTCTTTAAGTCATTAATATTTGTTTGCGAGGTTACAGAAATGTAGTAGTCCTTCACAAAGTTGTACTCAGAAACACATACATGCAATTTTGTTGCTCTTAGTCTTGGGGTAAGCGGTGTGCAGATGTTGGTGTCTTTTTCATCTTATTTCCTTCCTTGTCAAGTAATTTGGAATTAGTATGGACTCTTAACCCGTTCCGTACGGGAACCTGGTGACCTGCGTATTAAATCTATGGGCATTTCAGCATTCAGTACGGAATGGGTTAATTTCCATGTTGAAAATACATCTCCATTTTAGTGATGGATTTTAGCATCCAGACATAAGGAGGCATCACCTGGGATTTACCACAACTTCCATTACAACTTTGTTCACACTTGTCTCATTATCAAATAGATTGTCCTGACTAGTACTCTGTCACCAAACTGGCAGGAAAACTTTGGTGTAGATTTGGATTCAAGAGAAGCCAGTTTTGAGCCCAATATGGGTGACTCTTCTACTGGCTGCACAGTATTGTGCAGTGATCTCAACAACATTTGGAAGTAACCGCCAATATGGTTGATGATAGTCTTTCATGACTAACATGGATAAAGCAGGGATAGGCAGGAACACAAAATTTCTTGAGATAGCTCTATTTTGATTCACTAGATATGATATGTGTATGCTGTGCATCGTTTATGTTCGTTACAATGACTAAAATGAGGCCGTATTAGTCGTAAGCTGTGCGTTCAAGAGAATCTGACTTTAGAAATTTGGGGGTTAACACTCCAGAGTGTTAGTTTGTGGTTCAAGGACTGGAGTTGTGCATTTATGAATTCCATTATTATTTGTGAGTTTAACAGTGTGAGTAAAACTCATTAATGAGGGAATGGACATGCTGTTACAACACGAATAAAAAATAAATAATCCACTTTTTAATGAGATTTTTTTCAAGAGGTAATATTGACTGGCATAATTAATGAGGGAACCTACATCTGTCATTGTCGAAAAACTCTCTTTGAATTTAATATTTCATGAATTAGTATTATGTAGATAGCTCCGTGATTAAAAAAAGTAATAAACATGTAAGAAGTGATTAAGAGCTGGAGCTACCTTTTATCAACTTGACCAGCTCATTTAAGTCCCTTTTATCACAAAGAGAGTGCCAGTGATTTGAAAAATATAATTGTGACTTCTAAATAGCAGTAAGTATCTACTGTGAATGGCTACATACTCAGAACTCACTGTCATGAATCCCCTAAAACAGAAAAATGATGTCAAATGTTTGTATCACCCTTAAGGTCTATGTATGCTAGAGCTGATTATCCGGGAAGCGTTGATCCTATACAGGTTCCACAGCGGTAAGAGATGAAAAACTTGTTTTGCCTCTGAATGGCTCCCTTTGGCAAATTGCGAAGCAATCCTTTCATGCTTTACTCCCTCTCCCAGTGTTTTCTGCTGCTCTGCAAATTGTCGTGGCGGGTTTCATGGTCTTTTCGTCTATTTGTCGCCTACATGTGTGTCGTTTAACGTGGAGATGAAGACTTCTGAGAGAGTGAAATTATTTCTCAGCCCAGAGATAGAAAGTCACTGGGTTATTTTAGGATCATGTCAAACAGCAAAAAGTAGTCCAGAAGTCTGTCGTAATTCATACTCTTTGATTAACTAGCAGCATTAAGATGTATGTAACCATCACCATGGCAACGCATCCAATTTCATCCACAAGGAAATGCTTCCCTTTTACTTCATCAACTTAACTTTCCAACAGCAGCCTTTTTTCCAGCAATTTACTTTTTTTGAGGTGCTAGTGCTTTCAAGTCATTCAGCCTGAGTAATATAATGGGATCACCATACGATGTCTTTTTCTCAGTGATATGCAATGTGTGATTGTTGTTGTTTTTTCTAACTTGAACTATTGCCCATCATTAAAATTTGTACAAATTTCATTGGTATGTACGGTCTGGTTTGATCACAGGGAAAATACACCATGGCATGATGTAAAAATTGATTAATTTTAAGTTTAAACTCAAGTCAGTGTACGAGTCAGTGTATTGGCATTTAAGCCTTGCTTGTCACATGTGCATGTATCACATGTTCAGACTTTATTGAAGTTTATCACTTTGTGGTACCAGGTATAAGATAGACATTTGTCACCAGTCATTTTTGAACTGCTGACCGTCGGGGCGTACATTAGATCTGTCAATTTCAAGTGGTTGTATATTGAAATATGCCCTCCTTTCTGTTGTTTTCACATTGAGTAGATCAATATTTATCCAGCATGATTGTAACCTCAAGATACATTTCTTCACAAAACAGTAGCATACAACATTTTCATCCTTGCCTAGAAATAGATGTAGCTACATAAATCTATAGATATCCAAATGTATCATCACTACTGCACAATCAATAATCATTCAAGTCATTGATTTCTATCTTAAAGCTTTAACTGTTTTGCAATGATTATTGTGACATTCAGTGACATCATGTACCATTAGCATCATCGTTAGTTTTTTTCAAAGTCAAGAAACTCACCAGATTTGTCTTCAAGTTCACACATTTTTAGCATACCTATCTTGTAAATTACATTGCTTTGAAAAATTTGCTTTCACATTTTTTTTTTAGTGCCACTATCATCTCTTGAAGTAAACTCCTGATCACTCATATGTGATATAGTCTGGGATACTGTCTTTAAGGCCTTTAATTTCATTAATGCAGTGATAATATCATAAAACTTTTCCAGATTGTTGCATTATTCACACTGTAAGTCATGAGCTAGAAGAATGAATTATTATTTTCCTCTCTTCATAGTTCCCAAACTGGAACATGTGTGCTGTCTTTGGTTCATAGTCACAGATATCATGCAGTTGGCCTTAAGAATTTTCTGTAGCAACATCAATGCAAAATTGCAATGTTAGCGTCAGTGCCAGTGTCGATATCAGAAGCATTGTAAATAGTACACACAATTTGGTCATTTATTATTATCATGAGGATTAACATCATCATTCATGTCATCATCATTACCAATACTCTCCATTGTTACTATTACCATGTCTGTCATTTGACTATCATCATCATCATCATCATCATCATCATTATCATCATCATCATCTTCACTATCATCATCTTTATCATTTTCAACACCATCTTCATCTTTCCCAAATTATTATCAAAATCATCGTCAACATCTTAAGCTACATCATATACCATCTTCATCATCAGCAATATGACCATTATCATCATCATCACCATGACCACCACCACCACCACCATCATCATCACCACCACCAACATCATCATCATCATCATCATCATCATCATCATCATCATCATCATCATCATCGTTGTCGTCGTCATAGCCTCCTCACACCCCCTTTTGATGAAAAAGAAAGTCATGAATTATATTAAGTGAAGGTAGCAACATAATCCATTCATCAGCAATGTATGGTAAATAGGTGAAAGAAAGACTTGCATCAAATCTCATATCTAGATCGTAATTATTGCTCTCGCTACACATGCAGATAGCACTAGCATGTTTTTTTCTTCCCCACATTCAGTTCATGCAGTGCTTCTTGGACGGTAGTCACGTAGTCATATTTCATCACATTTTAAACTTCATAAAACACACTTTAATATATTCAAGGAAGGTACATTCATGCAATCAGTGGAAACTTCTTTGAAATATATCGCTGCTTGGGTGACAAAACCTTGTATCTAAAAAAATGTCAAATGTTCAGGAGAGCCAAAAAACATGGCAACCAAAGCACCATAACAAATGGGATCATCTTTCCTTTGACAGGCAATGGTGGCTTCATTTCTTTCTCTTTTTTTTTGAAAGACAGCTAGGATTTGGACAGGACATGCTTTCTTAACTGATTATTTGGCAATGAATTAAAAAAAGTGATTTTCTCCAAAATTTGAGACACACGGTCTTGTCACCTCAGCAACGATATGTACCTCTGAGAACAGCATTCAAATGGAGAAGGCTCAGATCATCTCTGTAGTCTGAGGTCTAGTGGTAGTTTGTCCATTTTAAGGTAAATAAAAAGCTATATTTAATCTAGATAGCCAAATGATTTTGCCAGCTGTGTGAAAACAAACAAGTAATCTTTCTGCAATTTGCCTATAGAAGCAACTACAAAAGTACATGGGATGTGCTCTTTGCTGCTTCCATCTATGTGTTACTTGAATATTGGGTTTCATTGACACTGTCAGGTATGGTTTAGTTTCACAAAAGATGCTCATATGTTAACATGAAAACTGCTCCCATTACTTCATTTTGTATCAAAATGTCTATGGAGAACTTTTTTACATGCAGTTGACATTAAAGGTCCTGTTTACCTTTCGGAGTAGGGATTTAAAAATGTTCAAGATATCACATGTTATGCATATGTGTAGGTCAGTTGTATCACAAAGCATCCTACCCTATAAAAATTTTGCAATAAAGCCTAAAATAGGAGATATCACTGTTTTTCTCAATAAACCATAACTGTAGACAGTTTAGTCTGGAAGCATTTTAATTCTAACTATTGTTCACATTTTGCATATTTAACAATACTTACCATCCATTATACTGATTCAAATTGTTACATTGGTTGTTTCTATCCCTAACTCTCATTTTAGAACTGTTTTGAAGCACTAATGCTGGGTTTTGTTTCATCTGCAAATGGTAAATTATGCCTTTAAGTAAATGGCAGAGCTGGATAAAAGGGAACAAAAAGCAAAAAATGAAAAAATATAGATAGCAGCAATAAGCATAGGAGTAAAATATGTGGTGTCTAATATATGTTTGCAAATATACATTTGATATCTGCAGATATCCATATATGTCAGAGAGAAATTTGCATGTAGGACCTACATACAAAGTAGATCACAAAAAGACTTTGGGGGAGGTTAAAAGTCTTCAGTTTGCTGCTTAAGCTGACTTTGTCAGTGACTTACATGTAGTCAGATCCTACTTTGCCACTGCAATTGCTATATTTATGTGTGTATGCATAAACATTGTATATATATATATATATATATATATATATATATATATATATATATATACACACACACACACACATGCATAAACATGCAGTGCTCTTAAATTTTATCTTTTACTCCAGTTCAAGATCACTGGTTTGGTGTTGTCAAATAAACCACATGGCATAAGGACCAGCAAAATAACGGCCAGAGATGCTATAACTCTCACAAGCAAATTTTATGCTTCAAGCCAAAAGTCATTAAGTCATGATAGTAAAAAAAAATCCATAACAATTCAAAGAATCCACAGAATCTATTACTTCATTGTCTAGTAATTCTAACTGACTGCAGTGTTCAGTGTTACCAATACTGTCTTTATGAAATTTGCCGAAGCAAAGCTGAATAAGTTGTGATATGTGTCTATGAAGTAGATTTCAATGAATATCGAAAAGACCTTCACTTATTAGAAGTTGTTGCTCTTTACTGTGAACACTGGTTAACATTGTCTTACACACACATAAAACAAGATATCCAATAAAATATTTCACAAACTCCTAACATGCTCGTACATCAGATTAAAATTCATGTCTTCCCATTTTGAATGTTAATCTGCCATTTAGCATGAAAAAAAGGTGTGCCTTGAAGAACAAGGCGAGCACATGTGAGGCGCATTTTATACTTCCTGCCTCGCCAACATTTACATCGTTCTTCCTGTTTGCGTTGTTCTTCTGGGCACATGACGAAATCAATTCACTATGGAAGCATATAATATGTATATTGTCTCTTGATAATGCTTTGTTTTGAAAGGTATATGCTCAGTACAGAGTGTTACCTTCAAAGTGTAATTACACACTGCAAAAAGTCCGTTGTTAAATAGTGAACATATTTAAACAAGACGATCAAGAATTTTACATTAAAGTACTAGATTTTTGAAAAAATGTGAAAATAAATTCACACCACAGTAATACCAGCTGGTGTGGTCTCTTATTGAAGCTGGACGGGTGTTAAACCATTGATATTAACACCAACAAATATCAAATCAACACCATGTGGTGTCATTTTTTAATTAACACCAGTACAGTGTCAAAATAACACCAGATACAGTGTCAAATTAACACCACGGAGTGTCAGGTGAACACTTTTCAACACCATCACAGTGCATTTTCAACACCTGTGGGTGTGGTCCTTTATTGAAGTTTGATCGGTGTTAGATTTAACACCCGTGGTGTTAAATCTAAGACCGATGTTTTTACAGTGCAGTTTAAGAGCACAACATGGCAGTATTCTAATGTTGTCATATAATTCTGTACAGGTCCATAAACATACTGCGTCAGAAATGTCTCAGATGCATATCTTTGTGTGGAATAAGATGCTTTGCCCATCTTGTCATCTCTGTATAGTGGAGGGATGGATTGTGGGCTATTGTATGGGGCTCCATCGGCAAAATACACCTAACATTGGTATCATTTATCTTTCAGCCGTCTATGACGTGTCTAGGGTTGGGTTATGAAGAGTTTGTGTGTTGAATGAAATTGGATTGTTATTTGAGGATTTGGTGCCTAACTGCGTGGGATTTTTTGCATTTCTTTTGAAGTATGGTGACAGGCTAACTGTGCGAGGTGCATCTCAAACAAACACAGATGTATCCAAACCTGTACAGAGTGTCTCATGAAACTGTTTAAACTGAGAGACAACAGTTCAATGTGGTGAAAATTTTTGTGCATTTTGCTAATTTGCGTGTCTTGGCTGTTATGAGGACAGCATGATAAACTGATATAAGTTATGTTCAACGGTGATCCTTAACCTTGAGGCCATTTTGTCAACGAAATGACTGATGTCGTAACAAAATCAACTTTGTGAACACTTGGCACCCTGTAGAGCTTGTCCTCGGGTTAAGTATCACTGTCTGCACATAACTATAGACTTGCCAGGAACCATGCATACCATAAATTATCATAAGAAATAAAATTTGACTTTGCTCTCATTCTGTACACATGATGATATCATCTCCAACAGGAGATTCAAATTTGTAATCATAAAATAATTTTCTTTTCTAAATCAAAATATTTGCATATATGTTTCAGTGTTTTTCATCTCCAATGGGCATGAATGAAAACAGTTACTTTGCCAGTAATATTTTTCTTCAGTGCACTTAAAGGTGCAATTCATTACCATGAAGTTTACTTTAATTAGGTGTAAAGTGACAGACAGAAAGCTAAGCAGAGTCAGAATGACAACTAATCAACTGGAAGCCAGATATATTAGCAAACAAGTTACTGTGGTTTTGTTATCTTTCTGGTTCTCACTTAAATGATTCTCTTTCTATTCAAACTAAGTTTATGTTGTTTTTAATTGTTTTTGCATCTTGCTAATGATGCAGCATAATGCAATACAATTTTGCACAACATAACAAGCCATGACGTTCACACACCACTGAGACACAACAGTACATAACGGGTGCATCCACGTCAACATCCAATATACTACATTATTACACATTGCAAGCAGAAATATTCTTGCCAGTTTCATGTTGTGTCAGATACTTGTACATGAGTATTTCCACACCATGAATATTTCCACTTCTACCGTACATTTTGGGTTGTAATTCATAGCAAAACAAACAAACAAACAAACAATCAAACAAACAAACGACATCAGCTGTCTTGCATTTAACACCAAAAGCACTTCATGAAAATAAATGGAAATTTAATGATGAATTGTGTAATGAGCCAGGGACATTCAGGCTGATGATTCTAATGAGGGAAAATTGTTGTGCTGATTAGTTTCTTTGAAATATTCTCCTTTTCTACATTTTCCTGTGTCATTTCCTGTGGTGTTTCCATGGCAGTGGGCGCAGTGTGCTTGAAGGCAATGAGCTGAAGTCGGCGTTCAGAGACAGGGAACAGAGGCGGACTAAGAAGCAGCTGGAGCAAGAGCGCATCAAGAACAGAACCAGCCTGGACCAGAAGCTGGCTGAGCGCCTCAAGATTGGGGTAAATTCATTTTACAACTGAAAACAGACTAGAGGTTTACATACTGTATATGCCAAATATTTTGTGAGGTTTTTATTTTCGCAAATTTCACGAGTCAGCTGCTATTTGCAAAATTAAAAAACACACAGAAATATTGACTCTGATCCCGATATGAATGTGACATACGCATATATACATTTCTCCATTCAATACAGGACTCCATGATCGCGAATTTAACCACTCGCAAAATCGTTGGGAAGTCTTGATTCGCGAAAATTTATACTCGCTAAATATATGGCATATACAGTGAATGGGAGACATTGTAGTGGTTCATGTATGAGCTTCAAGGGTTCATTTTCTAAGCTGGATATTAGCTGTGGTCACACTCGCAAATGTTTTCTGTTTGAACTCAAATTACCTGAAAATTTGTTGTGAAGCTTCTCGTGGAACTATACTAAAATAAGGGAAATTTCCCAAACCCCTGCAAATGTCCTTGAAGTTTGTGCAGTCGGAAGACATGCAGCTGAAACTAGAGAGGTTTGACTGCCAGTGTGAACAGATGAGCAAACTTTGCGAGTATTCTCAAAATTTTGCTAGTGTGACTGCTGATATTGTGTGAACACAGTCTGTGTTTGATTCATGTACTTTGCTGTGATATCCTTTTCATTCGTAGAGTGTCATTAAATATTTATAACTCATAGTACTTGTATGTCAGATTTATCATGAGTACCAGTAACTTGAAGAACTCTTCAGGGGGATCTTGTAACAAAAAGAAGTTATGTGTTTTGCTGTTTAAATCTGCACCATGTACCAGCTAATTCCATGAGTCATATCAAATTCCTATGAAAAGTGGGTCATCACATGTATCTGATGTCATATCACATCACATTTTGTATCATGGCAGACAACGACTGAAAGGGCTTGATTTTCTAACTGTGAGTCGGTTTTTGTCCTTTCTTATCATCAGGAGCAGGAGAGTTTGCAGAATCTTCAGGCGTTAGAAAAGGCAGCCACCGAGCCAGAATTCATGAAAGTAACACTCAAGTCCCGCGGTGGATCGGGGAAGTCATGATGGGTCCAATAACGCCAGGTCTTCCAACAAGCAGAGATACAATCAAAAAAGTGAGAAGTACAACTTCATCAACAAAAGATTGTCTCCCTTCAAAAACCCTGCTAAATGTTTTCCTTCCCCATTTTTTGTTGGGAAACGATTTATTAATATTCTTGATTTATTTATGATCAATCATCTGCAGAGACTGTACAATTCTCTGAGATCAAACTAAACCAATGTGGAGGTGTACCAGACTATTGATTAGAAATGATTTGGTTGAATTGCTTTAAGGGGGAACACCCCAGTCTTTAGATGTGGGCTGTGTACATTCTATGCAGATGCATGCATTTTTATAGCTATGGTGGTGGTAAAAAGCTGAAGTAATATCAGGTCTTAGTTGTAGAAATAGGGCTGTGGTAAAGTAGAGTCTAGTAGCACAAAATTAATGGTCACAGAAGTACAAACCTGTAAATGCCTGCTGATGAATTGCTATTTTTTAGAAACATCTGTCTTTTTTCTTTCAGCTAATTTGTCCTTTTTATGTATGCAAAACACAAACTTTACAAACACAATCGTACTCCATGAAATGTTACAATATGTACTACTGTAATTGTGGAAATTTTTGTGGTTGTAATTTTTTTGCACTTAGTTGGGTAAAATGAATTTTGCATGTTTTTATTTCCCCTGAATCATGAATACAGAATATCACTGTATAATACGAGCAAAAATATTTGTATGCTTTTATTTTTATGCAAGTTCAATATTGTACAAATTGCATGAAAATTTTCAGACAGCAGAAATTTCCACTTTTACAGTGTAGGGCCTACTGATAGTGCATATGCATTTCAGTTCAACAGACATTCAATGACAATGAAATTGTGTATGTCCTCTGGATTAGTTGTTATTGGCAACTTTCAGCCAAATCTACATTGTTTTGTCTGCATCATTTCTCTATAGTCCCTCCAAAACCTGATAAAGAGATATATTTTTATATCATCGTCAGAACTTGAGTTTTTCAGATATGAGATTCACATCACCGTCATTCCACTCTGTGGCACTGTGATGGCTCATGGTTTTACAGGATGCAACAATTTTCAGAACTTTGTAAAATGGCAGGTGATGCAGTGCAGTAATTGATTATCTACGTATGCTCCTGGTTTTGTATCAATGTATGAAGCTTAGAACAGTGCTTCAGCCGATGCAAACAAAAAGAGATATAGCATTTCTTTGTTCTTACTCATAATTGTTGTGTGAAGAATTATGACAGAGTGAGTTTGCTGATTTCACATCTACATCTAAATTACTTTCTTTTTCTACTTTCTGTCCGTATCGAGCTAAAAAACCAGAGTAGGGCTTGGAGTAATGTTTGTGCTTATAATGTTTTGGGGCATTTATCTTTACATGTTCGGTGTTTAACTGGGGGTGGGGTCTTTCATTTTTCAATCTTGATCACAGTAGGAATATGTTCCCTTGTTTGATATTAATCTATCATATTTATTATCATTCAAGCTAAAGTTTTGCATGGCAAAGAGATTAGTCAGCACCTTAAAAGTTGATCATCTCTTATATGCAAGGGGGCTCCCTCCAGCTTAAGTCTGGCTTTTTAACATCAATAAACACAGATTATGATATTTATGACCTTTACTAGGGCCTCTTTCACAAAATGCTTCCAATTCCCGTATCAAAGTTGCAGATGTGGTCACCATAGCAACAACTAAAATGGTGAGAGCTAATTGGTTTTTGTGTTGCTATAGTAACTGGCATAGTAACAACCATTATTGCAGACCTCTTGTATAAAATATTTTGTCCTTTGAGTGTCTGATGTCTTTTTTCCATCAGGCCATATTACTCTCTCAGCCCTATCGCTACCAAACGATTCTTCCGGGAGTGCATCTATACATTCAATCTTTGTCAGGTCTTGCTCCTTTTTGGGGGGAGATTTCTGGATTTTTTCCCCTTTGTATGTTGCGTTTATATGCTTTTGCAAGTTCAAAGGTCAAAAGCATGTATGTATCCAAAGGAAAGCTTTTGTTATCTTTTTTGTAAATGTTTTATATACTTGTCTTGGTCCAAAAATGTCTATAGAACAGGCACCTGTATTTCTCTATTTTTGTGTGTGTGTGTGGGGGGGGGGGGGGGGGGATTGTTCTTTGCTCTATGCTGATGTGTTTGTTCCAGTATCACCTTTGGAATTTGATCAAGCAAGAAGGACACACACACACACACACACACACACACACACACACACACACATACCAACTTACACAGAGACTAATTGCCAAATTCTGTTATATGCTTCCAGACAGAAGTTTGTTAGCAAAGTTGGAAGGATGTGGTTTGGACAGCATTCTTCCAGGTTGATTATTGTTTATCTGTCCTACAGACGCTGTACAAGTTAATGTATCAGGTAACATATACATGGTATTCTTATTCTAGTACGTAAAGCTATTTAACAAGTCATGGTACTGAACATTGTCAGAGGCAAAATATGATGATGTAGGAATGGAAGTGTCATCTATAGGATTGTAAGATGTCAGTGGTATTTGCATACACTTGAAGAGTGTGCCAACAATGTGAGAACAACTCTATGTGTTATGACATATTAAAGGGAGAGTTTTGATTTTATGAAGGATTTTTTCCTCAGTCAGCCAAAAAATTTAAACTAGAAGATTGATTATGAAGCAAAACATGCAAAAACACAATTGAGAATCTGTCAATGTTTCATACTAATTTGTGTTACAAGTTTCATTCCATGACACAAAATATTTCCATGCTATTCCATGTATTCCATGACTTCAGTATCAGTACTCGATTTTCCAATTTATTCCATTCTTTTACAGCTTTACTATGTGTATATAGCTACTCTGTACATCATATGAATCATGCAGGCAAGTTTACCCCTTATATATGTATTCTCTCATAATCAAGGATGAATAATTATTTTAATTTTAGAGAGATGTGTTATATTTATCTATTTATACTGTAGTCTTCAGAAATTATGTCCACAGTTAAATTTTGAGGAATGTTACCGGTTTAGTTTTTTAAATGTCTTTGTTAAGAATTTGTATGACTCTTAACCCGGTGAGGACGAGCTGATTTTGCTATAGTACACATTTCCCATAACCACCTGCCCGAGTATACTCGGGACTGGTCTTCTACGGGTTAACAAATTAATAAACCCCGTGATTATATGGCTACAACGAGAACTCTATATCAGCAGTGCATTTAGGGCCATGTGTAGTCATACCAGAAGCAAGACATGACACATCACAAGGAACTGGGCAGTCATTTTGTATATCATTCTGACTTCCCACGTCCAACCCTAAAGAACCTTGCAGTCACTGGAGTAGAGATGCGTATACCTCCTATGTGGTACTGGTCTTCGACAGGGAAGTAGGAACACAATAATAGTGTGTGGTTTCCTTGTATTTAAAATTAAAGTGATGTTTTTGGAAATCAATCTCACTAGAAATAGATGTTTTGGCTTCATGCCCCGCTCTCCACTCTAACTATTTCAAGGATCTGTTCTGGTCGTAGAGCTTCAAATTTTCAACATTGCTATGCACAACATGCACAATAATTTGAATGCTCATGATATCTGCAAAATGTTTGACTTCTTTTCTCCCTCTTCCTGCATGACTGAGCTGGCTGTTGTGTGCTGCGTGTGGCTGTTTCCAAGTTTTGTTTATATGACAAATGTAAGTTATATCCAGGAATAATCTTTATTTTATTCTTCCAAAAATAAATACTTTCTCAGATTTGAGCAGGAAGAGCAAAAAAGGAAGAGAAAGCATAGTCTATGCACACATAAAAGGAAGAAATAATTTCTCTTGCATTGAAGGTAAGTTTTGAATTATTGCAATTGCATGGACCCTTGGTGCAGAGAAATGATTAGTGAGTTCTACAGCTCAGAAACAAATCATAAATACACCTGCAAATTCATGAATGTCACAAGTTTCCTTGTAGGGGAGTCTATGCATCGTCACATCCAGATATAATGGGTGATGCACATTACTTGCAAACTTCAGTGGCAGATCCAGAGGAGGGCGCACCCGGCGTGCACCCCCTCTTTATTTTTTGTTCAAACAAAAGAAAAAAAATGGGTCGGGTGTGCCCCCCCCCCCCCTTAATTTTGTAAAGGTGCTTCCCCTTTACGGAATTCCTGGATCCGCCCATGAAATTAGTGTATGAACTTGTTTCTGTAAACCGCAGTATTATATATACCTGCTAATAGCCAGCTGGTCTTTACTCTTTCATCCAACTCTGGTTGCTCTTTAAATCTTCTGTTTGGGATGATTTGATCTGTATCTCTGGCACAAGCATGGAAAACTGAGAAGCATCAACTTAAAGCAATTCAAATTTTAAAGATGTAAATAATAAAGGACAACAATGCTGTCAGTATACTTCCAAATTTTTGTGAGCTGGCTGTGTAACAAATGATCTTAAAAAATAATAGTAATGATAAATAAGTATATTTAATTGAATTCTTGCTAAAAAATAAAAGTAATGAGCTTCAGATACTTGTTAGATGCATCAGTTACATTAACTACTTGTATGGGTTTTTTTTCCCTTGGAAAATGTGGCTATCCATTATGGTTCGTATTATGTGCATGCAAGTGAAATATTGGTATTACTTACAGAATAAAGAATGTTGAAATAAAGGAAATGAAATCACATGGTTGGGAAAGGCGGACTTGTCAAGTTGCAGGCATCATGAATTACAAATTTCTTTTAATTTGTGAAAGTTGTAGAGATTTGTATATGGGTCAATGTGTTTGAACATTGTATGTGTTTATCCTTGTGCAAAGTGCTTTCCTTCATATGGTTGTAAAATGTGAGTTGGTGAGATATTTTTACATTTTCTCTATTCTCCATATATTATGATACTTCCAGGTTCTAACACTTCCCCTATAATCTTGGCAGCTTTTCACATAAAGCAGGTTCTCAATGTGGCTACAATGCACAGTTCATTCTATGAATATTTCTTTGAATTTTGCTTCTTAAGTATAGGTTCTTGGTACTACGATTGACTAACATGTCAAAGAATTACAACAGCTAGGGGAATGCAAGTTCACTTAGTTATTATATATCAATGTTCACAACCTCCAGTATTGATGTGGGTGTAGCCCATTTGTGCTATTGCATAATTTTCAGTCATTTGTCTACATCATTGTTTGCACTAATGGTACTTGTATTGAATGGTAGATGATCCATGTGTATCATGTATAAGAGTATGTGATGCTTTAGTTGCAGTAATATGCAGGGCAGCATTTTATGTTGCCATGGTAATTCAATTTCCTTTTCTAAAGAGGAATATGAAGTTAGATGCTGAATGTCAGCTCTTTCCTGAATTGAAATAAGTCCTTTTCATTGTAATTACATAACAAACAGTGACTTGATATTAAAGTAAGGTGAAAAAGAAAGAGAATCTTAATTTTATTTCATCATTATCAAGGCAACAATTACTGCTAGCTATCATATACCTGCAACTCAGGAGCCTTTTGTGTTAAATAGATGAGAATGTTCAGTGTTTTGTAATTTTTGTAACAAGAAATGTCCTTATCAATATACATGTATATATATGTCACATCATTGTACCCGTATTATCACAAATAAAGACTAGGCTAACAGTGATTGATTGAGGAAACTACATTATTCCACAAAAATGCAGTGAAACGTGGTTTCCTTGGTCTTGTGTAGAAGTATCCATAGAATTTTTGACTGTAGAGGACATGAGAGTGCCAATGAAAGATGTAACACACCCTGTAGCACATGCTCCTACAGACACAATAATGCTTCCAGATGACTTCCTATCTTTCCAACAGTGAAATTATGAAATGAGGAAATTTGCTTCATTTCTTAGCTCTAAAAATGTCTGAATACCTCCTCCTCCACTACTTTTCCTCAGCAGATGTCTTAAACCCTGGTGATGTAATTTAGTTTGACTGAACTAGTATTTCTTTTTTGACTTCCTGCACTGTGGATGCATACATGTCAGTGGTCTTCTACTAAAAATTCAAAGTAGATAAACATTTGTTTTGTTTATCTGAACCATTTTTCACAGACCTTTATAATTACTTGGTTTATGCAGTAGGTCTTTACCCATACCAACTTTGTTTATATCCATTTTTCCTTTTTGTAGACTCTGGAGTTTACTGTATAAATATGTCTGATAGAGGCTATATTATATATAATTTCTAGTGAATTTGATTTACAGGAATGCAGAGTTTATTTAGTTGGCTGTACACGTACTGCTGTGTATCCCAATATTGTATATTTATTTCTTTTAAATTTCAAGATGAAAACTGGCTATGCTATGAATTAACAGCCTCTTGTACTCTTGTAGCCATTGGATGCTGTATGGTTGTGTAAAGGATCTTAACAACTGGATGTAAGAGGTTTACAAAAAAGAGAAAACTAATAAAAAGTGCTCTTCAAAAGGATATAAACTTTGTGGACAGATTTTATTATTTTGCATTGTGCTGAACTAAACTGATGTTGCTTCATATCTCCTACATTAAGGTTACTCTCATGAACACACAGGAGTAATCAACTTGTCAGGAAAATCTACTACACTGCAGACTTACAATTATACACCAGTACATGGCAAATACCTAAGGAGTGACATGTATTAAAAATGAGTGGACTTGCTACAGAACTTGAGCAATGCTAATGTTCACATACCATACCACAAATACTCTGGTTTTTGTTGGTTTTTTTTGGTAAAAACAGCATTCTTCAAGAATAAATAACAGAGAATTGAATGAATTGTTCAATTTATGACTGCAATGATACTGACTAGCAATGTTTTTTTTTTGGGAGGGGAGGGGATGGAAGACAGAATATAATTGCCTTTACTAGGACTGTAACACTCAGTACTTGAGTTTTGTGCTATGGTTGCAGTTTGGTACTTATATTCTGATATTTCCCTCCAGGGCAGCCAATATTACACACTTATTTGTATTGCAAATGGATACATTGTACAACCAAATATTTGAGATGTTCACATTACTGAAAGTGCAGTCATGTAGGTGTGTCTGTCTAACAAAAACATAAGGAATACAACACAGAGACTGAAATGGGAAAGTGGAAGGTAAGTGTCCGGACTATTTTATCTTTTGGTCAGTCCTTGTATCCTGGATTGAACCACAAATGTGGTAGTACATGTACATTTAAGAGCATTTTCTCATCAGTTGCATTGTAATGTGCAGTTAAAGGGATCGTACAGTTTTGGTCGAGATTAAACTTCAGGTTTCTATCATTTTTTGGTGAGATAGTGAGAAAGCTCTTATGAAATATGAAAGAGCATGTAATTCCATGAGGATTTCAACATTTATTTTATGAAAATTGATTTTGAAAAGGCTGAGATAGCCAAAGCAGAGTGATCCTAATAAAGTGTGGGACCCACATTTTATTACAGTCGTTTTGTTTTACTTTGTTTTTTGGATGTTTCAGCTATTTCAAACCCAATTTTCATCAAATAAACTTTGAATTCCTCTTAAAATGGTATGCTCTGTACTATTTTATAAGTATTTTCTTGGTATCTCGCAGAAAAGTTAAAGTCCAATTTTCATCTCCACCAATACTGTACCATCCCTTTAAATCCAGGTTGTATTCGAGTTTGAGTTTAACAATATTAAGAATGAAGAATAACATACTAGTCTTCAAGTTGACAACATCAAAAACGAGGAAATAACAAATGAGAACACATATAAATGCATGAATAGATTTTTAAAAAAGAAACACAACATATGCTGCATTTACACAGTCACCAAATTTCAAATGTCTAATGAAACAGCAGACCATAACAGGTACCTCTCAGAGTGAAAGGAATTGCTCTGTCATCTGCAGTTAAATATCTTTTGGTTTAAAAAAAAGAAGAAGCATGTTTTCAGTCAAACAGACAAAAAGAAAGAACAAAAACACATTCACTTTTTGAAACACTGTTCAATTTTAATGCAGAATGTCAAATCAGGCCATGTAAAAAGATGGAATATAATTTGGCAAATCTCAGTTATGCACATTGACATTTGTTGTGAAATACACCCCAGTTAACTGTCAAACAATATTGTGGAAGACATCATTTGAGTGTAAGTACATATAACAGCACTGTGGAGGGATCATTTCTTGCATTACTGGAATCACAACTTGGTTGTCACGGTGGGATAAAGATGATTTCTTTTTTATGTTTGTTATGGAATATGTTACAGTTCATTGCACTTTTCTAATATTGCATGATTCCCAAGGACAGTATCATAAGCTAGGCATTAAATGTTCATGGAAAGTGGTGCAAAATTATCTTAAAAGAGCCTTCCACTGTAGCAATATACCTCTTGGGTTCTACCTAAATGCTAAATTAAAGAAAATGACTTGACAAGAGATAACCTGTGACTAAATGGATACTTATACTATATTGACAAAGATACTTGTACACACAGTAAACCTTGTGTAAGTCAACATATATGGAACCAGCAAAATCAGTTGACTTGCACAAATGACTACTACATAAGTCAACCAAATGTTGAGTTGCCAATATTTATGCAGAGTTGACAGTATCTTGAGAATACTGTCAACTACTGATGAATATTTGTGCCACTTCATCTGGTTATGCACCCTGTGCCTATTTTTCATGCTTGTTTTAGTCCTTCGTCTAATTTAAACCATGGAATTGATTGAAACTACCTTCATGAATTCAGGCCTTGTAGTGTAATGATCTTTGATTTCTTTACTCTTAACTTACTGACAGCAATATATACCACATACTAGTAGTGAAAGGCAAATTCAGTGAAGGGGTAATGCCTAAGTTGATCATCGTACTGTGCACTCCTGTTAAACCAAAAACAGTCTTCATGAAATTTTGTTGAAATGAAGTAAAATTCAGTTCAAATATATTTCATCTATATATCTTCATATACTCTATTTGTTCACCTGAAACAGAATTTGGTAAACAGAATTTGGTATAACAATGAACAAACAAACAAAAAAACACTAGCAGTCTCAAGGACATTGTTATAACAGGAGTCACCTGTATATTACTGGCTACCTTACATCCCTTCATATAATGATAATAATGATGATAATAATTTCAATTTATATTGCGCCAAATTCATCAAATGAAATGTTCAAGGCGCACTTGAAAGTACACAGGTAAGATGGAGAAATAGGAAATATCAGATATCATGAAACAGGTAAGTTTTCAACTCAAGCGCTATAAATGACTCCGTTGATGACACATTTCTCATATAGGTTGAGGAATATCCATTAAATGAAAAGCTCAAGACACATTTGAAGATACAAATATAAAGACAAGATAGAAAAATGGGAAAACATCAAATATCAAGAAACAAGTAGTTTTCAACTCATTCTTACATGTCTCTGTTGATGACACATTTCTTATGTAAGGCTGCACCAAATCCATTTAATGAAAAGCTCGCATTAGAAGAAAAAGTATAAAGGCAAGATAAAGAAATAGGAAAAGTTGACATATGAAACAAGTAAGCTATCAACTCATTCTTAAATGACTCTGTTGATGATACATTTCTTATGTAAGGCTGCACCAAATCCATTTAATGAAAAGCTCGCATTAGAAGATAAAGTATAAGGCAAAATAAAGAAATGGGAAAAGTTGACATATGAAACAAGTAAGCTTTCAACTCATTCTGAAATGACTCTGTTGATGATACATTTCTTATGTAAGGCTGCACCAAATCCATTTAATGAAAAGCTCGCATTAGAAGATAAAGTATAAAGGCAAAATAAAGAAATGGGAAAAGTTGACATATGAAACAAGTAAGCTTTCAACTCATTCTTAAATGACTCTGTTGATGATACATTTCTTATGTAAGGCTGCACCAAATCCATTCAATGAAAAGCTCGCATTAGAAGATAAAGTATAAAGGCAAAATAAAGAAATGGGAAAAGTTGACATATAAAACAAGTAAGCTTTCAACTCATTCTTAAATGACTCTGTTGATGATACATTTCTTATGTAAGGCTGCACCAAATCCATTCAATGAAAAGCTCGCATTAGAAGATAAAGTATAAAGGCAAAATAAAGAAATGGGAAAAGTTGACATTTGAAACAAGTAAGCTATCAACTCATTCTTAAATGACTCTGTTGATGATACATTTCTTATGTAAGGCTGCACCAAATCCATTTAATGAAAAGCTCGCATTAGAAGATAAAGTATAAAGGCAAGATAAAGAAATGGGAAAAGTTGACATATGAAACAAGTAAGCTTTCAACTCATTCTTAAATAACTCTGTTGATGATACATTTCTTATATAAGGCTGCACCAAATCCATTTCATGAAAAGCTCGCATTAGAAGAAAAGGTAAAAAGGCAAGATAAAGAAATGGGAAAAGTTGACATATGAAGCAAATAAGTTTTCAATTCAGTCTTAAATGACTCCAATGTAAGATTGCGCTAAATTCACTACAAATGAAAACCTCAAGGAGCGCTTGAAGATACATTTGTACAAGTATTGAGGTAAGATAAAGAAATGGGAAAAGTTTAAATATCATGACACAAGTAGGTTTTCAACTCATTCTTAAATGACTCCATTGATGACCATATTTCTTAAGCAAGGTTGCGTCGAAACCATTACAAATGAAATGATCAAGGCGCACTCGAAGATACAAGTATA
Source organism: Diadema antillarum (assembly GCF_040938485.1). Taxonomy (NCBI): domain Eukaryota; kingdom Metazoa; phylum Echinodermata; class Echinoidea; order Diadematoida; family Diadematidae; genus Diadema; species Diadema antillarum. Next base: position 377,328 of record NW_027270970.1, on the reverse strand, counting down.
AAGGTAAGATAGAGAATTGGGAAAAGTTCAAATATCAGGAAACAAGTAGATTTTCAACTCATTCTTAAATGACGCTGTTGATGACACATTTCTGTGTAAGATGGCAGTGAATTCCATACGACTCTAATCAAACAAAAGAATCAGTTTATTGATAGACTCTTTCCTGGGGCCCGTTTCATTAAACTTGTTATCAGTGACAGCTGCCACATTTCTGTGACAAATTTGCTCTCAGCCCATCAGAGGCAAGGATTCCAGTAGCTTGTCACAACTATAACAACATGTCACTGATGACAAGTTTTATGAAATGGGGCCCAGGTCTGCAATCACAATATTTTATCATAGTCATTGGTTTTGGAATTGGTAAAGATAAGATAAAGATGACTCTTGGTACTAGAACACCTTGAAATGTTGGTGTAACAACTTCACATATATCTGTACACTCAATTATGTCATTGTGCATTTCATTCAACATAATATAGAAATTCTGGCTATGAATGGTTACACTCATTTAAGTAGCAGCACTTTCCACTCCATCGCAGAGAATCAAACATTCCTTGGAATGGAGGCTATGAACTTGGGTCATCCTAGTCCAGGCACTAAATCTCTGACTTTCATTATTGAGCAGCTGCTTATTGTACTAAAAGGAGCAATTTCTCACATCATCTGTTGCAGCTTTCTTCGATGATAAGGCACCAGTGTGAACATACCTAATGTAAGATTCTAGAGTTAACTTCTGGGAACATGCCGCCACTAAAAAATTGATGCACAGCCCTCCACCGAAGAGACTGCAGAATTTTCTCAACCTGCTCTATAACAGATACTGATATCTTTGTAAGAGGAAGAAGGAGGTAGTGCTCAAATCGAATACTGCAAAGTCACTTCATCCACAATGACTTGAGGGAATGGCTCAGTCTTCACATCATTCCCTCTCATCACAACTCTTCTCACCTGGGCATCTACTGGGTCACATCTCAAACAGGCATCGATGGCCTCGGCCGTATGATGATGGACAATCCACCGACGGTAGTCCTGCACCTCTACAATGACATCAAAGGCTGGTACGCGGTTCCTACGGAGGATCACGCTGTCACTGACATCCCGCTGACCATTTTGGAGGGCCTGTTGTGCGACTGCCCTGCGTATGTGGCCATTGATGGGGTCCAGGTGGGAATTAGTGATGAAGTCACCGAGGGTTCTTCCGCGAGCTGAGGCCAGGAGCCGAATGCCCCTCTGACGAGCAGCCAGTGCTGCCATGGCATCAGCCCCGGTTTCAATCCTGTCGACGATTATCGTCGGTGTGCTGTGATTCCGCACCACCTCTTTGATGGCGGTTGGCTGAAGGTCGCGTCTTTGCAGCTGAATAAGACGACAAAAAGCATAACCGGATTGCAATCTTGAATTCACTCTGGTTGTTGGCAGTGATGTATCATCAGGCTATCGTATGACAATGTGGCAAATCATTTGCAATGCTGATTTATTGATGAGTGGACAGGACCTCTATCATTTCAAGTTCCACAAACTCAAAATTACTTAAATCTCCACCTCAACAGTGATGTTCTATACAGTGTCACAATTATCGTTGATTCTGCTGTAAAAAGGGCTGTACCAGGATGGTCCACAACAACATTGCGAACATGTCGATTGCATTGAGTTTTGATACTTGACATCATTTTTGTCGCCTCAAACTCATAAAATATATGTATGTCATCAGTCAATATTGATAACATAGACATGAAGTCTAATTAATGAAGATTGCCTTTAATGAGTTTGAGGTGACAAAAATGATGTCTAGTATCAAAACTCAATGCGATCAACATGTTCGCTTTGTGTTCGCTTTGTTGTGGTGCACAATCCTGGTACAGACTTGTCGGGTTTTACAGTGACTGGGGTGTGTATAGTTGTCATTCTGCATGATTTTCTATGAACCTTCGTTGAAGTCTTTCCACAGGTCTTTTCAGAACTTTGATCTTACTTGACTACTTGAATACATGTACTCCCACCAGAGTATGTATGCCCATAATTTTTATCATAGATATTACTCCAAAACACTGAATAATCAGTGCGTATGATGATACAGCAATTTGTCAATCAGTTACAAGAATACTAGAGTTTACTTATTTTATACTCATTACTTTCTAAGCTGTTACATTGACTCTAAATAAGAAGGAATAAAAAAGGATGCACCCACTGAAGAAAAAATTCATATTTCAATACCAAAATCCATTATAGGTAATTTGAATATACACATCAGTCAAATTCATGCACGTACAAAGTAAACATAAACAGTGCCCTAAAACATTTCACACAGCACCCACATGATGATATAAATTCATCATCGAATAAAGTTTTTATTTAAAGAAAAGATTTTATCTGAGCATGAATGAATATTTCAATCTATATAATAATGCAGATATATGGTTTATTTGTGTATCATTTCAGAAAGGTATCCCTTGTTAGGAAAGACTTCGAAAGAGCACAAAGAGTACATGGCTGGCTTGTAATTACTGTCCAGATAAAGTGCAACCATTGCAGAAAGCAATACCAACAAAATAAAAATCCTCCAACAAGGGTTAGTTTGGCATGTGACTGGCAGAACAGGAAACGGCTAAAATTTCTACGGCAAGTGCAGTCTACATTCTACCCCACATCATTTCAAACATCAGTTCATAGAGTTACTATCATCTTGGACAAAGCATATTATATCATGACAGGAACTGAATACCATACATTTGCAACAGAAAACTAAAACATCTAAGTTTGGCACCAAAATCTGGAAAATGTCTATCTATTTGATCTGTCCACAGCCTTGAGATGGCAAAACAACGTATGTTGGAAATTCATGAAAATCGACTTAATCACATATTTCAGCTTATTCTAGTATAATCTAACTCTTGACCAAATCTTGAAATCAGAACCCATTCCATTACTGAGATATGACGCTCCCTCCCAGCGGGAATTGTTCAAATTTTGTTAGCAAAACAATGTAAGCGGCGATACCCTTGCCCCTGCTCAACACACGTCGGGCATGGACTTGACAAAACAACGTGTCAGCATGTGATACGTTGTTTTGCCATCTACATGTTTACGCAGTAATAGGCTGCGCGCGCAGTTGCAGAAGTGTGTGCATATTGCCATTGTAATACATTATACGAGCACCAGTGATCAAGTCTTACGTTGTTTTGCCGTATCAATGGCAATAGTATGGTTATGTTGAGATGGCAAAGCAACGCATGTTTTGATTGAATGCAAAGTATTCTAAAAATAAAGGGTTTTAATGAAATCAATTTGCATGCACTGTATTACTGATACTGTTTGTCCTTCTAGGGTAAGGTATGAAGTGTTGACAGTTGAACGAAAATAGAAAGAGAGCAGTAGGTTTGCGAAACTTCAAGCTCGATTTACTGGAAACGAGGTATGGATGTAGATACATTGTTTTGCCATCTCAAGGCTGTACAATATAATGCATGAGTTTGGCAATCATACCTGCATCCGCCTTGCTCCTCCTATCGATGGATGAGAGATGTCATCATCACCACCAATCTGAAGGAAATACAAGCACAAACTTGCAAGAAGTGGAGGCATATGAGTTCAAGCATGTAGTGATTGTTTGCAGAAGTAAGAATTCATGCAGAACAGAGGCATATTTTGTTAGAAATCACAACATATTTATATCAAAACCTGCTTGTTTCTAGTACACATGTTGTTTCTAGCAAGAGTTTGAAAAATAACATACCTCATTGAGGGTATCAATGATCACGACACGTCTTCCAATCACGTCGTTCAGCACTCTGGCTGCTTCACGCAGCAGGGTGGTCTTGCCTGACCGTGGCTGACCAAGAAAGAGCACAGACTGACCGTCACGGATGAGGTCAAAGAGAGGAGTAATGCAGCCCAAGACAGCGTGCTGAAATTTGACTGTGATGCCGATGGGTTCTCTTTGCCGATTCACCAGGACCCTGAAAACAATGGAAGAAGAACGAAAATAGAAATTACATTCCTACACTGCAACTGATCGACAAATTGCCCTTCATCAAGATAAAGAAACACTAAATATTAAGTGTTTGAGTTGGAGCCATGATAAAAATCATGGGCATACACACTTGGGTGGGATTTGAACCCACAAGTTCCTGATTGATAGACAGGCGACATACCCACTAGACTTTGTAACCTTTCCCCGATTGCCAGAGATGGTTCTGATCCCTTATAGTAGTAGGTACTGCATATATTTTTCAAATGAATAAATTCTTGCATCAAGTTGTTTTTATTGCCACTAATCGACAATTCAGGCATAAAACTATTATCACTTAAGTGATATTTGTCAATCAGCTGTAAAAAAAAATGATGTACATAAAATGTTTTCCATAAGTAACACTGCTATAAGATTTGTGAACATTTTGGACTAAACAGTCTCCAAGCTAGCATGAACAAATTCTCAGAAATGTTCTCATTCAATTGCCTTCCTTTTTACATGACATACTGTATACGTCCAATATTTAGCGAGGTTTTTATTTTCGCAAGGTTTTTATTTTTGCGAATTTCACGAGTCAGGTGCTATTTGCGAAATTAAAGACACGCGAAAATAATGACTCTGACCCCAATATAAATGTGACGTACACGTATACATTTCTCTGTTCAGTGCAGTACTCCACAATCGCAAATTTAACCACTCACAAAATTGTCGGGAAGCCCTGATTCGCAAAAATTTAGACTCGCTAAATATATGGCGTATACAGCACAAGCCATTGAAACTGTAACACACTTAGTTTCTTTTAGTCATCTCACATAGAATTGATTTCATACCTTTAGTCACCTCACATAGAATTGATTTCACACCTTTAGTCACCTCAAATAGAATTAATATTACAATCTCTGTTAAATTCAAAGAGTACACCAACCCAACTCTGTGCAGGGTGCCAGTGATGGCTGCCCGATGGTCAGTGCTCACAGGGGAACAGTTCCCCTCCAGAAACTCCACCATGTCCTGCTTGGTCAGTACTCTGTCATGTAGAGTCTTCACTTTGAGCTGGTCTCGGTCCGTTGGTTGGTAATATCTGGCGATGTCAAATTAGATGATATTGTCTTTATTATGCTTTACTCGGGTCAGACCAGTGTACTGTAAAACATAATATATTCATGGCATGAAATTTTTGCGAATTACCACTGGTGTTCCGATGCATATAGTGTAGACAAAAACTTTCGCATACATTTTGATTTCGCGAATCTTAGCACTTGCGAAATTTTTAAAATTAAAATGCATGCGAACGTTCTTCGTTTTACAGTATCATTTCTAAAATGACGGTACACCACCTTGCGCTAGGTTTCCTCCCAACATCCATGATCACTTCAGTGAGTAAATTCAGCGAGAAGGAGTCATCTTCCTCAGCAAGTTGCTTCAGGGCATTCTTGGTGCGGCTGTCAAAGGATGCCAAGAACTGATCCGTGTCTTGCTGGTTCCACCTCTCAAACTCACCAGCTATCTCAACGCTGATCTGACAGGGATTAATCTGTCTCGTGGCTTGCTGCATGACAAAGCACAGAGTAGTTTTTGGTCCATGAATTACATGCTCATGATCAGCATGCCGACATATACTCTTGAGGAACACATGAAGCAGAATGCACTTCTCTTGCACTATGAGAGAAGTCTGGGGCATGATTTGTAGTTAAAGTTTGGGTGAGGGTATATGTACATCTACATCTGTATGATTTATTCTTCTAACTATCCATCTACTTAGGATCTAATATATACCTTTTCCTTCAATTGCTCATCTGGCAAATAATGTCATCAATTTCAAATTTTTACTTCCCTGAAAGAAAAAAAAAAGTATTTGCTGCAAAATGGTGTCAATGTAACAAACTTATTTTAGGAGCTTCTGATTTTCATATTAGAGTCAGAATGCTACTTTTCTGATAGTACAGATAACTTTTGGCATATAACTTCTGATAGTACAGGTAATTTTTTCATATTTTTATTTGCCCAACGTACAATTTTACTTGCCTCCGGCCTAGAGGGAAAGTGCTAATGTCAAGCCTATATGTATGCTTCACATTCACATAGACACACACTTGTACATTGCCATTAAAAATCTCTTGCAGCAGTTTTCAAAATTGTATGTCAAGCAAGAGAAAAAAACTAGGAAAATACCAGAAATGACCTGCCCAATCAAAAAAAGTAGCATTCTGACTCTAGTATGAAAATAAAAAGCTCCTCAAATAAGTTACATTGTACATTGACACCATTTTGTGACAAATCCGTCACTGACCAGGCACGCTAACCTGGAAACATTAATCTGCACATTACTTGAATATGAGACCATTCTGAAGCAAATAATTTTCACACAACAATAGATATATAATGTACTCTTAAATGAATCCCACAAGGATGGGAACAATCATCCTCCAGCATTCCCACTGATTCTCACTGATCAGTTACTAGCCATCCCCTATAAGTAGCGGAAAATCCACAAAAACTACTGTACTGCGAATGTTTCTGCATTTACAGTATCTGCCGTTTTCTCATGAACAAAAGAGAAGAGAGGTTTAGACTATTCATTACCTCGCTTGCACAATCAACGAAAGTTGGCGTTCCATCTTCCCCATAGTGTAGGACCTTGGACTGCATTGGGCCTGGCTGAGATGGTAAGTAGTCTTCAGGATGTCCACTTGACTCACATGAAGACGGCGTGGCTTGGTCTGGACGACAGCTTCCAGAAAGAGAGCCATCAACCTTTTGTGATGACCGTACACAGGACATGACAGGAGGCAGGTAAATATGGGTGAGAAATGATTTATGACACCTTGGTGAGGTTCTTGTGCAATCCTCCAAAAGAAGTTAACTCTATAAATATGGCATTCAAGGCTGGTATAACATTCAGATACAAAAATACAGGGAGATTCCGGAGAGCAGTCAGATAAAGGGAGCTGCTTGTGTGTTAAATCCTGAATCAGAGAGACATGATATAATAGCAATCTTTAGATCTGGGGCCTGTTTCACAAAGAGTTGTGATTGATCTTGCACTTGATTCATAGAGCATAACTCAGTGAATCAAGCTCAAGTCCAATATTGAGCGTAAGTCAGGTTTCATAAAGACACTTACGCTTGATTTAAAGAAAAACCACGCATAACTTTCGGTAGATTGAGCGTTACTTGCGACCAATAGCAAAGTTGTTTATGAAATGCAATTTGCGACTGATTGCAACTTACACTCAATCTTTATGAAACAGGCCATAGTGAAGCAAACGCTAAGACGACACAGCCTCCCAGGTTGGACAATGGAAACAACTGTCTTGTGCAGAACACCATTTTGGGCCAATGATTAGCATCGTGTTAGCGTTCGCGTCGCAGATCTATTCTCGCTATTCTCTTATCCAGACTCAAGGGATATTGAAAATGCTAGGCAGCCTCCTACAATATGAGGGAGGACTTGGCAGTTCTGGGCATGTCTCAGGAGCCCAGTGTGGAAACATAGTACAATGACATGAAAAATAGTGTTGGAGGTGCTTCAAAGATGTGAAAAGATCAACCAAAAAAAAGAGACCATGTCAATTTCTGCCTCACTGCCACATAGTTTGAGATAAATATTTAAAAACTGCTTTTTTAAAATAAAGTTTGTGGAAACTAAAAAAAAGTCTGGAAAGACAGACAGAGCTACCATGGTACTGTGAATGAAAGCATTACTGAAAATTTAGTTTTACTCAAACTTTGGTGTTAAATTTCTGTATATTTGGCATTTGACGTAAATTGCACATTGGGGCAAGGTTTCTATGAATTCAAAGAGAATGCTGCTACAGACCTCTTGACGTCGGTCACTAGAGGGCGCTGCTTCGTGGCTGGATGATGATATCTCTTCCACAGAGATTGGGGGTGCCTTCATGGATTTCTTTGCCTTCTTGGATTTCTTTGGCACCTTGGAGCACTTATGGTGAGAGGACACCACAGCCGCTATGTAGCCTACATTAATAGCATTGACCTCTCCCTTATGAAGTAATGTAGCCTCCTGGCTTTGTCTACAGGCCGGTGTTATCTGCTTCGATGTCATGGTGCTTCAAAAAGCAAATGATAGTATTGTTGTCATGGTTATTGTCATTTTAAAGTAAAATACACCATGGGGGGGGGGGCAGGGAGAGAGAAAAATATTCACTAATCATATCATTTAGAACAGGTTTTGGGAAGCTGTGAAAAAAACAGAACAACAGTAGAAACTAATCATCTACATTTCTGTGTAATTGATATATTCACCCACCAGTTATCCGACATTACTTGAATCTCATAGGATATCTTAAGAAGCATAGGTTGAAAATTACAAATTGTCAGTAGGTCCTACATTGCCTGCTTCAGAAATGGAATATGTGGAAACATTTGGTAGCATACAGTTGTCCTACCTCAGCATTTTTTCGTACAGATGTGGAACTATTTTCGAGCTCAATCTTGCCCAGTCCGTCAGTGCAGAAATTTGCCGCTCTGAGTAACCTAACTGAAGAAGCGGAGTTTGAAGGGTTGCCATGGAGACTAACTCATCTTGGGATGGTGATACACCATAGTCCTCCATGATGGCTGGCAACAAGCCTGAGCAGCAACTTTTCGTTCGTAAGAAGTTGTGTGTAATCTGTTTGGGACAGCACCGAGAAGAACAGCTAAAATAATCAGCCTTGAGATGGCAAAACAACGTATGTCAAAAATTCACGAAAACTGACTTAGTCACATATTTCAGCTTATTTTAGTATAATCTAACTCTTGACCTAATCTTGAAATCAGAACCCATTCCGTTACTGAGATATGACGCTCCATCCAAGTGGGAATTGTTCAAATTTTGTTGGCAGAACATAAGCGACGAAACGCTTGCCCCTGCTCATCACACGTCAGGCATGGAATAGGCAAAACAACGTATCTACATGCGTTACGTTGTTTTGCCACCTACATGTTTACTAAGTAATAGGCTGCGCGCCAAGTGCTGTTGCAGAAGCGCACGCATACTGACGTTGTAATACATTACACTTGTGCCAGTGATCGAGACTTACGTTGTTTTGCCGTATCAACGGCAATAGTGTGGTTATGTTGTGATGGCAAAACAATGTACATGTATGTTTTCATTAAATGCAAATTATTCTAAACATAAAGGGTTTAGTGAAATCAATTTGGATCCACTGTATCACTGATACTGTTAGTCTCTCTAGGGTAAGATATGAAGTGTTGAATGAAAACAGAAAGACAGCTGAAGGTTTGCAAAACTTCAAGCTCGATTTAATGGAAATGAGGTTGGATTTAGATACATTGTTTTGCCATCTTAAGGACGAAATGTCGAAGTTTCAGAAGCAATCATCACATTCAATTATTTCATTTCATTCATTTATTTTGGCAAAATACAAAACAATATACAACTTACAAGTCATTACAAAGAAACAAATACATGCCAAGACTACTAAGAAGTAATTGGATGTGCTTGTAGCTGGAGCCCTCAAACAAAAAGGTCACTCCAACTCCAAATAGGCCCTTGTAACTACAACTTCATCACATAAACAACAGCAAAGGTTTCACTTATATTAGACGAGAAAGAAGAAAATGACAAAATTTCAGAATGTAACACTCTTCACACACATACATCTAGTTCTGCATGTGTCTCAACTGACACAGTGGTAATTTGAAGATCATATAAAAATGTGAAATCTGCAGTCCGTGATGTGGCCGGCACTTACACTACAAAACATGGGACTGCCACCATCTCAAGTTTAATACATCTTCTTCTTCTTCTTCTTCCGATAAAGTGCTGCCCTCAAATGGTCGAGGATGAACGCACTGCGAGAACATGCGCATACGCCGCACCGAGGCAACAGAAATTTGAAATCAGGTGAAAAATATTTACAGGTGCGAGTAAAAATCTCTGGATGAAGAGTTACATCCTACAGAGTTCCCTCAGCGCAGTTTTGAAGGCGATGAGGGATGGGTATGTGGCAGGATCAACAGGCAGGCTGTTCAAGTCCCGGATGGTGCGTGGGAAGAATGAGTTGGCATACGCTGTAGTACTGGTGTGGGGGATAGTGAATCGGGAACAGTGTCCTCTGGTAGATGTTGAGAGCTGGGTCAGGTAAGTCTGCCAATGGATGTCAACCAAGTGATGTCTGATCTTATACATCATCAGCAGACGATTTTTGGAGCGACGTTCCTGCAGTGGAGGCCACTTGAGATGATCCAGCATGGCTGTGACGCTGCTAGATCTTTCGAAGTCGCCCGTGACAAATCGAGCTGCACTTCTCTGAACCTGCTCAAGCTTGTGTATGTTCCGTTGTGTGTGCGGATCCCATGAAGTCGCTGCGTATTCGACAGTTGGTCGGATGAATGTTGTGTAGACAGCTTCTTTGACTTTTTGGCTGCTATGACGTAGGTTGCGTGAGAAGAAGGCTCGAGTACCATTGGCTTTCTTGGTGACGGTATCCACATGATTGTTGAAATTCAATCTTGAATCGATATGGACACCCAGGTATTTGGTTGAGCGGACAACTTGTAGTACATGGTCATGAATGGTGTAGGAGGCAGGAACGGGATTCCTCTTGTTGGTGACCTGCAAGACCTGACGCTTGGTAGCATTAAATCGCATCAGCCATTTCGCTTCCCATTCTTGAACTGCATCTAAGTCCCTCTGCAAGCGGGTTGAGTTAGCAGGTGAAGAAATGTGCCTGTAAACCACGCTATCATCAGCGTATAGTCTGACAGATGAACTTGAGATGCAGTCCAGCAGGTCGTTGATGAAGATGAGGAAGAGCAGGGGGCCCAAGACACTTCCTTGTGGGACTCCCGATGTAACAGGGGATTCCCTGCTCTCCTGGCCATCAACAAGAACAGATTGTGTGCGTGAGTGGAGGAAATCAGATATCCAATCTGCTGTTTTACCACAGATTCCATAGTGCTGGACCTTCTCCATGAGATTTCGATGGGAGACTTTATCGAAAGCCTTCTCATAATCGAGAAGGACCACATCAATTTGTGACTTCATGTTTAAACCCTTGGCAAGGTCATCCAGCATGCAGATGAGTTGTGTTTCGCACGATCTCAGTTTGCGGAAACCATGCTGGGCATCCGAAATGATGTTGTTGTCAGTCAGGTGACGGATTACAGCACAGTGAATTATGTGTTCACACAGCTTACACAGTACGGATGTTAGAGAAATGGGTCTGTAGTTTGCAGCATCAGAGCGACTTCCTTTCTTGAACAATGGAACGATCTGAGCCTTCTTCCACTGTGAAGGCACTTTTCCTTGGCTGATAGAAGCTTGGAAAAGTAAAGTCACTGCTGGTGCAATCTCTACGGCTGCTTGTTTCAGAAGCATAGTTGGTATCCCATCAGGACCTGAGGCAGTGAAGGACTTGAGATTTTTCAAAAGCTTGATCACTCCGTTTTCACTGACTTGGATGTTATGCATAGTGGGGTACTCCTTGTCCTCAAGGTCTGGGAGAGGGGCTCCATCATCAATTGAAAAGACAGATGAGAATTGCCTGTTCAAGATGTTGGCTTTAGATCTTGGGTCCAAATGAAGGAAACCTCCATCTTTCAGTGGAGCAACACCTATGTGGTCGCAACGCTTAGCTGTCACTAAAGCACCCAACTTCTTGTTTCTGCAGCCAGCTGGTACACTGTGGATGATGTCGTGCACATAATTGTTGTAGGATTTACGGCACACTTTTTGGGCTTCCTTCTTGAGGAGCTTGAAGCGGTCCCAGTCCCTGGTCATATTCGTCTGGCGGGCCTTTTTGAAGGCACGACGTTTGCGTCTCAGGATGCGTTTGGTTTTGGAATTAAACCACGGTTGATTGACTCTAGCTGAGGTCATCTTGGAAGGAACACAGTCACTGATGATCAAATCAAGTTCCTGCTGCAGAGCGTCGGCAAGGTCATCGACTGATGTAGAAGTATTGAAACTGGAGGTATAGCTGGTTGACATCTGTTGTACCCTTGAGCGGATGACGTCAAAATCGGTCTTATTCCATAGAAGAATCTTGCGTCGAATGGGCTTTCTTCTACTGGCTTGTACATTAGCATCCATGAAGACAAGATCATGATCACTTAGAGCAGGAAGACCTGAACATCTATTTGTGAGGGAAGGCCTGTTTGTCAAGATGATGTCAAGTGTGTTATCCCCTCTGGTTGGAAAATCAACCATTTGCTCAAGACCTGCCGACTCCAGTAGATACAAGAAAGTCTCATTGATGGTACGCCGGTACTGATGCGAGATGATGCTGGAGGTTTCCCAGTTGATATCTGGCAGATTTATGTCTCCAGCAAACCAAACTGCGGCACCTGGATTGTCCTGGCAAAGCTGGCTGATGGTACTGCACAGATCTACCATGTAGTCAACATTATTGTTAGTTGGTCTGTAGAAAGAGGCAACAACGATAGACTGTTTGTTGTTGACAATCTTAGCAGCAACTAGCTCAGCTTCAGTCTTGATTGAGATCTGGTGGTTATTCAAGCTACTATGGACAGCAAGTAGCGCACCGCCGTAACCATCCTGGCGATCAATGCGATAAACATCAAATCCAGGAGGGAAGATTTCTCCATTTGAAATCCCTGGTTTAAGCCATGTTTCGCAACCAAACACAACATCAGGCTTGACTGCATCCAAGACACTCCAGAATTCTTCACGCTTCCCGAAAATGCTCTGGAAATTAACCTCGAGAAAGCGGAGGTTCTGAAAGGATTGATGAGATTTGGTCTTGGAGCTCGGTGATGATTTAGCGAGAGGGGAACCGAGTTGACTTGAACTTGTGGAGCTTGTTGAGGGGTGAGTGTGAGAAGTGTTAGAAGTGTCCACAGTGCTAGATCCATCAAGTTCTGTAGAGTTAAAGAGCCCTGAGGAAAAGTTAGGTAATCCACAGTGACAGCACTCCCATGGAAGATCACTTCTTCCGAGGTTGTCTAACGCAGAATCTGACAGGCCCACACACTCCGAGTGAAACCATGTGTTACACGACTCACACAGGATACTGGCTTTTGCACCTTTATAGTTGGTACAAGCTTTATTACACTCCACACAGGGGTACTTGGGCTTGCAAGGGCCAGGGTTGCATTCTATGTCACCAGAAAGCAAGAGATTACTCTGGGTGAAATAGTTCAAGGCAATCAGGAGGTATGCACTCTTGAGTATAGTCACTTGTGCGTGCATGTTCATAATGATGATAGAACGTCTAAGTCTATGAACATGTTGAACAGTTATGAACACGTCTAATCAATGCTGACACAGTCACTTGTGTATTGTAATCAAAAGAACAACATTAATATGTGCCAGGAGGATGTGCTATGGGTGAGAGTCATGCACATGCAAGAGCAGTAAACCTATTGAACTCCTGCACTGACAGTAGCAAAACTAACTAGAGCATTTGTGAAGCAGTCATAGTAGAACACAGTCACAGTGAAACTTCATGATGTACTATAGACAATGATGTACGTTGCAGATAGTGAAGCAATCATGCACATGCAAATTCGAGGCAAGCAACTGTAGTAAAAATCAGTGATAAGGTCACTCGTCACTCAGTTACTCATTGTCAGAATTGGCTATACATACAGTACGTTGACGCTGGTGAGAGCATGTAAGCATGCAGCATGGCTGTATAGGCCTAGTACATAGAGGTAGTACTAGTGTAGTACACGTGTAGTACAATACAGGACGGTATGTACTACAGCAAATGCCGTGGGGGAGACATCTTTAGATGTTACAAACACTCAGGCTGAATCCATGAGTTCATCATACATCATGATGTATATAGACAATGATGTAAGTTGCAGGTAATGAAGCAATCATGCACATGCAAATTCGAGGTAAGCAACTGTACTAAAAATCAGTGATAAGGTCACTCGTCATTCATCACTCAGTTACTCATTGACAGAATCGGCTATACATACAGAACGTGAAGCTGGTGACAGCATGCGAGCAAGCAGCATGGCTGCAGTAGTAGTGCACGCGTAGTACAATACAGGACGGTAGGTACAGTACTACAGCAAATGCCGTGGAGGAGACATCTATAGCTGTTAAAAACACTCAGTAGGGTGAAAAATAAGCTGCATCCATGAAGACATGAGTTCAGGAGACATCAAAACACCGGTATGTTGAAAATAATTAGCAAATGATCAGTAAAACCAGTGAAAAGAGTAATGTAAGAAAATAATCGGCTGCGGAGATATAGATGTTTAAAAGAGAGCATGTCGAGACGTCAGGAAAATCACTGTTTCGAGAAAAGCGCCCTAAAAGTCTTCCTTTCGACGCAATCGCGATCAAGGGACACGCAAGTCAGTTGTCACCTCTGGACAATAGAAGGTAAGCCCTAGCAACCCCCGAAGAGTTCATTCAAGCACATCAGCGTCGGCGGTCTCCTCACCAGCCAATCAGTGACCAGGATGTGAGAAGCGGCTGAGCATAGCGCACCCCGCCCGTACGCACCAGTCGACTGGGCAGTGTGCGAGCTTCACGCTTCGGTTAACAGCAAGCAGCAAACTGACCAATGAGATCACTCTGGTCGTAGTTAGGGGCGGAACTTATCTGTGGCGCTAAATCCAAATTTTCGAACCAGTTTCTGCTTCTTTGAAACGCCAATAAACATGGCTCAGAAAAACGCTATTTTTTGGTCTTTCCTTTGATCACTTTGCTTCAAAATTTCGACAGATGATAGAAGACATGTTAGACTCCAATAATATATCAAAATCAGAAAATCGTAAGTTTTGAACAATTTTAATGCTCTGACTTCAAACTCGATTTTCACGGCTTCGACCGTGCGCGACTTTAGGACCTTCTTGTTGTAGCAGGTCACAATTACAAACCAATTGTCTCTGTACACTTGTATATATCAGCTGTTAACATTGTGGTTGTGGTGTGAAGAGATAAATGACACTACGTATTTTAAGTGGAAGGATTACATACACTCTGCTCCAGTACCCGAGTAACGACATACCTTTACATCAAACACGCTGACCATCTCCAGCTGAAGTTGATCATAGATCTTAGATGACAGCTGCTTCACATTGAAGGTCACCTGATAGAGAGATCAGAGGGATTGCAATTTCACATATATCCTATAGACATGCCATGTTTGCTGTCAAATTTAGCGCTCAATGCCAGCCCTGTAGGAAGCTTTACAATGAAAAAAAAAATGAGTCTTTGTATGCAGGGGCCATACCACCATATCTCAAAAGAGAAATATGTTTGCTGTACACAAATATCTAATTTTTCTGGCAAACAGTACAAAAATTGATAGTTTCAAAGACTAAATTGTTACATGCAGTAAGAGGTATTACTAGAAGAGTAAGAGTATGTACATTGGAATGATAACACCATTTTTTACCTTCAAGATGGTCGAGTTTGTGAGGAAGCCGAGAGGAGGGTTTCCAGTGCTTCTCCCTTCTACCTCAGCAGAAAGTGAGGTGAAGTCAATGGCAAAGATCTGGCCCTCCCAGAGACCCACCAGCAGCCAACATTCTGATGAGGATACGGAGATGATGGGGAATGCGCTTTGGGCGAGACATTGATCAATGCATGTGCTGAAGTGCCCTTTGTCCTGTTCAGGAGATTATAATGAAGACAATATCAATTTTATTGATGACTGTATCAAAGTTGAAAACATCATTTGTATATGCACACAAAATGAACAGCAGGCCAGGAGAAGGTACAGGAATGATGCCTGGACAGATGTGATACTTGCTGGATTGCAGAGATTAGCAAATGATATGAAATGGTTCTGAAGCATTTCTTCAATAGGGAACCTCTGATACAAGCACTGCTAATCATAATACATTTAATGTGCATTCTCTGTCCTTGATTCACCAGTACCCGTACATCTGTTACTTTGTTCAGTCCCAAGATGGTGGCTGGGCTGGTGGTTGCAGGGTCTGTCAGATGCCTCGTCAAGGCCTCTGGAGACTAGCTAAGACTATAGCAGTGTAATTGTAGAATATGATCTTGATCTCTGTCACCGCTGCCCTGAATAAATAATCTGAATATTTCACTGAAAAAAAAAGAAAAAAACAATTGCTTTTATACAAACTCTCAAAGGTTTACTGGCACTGGTAGAACTCTGTTGTACATTTTATACAATTTATGATAAGTTTGTTAGACAGTTTCTCTAATAATGTAGATTACAGAGAATACAGAATATCATGACGATAGGGGAAACAATTAATCACTTGTCTCGCGAAAATCATAGAGAGGTGTACGACGTTTCGCTCGCTACTGCTGAGCTTCGTCAAGTACAATAAAACATGGTGGTGCGTGCACGCAAGTTATAGCGTGTATGCGGACGTGATAGTGGGCACGCGGCCACCGGGGCCGGGGCAGGCAGTGCGCCATACTGTGTCCGTTGTTCGCTGCGTTCGCATCTTCGCGAGACAAGTGATTAATTGTTTCCCCTATCGTCATAGTGTTCACCGCGATGGTCAACATCTTCACAAGAATACAGAATATGATAGGGATTACCCTGACTACAAACCTGCAGTACAGTGATGGTGTCATCAAAATGCAATGCTGGTTTCTCTGTCTTGTCTTCAATGGCTTCATTTGGTTCAGTCTCCTCTGCCTCCAAAGACTGTGTATCTGAGACACTTTCACTGCCAAGGGACTCTATCTCACTTCCTTCGGAGCAGGTTTCCCACTCATCCCCATGGGATGCACCTCCTGTCTCGTCTATGGACGACGTGGAAGGCAAACAACTGGTGGCACTCACGTCTGAAGAAGAAGTAGCCTCAGGGTGTAGGTTTGCCATTGTCAAAGAAGAATCAAGATTGTTCTGGAACACAGAGTCAGAGGGTGGATTGGAAGTATCAACACTGCCAGTTGGGCTGCACTGTCCACTAGAGCTGACAGCCTCATTCTCAAACAAGGATTGAGCAGGCGATACAACAAACATCCTAGCGTCATAGATTTCAAGCAGCTCCGGGTGTGCTGTGAGAGTTGCCTTGACTGCTGATAATTTCCAATCATCAGCAGTGTTCCCGGCATCACCAAACCCAGTGCCTTTTATGGCTTGTAATATAAGTGGGGCTTCAAAGTCTGCATCAGGATAATCCCTCGAGACCTGGGTGCAAATCTTTGAAAAGATATGTGTCAAGGATTCCTTCACTGTCTGGTTGGTGTGCTCTACTGAAAAAAGCTCATGTAGGGACTCTATGGTGATGCCAAACATGTCTTTATTGTCTCCTACAACCATTCTTTCAGCATCAGTGAGGATGTCAAATGACCTTATGAACAGTCCTTCAAGAGGGAAAGAACCATGGTCAGAAATGAAGGTCTGTAGTTTGACGGCAGCAGACAAGAGGTAGCTGTGTATCCAAGAGTAGGTGATAGCAGCATTCTCCATGATGTCTACATATTTGCCATCCACCACAAATATGTCTGGGTAGCATTGTAGAACCCTTTTAACTTCAGGGGTCTTTTTGCCGAATTTCTTGCAGACTTCAAGTGGTACTTCACTGATGACATCTATCCACAAATAGAAAATATGGCTCCTTCCTCTCCATTTGAGAATAGATGCAATTGCTTGTAGTCCCTCAAGAAGAAGATACTCATGCACTTGAACTTGAGCTTTAGCAATGTCATGTTTTCTCTTGCAACAGCTCAGCCCAACTTTTCCTTCCCCTTCAAACTTTAGCGCTGTTGCACATTCTCCAAATGCTTCTTGTTGAATATGATGAAGAGCATCCACATTTTCAGAGAAACAGTGTGCAGGCGATACAACAAACACCCTTTCATCAATGATTTCATCCAGTTCTGGGTGTGCTGCGGAAGTTTCCTTGATTGCAGATGCAAGTTCCCTGTCAACAGTTTTCCCAGCACCAGGAAGCTTAACCCCTAGTAAAGCTTGTTCTACATGGTCGACTGTGCAGTCTGCATCAGGATAATCCATTGAGACCTGGGTGCAAATCTTTGAAAAGGTAAGTGATACATAGTCCATAATTGTCTGGTTGGTGTGCTCTACTGAAAAAAGCTCATGTAGGGACTCTATGGTGATACCAAACATGTCTTTATTGTCTCCTACAACCATTCTTTCAGCATCAGTGAGGATGTCAAATGACCTTATGAACAGTTCTTCAAGAGGGAAAGAACCATGGTCAGAAATGAAGGTCTGTAGTTTGACGGCAGCAGACAAGAGGTAGCTGTGTATCCAAGAGTAGGTGATAGCAGCATTCTCCATGATGTCTACATATTTGCCATCCACCACAAATATGTCTGGGTAGCATTGTAGAACCCTTTTAACTTCATTGGTCTTTTTGCCAAATTTCTTGCAGACTGTAAGTGGTACTTCACTGATGACATCTATCCACACAGAGACAATAATCCTCTTTCCTTTTTTCTTGAGATTAGATGCAACTGCCTGTAGTCCCTCGAGGAGGAGATACTCATGCATTTGAACTTGTGCTTTAGCTGTGTCATGCTTTCTCCTGCAGTAGCCGATCCAGGCTGTTTGTTCCTCTTCAATCTCTAGCGCCATTGCACCTTCTGTAAGTACTTCTTGTTGAGCACCGGTAAGAGTCTCACTGGCTGAATCTTTGAAGACATCCACACCATCATGTACATCATCTGCAAAAGCCATCTTTCGGTAATTTCTTTGGGGTGCCGTGGACTGTTAGATGCATGAGAGATCCCCTTCTATCAAGAACATAGGTGGTTGAGAATCAGTAAAGGATGGCAGCACATTTCCTCCAGATTTGGGTGAGTTCACGTCAAAGAAATTCCATCAAACGTGGTTTGAACAACGTTTGGACCTCTTTCAACAAGGATATGTAGCCGCGAGAAGTGAGAGGCTTGTTTCCACATCTATCTTACTGTATGAAAAACAAGAAGAGGAAAATACAAAGAATGAAACTGGGGAGAGTCTAAATTTGTTGCCAAATGAACAATCTCCTTAGACATATTGACATCTAATCTATCAGACATCAGCTAAATATAATAACATTACAGGTTTTACACGGTTACCAGGACCAGCAGATTTCCTACTAATAGGTAAAACATACAGCGCTACTGTTGGTAGTAGGAGTGTGGATCGTATCACCGGATGCTCTTTTTTTTTTGTGGCTCAGAATTCCTTACTCAGAGGATGAAATTTCGGCCAAAAATATCATCACTTATTCACAAAGTCCTGAAAATTACAAATTTAGCAAAATTATGAAAATTATTCATTCTAATTTTTGGAAAATAGACTTAAAGTATATACCTCCACAAAGAGTTGTCATTTAGCGCAGTGTAAAATCACATTCTAATTCTGGACACAATTTTCATAATGGAATACTTCACATCTTTTCATATTACCGACTTAAAATGTCTTACATGAACATTATCTCGAAAAATTCTTGTGATAAAATCTTTTGATAAATCAACATCTTCTATATCTGAGGTGAAATGTGAATTTGTTTTAATAGCATTTCTTACATTGTTGTGTTACATTTTTTACGCTTTCAGTCTGTGAATCGTGTGATTAAGTGTGAGGCTAGTCCAATACGAAGTCCCGTGCGCATTGAATGTCATCAGTACGCAGCAGTTGCGTATCTAGCGGGGGCACGTGCCCCGGGCGCCACTCCTCGGGGGCGCCAAAGACGAAAAAACGGAAAAAAAACAAAGGAAAAAACAAACAAAAACAAAAACAAAAAAATCGCACCCGGACGGGCTAATTGTGTTCGCACATGTCATTTCATATTTAGCAGGCAGAATGTTACACGGAGCATTTTCTTTCGTTTTGAAGTGATCGCCGATTGGATCAAAAGAGAGCGCCAACGGTTTCGAACATATGGGGGGGGGGGGCGAAAAAAAACCCCAAAATCAAACAAGATAATTTAAAAACGTAATGATGACTCAGAAATATACAAATTTGGGCTCACTCGCTCGTACTTATTCAGAGTACTTTTTCAAGTCCTCAGTTTGTTGGTATAAATAGTTATCTATATAAGGCCGTCACTATATTTTGATTAGAATTGTAAGATTTAATAACCAATAAATGACAAGAATTCCATGTTTTTTAAGCTGAAATACAAAAATTTTCGGCTTGCTCGCTTCGCTTGCTCGCCAAAATTTATTACAATTTATTACATTTACATTACCTTCAAAAGACCCATTTTAATAAGTGCATTTTTTAAAGTCCCTACTGGGATGAGGTTGGGGGTGATCTAACACTTTTTCAGAAATTTGGGGTGCAATTTTCGCGCTTACTCACGGGCGCCGTTTTCCCTAGATACACCAATGATACGCAGAAATGTGCGGGTTCGGAATTCTAGATCTACTCGTTATGAAGGGGGTACAGGGTCCATCCAAACACAAAATTTGTAATTGTGTTTATGTTTGTAATATATTTTTCTCAGTTAGAAAAGGGGAAGAAGCAGGTTAATTGTGGTTCAGGGCTAACCCCGGCCGGCACGTGGCGCTGTGTAACAGTTACTCGTACGGGTCGGGGTAGCTGGTGCGGTTAGCTCAGGCCTAACTCATATGAACTGCGACCAGCCCCAACGTGCAGCGGTCTCCGGCCCCGGGCTAGCTCAGGCCCAGGGCTTCAAATCTGCATTTTAGCTAAAGTTTAACTGTTGTGACCAAGAATCAATGATTCAATGGGCAATAAAGGGATGGATAAGATTTTCTACTTACTATACTAGTCAACTAACACGTTAGACTAGATTCTAATGAAGATTTCACTTTCCCTAGACCCTATAAACAATGCAAAGTCAATGACATAAATTCATTTCATAGCTAATAAAGCTACACTCACCACACACATCCGTACTTAAACACCACTTCACCAGTCATTTACAAGCAGTTGCTAGACATTGGCGATTGCTCTCCAACCAGGCCCAGCCCATGCCCACGAGTATACCCATGATCACGATGATAAATTATAAATTGTCAGCCAGTAGGACGAAAAGTCAACGTCGATTTTGTACCGCAACACAGGGCAACCGCGGGATCGGCGGTGTGTTGTGAACCCACACGGTGCTCTAAGACTCGACTAACACTCTGTACAGTACATTGTACCAACTTGCGGTGTTATCCGCTGTGTGCTCGCTGCGTATTGCGTAATCTCAATTTCGAGTGTGAATCGAATACTAAATTACTAGTACTAGCTAGTACATCTTCGGACAGAGCCACCGTGCACCAGGGCAATGGCGACCCCGGCGCTTCGAGGATTTCTCAGATATTCCAATGTTTACACAAGGTCTGTGATACTGCGTGTACGTGCGTCCAAATTGTAAGTATTTTTTTTTTTCCCATGCATGCTCCACAGTGAGGGGTTTACTGGTAGCAAATTGATCTATAACGGTCTAATATAATGCCATGCCATTTCTTTTGCATAACCTTGCACTATCCCCACATACTCACTTTCAAGTTTGTTATGTTACACCAGTATCTGCATCTGAAATCTGAATAATAACTCAAATAAGGTTGTGATTCGATAGGTCGGGAAGACAGGTGCGGCCTACTGCAAACTAGTTTGCAGTTTGCAAACAAATTTGACACATTCAAAGAAGCGCTCCAGCGTCACCTCCGTTGTGATTAGCTGCACATCACATCACAGTGCTGAGCAATACTCTATCCAGAGTTTTTCAGCGTATTCATCCAGATCCAGATCCAGATCCAATTAGCTATCTAGCTCAAGCTGTGTGGAATGCATTGGATGTCGTGTCCAGGCCAGGCTAGGTAGATTTGAACTGCACATCGAGGAGGAGGAGAGTCCATTATTCCAAGTCTAACTTTTTCCTTTGGTGAAAATTGCATTTCCTTATGAATGATGTTCACATTCAACGTCATGACATTTGGCATTTCCTGCACCTTGCCACTGTCCACCCCGCATCACCAATTTCACTAGGTAGAAAGAGACAATGGAAAGGCTCAAGTCCTCAAGACAATGCCAGTGTCATAAATGCACTTTTGTAGATTAACTCCTCCATGATAGCCAGCATGCTCTATACTTTACGTACCGTACTCTGAAGTCCTTGGCTAGGATTGAATAAGGTTCTAGGTTTATAGGGTTTGTTGCAAGATAAAGTATGAGAGTGCCATTTGAGTACAAATTTGTAACACTTATCATTTTCTTCTTCGAAATGCTTCTTTCATTTCATTTTATTTCATTTCCAACACATGTGATTACAACTTTTGAATACTCGTATACTAATGATACAACAATGCAATAAAAACAAACTATGAACAATAATACAACTTTGTAAATTCCAAGACAAGTAAAAAAAAAATGGTTGGAAATGGAGGGGACTGCTAAACACCAAGCACAGCTTGTAGTCTGCAGTCTCCTCCTTTAAAAAAATAAAAAATAAAAAAAATAAAAATTAATTAGTCTCAAACTCCTCAATGTTCCATCTATATCTGGAACCTAACAATTGATATTAGTGCTAGACAGAAAAATCCATCTTTCCAGAGGAGATTTACAACATACCAGTACTTTAATGGTCCTCCTCATTAGAGGGGATTCCGTGAAGCCAATGAACAGTAGTCTCCACAGGACGTTATATGCGATGACAAGATACAGACTGATCTAGTGGTCAACATTAGCACCAGCTGTAGCTAGATAGAGGATCTCTGGGTCTAGGTGAGAGTATTGTGCTGTGCAACTGGCAGTGCTTAATTTGTGTATATTCTTGTTCTTTGGATGAATACCACACTGTTCTTGTATGAAAACGTAGATCTGTTAATGAATGAACATCATAACACACTTTCTGTTGCCATAACAAATTTGAAAAATGCATGTTTCAAGAAGAAAGTTTGATAATGAAAAAAAAAAATGATATGTGCCCTCAAACTATTTGTCAATGTTGTGTTTTCTTTACATTAGCCTGCCCCATGATGTATTACCCAATTTTGTCTTAAAAGTAAAGTGTTGCATGTATCTTTTATAATAGGGTCTAAAGAAAAATCATGAAGAGCTCCTTTATGACATCAAATTGTTTTTGTGGTTTACTGACAAAGATTCTGCCAAGATCAAAAGCCTAGGACTTGACTCAGATTTCACAAAAAGTCTGTGTATTTACCCCTTCACTTGCTGCTTTTCAAAAGAGTGACCACTTCCAATATGTTTGTTTATGTGGGAACGTGTGGTTTTGTATACAATTTCAGAAGTGAGGATATACTGATATAAAATGAATAGATTATGCATGAGAAAATGTGATGGGGAAATGAAGATATCTATGCAATAGGGCTAATTCTAACACCTCTGACCCTTATGGTGTATGTTACTTCATCTGATTGATCAGTTTTTGTTTGATGTGTTATTGCTGTCTTAGGACTGACGTCTCAAGGAGATGCATGAGTAAGCTGCAGCCAACAGATGACGAGCTCTACACCAGGACATCCATCAGTCTTCTCTCCAAGGAGTCATCCGATGTCCCCTTCATATCCAACTACAGCATCCGGGGGTTCACCATCAACGCTGACAAGGTCTATGGACCGGTAGCCATCTTGCCCAGGAGCTTAGTGTCGTGGAATGTGAGTGTTGTCTCAGAATATGGTCGTCTCCTTTGTGTTTTCATTGAATATTGGAGCGTTGTTTGATTTGATTCTTTTAACTTATCTGAGTTGTGTAACTGCTAATGAAGCAATGTGTACTTATAAATCAGCAACCAGGGGAGCAACAGCTTTAAGTCCCCTCTGAGGGACTAGGTGATGGGGATAAAGTTCATTGCCTCGGGGTACAACCACTGCAGCTAGGGGACTTGATCCAGGGACTAGTAGTGGGCCTATAGTCTTCTCCACTGAGCCACAGCAGCTCCTCCAAAATCTACCAGAAAGGCTTTATCACATTTTTTTTTTTTTTTTTTTTTTTTGGGGGGGGGGGGGTAATTGGGTGATTGATATCATATTGTAGAGCTCGATCTCTTCTACATTTCGTACATTATGGTGTCCAATTATTTTCATTTTCAGTTAGATGTTAAAACTTACACCACAAGGGCACTGTTTTACCCTTCATTTGGAACAATGCTTTGATTGAATAAACTTTTGTTTCATAAAAATTGGTTGTTTCCTTTTTATTTACATTCAAATTTGAAATGCGATAGCATCCTTCTGGTTCTCATCTGACTATGTATCTTAAATGCTTAATGTAAGAATGAAAGAGAGACTTTATAAATTTAAATAAGAGACAGCGTCACCATCAGGTTAAGATGGCTTCTTTTTATTAAAGCTCTACCCGATGTTATTTACAGAAGCAATCTAAATTGCAATACCAAGCCACGTTTAAGTTGATTGTAATGTCAAAGGGAAAAATCGGATGAACTGAGGGTTGCAAGCTTTATGAAAATCAGAATCAAAAGAGGAAAATTGATTATAAAGTCTTGGGAATTTTGACCTATTTTTGTGCCTTAACATCATTTGAGAAAAAAAAAGTATTTTATTTTGATAAAAATTTGATTAACACTCTGTCACCAAGCTAGTGACAGAAAGTAAAAGAGTGTCCGATTTGGTAGCAAAGAAGTGTTTGATGGGAAAGTAAGAACTGCTAATGCTCCCTAATTTCGTAGCTTTGACTAAATTCGTCTTCTGTCACCATTTAAAACAAGAAACAAATTGACAATTTATATTGATGTTAATGTGATAACACAATTTATATTAGAATATCCACTGGTGATAGATGAATGTGTAATGACTGTTTTTAAATGCACCTTCATGATATATTGGAAAATGTTTATTTCATCTGTTGCATTAGTTATCAGTCTACAAAATTTGATGCATGCTCTCTATGTTGTTGCTTTTTCTTTTATACAGATTTCTGGTCTTAGCGATATTTGTGAAGAAAGCCTTTCTCTGTTTCATCTTATAGAACCCAAAATTGGTAAGAATCGTGCACTTGGCTACTCTTTTATTGTCCACTACTTTATTTCCTTTTTTTCTGTTTTATCTCATGAAGAATGAAATATCATAACCGTACATATTTAGTTTTTAGTTTAAAACTAAAAACTGTTCAGCAAAGAGACAGCAAAGAAATAGTTTCTCAATTTCTTCTTTTTGACAGATGAGACAATTCTGCCCTACTTTAGCAATTCTAGGGTAGTGACAAAGTGTTATTTTTTTATAGTGAGCAGAGTGTTTCTGTCATTTATGTTTGCACACTCTTATGACATCTTGGCTGATATATTTTCAGTAGGGGAGTGTTTCTGTACAAACTTGGCATCCGAGTAAAAGTACAATCTAACGACATTAGTATCGGAAACTTGCAAACTTTAGGCAAAGAGGGCAGATTTTAATTTCATAGTGC
The DNA here is from genome assembly GCF_040938485.1 of Diadema antillarum. Taxonomy (NCBI): domain Eukaryota; kingdom Metazoa; phylum Echinodermata; class Echinoidea; order Diadematoida; family Diadematidae; genus Diadema; species Diadema antillarum. The sequence continues at coordinate 352,119 of NW_027270970.1, read as the reverse complement.
CTGTAGATAAAAAGTGTGGATGAAGGCATTAATAGAAGTAATGAGTCTTCTTATGGTATGACATATGTGTAGTTAGAGGTTAGAGTGATAAGTCCAGGCTGCCGAGCCAGACTTGGACATCGTCTGTTGTTTCTTTAATTCCAGCAAAGGCCACCTGAACAGCATCTGAAGGGGCAGTCTTGCACAACATGATGCAGCATAGTCTGGTCAGGAAAACCATCTAATACTGAGAAATTCTTGCATCAACTTTACAGTGCACTGCCATTATAATGAATGCAGTTTTAGCAAATGTCCAGTTACAACGAAATCAAAGTTTAGGCTGCAACATTACTGGCTCTATGTATTTTTATGCCTCCGCCACGAAGTGGTGCCGGAGGCATTATGTTTTCGGGTTGTCCGTCCGTCCGTCCGTCCGTCCGTCCGTCCGTCCGTCCGTCTTTCCGTCCGTCCGTCCGTCCGTCCTTCCGTCCGTCCGTAATGAATTTTGTGGACAGGGTAACTACCAAAACCTTTTGAGGTATCCTAATGAAACTTGGCATGTATGTGTATTAGGGGGTGAAGTTGTGCCTATCAACTTTTGGGTGCACATGCTTGAGGTCAAAGGTCAAAAGGTCAAGGTCAAATGCTTAAAATTGTACTATTTCCCCCATATCTATGCAATGCCTGAAGATATTTTCTTGAAACTTAGTGTATACATGTACTACCCAATTAAGATTCTCTGGTGAAAGTTAGGGGTCATGAGGTCAAAAGGTCAAAGGTCAAAAGGTCAAGCAAAATGTTAAAATTTCACTTTTTTCTCTGTATCTTGGAAATTGTTCAAGGTATCTTCATGGAACATAGTATATATGCATCTACTGACTGGCAGTGGTTATCTAGGGAATTTAGGGTTCATGGGGTCAAAGGTCAGGGGTCAAAGGTCAAGGGCAATACTTCAAAATTTTACTATTTTCCTTACATTTATGCAATGCCAGCAGGATTTTTTTTTTAACTCGATGTATGCATGTGTAACCCAATAGAGATTCTCTGGGATTTTTTTTGTTGCCAAGAATGTCAAAGGTCAAAAGGTCAAAGATCAAGTGAAAGTGCTGAACTTACTTCTTTCTCCATATCTCGGAAGTGGCTCAAGTTATCTTGAAACCTAGTACATGCTGAATTTATGTATGTTCTGCCTGACAGTGATTCTCTTATAAATCAAAGGCCAGATGAAAATGATAACAATTTACTGTTCAATACAGAAATTGCGCTTTTTCTCCATACCTTGAAAATTACTCAGTGCATAAACTTATGAAATGGTCAATGTCAAGTTAAAGTTCTTAAATCCCCAAATACATGCTCTCCTATTCATCCAATTAAACATAGGTCAAGGAAGGTAAACATTCAATACATTTGTGACAAACATGTCATTTTAATATTTTGCCAATTTTGTGAAAATGTAATCACACATTGTCCACATGTACTATAGACCTATTAGGAGAATCATGCATTATGGGGGAGGCATACCAGTCGCCATAGCGACATTTCTAGTTATTGTTCATTTGTTCGGTTATAACAAAAGAAAACTGCTGGTCCAGTGGACTTCGTTATAACAGGAGTCCACTGTACTGAAGTAGCCTAGCTTTATCTGTTGTGTCTCTTATCTAAATCCCCAGAAATCTTGGTAATAGGAACAGGAGCTCAATACCACAAGCTGAGTCCCGACTTGCATAAGTTCATGAGACTGAGAGGCATTGCACTTGAAGTTCAGGACACAGTAAGTGAAGTCTCTTTGTAGAAGACATAACTGCATAGGAACATTGAATTAAATGTCATATGTCTGGGCAGGTTGCTAATGCCTGAATATGATTTAAAAGGTGTTTTCATCAATCATGTCCTCAAAGGATCTCTTCACTTTTACTTAGATGGGGGGATTATTGATTTATTTAAGACTAAATGTTGTCTTTGTGAAATATGTTTATATTTTATGGTTGAATAGTGGTAAAATTCAATAGTCAAAAATGTGTATTTTAAGTGGACAAGACTACATGAAATGAAAGAAAAAAAAAAAGAGAAATCTTCAAAATCTGCAAACATTGGAAGTTGTACTATCTGTTATTAAGTTCACAAAATGCCTTCAAATAATAGTCTATGTAGGCGTACAATTTCAGCACACACAATTGTACCTTCCAACCTAAAGTTGATTTTGATATCATACTACAGGTTTAGTTTGGAGTTGTGTTGTTTTGTTTTTTGTTTTTGTATGTGTGGGTGTATGTGTGTTTTTAATAAGCTGTTGGTATGTAATTCCATATCAGACTTTGATGGTCTGTAATCTCATGATTAAAAAATATTGCTGACTCGACACTTAAATCATTTTTAAAAGTGCTTTTTATTTGTTTGCATTAGGCATATACTATTCTTTAATTGGTCATTTACTTCATCCATTGGTAAATGCCAGCTTTAACGGTCTTCATGTGTTTTTATGCCTTGTGTGTCAGAAAGTAGTGTTCTCCCTTCTCTACTAGTAAACTTTCAGAGATTGTTTTAACATGGGCATGGCAGAGCATCATTCTGGTAACCTCATCACCTCACCATCATGCACTTTCTTTACAGCGCATCACTGTTGTCTTTTCAATATTTTGCCTTTAAAATTCTTGACCTTATTCTTCAACAGCCACATGCGTGTGCAACGTTCAATTTCCTGGCGAGAGAGAGCAGGGTGGTGGCTGCAGGACTGATTCCCCCGGAGAAAACATAACGTCGCTCGAAATATAAACACTGAAAGAACCAAAAGACTGACATTGCTAATGGATACACCTGGGTCTTGTGAGATGCAAGCAGGCTGATGTCCACTATACCAGTATATTACAGCTTCCTCATCATGCTCCACAGTACGTTGGACCAGCTTGAGTCATGGAAATGCTGCTGAAAAGCTGTCAGCTCCTCCAGTCCGATACATGAAAAAAAATGGTTGGTGATATGACCAAGGAATGTTTCCCAGATGAATGACCACAGTATGTGAGATTTGCCACTTGTGGACTACCAAAGGACTTCATTGGAACCCAGACAATCCAGTAACAAAAAGAAGGTGCTTATCATTACAGAAGGATTGCCCAAGTGGTGCATGATGATAAAAGGTTATGCTAGAACTCAAATGTGTTTAAAGTAAGTCCCATAGCACATGAAAAAACTTGAGCAGCCATATAAAGTAGACTCTGCATAAGTCAAAGTCACTTAGGTCAAATATTGCCTGTTGTATTAAAGTCAAGCATCTTTTCCAGGCCCATTCCTTTATTTCCTTTTGTTTTTCTTCCTTTTTAAGTTTGATTTTCTCCAAGTCCAAATTTTTTTCTTCAGTCCCCAGAGATTCAACTAGTAATAGGCAGAGTTCACTGAATAAAATAAGGATTCCTTGCTCTTATGTGTATTCATCATTATGAATTTTGCAAGTGTGCATGATAAAATTGTGCATTTATGTGTTAAAAATGTCCATGAAACATCTATAATTTCAAGCACCTTTGAGATTTTTAGCCTTTATGCAGGTGCATCAATACCATCTTGTACTGGCAAAATCATGCATTACAGAGAAGCTAAAATTACTGAAACATAAATTGATAAACATACACATTCGTAGTTCTTGTTTCATGTGTCTTCTCTGTGGTTTGTATTCAGTCCAACAAACACTGTTGAAACTTTCTGTTGAAACATTTGTAAGAATAAAAGGGAATCATTGTTTTCATGAATGTCATCAAAAATTAGACCAAACTTTCTGCCCTGATGGGTGGTCTGTTGTTTTTTTTCTCTCTCTTCTGTAGAAACGTTTGTGATTAATGATGAACCTGTACGTGCACGCAATATCTGTACTCTGTCTGGTATTGCTTGGGTTTGGACAGTTTTCATTTATTCCCTTTCCCTTTCCCTTTCCAAGGGTAATATGTGCAAGACTTTTAGGAATACATACTCTCCGCATAATCGGATAGGTTCGGGCAGAGCGTTTCTTACCCAATTAAGAGGAGTACTCGATTAACAGAAGAACGCGTCTCATTCACAATTAACACACATAATGTGTATGAACATGCATTTTACACTGCACCAAACACCTACACTGTATGCTTAAACACGCGTGCTTGCACGGCACATTATACATACCTTACACTTGCTAAGTCACAAGCAATAATTTACACTCTTTTTATAGACAAATATGTCTTCAGAAAACTTTGTTGTTTGACTATAGACTCCTCGCTAACATGCAGGCGTTTTCCGAAATGAGCATGTCTCTTTGCATGCACTAGTCACATAGAACCTACTTGGGTTACTTTTCGAAAAGTGACTGGGGAAAAGCAAAATTATGGAGCTGGTGCATATCCTGCTTTTTGTTGCAAACTTTTCGCATTGTGAATGTTGTTGCAGAGCAAGGGAGGAGCGCAAGTATGTTCAACTCCTGTTTATCTATATCCAATATGCAATTGTGAGTGCCAGCTACATTTGTAATGTTCGTTTACATGTGGCAAGTCGGTACTGGTACATGTGTTTTCATGTTTAATCACTCCCCAAATGATCGGGTTTCTTTGCAAATTAAGCAGAGAATGCGATTAGCAGTGGAAAATTTGACATTCGTGATTTCTTAAAGTGTTATATCTGCGATAAAATGTGGGTAGGAATTACATTAGAAGAAAATTTTTACCCATTTATGCGGAGAGGCAACCCGATTATCAGGTAATATTAATGTGCACTGGAACTGATTTTGACGTAACTACCCAATTAAACGGAGTACCTGTGTAAGCGATACCCGATTACACGGAGAGTACTGTATACTAGTAATCAGTTTGAGTAAATCATGTGATCTTCAGAGTTTTGGCCAGTGGGATACACTTGTTTTGTGTGTGTGTGTGAAACTTCAAAATAGAGGACCATACCTGGCAAGTTTATCAATTTAAGCTCATTGAAACATGCAAGTGCTTGAATGACGAGATCTGCGTGTTAAGTACGTAAATTATTATACAGCTCTACAGTCTGTGACATCCCGTGAGCTGGAGGCATATGAAGTGAAATTAAAATTTTATAGATTTGAAGTGATGCGTTGTTCAAACACTGTCAGAGTGATTCTTTATCTCTCAAATAAACCAATTGTGAGATATCATACTTTCATGTAGTTATCTTTCCTGTATTCAGAATCTGGAATATTTAAACAAAAACTGATTTGCAGTAGGAAAATTTGCAGTTTTTTTCCCACAATAATAAACATCCTATGTTTAAGTGAACAAGTAGTAAGGAATATACTTCAAAGGCCTGCAGCATAAAATTTAGCGAACAGTAATTCTTTGTGGTTTTCATCGTATCCTCTTGATTTGTGTGGGCAATCAAAACTAACCCAGAACACTTCTTCACTTATTTCTCCCCCTCCTGTGCCTTCTCGTCATCTCTGTCTCTCTCTCTAGACACATATAAGTGTGGGGTATTTCAACACATTTTTACTCAAAGATATGATGCACAACATATGCACAAAGATTGAAGAATAAAGTGCAGATGAAGTATATACATATATATAATTGTTATTGTTCTCTCAGTATCAATACTTGAGTTAGAGTGAATCTCTTGAAAACTTGTGTGTCAAAATAAACTGTTGGTGAATACAGCATAAACTTTGTTTCAGTTTTGTTTTTGATATCATTACGCCAACACGTGGACATCTAACTCAATATATATATATATGTAAAAAGTAGAAATTACGTGGTGCGTAATATATGTCCCCGCCGGAAGTAGCATTTAGTAGCAAAATGTACAATATAGGTAAAAAGATCAAGGTCAAAGGTCAAAGAAGTCAAAGGTCAAAATTCTGTGTAGAAGTTTTGAAGCCCTCACCTAGTGCCATCACATAAAGCAAACGGAATCGAAATCGGGTTAGAAATGGCGAAGGAGTAGCATTTGGTAGCAAAATGTACAATACAGGTCAAAAATCAAGGTCAGAGGTCAAAGAAGTCAAAGGTCAAAATTCTGTGTAGAAGTTTTGAAGCCCTCACCTAGTGCCATCACTTAAAGCAAACGGAATTGAAATCGGGTTACAAATGGCGAAGGAGTAGCATTTTGTAGCAAAATGTACAATATAGGTCAAAAATCAAGGTCAAAGGTCAAAGAAGTCAAAGGTCAAAATTCTGTGTAGAAGTTTTGAAGCCCTCACCTAGTGCCATCACATAAAGCAAACGGAATCGAAATCGGGTTAGAAATGGCGAAGGAGTAGCATTTTGTAGCCAATGTACAATGTAGGTCAAAAATCAAGGTCAAAGGTCAAAGAAGTCAAAGGTCAAAATTCTGTGTAGAAGTTTTGAAGCCCTCACCTACTGCTATCACATAAAGCAAACGGAATCAAAATCGGTTAGAAATGGCGAAGGAGTTGCATTTTGAAGCAAAATGTACAATATAGGTCAAAGGTCAAGGTCAAAGGTCACAACTGAAATTCTGTGTACAAGTTTCAAAGCTCCCATGTAGTGCTATCATATAAAGCAAACAGAATCAAAATTGGCTCATAAATGACAGAAAAGTAGCAAATTGAACATTTTGATCACACACGGACGGACACACAGAGACACACACGTACGGAGCCCGTTTCATAGTCCCCTGCTCGAACTCGTTCGGCGGGGACAAATATATATATATATATATATATATATATATATATATATATGGTATACACTGTAATTATATATGTAATAGATATGACAGTGTAAGAGAAAGAGAGAGAGCCCAACTGAAGATGGAAAAGCACATACATTTTATGTGGATAATGTAGGGTAAAATCCTTTACATAATATTGATTATGCAAAAGCACTCTCAGTAAAGAGCTGTCATGTTGTAATTATGAGTAACAAAGAAATAGCATACACATAACTAACACATATTAAACATTTCATGTCTTTTTTAATAATAAAATACCTTCATTCAATTCAGCATATTCATGTTTAACAGCTTTATCTTCCTGTCAATGACTTGCTGTGATGTGGATACAAATATAATGATATAATGCATTGCAGAAAAATACTCCATGACGGGTTCATCTGTTACAAAAATTCACTCTATGGCTGAATAAAGCCACAAATACCTTTATCAATCTTGCGGTTTGTTGGGGAAAAATTAGCTAAGTGAAGATTTAGTAAGACTCATTTAGTCAGTAGAATTTCCCTCATGGAAAGAACATCCTAATGCTTTCATCTATTCAGGATTTACTTTCATGAGAATTTGAATACCAAGCATACGAATGATGACATTGAATTCACATCAAAAAGTCAGTTTCATGTTTTTGACAAACTCTCTTCTGGAGACAAACAGCATTGACAAATGATATTCGCAATAAAACTTATAATTGAAGAAATTTTACGCCTGTTTCACGTTTGTACATTGTACTATCTGTCATTCATACACTGACAATGAAAGATATAAATTCTCTTGAGTGCACTCTAAATTTCCATGAATTATTTTTGCATCAGCAATATGTGTCATTGTTTGTCAGATGCAATCTTTATGTGTTTGAAACAATAAGAAATAGCAGACATTCTTCAAACTTTTTTATTTATTTTCTAATACATGTCTAGATCAGGATTATTACTGTTCATATTTGTTTATATGAGAATACAGAATATTCCTTTGCCTTCTCAAAAAAAAAAAATTATGTATGTTTAAAATTCTGATTTTCTTCACACATTACATGTATTTCTCTGACCACGCTCTGGCACCTGTCATATGCCAGCGACATATTACATCATCACTCAGCACATTGACTGAAGTACTGGCGTTTCTACCTGAATACCTGTTAGATAATTGTTTAACCCTAATCATGACTTTTTTCTTTCAAGTATCGCGCAACTTTTGAGACCAAAATTGTTGCACCCGCGCATACCGTTTTGACGCGACGCCTGTTTGAAAAAAATTTGTCAACCCCAAAATTGCTCCAAATGTGATTTTGTGTACAAATCCAATGCAAATTGTGTTTTTTCAATTAATTCACATAAAAATTCATATCTTGACTTAGAATGGACGAAATTAATTTATTTTAGCATAATAAAGCTTCGAAAAATGTCTGTGACAAATTTTGGGCAAAAAACAAACAAAAACAAAAGGTCGAAAAACAAAGAAATACATAAGAAATTCAAAAAACAATTAAATACATAAGAAATTAATTTCGATGCAGATTTTTTTTTTTATCCTATGTCTCAGGAGAATGATACAAGAAACATTTTTAAAAAGAAATTAGCTTAATTAGAGCATTAATAAGTGATTTAGAGCCCAAAACTGATTTTATGTATAAATTACAATAATTAATTAATATAAATTATAAGAAAAATTTTTCGGAGAAAGCAACCATACATTTTGATAGTATACGTCGCGGGCGTCGCGTGTGCCGATTTTCGGCACGATCACGTGTTCCAGGGGCGAGATCTGAAGGGGGGAGGGGGCGGAATCCGCCCCCCAGATATAGCATAGCCAAAAAAGCCCAGCCTGATTAGGGTTTAAGGAGAGATACTAGTGTACCGGAGTATATGATCTGCTCTAGTGGATTATATGCGTTGTCGATACAGAGAAAGCAATGTGCACCTTTACACAGTCCCATGGTTGGTGACAGGGTTGACGCATAAAGAAAGCACAAACACGAACTTGCTTTATTTCTCTGGCTTTCTCTCATATGCAAAATTAATTTTATTTGCACACATCATACAGTAATTTGCAGAGCCCATTTCTATTAAAAATACTGACTTCTCCATGAAGTGCTACTTCAATCTTCTGAAACATGACTGTGACCCCTATCACAGATTTGGTTTAATAATACTCACTTTCTTGTTTATTTATTTTAATAATACACTGTACTCACTTCTTTGTTTTCACAATGAATACATCAGTGATCAAAGGGCCAAGGATTTTGGTCTAAATTTTGTGTAAAATGTAGTCCATACCACCAATTATCATGTAAACCTGGTTCATGTTAAACTAGTATGAGAATCTGAGCCTAGACAAACCAGTATTTAGGTGTGTTGTAACTTACTGTAACTGGTAAAGCCCATGGTGGCTGCACAACCTCACCTCTGACAGATCAACAGATGCTATTCATGGTTGGTTTCTTCATCTTAACATCAAGACATAAGAAAGTCAACTGAATGACAAGTCTGGAGAACAAATACAACTGCAAATCATTTACAAAAACCTGCAAATTCTATGACAGGAAGAAAATATAACAATTGAAAAGAGTTGAATTACACATAAGATAATAAAGATGTAACCATGTGACTTTTATAAGAGTTTTAACATCATGAAGTGCAAAGGCAAGATATAAAGCAGAGTTTAGTAGGCATTTCATTAAGCTTTACATCAGTGCACTTTATTTAGTTGTACAAATCTTATCACAGGTGTGTCACCTGCTTCATCAAAGTGTATTAATTCTCTTCACTATATAAAAGAAACTCTCCTTTGAGCTGTCAAAGTTTATAGACACATATCACAAAATATCTTTCCTTGTATCTTGGAAAATATAAGTTACTTTCTTATATGCACACATGAGAATCACAGTTTTTATGCATTTATATACAAACATTCTATGGAGGCAACGATGGAAAAAAGACATTTGGTCATGAAGTGAAAGCTATTCCAAAGTGAAATGAGATGAAAGCATGCTGTGAATAATTAATGCACAAGAATTAATTTCACAATGTACATATATGCATCATTGCACTACATATACACAAAAACAACAGAAACTACAACTAGTACTGTGCAACTACACATTCATATAATTTACATACTGTGTGATGTAGATCTGCATCTAGATCTGCTCAGTGGAAAGCTATAAGTATCTTTGACTTCATTTAAAGCACACCAGTGCAAGTACATAAAGCTGTATGTCTTTGGTGGAAATGTCTGGTAGATATGGTCACATGGTAGTACAGTATTCTCCGCTTAATGAGGTACGAAATGCTCTGCCAGACGATACCCAATTAAGCGGAGACTACTGTAATCACACTTGTTTGGGAGCCCTCCATATTTTGTCCTAGTTCATCCCTAAAAGGCTCTTGGTGTCAGATGCAATTTAAGGCCCTGTCACATTGGAGTAAATGCCCAACGAATGGCCGACCAGTTAAAAAATTTGAAGATTATGTTCGCACCATTGCTAATACTAAATAGTTTGTAACATGTACGACATTCTTTGTATTCAATAGCTATTCATAGAGATATGCTGGAGATTTTGGACATGTTCAAAATACATGAATCAGCTCCAGAATATCTTTGCTAATGATAATGATGATAAGAATAACAATTGTATTTATATGGCGCTTTATACAGGTGTCTCCAAAAGCGCACTGGTGCTATTTACACAAGAAAACACAATAAACAAATCATATGAATAGCTAATGAAGGCATCAGATGCATGAGTACCTTCAAATTTCTGAATTCGTTTAGCATTTATTGGGCATTCGCTCTAGTGTGATGGGGCCTTTATGCACATTTTTAGTAGTGGTGAGAATTGATATGATTCCAGTCCCTAAAATTTTTTACCACAGAGACAGTGTAATTGCAGTTTGTTGGATGGGTGCTTTTACATCATATTAGTCAGCAGTTACACAGAGACTCCAACTCTCCCGCTTTCGACGGGAGATCTCCTGCCGAAAGACCATTTTTGCAAAATCTCCCATTTTCCCACTTGAGATTTAATTTCTCCCGCCCTGGCTCTGTGTCTCCCGCTTGAAATGATTTCTTACTTATTGCCATTTTATGATGAAAAATAAGCCTTAGATAGCACAAGAGAGCATCTAGAACCCTAGAGCTTCCAGGGCCCTGGACCCCGGCCGCAAGGAACTTCGCCCTTCACACTCGTGATGTGTGTTCGTGCACATCAAGTTAGAGTCTCCCGTTTGCTAGGGGTTTCAGGCGGGAGAATCTCCAGACCAGAAGGTGCTTGGGGCTGGAGTCTCCGGTTACATGACACCATCCTGATACACAAACTCATCTTTTTTTCTTCTTTTTCTAATCAATATAAACCAATCAAAATCCAAAACTGAATTCACAATTATGTTGCAAAACAAAAAACTGACCAATCAAATTGCATTCAAACCAGATAGTGTTCCTGCCATGGACAAAGAGCACTTCCAGTGACATTTTAAAAGTTCCCTTTTACGTAAATGCTTTAAATTCTTGTTCAATCTGTAGAGTGTGTAACATATACAACAGGTAAAGTTCAGTTTCACTAATGTTTATGTCTACAGTAGTTGTACTGGGCCATCAGGCATTCCCAAATTTGTGGAACTGGGTTGAATGAGTACTATGGACATTCCACATACATGTACCTCTTCCCATCTATAGATCTCTTCAAATACATACAAATACATTTTAGGTACTTTTAACCATCAAAACGGCTCTACTGACATGCTGTTGATAAAGTAAATACACATCTTGAATATTGCAGTCTACCTACACAGGCCAGTTCGCATGAACTGGAGATGTACATAATATTATGTAAAGCACAAAAATGTTTTCAGCTGTCTGCTAAGTAACAAGACCAAGGATGAATAAGAAAATCAACATAGATTGCATGCAACACGAAAAATAATCTGAGCTGAGAGAGGTTATATCATGCACAACTAACAAAAGAACAAGGAGGAGAGAGCTGTCTCACATAATATTGCTTTCAATACCTTTGTCTTCTGATCTTAAGAGTGAATTGCACTTAGACAGATCTTGAGGTATGAACCTTATCACTTGAGTATATAACATCAATATCTAAATGAAATTATAATATGATTATGAAATAATTTTGATTACAAAATATATACTTGCATTTAATCCAAGTCTTAAACGGAAAAATGCTGACAAAACTTGCAGAAAATATACTGACGAGTCATTCACCACATAAAGTGTGATCTTTCAAACCACTTGCTGTTTGGACTAGGTCCCTCCACCCACACTTGAAAAACATAGAGAGTGGTACAGAAACACATTGTACAGTTTAGGCATTTCATGCCTCATTCTCCTTAAATACATTATACAATAAACGTCACCACATATTACAAACATGAAGTCTGTTTTGAAATCAAGAATCTTAGTTGTTTGCAATGAATGAGAAAAAAATTCATAAAAAAACAAACAAACCACATTTTTTGTCCTTTTTTTTTTGAAGAAGAGTTAGACAATATTTCATGTGAGACAATCATGGGGTGATACGGTTACAGCCACTGGGCCACAAACTGACACAAATATTTTCAAGCAGTTCGTTTTCCTCCAATTTTACTCCAACTAGCCTACACTCTCACAGAGCACCATCTCACACCTTTTGAGACAACTGGACAGTATATGAAGATGATATACCAATGGTCAAGCAGCCTCAGTGGTCAATGCCTTGTCCATTGTAGACTGAGTAGAGTTAACAGTGGCTTATTTTTGTGTATCACAAAGAGGCAGTGATTCTGACTGCAATCTCCAACCATTCTCAGATGTGTGCCTGAATATGGTTGAGTAACTGAGTAATGTATCAATAAAGCTCACAATAAAGCACTGAACAAAAGTTAAATGATCAAATGGTGCAATGGACCAAGGATTTCATTTGTCCCGTATCCCAACGAGGAGTGGAAGCAGAAAATGCTTTTGAAAAGGTCCCAAAACAGTCTTCCACCTTGTGTTAAGTATAGGATGTGAGAATCAAGTATAGGATGTGAGAAACACAGTTCTTGGAAGGCCAGAACTTGCTTGAACTCCTGCCTCCAGTGAAGGATTATACCCAATCCCCCCCCCCCCTCCCCAATCTTGACAATCCCTGTTGTACTGAGCAAAGTTAGACTTCCATTAAAAGAAAATGGACTGCAAAGAGAAGATTTTGTTAGTGTGAAATGAGGCAAGTGTCTGAAATCTTAAGCATGAAGCAAATGCAAAGAATACTCCTACATCTTGTCTCTTCAGCCTGTGATCCCACGCCATCCTCCAAAGGGGGAGAAGTCGTAATAAAGCACCAATAGGCACTCTGAGGATCCAATCCTGGAGGATTTGATGGGAACTGTAGAGCAAAGGTCTGAGAGCGAGTATGCAAAGACAGAATACGAGTAATCCAAAACCAAACGAGCACATTAACCAGCTGAGGATGATTCTGCTCTAACATGCATTTCCCCTGGACACCTGCCCGTGAATACTTGTGACTAGTCATTAGTGGGTTAAGGCAGGTGATGAGTTGTGAACCTTCTTATCTGCCTCAGTCCCATTCAAAGAATGACAGTGTATGAAACCAACAAATCACTCTTAACCCGTTGAGGATGGACTGATTTTGCTACAACACGCATTTTCCATAGAAACCTGCCGGAGTATACTCGGGAGTCGTCTTCAACGGGTCAAAAGGAATACCAAACCTGACAAGTGAAGGTTTCATTCCTCTCTGACGACACAAAAACTTTGGTTCTTCACAAACTCATATGTCCATCCATAACTGATACTGTCATTTCATTTTTGTCCAGCCTCTGTCGAACCAAAGTACTATAAGTAGGCATCCCCTATTCGCTTGACCGTCGGCCTATCCACATTGGAGTCCCTGACCACCACTGACCCATTGGATGGCTTGGTATCCTCTTCATCGGGTGATAGAAGCACCTCTGATTCTGACCCATCTGATGATTTTGCTGGCACACTGCGGTAGTAATGCACTCGCTGCTTTCTGTCTCGTCCTTTTGGCATCCCACCATCCTTGCTGTGACCTTTCACCTTTGACCTCTTGCCCATCAGAAAGTTGTCAACCACCCAGAACATGATTGTCTGATGGAAAGAGTGGATAGATGCACAAAAATGAAAAAAACAATAAGATTCCTTACCACTGCACAAATTATGTCTGGTAAACCATCATATAAGTACTCTAGTCTGGGCGGTCCACAGTTTAGGCCTTTCTCAGGCTGTCCCTGCAGCACAATGAGGACAATTTCTGTAAATCTTTTAAACAAGACGTGCATGATGCTACCAGAAATGCACCAAGCATCAATATGCTTTCTTGTTGAGGTCGCATCCCGATGTTTTTCAGTTATGGCTTATGAATTAATTCTAGGTTTTTAAGTTGCCAGGTGCTCTGTTTCTACGAGACAAATTTATTTTTTTACTGGTTAGTAAATCTGCACATAGTAGATCAGCATATTATAACCCTTTTCTCCATTTCACTGTTACAATATATACTGCATCATTAGTTATTCAAGGCTCTGCTTTTTTTATTCAGCAAATACACTGTAACGCCTCTGACACTTTTGGGGTTGAGGCATGATGGCATCTGACAAGCTTTAGATTTGATACCTGATAAATTTTTTCCAATTTTGGTAAAACTTTTGCCCATTGGTTCCTGTTCTTTTTTCCGGTAAATTTGGTTGTAGTCAAGAACATCAACTTGAACAATGGGTAAATTTGCAGATTAATTTGAGAGTGTGAACAGGGTGGGTGTAAGACTGAGAAAAGGGGGAAGAGCTGGGCAATCAATCATCACTTACGTTGACTATGAATGGGATGACAAGCATGACGAGGGTCAGCTCCGCCCGAGGGTTGTGGATGGGACTCAGCAGTACCTCTGCCACCTGTCATTTACACAGGGAGATCAGATATGAAAATTATCCACATGAAGCAGCAACAACACATTTTGTAACTCAGTATGGGGTGCTCCTATTACACTGAACATGGTCATAACAAAATAAAGTAAAAATTCTGGTTCCAAATCTATTATCATAATATTCTATGGTGCTAATTTTCTTTTCTTTTTTTGTGGAGTTGTAACAAAATTTGATAAAATGAAAGAAAAACTGTAATTCCCAAGGGGTCCATTATAATGGGAGTTGGGTATACTACAGAACACCGGATACCGAGACACAAGGAGAAGCAGAACAGATTTATAAAGCGGATGACATTACACAGATTTCTCTCTTCAAACTGTTTTATACAGGTGTGAAATTATCTCATGATTTTGTGCATGAGCAGCATCATACACCTTCAAGAAAGATCACATCTGTGCCAATTCCTGTCTTGTATCTCTTTGTAATGCCTACCATGAGTCAAGTGATGAATTGGTTACATGTTACTCATTTCAATTCAACAATTAAGGCAAATCAAATCAAAACAAAACACTAATAAATGGGATAACATGAAGAGAAATAAAAGAGTAATGATAAAGATTTATCTCCGCTCATCAAAAATTTTATACCCAACAGCCTCTCAGACATGTGAAATGTATTTTTCTCCTCTTCTTTTTTTTTTTGAATCTCAAAAACATTTACTTATTCCTAACACCTTACTTTCCTTCAGAATTCAGGCACCACACAGAAGACCAATTTTTTGTGGTGTATGATGTGTTCTATACTACAGGTCCTGAGAGTGCAGTATTGTGCATAATTCACCAGACCACTCGAGGAAATTTGCAATTTTCATGAGCCGTATCCATTAAAAAAGGCTTTACATATTGCAGTAGACTTTTCCATCTGCCAACGCAGATGCCAACGGTATCAAAACCCTCAGATAACTGTAATGCTCAGATTATGAAAGCTAGCCTTCTTCCATGACAAATGTATATGTTTGTCTGTTGTTTCCTTTTTGTGTTTTTCTTTTTGTCTTCATACATATTCCTTGGTATTCAATAGCATGGCAGTAAACTTGGGTATGATTGCAACACCATCAATCTATAGCCACTAGGAAAGTATACACTACGTACATAGACTGTCCCTTTCTTGCACCACATATTTAGTCATTAAATGCTTGATTCAAACGATCTTTCAATTGTTTCATTACTATGAAATATCTGCATTAAAAAAATACCACAAACAGAAAATCATGACTCATCACTAACTGAACAAAAAAGTACGGTTGAACTCGTACACAGGTATAAAAAAACAAACAAACAGAAAACAGAAAAAAAAAAGATTGCAATTAAAGTTGAAGAAAAATTCTACACACGGTACAGGGGCGGATCCAGGAATTCCGTAAAAGAGGGGGGGGGGGGGGGGGGGGGGGGCGCAAACAATATTTCTGGTGCAACTTCTGGGTTTCATCTCATTTTTTTTCCTTTTCATTTCTTAAGTTTTGTCAACAAATAAAGAGGGGGTGTGCGCCTGCCGCCAAATGTGCTCAATTGGTGTTATAAAAAAGTAGCTTAAAGGACAAGTTCACCTTCATAAACATAAGGATTGAGAAAATGCAACAATATTAGTAGAACACATCAGTGAAAGTTTGAGGAAAATTGGACAATCGATGCAAAAGTTATGAATTTTTAAAATTTTTGTGTTGGAACCGCTGGATGAGGAGACTACTACAGCTTGTGAGTCATATGCGTACAACAGTATAAAGAAAATATAAAAGAAAATTCAACATATTTTCACTTTTTTCGCATAATAAAAGAGCAATTGACTTGCCTCTTTCTAAAGGCAGGGGGAATAATATTACCCATAACATTTATCGGTAACGAGTCAGGGGAATGTGTACTTTTTTCAAGAGATGGAATTTTGTGAAATTCTCTTTATATTTTCCTTATATTGTTGTACGCATGTGACATCTAAGTTATTCATACACTGCAGTAGTCTTCTCATCCAGCGGGTACTGCACAAAAACTTCAAAAATTCATAACTTTTGAACGGATTGTCTGATTTTCCTCAAACTTCCAATGATGTGTTCTACTAATATTGCTACATTCTCTCAATCCTTATGTTTATGAAGGTGAACTTGTCCTTTAAACATGTTTCTATTTTAGCATCATTTATTACCCAGTATCCTCTATATAGACTAAAACATCACATTAAATTTCCATCTTTTCTTTTTGACAAACTGGTGAATATGCACTGAATACAGACAATTTTGTGGGCCCTCTTCTGCAATGCACCTGGCCCAAAAGAGCATTCTTAATTAAAAGAAAATGGATGCCACTATTACAGGACATTTATTCTCCTTTGTCTAAGGTACTCTATGAACACATTGATATTAACTACAGGACATATCTTCGTATAAGAAATAATACAGGAGGACTATTAGGTGAAAGAAAAAAGGAAAGCTGCCATTTAAACATTTGTAGTCACATTTGCCTTGAAAGAACAAGTTCACCTTAATTTACAGTACCGGTATGTCCAAAAAAAAAAAATATATATACAAGTTACAACCGGATTTTCACACTGAAAACTTCCAGTATGATTAAACTGTCTGAATGCTACTTAATAAGAGTCTCAAAATATAACATATTAGCTATTTTTTGTAGAAAACCCCATTCAATTTGGTTAAGTGGTCACAGAAAAATGTGGATCTTTGTAAAGCATGTCATGTGTCTGATTCTTCCAAGTTTAGTACTTGGATGCTATTGGAATTGCATAATGTGTGAACATAATGGACAGAACTTGGAGGGAAGGGATTCCTGACATGCTCTACAAAACTCCTCATTTCTCTTTGACCACTGAAGCAAATCGGATGAGGTTTTCAGTAAGATGTGGATAAAAAGTTAAAGTTTCACACCCCGAAATTGCATTTGGATTGGCTCACTATTTCTAAAGTTACCATTGCAGAGGGTCCTGTTGTAATTTTTTGGGGGGACATACGTTATAGGTGGATTGAGAGAATGCAGCAATATTAATAGAACTCATCAGTGAAACTTTGGGGGAAAATCAGTAAATCTGTTGAAAAGTTATGATTTTTTCTTTTCCTGCACAGTCACTGCTGGATGAGAAAAGTAAGGTACTACAGTTTGTGATGTCTTACGTGTAGAACAGTATTAGCTAAGGAAAATATAAAGAAAATTCCACAAAACAAATGCATATCAAGGTGAACTTGTCCATCTCTGAAGATGGAACAAGGATCATATAGCATTAGCCATGGACAAAATGTGATTTTTGTAATGGAGAAGGGTACTTTGGAAATTGAAAACCTATAGCAATCTGCTCTTTCTATTTTTTCTCCTTACATTTATTTTTAGACTGGCAGTGCAGCGTTGTAAGCTCTACCAGGATAATTCAATACACACTCAGAGATGCTCAATTAAAGGTGCTGTTTACTACAGGGCTCACGGCGTTTACATAGTAGTAGTACTGTATAAGCTTTTATTTTCCCATACAGATATTTTTGTGAATGAGGAGGTCACAGACATTTTTGCAAGATGTTGTTTTCGCGATTTGACACTGAGGCTATTGTTAATTCATTGTTAGCCTAGCGTAAAGCAACATTTTTGCACGTTGTGAAATTCATGGTCCAACAGTAATTCGCAAAATTCAAGAAAATTAAACCCTTGCGAAAATAGCAGCTAATACAGTAGTAGTAGTGGTAGTAGTAGTAGCAGTCGTAGCAGTAATAGCTGTGTACATTGTAGTTTATCAATAATAGTGATAATAATGCCACTACTTCTACTACTTTTACTATTTGTACTACTACTACTAACTACTTGAACTTCTACTCTTCTACTAATATTTTAAACAATAGTAATTGCATAAGTAGGCCTATCAATACTACAATTACAATAATACATGTAGTTATCAACGGGGGAAGTACATGTTCAGCACTTACGCATTAAAGCATTCGTACTGTTTTAATAATGCCACTCAGGGTGCTTTGACATTGCCTACTTTAGTACATAGCACTGCAATAATGAAGGAATCTATACCTACCATTGTTGAAGGAACAAAGAGAATAGAACTCTCATTCCTTCTGCATGTATACACACTGAATGCCACTGTGTGTCCATAAGACACATTAATTATCATGGAACTCTGCCCTTCCCCTCCCCCTCAACAAAAAAGGGGAAAAAATCTACCCAAAACAGCATTTACTGAACAACTTTGATAGTGAGTACCGGTAATTGTTGTTCTGTTTCTGAGCACTGCTAAATACTCAGTTGTGGGTGCTTTAACAGGGCTACTGCAAGCAGACTATAAAAGCAAGATGGTGGTACAGTATGTGATTCATAGTGTGAGTGATAGGCAAACTTCAATGGAGATAGCACACTCACCAAAGATAATACACTATGCTCCTATCAGAAAGCAGCAGATCTCAAAGATGGGTCTGCTAAAAAGCAAATTTAAAAAGAAAGAAAGAAAAAGTGTGCACAATTCCTACAAGCCAACTGTATTACAGATACATTCAGCACTAAATTCAGCAAAAACTCTTTCATGCACCAATTCACTTTCACACAATGTCTGTTATAAAAACTGAAAGAATGATAGAATTTGGTTGGAGGTTGCATGTAGCTACAACACTGTCACTTTACCTCCGTCCAGAATGGGATGAGCGTGAGGAGGGTGATGAGGATTTTTTCCACAATGACGATGATGATGAACACACCGCATTGGCCGATCCAGGCGTCGTACTGCGGTGGGTCGCCGTACTCGCCAAAGCGCAGCGACTTGCAGCCGCTCCTGGTCACGATGACCTGGGCGATGCGTACCTGGACGTAGATGAAGAAGAGACCCGCAGTGGAGTCTAGTAGGAAGTAGATGATATACCTGATGAGACAGGAGAACAACAAGGAGACATTTATTCAAATTCATGAAATTCTTCCGTTGAGATGTTTTTCATTGCAACTGATTGACAAATTGCCCTACATCGACGTAAATAAGCACTGAATTGATCAGTGTTTTAGTGGTAGCCATGATAAAAGAAATCATGGACATACATACTCGAGCAGGATTCAAACCTACGACCTCCTGATCTCCAGACAGGCATCATCTCCACTAGACCATTGAGTTTCCGCCCAACAGCAAGTGTTGGTCCTAATCCTTATAGCATGACACCTGTCTGCAGATCAGGAGATCGTAGCTTCGAATCCTGCTCGAGTATGTACACCCATGAGTTTTTATCATGGCTACTCCTAAAACACTGATCAATTCAGTGCTTATTTACGTTCATGTGAGGCAATTTGTCAATCAGTTGCAAGGAGACATTTTGTTGAGATTATTTCACCTCCAATATGCTTCATGTCCAGTAAAATGTAGTCTTTACAAAATAACTAATTCTGCCCTACTCAATGCTTTTCTGCATGTTCTTTCCATGATGAATGTTCATGTGAATCATTATCTTTAATGTTGGCAACTAAAGAATAACTTTTGACATCAACATCTCTCTCTCTCTCCCTCTAATACATAAATTATTAGTATCATTATCTCTCGCAGTACATACAAGAACATCCATGCAAATTGGTTAATGTCAAGTGTTTCACACAGGAGACAATGACAATAAGCCACAAGAATTGCAAACTGTGTGTTTACCCAATATGTGCAATTACCTATTTGCATTTGGTAAACCATTTAACAGCAGACAAAATAGATCAATCATATCTTCAATGATTATGGTCCATGTGGTATTTTTATACCATTATAAATCAACACTGAGGGGGTATTTATGTCTAATCAATATAGAGAAAAGATGAACCTAAACTTTTTGATGGTATTAGGTCAAAAATCATAGACAAATTGTGCCTTCTACTGAAGGTGCTGCTATAACACGATAGACAAGTATGCAATTTTCACCAGCATGTTGAAACATAGTCTTGTACATGTGATGTAAAACATGTAGACAGGACAACATCTGTGCAAATAACATTGTCTACAGAAGCTGATCTATGCTGCGTATTACGTATTCTTGTGGCATGGTACACTCAAGATACATATCGGCAAAATGTCTTATGAGCTTGAACAATCATTGCTATGTTTAATCCTTGCTTAGAAAGTCATGACCAAGGGACCGTTTCATGAAACTTTTTGTGGTGATTTGCACTGCCAACTGTTAAAAGCTACTGAAATCCTTGCATCTGATTGGCTGATAGCAAATTTGTCGGTGAAAACCTCCGACGACCTCGTTGATGAAACACCCCCCTGATCTGCCAGCCTACACTCTACGTAGCTCAACAAATAAACTGACATTATACAAAAAGGGGAAACATATTCTGGGGGCAGAAAACATGTTTCGGTTTGAAAAATTGGATAAACTGCAAACACCAAGCATGCTGAATATAATTCTAGAAAAAAACAACAACAAACAAACCAATATATGTGTGTGTGTGTGTTCATTTCAAAACCATACAAAATTGTACTTTCTTGCTTTAGATATCAGAGGAAACCATATTAAAACAATGTACTAGTTAGAAGCTCTATGTGAGATATATAGCAATCAAAATCTTATAACTGTTATTGCCATATGTTACACTAGATAATGACTCTCCCCAAATTTTGTTCGGCTGAATGAAGGCATCAGCACCATCCCTTACCACGTGCAGGCATCGCCCTGGAGGGAGACGATGGAGAGAAGAGTGTTGATGACGTGAATGAGGCCGGTGCCTACCGCTTGTTTGGACGTATCAAAAAACCTGCAGGAGAAAAAAATAATCATGCAAAGATAGAACTCAGTGTTGGCAATATCTTGTAAATGTTATGTTTAGCATTTTGCCTCAGTAGAGGGAATTCAGATTCCAGGCTGGTGCCCACTGCTTGTTTAGACGTATCAAAAAACCTGCAGGAGAAAAAAAAAAAAATCATGCAAAGATAGAGCTCAGCGTTGGAAATATCTCATAAATTCTATTATTTTGCCTCAGTGGGGGGAGTTCAGATTTACACATGTATTTTAAGACCCTCAGGGTAGTGCACAGTGTACCAGATGTAATAGTCAACCAAAGGTTAAACATTTGCCAGCAAAGTGTGATCAAACAAGGCAGAGGTAAAAAGTAATCAATCAGTGGAGGAAGGACCAGGAGGTCTTAGGTGATGTGAGAGACACACGCATGCTCTGGTTGCCATAGAAACAGAATGTCTTCACACCAGTTTGGATGCAGCTTTGCTCAGTTTGTGTGCCTCACTCAAACAGCCTGAGCAGCAGCCCATTTTAAAGAGCATGTTTTATGAAGAGGTAAGAAGTTTTGGAGGAAAAAAAAACAACTAAAAAACAGTCCAGTACTGCAAATTTTATTATTACGTCAACAGTCATACAGTGTACATCTACAATCATGCAGTATTAGAACCCATCAAGTATATTCCACTGCATGGATGAATGCTATACAGTTATTTTTATCTCACTATGAACATTTTTCCATGGTTATTTACGCCAGTGGTTTGTCAAAATTTTTTCACTGGAATGTAAATGTAAAATTTTACCTGTGACTATTTCGTTGACTAAAGTTCAGATGTTTAATGTGCCGGTAGAACTTTTAAGCTACAAGTAGACTTTACCATACTCTGTCATAAACTGATCACTCACATGCCCTGGAGAACAACATAACTATGTACTTTATTGTACAAACTTTGAAGGAATTTTGACTTTTTGATTTATGATTTAATATTTGGCTGATGGCTCAAATGCTGATATTTTAACTATGAATTTTATAGATCTTTGTCAGGTACTGCTATGATATTGAATTGGGTTTGCAAACCATGTACCAATGTTGACTATGCTTTCTCTTTCTTTTCTTTCTTTTTCTTCAAATTGGTATTAGACAGTGATAACAGAGTTTATCAGGACCCTAAAATGCCATATCTTCATGAGATATTGCCCCTTGCCCATGATCATCAGATGTCACGTTCAGCCTTACAGCAAGTTTGGTGAAATATGATTATTCACCCTTGGAATGACGAGTTGGACAGATATTTAGAAGAAAACAATGAATTATTAGAAGACTGACAGGTAGACCAGAGGACAGACGGACAGACATCCCAAAAATACATCAAGGCTTTCCTGTCCATGGTGCAGAGTCATGGGAAATAGAGAATTTCAGAACAGCTATCAAATAAGCAATACAGTCCCAAAATATCTGAAATGAGATAAGACTAACAAACACTTAAAATATCAGCAAATCATTCATTGTGGCCATGGTTTGTGATATGTATCCACTGTTGCATGCTCTCACATACAAGCTTGTATGGCTTTAGACCTGGGGGATTTCCATTTCTACAGCAATTTCCTTTCTTACATAATGTTGTGAAATAAGCAAACATTCACCAGGAAGTATCTGACATAAAATGGCAGAGTACACACCAGGACAATGACAAAGAAATGCAAAAAGTACAACTTTTCCCTACCACATACAGAAATTCATTCTTCAAAACAAGTACTGTAATAAGGACAAAATATTTGTATCAATTCCCAAGAAATGTCAAATATCAGCAAAAAACTTCCAATTATCAAAAATGTTAATAAACACTGTGCCACTTCCAGTAGTTTCTAATTATGAGTCCAGAATTCAACAAGCCTGAAAATTGAATTTTACTTGTAATGATAATTCAATAATGTCACCCTTACTTCAAAAGTTGCCTACTAGGAATTCATTTGTCATTCTATCTGATGAAAATTAGAATTGCCATGGGTGCTTAAGGCACCCGTTAGAAATGTCATCTAGTACTTATCGGGGCAGCTAAAAATAGAATGAAGAGCAGATAATGCACAGTGGGGTGTATCACCATTGAAAACGTGAATACAGTATAGTACCAAATGTAGTACATGCCAGATGGTGGCCATACATGTACAGACGATATTGTACTACTCTGAGTGTGCACGCTGTTTCTTGGCTTTTGAATGTATTAACGACAAAAATGAGCACTATTACATGTAAGCCAAAGACATGCTCATAACAGCATTTTATGCTACCCATGAAATGGCATATTAGATTATTTTTTGACAATGAAATGCTCAAAACTTTCCAAGCATATTCACGAAAGTGGTACAATCTTGTCCATAGTTTAAACCATGGACAAGATTGTACCACTTTCGCGAATTTGGGCCAATGAGTTTATATGTTTGTTTTTTGCCCTGTATGATTGTATTTACTCAACCTCTCATTCATTTTATTTGCAGATAATTTACATATTTGGCAATGATTGTTGGCAATCATTTATTGACACAGACATGGACACTTTTACACTTCGTATTATTGATATTGGTTGATGGCTTAGTTTTTGACTTGTTTCGTTTGTACCAGTCTATCAATAACACCCAGGTGCCATTTTGTGTGCTGTTAATCTTCTAAATCCAAGCATGTTGTTTGTAAATTTATGCCTGGGAGCACTAATGATTCCTCTTGGGATTGGCCAGAATATACACCTACTGAAGATAATCCTTTGTAAAGAGCACACAAAAATTATTTTTGTCAAAATTATCAAGTTACATGTATCGATAATGGCAATAAAGACAGCAAAAATAAACTTTCTACTTCCGTCTGTGTATTATGCATTAATCAATAGTACAATTTAGTTAACCCATGTAGTTATTAGAAACTAGATGCTGGCATAAAGTTTTCATTCACACTCCCCCCACCCCCCCCCCCCCCCCCCCAAAAAAAAAAGAAAATACTGTTTTTGCCATTGAAAGCAATACTGTAAAACACAATATTTTTGCGGCATGAAATTTTCGCGAGTTGCCTCTAACATTCAATGTGTGTAGTGTAGACAAGAACTTTCATGTACATTTTACTTTCGTGAATCTCAATTATCTCACTCTCACAAAATTCACGAAATTAAAATGCACGTAAACATTCCTTGTTATACAGTAATTTGTTCCTATTCAAGCAAATGTCAACACAACAGAGAGGAATCAGGAGGTTGTCTGTTCTTAAAGTTATGTATTATCTAGTCACATTTTTCAAATGCCATCTCACACAATTCTGCATTGATTCTTCCAATTTATTTCCATGCCTCAATGCTCAGCTTAGGCCTAGAATGAATTTAATGGAGTCAACTTTATTGTGTGTCCAGGTTGTTTATAAAATAATACTTTTTTCAATTCATATACAATGTAATTCAAATAAAACTACTCAGCTGCATCCAGCTGTAACAAATACTCTAAACACAGACCTCTAAAACAAAATCTGCTTCGCAATAAATACCAAAGCATGCTAGTTTCATGTATAAGTTGCAAATCAAATGTGAGTAGAAATGCAGGCTGTACTAAAAAAGACTATAGACACAATAATGAAGGTAGGAATTTCAGTATGATGAAGAGTGTCCCACCACGCCTCTGGCTCAATCTAGGAGGGGAAGTAAATTTTGTGTTTCGATGTTGATCAGCAAGACACTCCTATCTCACTAGACATACCACCCATGGGGTTATCAATGACCTACACTAACAACATGTATAAATCCAACGCACAAACATGCAGAGGTACTGTTGAAGGGGAGGGTCATTCGCTAACCTCCCATGTCAATAATGAGGCATGTGAACAGATTTGTTTTTAAAGACCGTATCACATTGTATAATGACGTGGGATTCAACTTAGTGTAAAATTCTGTATTGTAATTTGTGAATATCCATTAACCTCTATCTGCCTCTATTGGACGGCATGAATCTGCAAACTGAACAATTATCAAATCTGAGTGCGCATTGTATACAACTGAGGAGAGTTGTCATTCTAATTATAGGCAATTCATTATATTTCATTTTGTGTGAGGTGGTCTTGTAATTATTGCAATTATTTCATGATGTTAAGAAGCAAGCCCCAAGCAGTACTGATTTATTTGCTGAATGCAGGACATAGTTGTATCAGATTAGCAATTATGCTGAATTACTCAAATCAAAAAGTGTCGTGTCTTCAAATTAAATGTCCTGTAAGCAGCATCCTCACCAAAAAAATGACACTTTAAGTCATCTTAACAAGGTGAGTTAATGGACATTTCGGATGTATGGTAAAAGAGAGACAGTATCATGTACACTTTGTAGTGCATTACTTTATATTTCATATCAAAACTGCTAGTCTTCCTGGCTTGACATCTGGTAACAAAGGAAACTTTCGTTTAATTACCAGTTATCTTTATATTTGATTTACTTCATGGACTCACATAGTTGCCAAAGAGATGTTGTGAAGATGTTGAAAATAATGTCTTAATATTAAAGCTAGATTTCATGTCATCATGGCAACAGACCGAGCCACTAGGATGAACCCTGTTATTGTGACCTGTTTGGACCTTGCTCCAATCTTTTTCAATGGGGAAACCTACTACCTTTGATAAGAGTTGTTGTATGTATACATTGCACATCCATTAATGTTCAAAATACCAGTATCCTAACATGTGTCAACAATGAAACACCTTTGACAAGGCCATACCACTTTGTTTTGACTTTGCTGGTCACATTTAACATACCATGTGTATAGAATCAGAGTGCCTTGACCTAAAAATTCTGACAAAAGTACACTATAAAATGATGTTTGCATGACCATGGGTGAGATAACACCACATCAATGTCACAAGCATGAAAAAGAAAAAAACAACAACAGATGCTTCAGATGTCAACATCCAACGTTGTTGTCTGTACAAACCCTTTTTAAGCAATTTGCAACTGAATTGAAACTATTAAATTTACACAGAATTTGTAGCGTTTGAGTATCTATTGAACAAAATCACCAAATATTGATATGCATCATTCAATGCATAAATGTATGCTAATCATAAAAGCAGGAGTGTATTGTTACTGGCAGCTAATTGCTGGAGTGCTTGATATCTACAGCATTAAAGATACACAACAAAGCAAATTATGCAGATGGTAGTCTCCTTACTAGAGACAGCAGGGTGAGATAGACTTACCAAATCTTCCACGGTCTCCTTTCACCCTTGGGTTCTCTTAATCTCTTCACTGCATATAAAATGTACACAGATAGAAACAAATAATTATGGAAATTACATTTCAGGTTCATCTACAGAATTATTCTTACAAGAAAGAACCCTGCTGTTGCAAGCTTCTCAATTGTCATGAATTTGCCCGAAGAAGGCACCTACAGGGCAATTACGCGGTTAGTAATGTTACATTTAAACAAATTTAGATATATTTATTTTTACTACTAAATCACCATTTATTCATTGCAAGTCAAAATCATGTTAAAAACATGTTCATCCTTCCCAGGTTTATGATATAAAAAAGAATGAATACAATCCAACAAATATTAGAATTGCTTTGGCAACTAAATGGGCTGGTTAGTAACGTTACAAAAAAAGGGCATGACAAAAAAATCAATGTCTTGCAACAAAAAGTGTGCAAAAATTCAAGTTACTTGAAACAAAGTGTTGCATTAATTTCAATTACACATGTATTGCATAATGACAAATGTTCACGCAATTTTTTTTTTTGCAGTTTGACTGATAATTCATTAGCTAGACCCCCAAAGGCATGGTTAGTAACGTCACGGTTAGTAAACGTTACATTTGTCCGGAGTAATTGCGCAGGTCATTTCACCCTTTTGTAATTGACAAAATGTCACATGACTTCTGGAGTATTTAAATGTATTCATCTTTTACCCTTGAGCAAAACTTTGAGGAAAAATTTTCAAACTAAACATTGTAATTTGCATTTAAGTGAATTTCAGCGTCCCCAGTCCCACATGTACATTTTCAATGATGGTTTTAGATCTCGCAAAGCTAATAAATACACCAAATAAAATCTACTGAATTTGAAAGACCTTAATGATTGGTGAACATCCATGGTATTAGTTGATACCCAAATTAAAGAGTAAGATAAAGAGGCACATTTCATTTATCCATGTATATGTCCACCTAACTGCAGAATTGCCCACAGCCTTTTTTTTTTCTCTCTAACCACAAATGGCAGTTCCAGTTCAATGTGTCCACATCACAGTGCAAGGTTTGGATTTGAATTTCATCTTCACCACCAGTAAAGTCTGATCACTTGGAATACTAGACAGTTCAATGAACATCTAATTCTAAACCACAAACTTGTTTTCTCTGTGGGGTGCCAGTAACACCTCATGTCAATGCCATGCAGACATGTGATTGATTGTATTCTTGACAGTCAAAGACATTTACAGATGTTGATGTATAAAAAAACTTGTAGTGCAAGTATAGCACTTGTACTGTTAAACATGACGAATGCAGAACATTGTGGTACTGGCAACATCAAACATCCAGAAAAAAACAATCAAATGGAAAAGTATAAAAAAATACAATGTAACTGATAAAAATGTAAACTTGCAGAGGTGGTTGATTGTAGTTTCTCATCAAGTTTCCAATATTCTGCTATCTAAATAAACACATTTAATATACTATAACTTGCACATTAAGAACATTGCAAGCAAACTAAAAAGATCACATCTTGAGCATTTGTACTGCCCAAGTAAAGTTCTAAAAGAAATGAAAATTTACCACACCATGAATGACAGGTTGGTATAACTTTGAAGTATGATTCATTTGCAAAGTACTGAGCACTATGTACAGTAATTCACTATTCTACCAGGGGGAAAAAAGAAATCATGTAAGCTACCACTTCTGTACCATCAAGATTAGCAAGCGTATTTCACACAGGAGTACACGTATGTGTGCTGTATCTACAGTGCTGTGTGTAACCTATTGTCATCATACATCTGTATGTACATTGCAGGCAGGTGGTGGTAGGAAATGACAATTCTTTTGCTTTAAACACATCCTGAAATTTTATGGACTGTAATCAGGGGGATGACATTGTCTCCTTGCTTACAAATACCATATTCAACATACAGTTGCATTCTTCTGTAAGTTTTTGTTTTGCATTCACATAGTAATCTCACTCTTTGCTTTAATATCAAAGTAAAACATAAACTGCTACTCCATGTGCAACATGGGGGAACTGGTGATTTTTTCTTATCAAGATTTACATTCTGTAACATGGTTGCCACCAACATTATTTTACAAAACTACATAGCAAACTTTGATAAAACTCATATATAACTTGCTTATATCATGCAAATTTAATTTGATTAAAAAAACAAACAAACTATTTTTGGGTTGTTTGATCTTTGGTATACATACAATTCTTTGGGGAGGCACTGCATTCTACGAACAATACAAGAGGCTAAATCTACAAGTGTATAGGTTGTGTGGCATATATAGCTGATGGTGGTATTTGGCTTTAGGTAATTAACACTGTAACTACAAGATAGAACCATGGTGAATTTGCCTCTTGGTTAATCGGTATGATCAGAGAGAGTCAAGATAATGCTCATCAATGTACTCTGAACAATGCTGAGTTCAAACAATTTATCATTGCCTTTGACACAAAATTTTAATGTGCATTTTTTATAATGGTGAAAAGTACAATTGCTAATATTTAGTAGTCCGACCAGTCTGCTGCTATCACCGTATCAGTTGTGCAAAGATATGTACATTCCTTAACTACTCACTGGTAGTAGGCAAATACAATTTTTTTTTTTAGACTAAACACAGTTTGAAATTTCAGTAAATATATTACTGTCTCACACGCAATGAAAAAATAATTATTACACAAAATTTGACAACTTGAACAATTGGATTATGTTGGAAAAATGTTCTGTGAATGCAGTCATAGTTTAAAATGCATAATTGAGAGATTGGCTGTTTAGGTTATTTGATTGTAATCCTATTATAATAAAACAGATTGCATTTTCTCGATCTCCTTAATAGGGCCTGCACCGAGGACGTGAGGAAAGATAATGTACAGTATTGTAAGTATAAATAGCTTACTAAATGACACTATACATTGTGTATTTCTTAATTTTCTCCCAATTCTTAAATTTTTCTCTAATTTTGTATGAGTCCAAAGCTTCCCTGAATACAGTGATCTACCAGATCTTGATATTTCATCACCTTTCTTCTAGACTGCTGGATTGCTTTCTTATTGGAGTAACTCCCTCTTTCAAATCTTCGCTAGGATTCAACTTACACACTAGAAAGCTGAATGCCAAAAAGGCCAGGATTCCTTGTGCCAGCATCCCAAAGCCATCTGTGAAATTCTCAGAAGTGCAGTGACCTCCTTCCTCTGTCACATTGCTAACATCGTTAGAGTCATCTGGTACTTCCAGCTCACTCATTATGGCAGACCTCCTACCATTAATTCCTTCCAAACTTTGTTGGGAAAGAAAAATTAAAAGATGTCTCTTGAAGCCTGCAGAAACCACAGCTGTACTTGTAGGACAGAAGACAGCCTGTTGGGTTTGGATGCTGCTGTAGTCGTCCACCGAGTCTAGCAGTAGTAGCACCTGAGCACAGGTAGTGAAAACGTTACATGAGCTTGCCTTTCCCAGATGTTAACTTGTTATGTCAGCCAGAGAGAGAATTGTGATGCAGCCACGCATGACATTTTTATCAGACAGATAGATACTTCAGATTTCGTGGTTGCCAGCTAGAATTATAATCACATTCAGCATGTTTTGGTCTTCCAGACATAGGTCATAGTATGTAAGTTCTGTGAACACAAGAGAAGCCAAGCTCATCATCACCGTACTGACATTATTAGCTTTTCCTTTCTCGAACACACTGTCACTGTCACACTCTCCGAGTGTTGCTGTTGATCAATATTTGGGTC
The DNA here is from genome assembly GCF_040938485.1 of Diadema antillarum. Classification (NCBI taxonomy): domain Eukaryota; kingdom Metazoa; phylum Echinodermata; class Echinoidea; order Diadematoida; family Diadematidae; genus Diadema; species Diadema antillarum. Next base: position 321,900 of record NW_027270970.1, on the reverse strand, counting down.
CAATACTTGTAACTAGCGGTCTGCTCTTGTCGAAATTGTTAATTCGTAATCCAATGTAATTGTCAGAAGTCTAACGTTGCATACGTACCTAGTCTAGCCTAGTACCAGTAAATTAAACTAAACATAAACTGTTTGTACTGGCTTGACACGTAATTTGTGCGGAGGCCACGGGCGCGGAACAGCGCTGCCTCTGAGAGGAGCTACGAGAGTAAGGCGAGCACCGAATGGGTTACCCGCCGAGCGTAGCCGGCTGGGTGCGTTCTCATCAGATGCCAGACGATGCACATTTCATTCCATGTTGCGTAATTGCCAGCAATGCAATGACAACATTTCCGTTTCCCGGCCGCGATTATTTAAATACTTTCAATGAATACATACAAGTAGAGGCTACGGAAAACATTGGCCAAAACATTACCACAGCACACACATTTCCATCGGCTTTGTCCAACAAAATTCGTTTTAACTTCCGCACTGATTTACTACTGCTAGCTGCTCCCCAGTACAGTTCAGTTGGATCCCTATTCAGTTTACACAAGTGGTCCGTGTACGTCACACGATTCAGAATCTCCACAACACGAAGAGAGTATGGGTAGTAATTTGAAATATCTATTCATATTATTTTCTCGATTTCAGATGGTTACATCCAGCAAATACATCTATTTTTTCCGGCGAATTCACGTTAATTCATTTGATTTATTCATGGTGTTCGTTCTACTTAATTTGCAGGGAATAGATGATTTTTATTAATTCTAAAACAATATCATAGATATAAATTGTAATTGATCAATTGGCAGCCCATAGTGAAAATAAAATCGGCACATGTATTTCTTACGAGGCCGAGGCACTAGGCCGCGCGTTCACATGCAGTGTGTACGGATGGTGGTGGTAAGCAAAGAGCTTAAGAAGCTTACGCTCTTTGGTGGTTAGATCTGTATTTTCATACCCTATATCAAAGATCCTACTAGTTAGGATCTTTGGTTATACGTTGGTGGCAACACAACACAGCGGGTGCACAGTTCAACTCCGGAGAAATTTTCTGGAACACTCGAAATACATGTGCTATTATCCTCTTTTTTCAAACCTTTTAATACACACGGTCGTGAGACGTCCCTAGTAGTAGTAGCAATCATCAGACGTCAGACATATATTGTGTACGCAAGGATCAGAAAAGACAATGGTGCTTCTTTTGCTCCCACCCGCTGTAGCAGAAGATGAAACAGAGGTCATCGGCAGCCTGACAGGTGATTAACCCTACTACAGCCTAGCTTGTACAAATGCACTGTAGTATCAGTTCATATAATGTTAACTTCGCTTTATCGAAGATTATTGAAATGTTCAATTAAAGGGTGTGTACAGTTCTGGTTGAGGTGAGGATTTAATTAGCCTTTAACATTTTGCGAGATATTCAGAAACCACTCGTATGAGATGTCAAAGAGCATGCAATTCTAATGTAAGGGGTATCAGAAGTGAAGACCTACATGTATTTGATGAAAATGGGTTTTGAAATGGCTGAGATATCCAAAAACAAGGTGAAACAAAGAGATCCTAAACAGTAAAAGGTGTGGCCTGTCGCCAGCCTTTTATTATTATCACACTTTTGGATATCTCAGCCATTTGAAAACCAATTTTCATCAAATAAATGTTGAATCCTTCCTAAAATTACATGCTCTTTCATATTTCATAAGAGGTTTCTCATTATCTCATTTAACCCGTTAGGAATGTTAAGAATATGAATCCCCACCTCGACCAGTAGGCCTACTGTACAGTCCCTTTAACCCAACATTGTAAGTCACAGATCTAGTTGCATTTAATTTATTTGTACTAATTGTAGTGTAGAGACAGTAGAAAGTCTATAGACCAGGGGTCTACACGTTTGAGTTTGAAACACGTTCCATCACATCATCAATAATGTGACGTCCGTGAATGACTGAGTTAAAAAGTGTGAAGTTTTTAAGGTTGCTCAGAAGATGATCAAAATAAAATAATTCATTGTTTTGTGTTTGTCAGGTTCATATGACTTCTGTGAGGGACTCGAAAAGGATTTTTACGTCTACGTTGCAATTTATGTGTAGTGTCATGCCTTTCAGATGAAGTTATGTTCTATTTGAATTGACTGAAAGATCAGTCTGTATCTTCTTGTTGTTGTGGATATGTTCCACAGAGACCACGTCTGGCTTCACGGAATCCCCTCCTATACAGGAGAGTGGTAAAAGTAAAAGAATGATAAAAAATTCCTCGGCACTGACAGATTTGTCTGTCCATGTGTTTATGTCATGCCTTGAAATTAACAATTATCTAAAAAATATATGATTATTGTTATATTAATGCATAAGATTGTCTATTTCTGAGAAAAATGTTTGAAACTCAATGGCAATGCCTATGCTACAACAGTCATGTTGCAGAGAATTATGTAGTTAATAATATTGTGCAAAGATTGAGACCGCAGTGCTAAAAAACAAAAAACATACTGAAATCTGTACTGTGTCATTTTTTAATTGTGAATTTGTTTTAAATTGATTGAAAATGTACTGACTTTTGATATAAGAGGGAGAATATAACTAAACTCAGCCAAGATACCACAGCAATGTTTTGTAGCCATTAATGTAGAATTGAAGCCTGCAGAATGTAAAACAATGATCCGCACCAAATTTTTCATCATGTGATATCATAGCTCCTACTGCAGTGCAGCTGGAGCCAGTGGGACGATGGTTTGAGGCCAGACTTCACCGACAGCGAAACCACCTCTCAACATCCTTCACCGACTCGCTGCCTAGTGATGATGATGACGAGTCATCGGGGGAGGAGGACCTTCTGGATGAAGACGAGGATGATGCCATGCTCTTGACCCTTGACCCAAAGGAGTGGAAAGTAAGCCTATGCAGTAAACTTCCCATACAATGTATGTGCTTTCCTCAACTGCTAGTCACTGAATTAAAAAAAAAACAGCAACAACACAGTTGTCCTTCCTCACACAGCAGCTTTTGTATTGATAAGAATTTGCCGATGTATCACAAACTCTAAATGACCATGCAATTTTGAGCATACTTGGTTGACACCATTCACTTCATTTATGATGAAATACAGCTGTAACAACTTTATCCAAAGATGTCTGGGAGATAGCACTAGCAATGGAAGACAATTTGTCATGTTGATCAAGCAAAGAGGGCTTATTTTAAAGTTAAAAGTTTTAAAATTGAATGACCATTATACCATTTGTATGTCTTCTGATTGTATTGGATCTTAAAAGGCTGTTCATGCTGTGGTAGTAAAAAGAGAAAAAAATGACAGTAAATATATTTATGAATAGATATCACTGAAGTGAATATCTAAAAGTGTTTTGTTTGGTCATGACGAGCAGAATATTAGCCAATGTTTTGTAGTTAATTCGAAATATAATGTATACCACGCAATTTGATTGAAGACCTTTACATGATGTGGTTGTTAGTTATGTCATTTTAGAATTGGCCAAAAGTCACAAAAGTAAAGAAAATCACTTTAAAAAAAACATATAGAAACACACACATTGACAAACAAAAGTTGGCAGCATTCACGGAGGCAGCTAACCGCAGTCATAATCAAGTTTGAATGTACTTTGAATCCCATTCTCACCTCCATGCTGAAGCCGTTTCATCTTTCAAGTCATATCATATATAGTGCCCAAATTTATATTGCTAAATGTGTGTGTAAATGTGTATATACCATAGGTGTACATGTAGTTGATCTGCTGTGTGGTGTTGCTCTTCACCACACCTCCAAATTTTCTAATCGATTGTTAACATACCTTCAAACTCATTAAAACTATAGGTCACATTTTGTGTGTTTTAAAGTACTTAATATTGATTATACTGATGAAGACTTCCATGGAGGTAATTTTTTATCCCTAACTCATATTTTGGAACTATTTTGAAGCCCTGAGATAGATTTGGCAAGATGCTAAGTGAGTCACTTTAATGTGTATTAACTGTCGTTTCTTCTCAGAATCAAGACCACTATGCAGTGCTGGGTCTCTCTAAGCTACGTTACAAAGCTACCCAGCATGAAATCAAGAAAGCTCGTAAGAATCTTTTCTTTTTGTGCTGTTGGTTCTGTGTTTGTGTGTTTGTGGTTTTTTTTTGTGTGTTTTTTTTTGTTCTGCATTACTTTCCATCCAGTCCATTGCATTAAACAGGTGATGGGTTAATACAGTAACATGATCCTCAGGGAAAAATCGATTGCAGTATTTATTACCACAGAGTTTGTACTACCACATTGTATATTCAGAGGCTTTACACTACTCTGATGGGTACTGTAAAAGTGGATATTTTCGCGCGACTAATTTTTCGCACTTGGCTGAGTGAGAAGAGTTTCGTGTGTTTTTAATTCCGCGGAATCAAGACATCCCACACAGCATCATATGGCAAGCAAAAATATTTGTGTGCTTTTATTTTCACGCTAGTTTCTGGTTGCGCAAAATGCGCGAAAATTTCAACACCGCGAAAATTTCCACTTTTACAGTATGTAATGTACAACTGTATATGATTGATTCATGCATTCATTCATTCACTCATTCATCATTCATTCATCCACTCATTCATTCATTGATTAATTTATTCATTCATTCACTCATTCATTCACCTATTCACTCATTCATTTGTTCATTAATTCATTCATTCACACATTCATTCATTCATTCACTCATTCATTTATTTATTCATTTATTCACTTATTCATTCATTCATTCATTCATTCACTCATTCATTCACCTATTCACTCATTCATTTGTTCATTAATTCATTCATTCACACATTCACTCATTCATCCACTCATTCATTTATTTATTCATTTATTCACTTATTCATTCATTCATTCATTCATTTATTCATTCACTCATTCATTCATTTATTCACTCATTCATTCGTTCATTTATTTATTTATTCATTCATTCACTCACCCACTTATTTGATGTATGTTTCAGACAAGCGTAAGGTGCTGAAGCATCACCCTGACAAGAGAGAAGACCGAGGGACCAAAGTGAGACAGGCTGGGGATGATGACTACTTCTCATGCATCACTAAAGGTCAGCAAACTTTGAATGTTACAATCTACTTTGTCTTTCAATACAGCTATGATAGTGTTTGAAGGGAGCACACATATGTGTGAAGTTTGCAGACAGTCGGTGAGAAGAAACATTGTTTTATTTGGGAGCAAAGTTTGAGATGTGAGATAAGTTAATATTGTGAATAAATTGCAATATTGAGCATACTACAATTGTTATCATTGACATTATTATTATTATAATTAGTAGTAGTAGTAGTAGTAGTAGTAGTAGTAGTAGTAGCAGTAGTAGTAGATGGAGTAGAATTTTATCTTTGTCCGTGTTTATTGTTGATAAGTTACTTTATGAAGGTGGTTGAAGTTGTAATCTTTTTCCTGGTCATACCAATGTGATTTTTTTGATATTCCATTGTCATAGTATCAAGAAGGAAAATACAGTTTTCCAAGAAAGACCTCTGGTCTGTTTGATCATAAAACTTTGTTGCATCTCATTTGTGGCCCCTAGATGTTTTCCAATTGTTCATTTAATGCTACTTTCCTCTTCTTTTTCTACAGCGTATGAGATTCTGGGAAATCCGGTGAAAAAGCGTGCATACGACAGCGTAGACCCGGAATTCGATAACGACGTGCCTCAAATGAGCCAGCAGTCTAAGGACAACTTCTTCCAAGTCTTCTCACCCGTCTTTGACAGGAATGCTAGGTAAAATTGGAAGGAAAGAAAGTGGTACCTTGAGGTATTAGATGCATAATTTAATGATTTTCAGCTCTTGATGTTGTGTTTTTGTTTGTTTGTTTGTTTGTTTGTTTGTGTAGGTGTTTTTTTTTCCAGGGGGGGGGGGGGTAGCAAATAGAGGTGATTGGTTATGCAGTTTATGTCATTACATTTAAGTGCCTTTATGTGGAGCTGGCTTTGTTTTGTGTCATGCCTTAGGTCCATGCCTTGGATCTTTGTTTTGTTTTCTTTTGTTTTTCATTGCAGTACCTAAGGAAAATAATTTCTACTCCTGTCTTTCAAAAACAAAATGTGTGTTTCTTGTGTCTTCTACTCTATGCTCTTTCTCCTTCTGCTTTAGTTTGCCTGTATTTAGTCAGTAGTTATCTATTTCATAGTTTTTTGTCACATGTAGGGAGTTATATGAATTAGTATATTCTCATTGGGCCTGTGATATTTCTGATCAAACATACTCTCCCCTGTGTAGATGGTCAATCAAAAAGCATGTACCCAGCCTCGGCGATGACAAAGCTACTTTCAAGGAAGTCAACAACTTCTACAACTTTTGGTGAGTATGTTTTACCTTAGGGTTTTGGTCACCTTTGGAGTCCCTGCACAATCTAGCAAAGTAGTGTAAAATACAAAGTGATTGTTCAAAAGAATGAGGAAGTGTGTGTATGTGTATGTGAGAACTAGAAGCAATTTTAATCAGTAGTGATCAGCTGTAATAAGCACTTGATCAGTCAATTGCAGTTTTTCAAATTCATGAAATTCTTCAGTTGAGATGTTTTTATTGTAACTGATTGACAAATTGCCCTATATTGATGTAAATAAGCACTGAATTGATCAGTGTTTTAGTAGTAGCCATGACAAAAGGAATTATGTGTGTACGCAGTCGAGCAGGACTCAAGTAGTTGTAGTCTTCTGATGATGACCAATATGTGATACAGAGCAAAAAAGAGCCTTCCAGCTATGAGCATAACTTTTTATCTTTCAAGCTTGACTGTGTCAGCATTCCTTCCTTGGAGATGTCAGTAATCTATTGACCAATTCTGTGACGCTCTATGTGTATTTTTGGCATGGGCAGCGCCATTACTGCGGTGTCTCAGCCGACCCCCCCCCCCCCTTTCACTTCCCCACCCCTCTCCCTACATTAGCACGCGCACGGAATGAAAAACTGATGCATGGTTGCTTTAGCCAATAGGCGTCTCATACTGAGTGTGCGAATGCTTGCTTAGTGCGCGAACCTTTGTTACAAGTGCGCGATAAACATGTTGCCCGGGGGGTAGGGGAGAGGAGGGGGGTTGGCTGGGACACCGCAAAATGAGCTAATGGCTGCACCCAGTGCCGCAAATTGTCTGCTGCCCTCAACGAACCTGAATCGGTCTATAGATTGTATGGCAAAATGGATTACTCCAAGAAGGAAACTTCACCTTTCTGTGATGCTGTTTGGTATGGGTTGGTCTGTGCAGTTGCCTCAATCATTAAAGGACAAGTTTACCCTCATATACATAAGGACTGAGAAAATGCAGCAATATTAGTAGAACACATCAGTGAAAGTTTGAGGAAAATTGGACAATCCGTTTAAAACTTATGAATTTTTGTAGTTTCAATGCCACCATCACTGGACTTGAAGACTACTACAGCTTGTGATGTCACATGCATAGAATGGTATAAAGAAAATATAAAGAAAATTCAATATGTTTTCACTTTTCTCGCATAATAAAAGAGCACTTGACTTGCCTCTTTCAGAAGGCAGGGTGAGTAATATTACCCTGAACATATGTCAGTAACAAGTCAAGGGAATGTCTGCTTTTTTCAAAAAATGAAATTATGTAGAATTCTCGTGATATTTTCCTTGTATCGTTGTACGCATGTGACATCATACACTGAAGTACCGGTAGTCTTCTCATCCAGCAGCGACTGTGCAGAAACTCTATAAATTCATAAGTTTTGAAAGGTTTTTCTGATTTTCCTCAAACTTTTACTCATACGTTCTACTAATATTGCTGCATTCTCTCAGTCCTTGTGTATATGAAGTTGAACTTGTCTTTTAAATAGCCTGCAAGCGGCTTTATAACAACCCACTTGCTGGCTTACCCAGGGCAAGTAAAATTGGCAAGAGGACAAGTAACATGAATGAACACTTGCCTTGTAACTATTTGTGAGCCATGGTGTAAACCCCATGTGGGCTTTTTATTCTGAGACTGCAACACATGATCGCATTGGGAAAACATCCTTTTTTTCAAAGCCATATAGTTTATGGAAGTGTTTATGTTAGAAATGCAGTACAGTGAAGTTGTAGAGAAAACTAGTTTTACTGTGATGTAAATTTCATGATACAGCTACTATAAAGCAAGACATTTTTAAGGCATGACATTTTAGTAAATTGCGACTGGCATTCGATTCATATAGTGAAGACAAGAACTTTAGCGTGCATTTCAATTTTGGGATTCTTAACTCTCGGAAAATTTACGAAATTAAAATGCACACAAAAATTCATTTTTTGACAATATAGCTATGATGCCTGTGCTCTGTCGTCTCATATTGTGATTTATCAATCAGTTTGTACGCAGTTGTACACTTAAGCAAAATATGCGAAGACGGCAAGCAGTCTAATGAATTGGGCATGAGAATGTGGCACTCAAAGACTAAAAATATGGGGCTCTTCCCCTGAATGCCCATTCAAGCTAGTTGGAGATATATCTTATACAAATAGTGAATGGTCACGAGTGCAGTAGTACAAGATTTTGCACGAGGTGAAATACAGAGGCGCTCTATTCAACGAGGCGAATTCGAGTTGAATAGTGTGCCTCATCTTTCACCGAGTGCGAAATCTTGTTCCATTGCACAAGTAAAGACCATACACTATTTGTTTTATACGACACCTCGAACATCAACAGATATGGTCCACACAGATTCTTAAATTTAGCACAGAAATGGCAACCATTTTCTGTGAAAGACAAATATGTAGCCACACAGTCACAGTCACTGTGTACTTACGTACTTGTTGAAGTTGTTCACAAAAATGAGTGACAAAAGTATGTGCTTGTAAGCGTGCTTGCAATTGCTGAGTGTGCACGGCAAATGTTTGTTTATTGTGACATCAGAGCCGTGCGATGGCACAAAAACTTCTAGTCAATCATGAGTTTAACACGGGAGTCAATGGAAATTGGTGACAGCAGTCATGTGCTATCCATTTTTGCTCAAACAAAATTGCATGGCTGACAGCCACAGCATGCGATGGAACTTTTAAACTTAATGTCACGTGATGGGCAATCGACCAATTGGATAGCTACATTCTATTTAGGTGTTGTATAATACGTAATATCCTGCTCTCTTCCTATCTGTCCAAGGTATGACTTTCAGTCTTGGCGTGAGTTCTCCTATCTGGACGAGGAGGAGAAGGAGAAAGGAGAGTGTCGGGAGGAGAGACGATGGATTGATAAGCAGAACCGTGCTGCTAGGCAACAGAGGAAGAAGGAAGAAGTGACCAGACTCAGACAGCTTGTTGGTGAGTTTGCCCTGCCACCAAGAATTTAAACACTTCGTACACTGGCAATATGTGGATAGCATAGATTTGAATGAAAGTCCACACTAGTGAAAGTTATATTTAAGTAAATGCAGTTAGAATTTACTAATATGATATACAGAAACAAATTGCATGAGGATTGTTTAAGTCTAAACGTTTGTGTGATTAAATGTTTGTGCTCAACTAATTTCTATAGACTTTCTGTGTTTATGATTCAGATTGTATGGATGAGGGTACAGTTCATAATTTGATCTGTCTCAAAACGTGTGCATGTCATTAGGTTTCAGTTGGGCCCCGCATTTCTACCTGGCAAAATATGCCACATTTATGGCATCACATTAATTGCACCATTTTAACATGAAGTATTCACAAACAGTCAGTGCCATTTAATACAATAATGCTTAGGAGTTGTCAAAGGTTTCTGTAAAAGAGGAGATTTTCATGATGTGGAAATTTTTGTGATGCGACATGAAAATAGTGCAAAACTAAAAGCATGTGAATATTTTCTTTGTTACAGTAATGCTATTTTATATGTTGATCCCGCAGAATAAAAAAGACACACGAAATTCATATTACCTGACAGAGTGCGAAAAATTATGCGAATGTTTCCACTTTTATAGAAGTAAGGTATGCAGACAGAGGGAAGTGGATTGAACAGAGAGGGACAGCTAGAGGAATATGTATAGGCAGATATCAAATTTGTTGTCAAAGGTTCCTGTAAAAGTGGAGATTTTCACGATGTGGAAATTTTTGTGCATTTCATGTGACATGAAACTAGTAGGAAAATAGAAGCATGTGAATATTCTCCTTGTTACATGTAGATGCTATTTTATGTTTTCATCCTGCAGAATAAAACACACAAAATTCATCATGCTCAATAGAGTCCAAGAAATTATTCGCGTGAATGTTTCCACGTTTACAGTTGTCAGGTAGACAGGACAGAGTGAAGTATAATGAAGGGAGAGGGACAGCTGGAGGGGTACTTACAGGCAGATATCAACTTTGCATCGTAATTATTGTCTTTTATCGGCCCATTGGAAACTGGGAATACTGTAAAACATGATATATTCGCGGCACGAAATTTTCGCGAATTGGAGCCGACGGCCTTTTTCATGGCAAAAAATTTTCGCGAATTGCCACTTGTGTTCAATGCATATAGTGTAGATAAGAAATTTCGCGTGCATTTTAATTTCGCGAATCTTGGCGCTCGCAAAATTCGCGAAATTAAAATGCACGCGAACATTCCTCGTTTTACAGTAATCATTCTCTGGACTTCCGACTTCCATGATGTGTACTTCATATGTTATAAGTAACTTTGCTTCTGAAGCGTATTACATTGTATGTCACGCTTCCATTTTTCAACCTAGACAATGCGTACATGTGTGATCCGCGCATCAAACGATTCAAAGAGGAGGAAAAGGAGAGGAAGGCTAAAGAGAAGAAAGCTAAACAGGATGCAGCGAGGGCAGCAGCCATGGAGAGAGAGAAGGTGATTGTCACCACTCATTTTTATGCCTCCGCCACGAAGTGGTGCCGGAGACATTATGTTTTTTTTCTTTATACCATCACACAGAAACTCACCTTGTGTGTCTTTATCATAGTATCTATTTTGCATGCTTAAACTTCATCAAATATTGAAAAATATGTATATATATGTTTTTTTAACAAATGTGTCTTTTTTCCCTTGAAATTTGCTGTGGGATGTCTAATACATTGTATATCCAGTTTTCAAAAATTTTTTATCAAGGTATACTTTCTGTTTTCAAAATATGCTTTTCACTCCGCATCCAAATGGTTTTTGATCTACAGTGGTTTGTAGCCCGTCATAAATCTTTTTCTTTTATTACAACGGATCATCTCTTCTTTTTGAATGAAAGTAAAGAATCATTAGATATTTCAGATTTTATGAAACAAATATTTGGTCAATGAGAATACAACCAAAAATGAAATGAAATCATTAATATATGAGAATGAATCCATATGACTGAACAAAAAAGATGCCAATCATAATCACCATAATTTTATTGATCTGAGAATGTCCTAATGGTAGTTGTGTGATGATGTAGAAACGGTGCGTGTTTGTGATTAATCTGGATTTTAATCATGTCATTATAGTGCATTATTTCAATATGTTGATAATACTTCATGCTTAGTTCTAGGAAGGAACTAACAAATGCTAACATCAGTGCATCGTAATGGCTTTACCATTGTGAAAGTTTGATCAACTCATTCCGTACGGACAGGAATATTATCAACTCTTCCTGGCAGTAGCTAAATGACCATGTCACTGGTCTTGTGATAAAGGAGAGACTGTATATTGTTTTTGTTGATCACAAGTGTACCATTTGTCAAATCACTCTACCCACTTCACATTGAGCAAATCCCAGTGAGAGACAAGTCAGATGTCCCTTGTAATCTGCAGAAGTATGTACTTTAAAAGTGGAAATTTTCATGCATTTCATGCAGCATGAAATTAGCACAAAAATGAAAGCCTGCAAACTTTCTGCTTGTTATATGTAGTATCATTTTATATCTTTGATGTCAAAGTATGTGTATTGTAGGGGTATACCTGTTATTTCCAGTTTTCTTCACATTCGCTAGTCCTGTAGTGTGAGTGAATTTGCTGTCGTAATGCTGACCACTTAACCTTTTACCGTAGTATGTGCTGCCAAAGCTCTTAAAGGGGCATAGTCCCGGTGGTGTAGAGGGCGCTGTTGATGATACTGCCGATCACCGTTAGCATTGATATGAAGATTACCGAAGTCGAGCTGTCATCAAGAGTAAAGTGCGGATTTGTTGCTAAGTAACGTTGCCTGCGTTGTCTTCTCTGCGCATGGCGCAGTCTGTAGTAATGCCATGGTGCGTGCATATGTGCTTGTTATTATGACATCACAAAAGAACTTTGCTAAAGCTGTCTTCCCCCTCACCCGAATCATGAGCCGAACTGTGATCCGACCACTGACTACAGTGGATCGGACTTCTTCGGACTCGGGGAAGTGGGCCAAAGCGTAAGCGCTAGAGAGGAGTCGACAGCGTAGGCCTCTATAGGAAACTTGTGCCGTGCGCCCGCGTACGCATTTGACTAAAACACCGGGACCATGCACCTTTAACCGTCAGGGCAGCCATGAGCTGTTTGAAGTGCCAGCTCAGCTGTTGCAACCAACTGAGAAATCAAAAACATGCACACTTCATCTTACCCTGGCCAAGTGCAGAAAATGACCGGCAAGAAATTTTCCACTTTTGCAGCATTTGACTGTGGAATTAATGAGAAATTGTTTCTACATCCACAGGAGAAGCAGGCCGCCTTGGAAGCTGAGAGACTTGCTAAAGAGAAGGAGGAAGAGGAAGCCAGGGCAAAGGTCAGCCATGGCCAATTTCTGACTGATTTTAAAAGGAATTTCAATGACAAAAAAAGCAGTAACTGCAAGAGAAACTCTACAAAATATATTTTACCAGGAATGTACGTTTCCTTACAGTATGGGATAGTAAAGACCATAAAAAAGTATCCAACACTTAAAAACTGAAAAATAAACCTGAAATTAAGAATTCTGTACTGTGGTGGTAAGGCACATTTCTTGGTATAGTTAAAGTTATTCAATTATTGAAAGATTTGACTACAAAGACAACTTTTCTCCCTCTTTTTTCCCATAACATTACCTTCATGAGTGCAGTTGTGTGCTATCTCTTCTTACTCCTTTTACAAGATTAAAGAGCAAAACCTTTGTATTATGTCTCTTCGAGTGGATTCACATAAATATACATGACATTTAATTTACCCATGATGTTTATTGGATGTTACATTCATGTGACAGGCTCAAGCTGCCAAGAAGGAGAAGGAGGCGCTGAAAAAGGCGATGCGAAAGGAGAGGAAAGCTCTTAGAGAAACCTGTAAGGTAAGTCACCCAGTAGTCTTTAGTTAGTCTTTAGTTTCAGTTGAGTCGTAGTCACTCATCATATGAACATGTGCATCGTGCAAGTCCATAGTTTTGATATGAAAAATACATTTACCATGCAGAATTATCAAATCTATGTCTTGAAGAATTGCCATTGTCGTGACCATCAATTTAGGTGGTACTCATCCTGGTGTGACAGGAATGAGGTCAAACCAACCTTCTCTGTCAGCTGTTTGCTTTGTTGCAAGTTAAAACCCTCAATCCAGTGTTTTCTCATTGTCCTGAAACCAAAATGTTTCCAGAATTCCTTACCTGTTTAGACCCTCTCATAACGCAGTAGAATAAAGGAAAATGTCAAATAAATATTGTCATTTTTTGTGTGTTAATCACATTGGTTTCAGATGGTGAATAAGAGGCATACAAATATTTCAGCCAAATTGGATTGTATCTAAATGTTATCTCTGTGATATTTACCTTCTGCATAATGGTTTTTTTTATGCCTCCGCCACGAAGTGGTGCCGGAGGCATTATGTTTTCGGGTTGTCCGTCCGTCCGTCCGTCCGTCCGTACTGAATTTTGTGGACAGGGTAACTACCAAAACCTTTTGAGGTATCCTAATGAAACTTGGCATGTATGTGTATTAGGGGGTGAAGTTGTGCCTATCAACTTTTGGGTGCACATGCTCAAGGTCAAAGGTCAAAAGGTCAAGGTCAAATGCTTAGAATTTCACTATTTCCCCCATATCTATGCAATGCCTGAAAATATTTTCTTGAAACTTAGTGTATACATGTATTACCCAATTAAGATTCTCTGGTGAAAGTTTGGGGTCATGAGGTCAAAAGGTCAAAGGTCAAAAGGTCAATTAAAATGCTAGAATTTCACTTTTTTCTCTGTATCTTGGAAATTGTTCATGGTATCTTCATGGAACGTAGTATATATGCATGTACTGACTGGCAGTAGTTATCTAGGGAATTTAGGGTTCATGGGTCAAAGGTCAGAGGTCAAAGGTCAAGGGCAATACTTCAAAATTTTACTATTTTCCAAATATTTATGCAATGCCAGCAGGATTATTTTTTTAAAAACTTGATGTATGCATGTATAACCCAATAGAGATTCTCTGGGATTTTTTTTTTTGCCAAGAAGGTCAAAGGTCAAAAGGTCAAAGATCAAGTGAAAGTTAGTGCTGAACTTACTTCTTTCTCCATATCTCGGAAGTGGCTCAAGTTATCTTGAAACTTAGTACATATTTATGTATGTTCTGCCTGACAGTGATTCTCTTATAAATTAAAGGCCAGATGAAAATGATAACAATTTACTGTTCAATACAGAAATTGCACTTTTTCTCCATACCTTGAAAATTACTCAGTGCATAAACTTATGAAAGGATCAAAGTCAAGTTAAAGTTCTTAAATCCCCTAATACATGCTCTCCTATTCATCCAATTAAACATAGGTCAAGGAAGGTAAGCATTCAATACATTTGTGACAAACATGTCATTTTTAATATTTTGCCAATTTTGTGAAGATGTAATCACACATTGTCCACATGTACTATAGACCTATTAGGAGAATCATGCATTATGGCGGAGGCATACCAGTTGCCATAGCGACATTTCTAGTTTAAGTATTGTTTGTTGAGCAATGTCATTATGCCTCCGCCACGAAGTGTCGCCGGAGGCATTATTTTTTGTGTGTTTTTGTGTTCTTCTGGAACTGCAGAAATATGGCTATTTCACTGATGAGGATGGCATAGTGAAAGCTATGGAGGACATGGAAAAGTTATGTGAAAAGTTATCTCTAGTGAGGTAAGCATTGCTGTCGGACTTTAGTGAGGTTTTTATGTAGAAAATAAGTCGACGTAGTATGAGTGAAGCCACCTTTTTGCAACTGCAAATTTAATTCAATCAGGCCATCATTACCACTGGTTAGTTGTTGGCTGTATAATAACTTGTGAAGATTGAGAGTAAACTAGATGCCATATTTAATGACAGCACACTTCAAACTGGACTTCAAGGAAAGCAGTTATATTATAAATATGTTTTCATATTTTGTGTTTCTCCTTGCTCCATACTCTTCTCTGGTTCACAGTCCTTTTAAGGACTACCACTCTCTCTAGAAAGAATACTCTCGCTCACTCTCTTTTCTCGCTTCTTCCTCTCCTATCATCTCATATCTCCTCTCATTCCAACTGTCCTTTTCAGGACTCACACATGGTGAACCGCAAACCCAGCATATGTTATTTTGTGTTTATTCTCATCTATGTTGTCTTCTTTTAATGTTAAAAAAAAAAAATGCCAAAAATTGTAATTGAATAAAGTGAAACGAATGTGCAATATCTTTTCATCTTTCTTTATTCATAATATAGATAGGTACAGTGTTAGAATGATATGAAAATGCAAATAAACATTTATGATAACTCACAGGCAGACAGGATATACGTTCCCCCATATAAAGACAGCAGTAATTATGCATCTGTAAGAAATACAGCATATACAATACAATGTACACACAAGTATTATATCTATGTATTTGCTCTTTAGACTCTCCTGGATTTTGATATATGTGTAGCATTGTTTGCAGTTCTGCTGTAATCCTTTATGATACATTTGTCATGCATAACTTTAAAAGTTTTATGTGTCATTTATCAAATATTGCTATTATTTGTGCATGTCAGGAGCATAGATGTGCATGTTCTTATTTGTCAGATATTCCCCCTCGTTCGACAGATTTCATGAAGTATCTTTGTCTCTGTGTGTCTTGATTAGCATTTATTGATAGAGTATGTCTAACTTTTAGAGATAAACTGAGTTCACCCATCAATTTTTATGTTGCAGATTACAGGAGCTAAATGAAAACTTCAGCAAAGCTGATGAATCACAGTCCAAAACTATCTTTCTTGATGAGGTAAGCTTAAGTGGAAACCTTAGAATGTAAAGATCATATTACCCGGACAATTAACTTTTATATACATGTTTTGTTGTGTTTTTTACTGCTCGTCCATTTGGTCTATTTAAGTTAGATATTCTCTGGCTCAAACAGTTGAAACTGTGTCATTTCAAATTTTATTTGATGTGCAGAAAAAAAAAAAGATGCACAACACTCTTGCTGGTTTAAGATGGCTGTTTACTTAGTATGTTTACTTAGTATGTAGCTATCAGGTGTTATGTTCCACATACTAAGAATCTTGCTATAGGATTGGTCAAGAACTGATCACATGATGAAGCATAGTTTTGCCCATCACATCACCTGAGAAGAAAAGTTTGTTACACTCTATGTGGATAGTCCCTTTTGTTTCGCTGATTTCTTCAGTCCATACAGTCCTAACGCAAGATGAGTACGCGCGAAATAAAGTGTGTTGCACTTTTGACTATCACATTAACTAGGTCAAATGATAGTCCACAGTGCAACGCACTTTTATTTCGGTGCCGCAGTGCGCCGAGCAAATTCATTGTTTTGTCATCTACGCGCATACGTCAAAAAGTAAACTATGTAGCCTAAGCCCTAATGATACCTAAAGACAGCTAAAACGGTTTCAGATGTGGAATAAATTGGGAATATCTAGGACCCTAGATGTGGAATATAAAGCAAATAATCAACTTTTAGTTTCAGGCAATGAGACAAACTATCACTTCCTCGGTGATCTGAATGTGTGCGCTATCTTTCCTCAGCTGCGCTTCGGAAAGATAGCTACATCCAGATTGCCTCGGAAGTGATAGTTTGTCCCATCACCTTCACCAATGTTGATTATTTGCTTACAATATATATATCTGATATGTATTATGCTGTCATAGTGTGAGGTATTATTTCTTGTTTGATCATTGTAAGGCTGTCATAACGCTACAATTCGTTGGTCGAGAAAGATAAGGGCATTAAGGCTTCACTAACCCTATGGCATTAATACCATTATCTTTCTAAACAGGAAATTTATCCCTGCAGTAACTCGTGATTCGATGCCTGCATCTTCCCATACAGGTTGCCAAGGTAACAGCAGAGATGGAGCGAGAGCACCAGGAGGAGCTCCGTAAGCAGCAGGAGCTCCTGTCCAGCTCCAAGGGTGGGGACAGCGGCGGCTCTAGGACAGACAAGGCCTGGAGTGATGAGGATGTTCAGCTTCTCATCAAGGCTGCAAACTTGTTCCCTCCTGGTACTGGTTCCAGGTGAGGATTCATTTTCTTTTTCATTATTCATCTCCATGCTCTGTACCCAGACACCAGATTATCAGACTTTATCTACCTCTGTTATTTCATAGAACAGCACAGCAACTCCAAAGTGGACATGATTGAGGCTCAAATACAAAACTAGGGGGCAAATCACTCTAAGTTGGACAGATGGTAATTGTGTTCAAGCAGTTGTGAGAAAATATTAGTCAAACAGATAAATAGACCAATTTTGAAGGGAAAAAAAGATATTTTATGGACATAAATGATATGTCAGTTGGTATGTAGTCATCACTTTGTCACAAAGCTGAGAAGTGTGTGCACCGAGATGGCTGAGAAATTATTTTGGATCATGCTCGACCAATACTGTACCTTCTTTTAAATGTACAGTAATGTATGCCATTTGGTTTAAATGGATCAACAGCTTATTTAAGGGTTATTTGGTGTCTCAGAAGTTGTCTACATTGAACCTGGTATGAATATCAGAGAATGATGTGGGGGGGGGGGGGGAAGGGATGGGGACTGAGGAATGTCAAAAAGAGAAGTGACTTTCGGAATAAACATATCTCATGAGGTGATAAACAAAGTCTATTTCTGGACACAGGCCTGGTAGGGTGTGTTTGCATGACGTAGTGAGTGAAGTGACAAAATTGAGAAGACACTAAACTTTTTATGATTTTGACTGAAAGGGGGTGGGAAGGGGACAAAGCACTGTGTGGTAGGACGGATTGTTTGTTTCTTTTGTAAACATTCACAGCGGATAGATGGGGGACTAGGCAAGTACAATGATGGAGTAGTGTAAAACATAGGATTGGAGTGTTGAGCAGTCTGTCAGTGTAGTATGAAAATTGATTCCTCCTCGTCTTTTCAGGAAATGTGTACCATTTGAACGGCAAATCTTGGCAAGGAAACAGTGGATATGTACAGTGCACTCCCGTTATAATGGACACGGTTATAATGAAACTCTCGTTACATCAAAGTAAAAGTTCAGGCCCCAAAATTATTGTATGTTTACCTTCATCATACTTAATTTACTTATGGCTGTAACAAAATTTTTATATAATGAAAGAAAAATGCCAGTTCTGAGGACTTCGTTATAATGGGATCACCTGTTTTGTGACATTTAATCTTATTAAGAATTACTGCAGGTGAGGCCATTAAATATTTGAGATTTAGGACAATATTTCTGATCAAAAACTAGAGTTTGCTGTTTCCATCACACCTAACCTGTGTAGATGAAAGAGCAGGTTCAAAGAACAAGAGTAGAGGTTTTTCTGTGAAATCAAAATCTTAATTTACCATACTATAAATCTTGCCCATACATTTTCCAGGCAGAAATCTGATTTATTTTTGGTGATCTCTTGCTGTTCGTAAAGTTGTGTAATGATTTCTGGTGATTCTGCTTGCCTAGATATGAGGTGATGGCGAATTACATCAACAGTCACTCGGCATCTGGGATCAAGAGGGTGGCCAAAGATATCATCAGTAAAACAAAAAATCTACAAAGACTTGGTAAGTGAATAACCATTCTAGTGGTAATGTACTGTAAAGCAAGATATTTTCATGGCATGAAATTTTGCGAATTGGAACCAGTGGCCTTTTTAGCAGCATAAGATTTAAACAAAGTGCCACTAGAATTCAAAAGACATAGCGTAGACAAGAACTTTCGTGTGTGCTTTATTTTTGCAAATCTTGGCTCTCACAAAACTTGCAAAATTAAAATGTGTGCAAACATTGCTTGTTTTACAGTATTGAAAGAGAAGTTTTCTCTTAAAAGACCCAGTGGCATGGAGTGGGAAGTGGGGAGGCTGGCCCAGCTCAGATTTATTCCAGAATTCCTGTTAAATCCTTTAACACACAAAAATTTATTTAGAAAAACAGTGTTAAGGTAACATCTTAACCACATCCATAAAAGACTGCCTATGAGGCTAAACAATTACACATGATATAAAATGGCACGTGAAATTCACTATGTGACACACAGGAGGTTGTGCAGTGCTGCATGAATTATTATAATGTACTAATACATTGATTTGTTTCCTATGTTGGTTTGTATCTTAATAGTGTGACATATGTTGTATTGTGTACAAATAGTGAATGGTTACGAGTGCGATGGTACAAGATTTCGCGCAAGGTGAAAGATAGAGGCTCATCTTTCATCATGGCACGAGTATAGACCATACACTTTGTTTTATACAGCACCTCGAATGTCAACAGATGTGGTTCACACAGATTCTCGAATTTAGCACAGAAATGACAACCGTTTTCTGTGAAAGACGAATTAGTAGCTGCACAGTCACAGTTACCGTGTACGTAAGTATGCGAAGCTGATCGGTTGTAGTTGTTTACAAAAATGAGTGACAAAAGTACGCGCTTGTAAGCGCACTTGTAATTGTTGAGTGTGCACAGCAAATGTTTGTTTATTGTGACATCAGAGCTGTGCAATGGAACAAAAACTTCCAGTCAGTCGTGAGCTTAACACGGGAGTCTTTGGAAATGGGTGACGTTAGCCATGCGCTATCCATTTTTGTTCAAACAAAATTGCACGGCTGACAGCCACAGCGTGCGATGGAATTTTTAACTGAATGTCACGTGATAGGCAATCGACCAATCGGATAGCTACATTCTTTTTAGATGTTGTGTAATTACTGCCATTCATCTCTCATCTGTGTGATAGACTCATCCATGAAGCAAGCGGCCAATGAGAAGGCCTTTGAGAAGTTTCAGCAGAACACAGGCAAACTCAAGAAAAGTGATGATGCATCCCCGTCAGAAAAGTTTGATGGTGAGTAAAAGCAGGACATTTGAAGAGTTTTATTGCAAAACATGCTACCTCCATTCTTGTTAATTTGAGATACTTGTGATAAAAGCTGCTAAAAAAGGAGAAAATAATGAGAAAATACAGGATTTTTTTTCATTATAACTTCACTCGTTATGTTACATGTGGAGTATCACAGGAAAGGTATTATTTTGCTCTATCTGGTGATGGACTTACTTTGAAATGTTTAATAATGGCGCTTAGCCCATTTTGCGATGACACTCTTCATTTGTAGATCCTTGTAGTAGTTTTTTGTTTGTTTGTTTGTTTTTGGAGGGGAATGGGAGATAGGGTTCTTTGCTGAAAGGTGTTGCAGCACTGGTCCATGTTTAGATTTAATGAGAAAAATCTAATAACAGATTGGCACTTGGCATATAATGAGTCAGGATGGGACCCACTAGCTAAAGTTGATATTTTTAATTTCTCCATGATTGTGTATGATTTTTAGCTCACCTGAGCCAAAGGCTCAAGTGAGCTATTGCGATCGCCCTTCGTCCGGCGTCCGTCGTGCGTCGTGCGTCGTGCGTCGTGCGTCGTGCGTCGTCCGTCGTCCGTCGTGCGTCGTCCGTCGTCCGTCGTGCGTCGTGCGTAAACTTTTTACATTTTCATCTTCTTCTTGAAAACCCCAGGACCGATTTTCATCAAACTTGGCAGGTAGCATCCCTAGGGGGTTAGGAACTCAATTTGTTAAAATGGGCACCATGCCCCACCCAGGGGGCCCCCAGGGGGGCCCAAACCCCCCAAAATTAAGGAATCTGTAAAAATCTTCTTCTCTAGAACCAGAAGTGATAGAGCTAAGTTAATACTATGAGTTAGTACATTGATGACTGTAGTTTCAAGTTTGTTCATGGCAGAATCAGGGGTGCCCCCCTTTGGGACCCAGGGGAGGGGGGTGGGGAGGGTTCTAATGGGGCCTAAATTGTACATTTTCATCTTCTTCTTGAGAACCCCATGACCCATTTTCACCAAACTTGGCAGGTAGCATCCCTAGGGGGTTAAGAACTCAATTTGTTAAAATGGGCACCATGCCCCACCCAGGGGGCCCCAGGGGGGCCCAAACCCCCCAAAATGAAGGAATCCGCAAAAATCTTCTTCTCTAGAACCAGAAGTGATAGAGCTAAGTTAATACTATGAGTTAGTACATTGATGACTGTAGTTTCAAGTTTGTTCATGGCAGAATCAGGGGTGCCCCCTTGGGACCCAGGGGAGGGGGTGAGGAGGGGTCCTAATGGGGCCTAAATTGTACATTTTTATCTTCTTCTTGAGAACCCCATGACCCATTTTCACCAAACTTGGCAGGTAGCATCCCTAAGGGGTTAGGATCTCAATTTGTTAAAATGGGCACCATGCCACACCCAGGGGGCCCCCAGGGGTCCCAAACCCCCCAAATGAAGGAATCTTTATAAATCTTCTCTAGAATCAAAAGTTATAGAGCTGAGATAATACTACAAGTTTGTTCATAGGAGATCCAGGGGTGCCCCTCTTGGGTAGGGGGGGGGGGAGGGGGGGGGGTGGTTGGAAGGGTCCAAATGGGGGCCTGAATTGTACATTTTCATCTTCTTCCTGAAAACCTCATGATGGATTTTTGTCAAACTTGGCAGGTAGCATCCCTAGGGGTCAATATCTCAATTTATCAAAATGGGCACCATGCCCCACCCAGAGGGCCCCAGGGGGCCCCAATCCCCCCAAATTAAGGAATCTTAAAAAAATGGGCCCTTGATATTGTACATTTTCATCTTCTACTTGAGAATGCCTGGTCAAATTTTGGTAGAGCTGTGAATGATTTAGATTAGTGACTGCGTGAAAGGTGAACTTGCGATACTCAGGTGAGCGCTAGACCCGCGGGTCTCTTGTTCTTTTTAGACGCATTCGGCATGAATCACTCTGTGGGGCTGAGAAATAAAAAGCTTTTTGTAATCCTTTCACTCTCAGAGCTTTCTTGTTTGTATTTCCAATTTGCAACTTTTTTTTTTCAATGTGGCATCTATGATGCATTATGCATAAACTTTTTTTTACAAAATTTGCTGATTTTTAAAAGTTTTGACATTGTCATCTTCTTGAATTAGGTGGCTGAATTTTGACCATACTTGGAAGGAATAATCAAAGGGGGAGGGGGTCATAGTTTGTACAAATGTTGGTGGTGCCTCTAATGGGGCCCCAGGGGTTGAGCCCAAATACCACAAATGAGCTAATTTTCTTTTTTTTTTTTCTTCTTTTTTTTTTTTTTGGGGGGGGGGGATATTTTCGTCTTCCTGTCAAAAATTGGTGCCTGGATTTTCAACCAGACTTCGCAGGAGTCATTAATAGTGGGAGAGGACTATAGTTTGAATGTGTGATGGTAGTGGGGGGATGTCTAGGGTGGGGCTTGAATATATACCCCAAATAAAGAGGGTGTTGTCCAAGGGGCCTGCAGTAATCCCCAAATCTTAAGGTTTTTGAAATATTTTGCCTCAGATGGAGTGCCATGCACTATTCAGATGAGGGCTTAACCTACAGGTCTCTTGATTTACCAGTATTAACCTTTCCATGTTTCAAAGACTTAAATCATTTGAAACACCACCTATCCACACCTGGTGACATGCTGTGTCACAGTTGTCTCTTGTTGAACCCTTTAACTCTATGTCACTATTTTGAAATCCTTTGCAAGGTGCTGAGGGTGCTTCAGCTGCAGCGGCTTCAGAGGGACCCAAGCCTTGGACCACAGAGGAACAGAAGCGGTTGGAGCAGGCCCTGAAGACATTCCCCGCTAGCACCGATCGATGGGACAAGATAGCCAGTGCTGTGCCCACCAGAACCAAGAAGGAATGCATGAAGAGATATAAGGTGGGGAACAGGGAGGGGTTTATTTTTGCTGCCTCTCTTGACACCCACAGAATCACCTGTTGGCCACTTCCATATCAGTGTTTGTTCATGCGTGTTTTGTATGCAGTATGTTTGCTTCTTTGCTGTGTTCAAGACGCTTCGAGAATTTCCATGTTGTTGTAGCAGTTATTCTCTTTAAATATTAAAAAAAAAATGATTTTGACTATTAAAGCGTGTGCAAAGTATATTTACTCAGTAAAGGTTGAAAACATTACAAGAAACCTGTAGATGCTGGAGGGAAGTCATGTTTTTCCTGTCTTACCCTTTTATGCTAATTGTCTTGTTTGTATTTCATTTTTCATTTCCCCTTACCAATCTACACTTGTTTCCTTGTTTGTCATATTGCAGGAACTCGTAGAGATGGTGAAGGCTAAAAAAGCAGCGCAGGCCTCAGTAGCAAAGGCAAAGAAACCATGACCATGACCATGGCAACAAACAGAAAAGCATGAAGATAAAGAGACATAGACCATCCAAGAGGACCCAGTGGGTTGTAATGTTCTCACTGTTTCCATGACAACTGACCATTTCAGTCCACTTCCTAAAGACCAAAAGGTGTTTTGGTCAGGAAAGAGAGACTGATGCATCAAGTGATGTGAGGCCAACCTCCTTTGTTTCCATAGCAACTGTCTGCACCTCTGAACTGAACATAATATGAACTTGCAGATATTGCATGAATTGCATGAGGATGTTTTGATTAGACCTGTCTCTTTTTAATAGCCATGAAATACCGGGCACAGCCATGACAAAGCTGCACAGAACTGTAATAATAAATCATGTGTTTATTGTTAAAGAACACAGTGCTTAACCAAACTCGAATTAGGTTGTTGGTACTGGTTTTGTTGCTTTTCCAAATTCTTAAAATATTTTGTTGATGTACTCTGAGCTCTCCTACATTAAGATCAAGATTCCACAAACATCAATATGTATTTCAGTTGGAAGAGTGCTGTCTTGGGAACTAGGCACATTTCAGATTCCAAATTATTAAGATGGTTAGAAATAATAAAAATCTTGAATTTTGTTTATGAATTATGTGCAAACAATCAGTGACCTTGTTACATAATTATATGTCTTTTTACAATGAGACTCCCATGACATTTACATTCTGATTTTATTAAACTCTGGTTCATAATTTAAAGTCTATAACAGGAATGGAACAGTGCTATATTAAATGACTGTCGTTAAGTTACCGGTATGCCTAAGATATTAAAGTGTATGGCAGACATAGAGAAGCATGCCTTTAAGTTCTAACCACTACAGTCTTTTATAGCAGCTGCATCAAAGTTTACCACCTGGTGTTGAGACCTGGTAGTGTGGGTATACCATGCAATGGGAAGGCTGGCCCAACTTGGATATATTCAAGAATCCCTGTAACGAATTGTGTTCCACTTTAACACTAATATCTATGTAAGTACACACAGATGAAGAGTCTCTCGACTGGAGTCAACCGTTACTGATGAGGGTATGCTTCAATGCACATGTTCGCTGCTGATGGGCGATTCTGTTCAAACAGGCCTGCACTAGCTATGGATTTTTTCAAATGTACCCTGATGAGCAGCAAATGTAGATCGATACAATCAGACCAACCTTCTCGATCTCCCCACACAAAGGATCTTTAAGCTCATTGTATCTACACCGGACAGTTTGTGTGAAATTGATGGGTGGCAGTAGAGTGATACCTCCCTTTAAGTTTCCTTGTAAGCCCTTAAAGTGACTCAAGTGATTTGTAGAATCTCTGCATTCTCTGTTACTGTCAATGCATGTACAAAGTACATACACAATAAAATATTTTTTAAAGGTGAAAAATGGCAACTTGATGAATTTGTGTGATTTAGTCATGTAGTAGAGTGTGCATTAATTTCATTGTGTGTTGCAGAATTTAGGAGCTATAGTCATTATTGATCATTATGCATTGTGCATTGCATACATCATTTACTGTATAAGCTGTTCACTCAGCAGGCCTACTCTGCGTAATTGGGTTAAACCTGCTATTGCCAACTACCCAAGGTACCATTGGTGTATGTACTTGATGAGTGAAGAATACTTCAGGAATTCTTAGTACAAGAGTTCTGTCTGTGGAGTGGGCGATACCACATTTAGGTTGATATGATCAAGGGGCCTAACCTACATGTATTGCATACAGGAATGGGGCTGGCCATGAATCAACTCCAGAGGGAGTAATGATACCTCTAGAGACAACGGGTAAATAGAACAGAATCCTAAGGAATGTTGGAGCTGAAAGTGGTGTGAGGGGTAACCAGTGTTTTGCCTTTGTCTTGTTTTCATCAGGTGTTGGTTCTCCCTTTCTTGTACCTCTAGGAATAGCTAGGAAAACGACAGCAACATAACCAATTTGAGGTGCATCAATGTTTAATACCGCTGTTCTAAAGGGACAGCTATGTTATACCCCTACTCCACCTGTGGGAATAGAAGTATGTATGAACAATATTTCCATGTGGTTTCAATGTTGTTAGCCTAATTCCAAACATTTAGATCAAAGAGAAAAGCTCCGGAATGAGTGACATATGAACAGTTGGCAAGTTCAACAATGTTGCACTCAAAATCCACCCTGAATTTCTGCAGTTTACTGAGTTTACCTCTCATTGGATACTTTAAAGCAAGATATCTTCACTATTTCCACTGGCATTCAATGCATGTAGTGTAGACAAGAACTTTCGTGTGCAATTAATTTTGCAAATATTGACCCTCTAGAAATTTTCGGCAGTAAAATGTACTCAAACATTTCTGGTTTTACAGGAGTATACTGTAAAATGAGGAATTTTCGCGTGCATTTTAATTTCGCGAATTTCGGCGTTGCGAAATTAAAATGCACGCGAAAGTTTTTGTCTACACTACATGCATTGAACGCCAGTGGCAATTCGCGAAAATTTCATGCCACGAAAAAGGCTGTCGGCTCCAATTCGCGAAAATTTCATGCCGCGAATATATCATGTTTTACAGTAGTATGCAAGTTTAAAGGACAAGTCCACCTTCATATACATAAGGATTGAGAGAATGCAGTAATACTAGTAGAACACATCACTGAAAGTTTGAGGAAAATTGGACAATCCATTTAAAAGTGACGAATATTTTAAGTATCTGCGCAGCCACTGCTGGAAGAGAAGACTACTACAGTGTATGATGTCACATGCGTACAACTATTTAAGGAAAATAAAAAGAGAATTTCACAAAACTACTTTTTGAATAAAGTGCACATTTCTTCGACTTGCTACTGACGTATGAAATGGGTAATATTATTCCCCCTGCCTTCTGAAAGAGAGAAGTCGAGTGTTCTTTTGTTATGCGAGAAAAATGGAAATATGTTGAATTTTCTTTATTCTTTCTTTATATCGTTGTACTCATGTGACATCACAAGCTATAGTAGTCTTTTCATCCAGCCGTGACTGAGCAGAAACTTCAAAAATTCATAACTTTTTAACGAATTGTCTGATTTTGCTCAAACTCTCGCTGATGTGTTCTACTGATATTGCTGCATTCACTCAACCCACATGTACATGAAGGTGAACTTGTCCTTTAAGGAGGAATGACGAACGATGATTCAAAAGGCTTGCACCCTGGATGTATAAAGAGCGAGCTGCTATGTCTTCCTGATCCTCTGGGAGTTCCCCAAAAACTTACAGCATCTCTTTTTGTTCAAACGAAATAATATTTTATTTTCATTTCATTTTCATTTTATTTATTTCCACTTTTATAATTGGTTTACAAACTTTGCATTAAAAACAAACAGACAGACAAATAAACAAACAAAAATACATGGTGTCAAATATGATAGTGGCAGAATCATGAGAAGCGCAAAGTAGGCTTTTTGAAAATGATCCCTTAAGAAATATTGTGATGTAAATATATGTAATCATTTATAATCATTGGTTTGTTCTCTTTTTGTTCAAACGAAATAATATAAAAGCTTCCCCTCCCCCCTCGATTTATGAATTATGTTTGCCTTTTGAGATGATTGAAACTTATAATTATCTCCTAGATTGCTCTTTGGAATCTCTCTCATTCTAGTGTGTGAATGTTGACAGCCCTGAACAGGGTTATAGCGCAAACTAATGTGAAGAAAGTAATGAAAAATCTCTGCTCGAATTAATGAAATTCTTATGTCGAGTTGTTGTCCCCGCCGAACGAGTTCGAGCAGGGGACTATGAAACGGGCTCCGTACGTGTGTGTGTCCGTGTGTCCGTCCGTGTGTCCGTCCGTCCGTGTGTCCGTGTGTCCGTGTGTGCGTCCGTGTGTGATCAAAATCTTCAATTTGCTACTTCTCTGTCATTTATGAGCCAATTTTGATTCTGTTTGCTTTATATGATAGCACTACATGGGAGCTTTGAAACTTCTACACAGAATTTCAGTCGTGACCTTTGACCTATATTGTACATTTTGCTACAAAATGCTACTCCTTCGCCATTTCTAACCCGATTTCGATTCCGTTTGCTTTATATGATGGCACTAGGTGAGGGCTTCAAAACGTCTACACAGAATTTTGACCTTTGACTTTGACCTTTGACCTTGATTTTTGACCTATATTGTACATTTTGCTACAAAATGCTACTCCTTCGCCATTTCTAACCCGATTTCGATTCCATTTGCTTTATGTGATGGCACTAGGTGAGGGCTTCAAAACTTCTACACAGAATTTTGACCTTTGCCTTCTTTGACCTTTGACCTTGATTTTTGACCTGTATTGTACATTGGCTATAAAATGCTACTCCTTCGCCATTTCTAACCCGATTTCGATTCCGTTTGCTTTATGTGATGGCACTAGGTGAGGGCTTCAAAACTTCTACACAGAATTTTGACCTTTGCCTTCTTTGACCTTTGACCTTGATTTTTGACCTATATTGTACATTTTGCTACAAAATGCTACTCCTTCGCCATTTCTAACCCGATTTCGATTCCGTTTGCTTTATGTGATGGCACTAGGTGAGGGCTTCAAAACTTCTACACAGAATTTTGACCTTTGCCTTCTTTGACCTTTGACCTTGATTTTTGACCTGTATTGTACATTGGCTACAAAATGCTACTCCTTCGCCATTTCTAACCCGATTTCGATTCCGTTTGCTTTATGTGATGGCACTAGGTGAGGGCTTCAAAACTTTACACAGAATTTTGACCTTTGACTTCTTTGACCTTTGACCTTGATTTTTGACCTGTATTGTACATTGGCTATAAAATGCTACTCCTTCGCCATTTCTAACCCGATTTCGATTCCGTTTGCTTTATGTGATGGCACTAGGTGAGGGCTTCAAAACTTTTACACAGAATTTTGACCTTTGACTTCTTTGACCTTTGACCTTGATTTTTTACCTATATTGCACATTTTGCTACAAAATGCTACTTCCGGCGGGGACATATATTACGCACCGCGTAATTTCTACTTTTCCTTGTTTTTATTGCAACTTATTGACAAATTGCCCTCCATTGACGTAAATAAGCACTCAATTAATCAGTGTTTTGGCAGTAGCCATGACAAAAGAAATCATGGGCATACATACTCGGGCTGGATTCAAACCAACAAATTCATACTTATTTTGATGTGGGGCATTTTTGTCATTCAGTTGCAAGAAATATCTCTGATTAAGAGTTAAAAAACTGAAACGAACAGGTAAGACACAGACAACTAGTGCACACTGATGCATGAGTTATGCTTTGGCCAACTTTATTTCTTGTAGCTGTGACCAGCTACACCTACACCTTCTCCAAACCTGAGCTGACATGAGATATAGTTTAAAACAACAACAAAAACAAAAACATAACATTTTTAGGAATATACCATATTCATTTTTCACAGAGCAGTATTACAGCTTGCTCATAATCATGTTCAATAGAGATACATATGAGTTTTATGGCAACTTGTACATGGCATTATACACAAAATGAGTCTTAATGGCAATATGTATGGGCATGATTTTGTAAGGCAAAATATGACAACATAGAAAAACAAAATTTAAATCTAGTAGGTTTAAAGAGCTGCATTAATCCAACGTCACTACAGGTATGCATATTTTGATAATCTTCACGGTGGACACAGATACATGTCGAGATAGGCATAAGTTTACAAAATTCCATGCATTTTAGTGAAATGGATTGAGTTTGTGCATTTTACAATGCTTGAGGGAAGCAATAGAGTAGATTCTGAAGAAATAAGAACGGCTGATTACAGTATCACTGAATGAGGTAGAATTCAAATCCTGTTTCGTATGATTTTCATGTACACAAACTTTAGCAATAAATATTCCATCCTATTTTCTTTATTTCTACCATCCCCAAAATGAATGAAAGATAGGAAAAAAAGAAACAATGTAAGATATGTACATGTACAAAGCCAAGGCCAAAGTTACATCCAAATGTGACAAGCATTCAAAATGACGTAACATCCATCGAACGGATTACTCCCTATCTGCGCTGAATGCAGATCATTCATCCCTCCAGACAAGCGTCACCAAATATTGTACTTTGTATTTTTTTATAGATATAATGTATTGTGTTTTTTTTGTCATTTGTTTTTGACTTTTAGCAATAGAATAAAGAATTTAGTCTTGGTCACGAGCCCAAAGTTTGATTTTAGAACATTTCGTGAACCACCAGTACCAGTATCACATATCGTGAGCACAAAGAGCGACGTCCCTTGAGGCTTGGGTCCAGGGCTGCAACGCAGGGACATGGAGACCCTTGCTCTGTAGTATTATCTTTCTCTTATTTTTGAATATACGTTGTATACAACAAAACTAATGTTTGGCGGAAGATATTATGTCTAATGCGGGAGACACGCATGTATAGCGGGAAAGCGAGAGAATTTGAGAAGATTCTCTCAAGCGGGGTATACAGTAGTAGGGAGTCTCTGCAAGTTGCCGAGTCAATGAAATAGGCCTACTTTGACAATTTGTACCGTTGGATGGTAGGAATACGAGACTTAGAAATGTCAGATTGAAAATGAGTAAGGCCTGACAGACTCTGCTGATCTTGACGCTGGTCGTGAGGAATGATTCGTTACTCGCCGCGAACACGACTGCGAGCTCGAACTCGAGCTCGAGCGCGGTCGCTCGGGCCTGGCGACGGCAGACGACACGACGCTGGACTTCGTCGCGCCGTTTGCCAGCGAAGGCTGGTACAACATGCGCGATTTTAGCGAGAAGTTCCTCAGCTCACGAATGTTGAGTTTGGACATTGACTGACCACTGTCCGAGCTTTTGTCGGTGGACGTGTCGGACCTTGATTCCTCTGCGAAGGCCGAAATGAGTTCCCTGTTCGAGCGAGGTGCTGTTGGTCGACCTTTATCAAACGGTCGGGTCATTACCCCTGAACGATTGCCATTGTTGTAAATCAGACTTCGCTGGACGCGCACCTCCGTTGCTCGAATGAGCCCCGTTTTAGGGTCGACACGCAGCTTGACGTTGTGCGGAACGTCGGGGAAGAGCTCCCCAGCTCTTCGCTCGATTGCATCGTCTGTTTTCCCTAGGATGGGTTGGGCAACGTTTGCGTTCGCTGGAGGCCTGTTCTGCCTCTCGAGTTGCAGGCCGAGGCTGGCGGCGTGCGCCATCTGAACGTTCCGCATCTCTTCCAACCGCTTTTCCCGCTGTCTGCGTCGCAGGAACTGGCGTTGCTTTTCGCGGTAGTCCCGCCAAGGTGCCCCCGGGCGACCGATGTCGTCTGGTCCAATGTCTAGAGTGCTGATACTTTGCCGAGGCCGATTCTTTTGTCTCCATCCATTCGGATTGTTCATATCTTGAAGTCTGTGTAACATGACCTCCAGGACAGGCATGTACAGCTGAAAGAAGTCGGTCAAATTGGAAAAGTCAGCATGTAGGCAAGTACATTTTAAATCGAAAGTAAAGAAGATGAATTGAAGAAAAACTATGTGTTGTAAAAGCAAGGGTAAAATCATTTGCCTCACAGGGAAAGCTGTTTAAAAAGGTTGTGAAACACGAAAAATTTTATAAAGATCAAGGAAACGTATATAATTATATTTTTTTTTAAAAAGGTCATTGCGGTCATTTGTCTTGGGACAGATCGGGACTTAGGCACGAAAGGAAATTGTGTTTGTTTAGAGGGGAAAAACGAGGGAGTCACAAGTCATACCTGCTCGTCTCTGTTCAGTCTGTTCACCCTGGCCTGGAGCTTGGTCATCGCTGTTTCCTTGAGGGCAGCATACGAGGTCGGGCTCTTCTTCACGATCTGCCGCTCGAAGTTGTTCAGGTCGAGTTCGAAGGCGTCCACGCTTTCGAGACACATCACAGAGCAGCTGTAGGTAGGAAGCCGCAGTAGGACCTCAAAGTCTCCTGAATGAAACGAGGGTGGGGGGACGTTACGAATCGTCATTGACGTCTCATACCAAGGTAAAGGGCAATAGTGTGAATTGGATTCATGCCTTCAGATTTTGAACTTTGTTCAAGAAGCCCTCTTGAAATGTCCTGATTGTGAAGGAATGTGATATCAAAACATAATCAAGTCTGCTATTCATACTGATATGATTTCAATTTAAAGTCTTCATTGCTATAAAGAAAAGGATAAGAAACTGCAGATAAGGTTGCGGTTGCGCATTTCCTGGTATCTGATACGAGGTATCGTTTGTCTATTAATAATGATATAAACGCTGTAGATGTACTCTGCTCACCAGAACGCAAGAGGAAAACGTCAAAGAAAATCACAACAGCAACACTTACAACAACTACATACACACCGCCACACACATACCACCACAACCAACAAACTGCCCCAGAGGCTCAACTGGCTGCCTCATGATGATGATGAAACAGCATTTATATAGCGCCAGTTTTCTGTAGAAACATTCAAAGGCGCCCGGCTCCCACAATGTGTCACACATCATTCGCAAAAGTTGCTGCCAAAAGACACCAAGCCAAATGGCCGCGAGGGAACTGAAACCCGCCGATCAAAACGACGTAATCATCGAAATACCGACCTATGTGCGATACCCAAATGAAAACGCCAATCACAGCAAGAGCAACATCAACATCCAAATCCACACTACCGACCTCGGTGATCCACACCCGCACAACCACCTCCACCGTCACCACTACCACCACTTTCGCCGTTTTACATCAAGTCTAAACTTGGTATCCTATATAGCAAGCTTTAATACAAGCTGACGACTAGTCGCAATCACCCGTACAGTTCACCTATAATAGATGGTGAGAACGGTAGTGAGGTGTATAATAACCGAGTGTCTCACCAATATAATCACCAACACCGATGACGCACATGTTGGTGTTCTTGTAGTTGAGATGTTTTTCGGCCTGTGCGTACGTTTCCTTTCGTCGGATCCAGTGCTGCACTCCACGCCGGGCGCCCACCGCAGCTGCGAACGACGTGGAGCCGGGATGCAGGGTTCGTGTTCCTCGACCAGTGCTGAAAACAAACACAGCAAATATAGCACTAAATGTGATAGACACTTTTTTCATAAACTTTCCACATCTCAATAAACTTTCATCTCAGCAAAAGATGATGTTTGATAAGAAAGTGACATGCCACTGTGTGGATTGTTACTTCAAATCTTTGATAATAAATCAAGTTACAGATTGATCTATTTCTTTCATACACGCTCATCAGGGTCTTGAAAGCGTATGGATGGTCCATTGCTCTTTTAATGCCATGATTAGATTTGTCTCGGAGCTATGATTGTGAAAGATGATTTATCTTTTGAGATCATGGCGGTCCTAGTCCATTCTGTTTATTTATTCGTGTTAAGAGGAACACCTGTAACGAACGACAAGCACATTTTGAAGTGGAGTTTGCTTATCTCAATGTTTCAGATGTTTATACTAGTGGGATAAATGTCAAATTAAAGCAGATATCTTTAAAGGCTTCCCATTCACCTGCACACGCACGCATACACATTCGTTCAAGACTCTCCATTGCAGACACAAGAAATTTCCCGGGAAAAATTCTTACTTCACGTCTTTGGCGAACTGCAAGTCTTTCTCCGTGCACAGGTTAGGATACTGCCTGATGTGTTGCACGGTGTCCGTGGACACCTTGGCACTACCCTGTGTGAGGAAAAGGAGTCCCCGGACGGGCGACCCTTGCTTGACCATCGTGTTACCGTACTGGTACTGGCAGCGGGTTAGACTCATGGTCATTACGCTGCGTTGCCGGGGTGTCCAGTTTCTATAGCAACGAAAAATGGGAGGGGTACTCGGTAAGTTGTACAATGTATTATTTTACGAGACATTGTCATGCAATGTCTCGTAAAATGAACATGGTAACTGATGGTTGTGGTAATGATACTGATATACAGAAAAATGTATGATGACGATAAAATTTGATTATCGTATTTTACGATGGTTAACACGGTTGTATCTAATATGGTCAACAAAGTCGCCGTTGAACAATACTACGATTACACGAACGAAACTGTTAATAGTCTGTTGAATTTGAAGATGATACAAATACATGTAGAACATGATACTAATCATAGGCTTTAATTAACACAGATGATCTAAAGCTATCATATGCATTTTAAGAAGGAAAAGAAAGAGGGAAAAGTATGAGAACAAGAAGATAAAAAAGGTAATGATAACAGAGGAAGAAACGAACAGGCATACTCAGAAAGATCTAAAACAGAGGGCGGGAACTTTGTGTACCTACCGGAAGAGAGGGAACGTGTTGACGAAGTTTTTCTTGAGATTGAACTCGTGCTGCTGGGCGGCCTTCAGACTACGATTGTAGAGCTCCCTGTCGATGACGATAAGGTTGGTCTCTTGGTTCGTCAGGATCGATGCCGTCCGGACCAAGTTGGTCTGGACCAGGGCCAGCTCCCCGAAGCACTTGCCCGCACCTGAAAGCAAAACGCCAAACGAGGTCACGATTCGCAAAAAAAAAGTATTTCTAAGCTTTGAATTGCCTTTGTCGTGACCATGATATCAGCAGAAAGAATAATGGAATCAAGCGAGCATTTTAGCTTTGGCTGTTTTTATTCAGTTGCCTATGGCAGTTAAAGTTATTTTGATTACTTCATACTTTATTGATAAGCTGAATCGTATTTTTGAACTAACAAATCTGCTCTCGTCAGCAAGTAAACAGACCTTCAGAAGGGAAAATGCGCCGAAAGATGGACTTCCTGAAGGAACATTCGACAGAAGTGTGGAAGTTTTCAACCCTGCTCTCTCGGTGATATACTGCTGTGGAAATTTAAAATGGTAAAATAGCTCTAAAAACTGATTCTTAAAGTCTCTAATCTTTATCTGAAGAATATTGCCGGTAAACGGCTGTATCAAGGGGTCTTAATCAAGGGACACCTATAATTTGCTTACCTAACTCTCGAATATGAACCCCGAATGCTGCTCGATCCAGTTTCGTCGTGCTCATAGTCTGTTCTAACACGTCATCGTCACCCTCATCTGACGAGTAATCAAAATCACTATCGAAGTCGTCCGCGCTATTGTTGCCTCCCTCATCACCGGGGTCAACACGGTCGACATCTTCTTCATCACTGTCATCACCGTCATAGATGTGATTTTCGTTCTCGTCGAGGGTCATACCGCCAGAGGATCGACCACTGTCTACTTGACTGTCTGAAGAGAAGTCCTCGACTATGATGTTGACCCTTGTCGGGGATTCGCCCCGTTTGGAGCCAGTTTTGTTACCACTCGCGTCGTCTGCTGTAAGGCTTGCTTCATCTTCACACGTTGCAGACTTCGTCCCTGATGTCAAAGAATCAATTCGTTCTGTGACACCTGCAACAGAATGTTCTCGAGACGGATGTAAACCATTCTCGGGCTTCGGCGAGAATGCTTTTGGTGATTTTCTCGAGCTCGGCGGCCGGGAGTGTCGGATGCTCTGCCTCGACTGATGACCCGGTGTGTGAGGGCCTCCTCGCCTCTTCGTGGACGACGTCGAATGCTTGGGCACGTTGTCCTGCTCTTCCAGGGCCTGGTTGATGTAGACCGAGACGGAACCTGTGAGGATGATGTAGAAGCTGCACAAGAAGGAGGAGAAGAAAGGAAAAGTGAGGTTTGTATCACGTGGGTGATGATATGAAATTAATTCAGCCGGCTGACCTGAACAAGCGTGGAGCAGAGCAATATTGATACGCAAGAGTTACAACGATAGTTGATATAAGGTTGTGATGATTTTGATGACGGTGATGACGATTATGATGACGGTGATGATGTTAATGATAACGGTAATGATAATAATGATTATGATAATGACAAGTATAATGCAGGTAGAAAGAATAATGATAATAAACGATAACATCTTATTTACCCTGTGTTTATTTCATAGAGACAGCACTGGTATTCCTGAGGGCTCTACCATTATTTACTGATATGTTAACCTCAGATATGAACAGCTTTGAAAAGCTATCTGTTTTATTCACGATTGATATTCTATTTGCGTTCATAGAAGACTATGATTATCCTCAGTACACTCTCTTTAGGCAGTATTTTATCTTCATTTATACTTTGTGATCTACGAATTAACGACAATCTTCACCTGTTTGCGTTGGTTTGCAGGGATAATGTAAGCAATATGATTGATTTCATGCGTTAAAAAATTTTTATTCAGTTGGAATCGAAAATCTCGAAAGTTTAATTCACGGAATTTATGTAAGCCGAATGATGTTTGATAATGTTGCGGTTTTGATTTCTCGGCGTATTATTCATTGATTAATATTTTGCCACTGGTAAAGTATCATATCATTTATAGGCACAAGATTATAAAACACACATCATAAAAGCGAACGAACATAAAAATCAAAACAAGCAATGATAAACGGGGAAGAAATAAACATACATTGTAGATGTAGACTTGCTTACCAGTCGCCCTTTGTGCCTTGCTTGATGATAACTGTATTGGCGGGCACCGACAGGAAATCACAGTTCCTCACAATATCTTTCATCACGTCTGGTGTTGAAAACAAAGATACAGATACTGTAGATCGTGAAGACTTTTCCATTTTTTTTTGACAGAGGTCAAAATACACGACTGCATTGATAGCGACAGGAGAATTGAATACCATTACTTGTGATTGCAGCTCTCGGTAAACATGAGTTATATAGAAAAGGTCGAAAAGTCAATGGTACACATATTTTCAATGTTCTCTATTATCTCTCTCCGTCTTTCTCCATTATTCCTTTTCGCTGCCACACACAACACAGGCACAAACACACATTATAGACAATACACCCACCCACCCACCCACACACATACACACACACACACACACACATACACGTACAGGATACTATTACATATTAACGAGAAAGATATGAAAGGTGATGAATGCGCACTGTGATGTTGGGGAGCAATATCACATTACGAAATTATGATTGGTTGCATAACAAATACTAGTAGGTACATGTTTGTTTCATAGTAGTCTTTGTAGGTCTATATCTTCCACGAATCCTTTGTCTTTTACGTTGCATATCATTCACCTAGAGAGGAGAAAAAAATACTTGTGTGCTCGCGGTCCGACTCTTTGCCTTCCATGTTTGTTTCGCGAACTTGAGCTTTCACCGCCAAGTAAATATTTGTAAACCGTTTCCCCGGCAATTACAGGGCCCAGCGGGTAGCATTTTAATGCGAGTAGCACGCAGATACACAGCAGAGATAACCATGCGTGCTCTCCTGCCGAAATGCGATCTGATATGTATCGGGTCCAGTTTTGCTGAGACCGAGAGAAGATACGGTGCATGTATGATTGATGTGCGTGTGTATGTGCGTATGTGTTTGTTTGTGTGTATATTATGTGTGTGAATGTTCACCAACGTTAATTAAACTCAACATTTTCGTCGAGGAAATGCCGCCATGAGAACGACATGATATTGCCTGAAGTATGAAAAGGGAGTAGGGCAAGATTTTTAAGTGCAACATCTGCATGATCAAATCTTTTCTCTGAAGCCACTGTGTTTAACATATGAATTATTCAATTGTACAATATAAGAGATAATGATATCGTACATTTGTACTACGCCATCATGATGAAAAGATATAAATTTAGATTCCGTTAGTTATGTATTTTTATAGAACTTTAAAGTGTAGAAGGAAACACTTGATAAGGATGATGTTTAGATGCTCTTTGCAGTCGGGGTTAGTCAAAGTGCCATCTTTTCCGGTCTTTATATACACTGTTGTCATGTCATCTTCAGAAATTACAGACTTTTTGATGAGTTTCTAGTTCACATGAGAATATATGTCACCTTATAGTGGAAAAAAAGCAATATAATACAAACGTTTTCTATAACGTAGATACTCGAGCGGCTTCAAGAGTGGCATTGCAAATTTACTATAGTGTACCCTCTGACTTCAGTGTCTTTTGGAACGTGGCTTGAACGAATAACATTGTGGTCGCAATTGAATAGCTCCAAACCACAAGACTCCGATACCTCTACATCACCGCAAAGTCATTTTTTCCAGACAATAAGTTTTATTTATTATATATTCTTACTTAGCATACCGATGAATATGTAACTATCAAACAAAACTTAAGATACAAAACATAACGGAGTGTGCTCTTCTCATACTAATCGGGAGGGCATAGAGCACCCCCCCCCTTTCGAGAGAGAGGGGGGGGGGGCAGTGAGGGGGTGGAGCGGTATAGAAGGGGGTGGGGTACGCTGACCACCTTGAAGTGCCAGTCAAGATCGAGTGTGAAGCACTTCATGTTGGTCTTGTAACCCGACGAGGTTCGTCAACAAACATTCATGCCTTGAGGGGGTAGCAACGACAAGTACACACTTTACATTCCTCCGCGGTGTTCGTTTCACGTGAGATCTCGTCTTTCGCGAGACCTTAATGTGCTATGCGTCTCGCCACTTTTCATCATTCACCCTCTATCTCGATACAAGAAAAAAAAATCTTATTTGCGATCCTATTTTGTGTGTGCCTGTGCTTGAAATTCCATAGGCAGTTGGAATTTGGCACTAGTGAGGGGCAGGAGTGAAATTTTAGATCAATCTCATCCCAGATTTGCTCAGAGAAAACGTAAACTTTCTTGTTCTTCAAATTCGTGTGGGGGACTTGAAAGTTTACTACGGAGTTCAGTGATTGAATGCTCATGCTGAAATCGATAAGGTTATGCATAAAACATACATACATGCACACACACATACTTATAGATGTAAGCCTTTATGTGAACGTGTGCGTGTGTGTTTACAAAAAAAAAAAGTTATGTATATGATATAATGATTATAATTATGTACTATTCTAACTGAATAATGCCGGGCCTATACACTATCCCGGCATGATTCCAAAATTTCAGCCTGAGGGGAACAGAAAGTGAATATGAGAGAGGAGTGACAAATTCAAGACGAATAATGCCACATCCTATAGCATTTATGTCACTGTGTATCTGTTACAGGATTATCTTACTCGCTCCAAAATGCTGCCATTTTCCCTCTCCAGCGTAAAAGAAATTTGCTTGCGGCCCCGTATCTGATGTCATAGTGCATGAAGCACGTACCGCACCGGTGGATCGTGTAACATCCCCCGGGACGTGCCCGCCGAAAGAAGGCAACGAGAGCTGGGAATTCACTGCCGCATTAACGTTAACTCAACCGTATTTGTACTTTGACGCAAAATGTGGATTAAGTCGGACTGTTGATGGGTCTGATGTACTGTATTCCCTCCCCAAATCATTTGAATCTCTTTTTCTTTGTTGTTACACCTCGTGTGGATTTTCGCGCGATAGAAAAACTGCGCTCTTCACTCGCGGGACGATTAAGCCATAGAAAGACGAGTTTCGTCAACACCGTTCTCGAATATTTATGCGTTGTGGAAAACACCGAAAGGTGCATCACAGGGGTATCAAAACTTGATTATGCTTAATGTGTGGCCATCGAAGTAAAAACCAACAAATACCAAGGAAATATATTTGCTTCTAATATCCTTCCCCGGCAGTTTCCGCATGATTCAACACTAATCAATATTTTTTAAAAAGTTGATTTTTTTTTCTCTTTGCATCTTCCCTTAATTCAAATTTATTGTTTCCTTTCGCGCTGATAATTCACTTGTTGGGACTGTTGTGACAACGTTTTATAAAGATGATAGACTTTTACAAAACCTCACTTCTATATCATGTTAATACTTTTTTTAAACCGCCAGCAAAGAATCAGCTAAATACTTTCTTCTGCTCTCTTGTTCTTCTTCACTTCTTTTGCAATGTGTCTTATGAGCCGCCCAGTTAATTCTTGCTATCATTGCAATGAGGAGTAGGACCTATCCTTACGAGTTCAATATATGGTCATCTAAGAGACTGACTATCCAAATTTTTGACAAGATTTCATAACTAATGATTGCAATAACTTGCGAACAACCATTTTTTTTTTCAAGCATGGGGATAGCCGTTTAACAAACAACGATTTTGAGTTCACTCCTGGCGTTTTGCGCAGAGTGACTTGGCATGGCATATTGTAGATACAAAAACTATTGAATCATTTGGGAATCAAAATCATTAAATCATTTTAAAAAATCATAAAATCCCCTGACACGATTGTTGTTCTCAAGAGTGACGTACTCGCCTCGACCGTAAAAGAAAAAGAGTACTCTTACATATATCGATGTCATCAACCAATTTCTGATACGTTTTGTTTCATATTCCCTAGTCCTGCGCATGATTATAGTGCATAACCGAAGGATTTTCTTTTGACATGATTTCAGTATTAAACATAACACCAATTAGATGGAATTTGCTCGAGAAGTGGGTTTTGATTGTAATTATATCCTATTTGCTACTTTTCACGTAATCA
Source organism: Diadema antillarum (assembly GCF_040938485.1). Classification (NCBI taxonomy): domain Eukaryota; kingdom Metazoa; phylum Echinodermata; class Echinoidea; order Diadematoida; family Diadematidae; genus Diadema; species Diadema antillarum. The sequence continues at coordinate 282,175 of NW_027270970.1, read as the reverse complement.
TTCTTTCTCTTTTGATAGAAATAACTTCAATTTTTTACCCAGCAAGATGAAGTCAAAGAAGGAGAAGATATTAAACGGACAGCAGAACAAGGCGACAGAGACAGAGGCAAACTAGAAACATACCATCACATCAATGTACATGTTTTGCGGATTAACCTGGATTCATGGGGCTTAGGACGAGATGATAACACTCTAAAAATAATATCGAATTTCGTGGACAGTTTTAGGTTGTCACATTTCTCTTTTTCTCTGTTTGTCTGTCTGTCTTGATCTACATTTCTCCCTCTCTTTCTCTCCCTATCTCTGTCTTTCTTTCTCTCTTGGTGCATTGTATGTTATAACCTTGAACATGCGTGCGTTTTCAAGGTTTCGGGGACGCCAAATCCAAACATACATTGTTAGGGGAGAAATATGTAGGTCAGATGGCACCGGGACGTGCCATTATTTTCTTTTTGGTCTCATACGTAAAATCGGATGTCTGCTTTATGACAGCTGGGTGGCTAAAGGGGACATCCCTTAAATCGGCAGACGATCACCGCCGGAACATTCCCACTCTATCTATGTCCCATAATGATAACAATGATAATAGCTAGTTTTTATATATCGCATTTCAGCCTTGTTAAGACTTTCAATGCGCTTTACAGACTATTATTACCCTGGTCAATGGATATATTATTTCCAACCAGCACTGAGAGTGTTCACTCTCCACTCCCTGCAGAGCATTCTAGCCAATTTCCATTTTACAGGCGCGCTCATGCTGATCAACGAATATAAACATTCTCATCCTGCTGGGTACCCATCCATACTCCTGCTGAAGGGCAAACGTGTCGGGCTTAGTTGGGGTTGAACCCACGAACCAATACCACGCTCATGTGATTCAGAGACGATCACTCTTATCCACTCGGCCACGACACCTCCACAATATCATTATCATCTCATGAATCTTAACTTGCGAGACACGAACAGTTCCTTTAAGTTCCTTCCGATACCCTAATCCTCTTCTGTTCATTTCGCTTGCTCCTTTCACTTTTTATTTACAAAGCGCGTATGATAGGGACTACATCTGTGGCGATATGCGCTACAAGAATGTGGTTTATCATTATCATTATTACATGTATTCCAATGCTATTGTTGTTGTTTTTTTCTACTTTGAACACATGAGGCATCTGTCAGTCGAAGTCAAATGAATATCCAAATTTTTCATTTGACTTTGAAAGAACGTCCATTATTCGAGTCAACATGATCAATCTAATGCTTGAATCTGTTCTCGTTTGAGTCATTCGTTGTGGATATCCCAGTAAGGTTTGTTTCAAGCTGCCTCGCGCGTTTCTTTCTCTTTGGTTTTTTATTTTATCCGTTAAACTAGAAAGAAGACCTTACACATTTGATTTAGTTTCTTTTAATAAATGAGACGTCTTTGTTTTCTGTGAACTTTCGCAGAACGAGCATGATTCGTGTAATGCTGCCATGTATAATGTTTTCCATTTGAGCCGGAAGTGATCGTTTCACAAGGCTTTGTGATTAACATACACATTCCGCGCACCTTCCTTTCATACTATTGATCGCATACTTATGATAACTGTAATACCAATAAGAAGAAGAAGAAAAAAAAAAGAAACAGTCTTCCTACCTTTGTCTATGTTTCCAACTCATTGGAAATTTGAATAGGTTATTGAAAATTAATCTTTTTCCAAAACCATAATAGAAATAAGTTCGTGTATACAGTATGTCCTCCGAAAAATTACAATCATATTTTCGCATTAATAACACCCAATATGATTACATTGTCTAAATGCTACTTCAGGGCCTTGAAATATAACATCTTAGCTCTATTTTGCAGAAAACCCCATTCAATTTGGTTAAGCGGTCACAGAGAAATGTGGATTGTTGTGAAGCATGTCATGAGTCTGATTCTTCCAAGTTTAGCACTTGGATGCTGTTGTGTGTGAACACAATAGACAGAACTTGGAGTGAAGAGATTCTTGACATGCTCTACAAAATTCCTCATTTCTCTTTGACCACTGAAACAAATCGAATGGAGTTTTCTGTAAGATGTGGGCAATGAGTTATAGTTTCGTACCCTGAAATTGTATTTGGATTGATTCACTATCTTTAAAGTTATCATTGCGGAGGGTCCCTATGTAATCTTTTTGGGGGACATACGGTATACAAGTTAGGTGCAGAAAGTAATGTCCAAATTATGTGTTTTCTCATATATTTGTTGATGCATTTATGTGTAAAAGCGGTGATATATAGTTGTACTTTTGTGTGGGGGTGGGGTGGGTGTGTATGTGGGTGTGGGTGTGTGTACGCCTTTTTTATTCAGGGTCCCACAACATCTTTACATGTTAGGGCTCTAAATGCAACTTGATAGTTGTACTCACTTGTGTGCGTATTCGGTGTTGGTAGTCCTGGGAATAGTAAATACCTTGCATGTGTCCTTTTTCAGCTGCTCACAATATTTCACATTTGGTCGACCGGTGGTGTTTACTTTTTTGCTCGGTGTCTTTAGTGATTACAAAGGGGAAATCGAATAGAATGTTTTGGATCTAACTTGGTGAACAAGAGAAAAACTTGTTAAGAGGGATTTGCAGTTTTCGGGAAAAAACGTGCTTTTTGTGTCATAGACGTTGAAGCTGTTATCACCGATCTCTATTTGTCGGCGCCTTGAGTTGATACGCGTAGCGTTTGAGGCATTTTTAAAGTACACCACATTGTATTGGATTGAAGTTCTTTCATTCATGCATGCTATCTATGCCAAACCATGAACTGCGAGGACCAGAATATGATGATTTTCTTTTGACGTGGTCTGTTCGGGGTGGTGAGACGATACTTTTGAGCAATGTAAAGCCCTTTTTATTTCAGACAGCTTAAAAAAAGGAACTACACACGTTCTATACAACTTTGGGTTAAGTTAATTCTGTCCCAGTAAATAAATCATTACATTTAAGGCAAATATATCGATCTACATCTTTTCACAAATCGAGCCGTGTTTCGGCAAATTGTTTTAAATAGAAAATAATGTGTCCTTCGAAGCTAAATATTGCGAACTTTGTTTCAGCCAGAGAAAAAGAGGTCAAAATGAGTGTTGATGTGCCTCGATTATACGGACAATTTTATTGTTCGGAAAAGGGCGTGTCGAACTAAATGCAACATCAAGGACTAACAAAACACTAAACATTACTAAAAGTGGATATTTACAAACCATTGCCATAGGATACGTCCATTGGAATACTTGGCATTCGTATAATCATATAATGATCAGGGTAAGAATCGGTTAGGGCAAGGTCGTGGCGGCTTTAAGTCTTTTGAGAGAAGGATAATGATAATCTTTTCAGACCTCTTTCCATTTTCAACAAAATGGAAAAGTAATTCGGCATTGAAAGATTTTATTAGGTCCGATGGAGGTCGGAAAACTAAAGGAATGCACGACCACACGCCACAAACATACTTGTGAACATACAAACGACAGAAAACACACACGAAAACATACAACAAACACCATGCAAACCCACACATGAATACTACGCGTGGTTATGAAAGATAATTTCGCACAAAGAAGCTATGTCCTTCAAACCCATTATTTTTCTATTATAGCTGGTTGGCTATTGATAGCTAACTGTCAAGGTAGATATGTATGTATAGAGATAGAGAAAGACTGATAGAATGATAGAGAGATGGCTGGATATAGGAGATGATAGAGAAAGATTGATAAACATGATTATGCGAGTGAGTTACCTGTTTTCTGTGCCTTGAAGAGACCGCTCATGTTTTGGAACCAAGGAATGAGGAGATCAACTTCCCGATCATCTCTCTCCTCCGGATCCTTGGAGATTAGACTGACTGCCTTCTCGAAGTTGTGCGCCATCCTGCAAACTGGACACAAAATATGGGGGAAATTGATTAAACAGAACCTTTCTAGGAGTTTTCAAGCCACTAACTATCGTAGTCTTTTGACGTCGAAGAAAAACTGTTAGTACAAAGTACAATAACAATGTAAATGAATGAATGAATGAATGAATGAATGTATTTTCCTCAGATTCAGATCAACGCTCTTTTAAACATGCAGCACACCACTAAACCAAACAATAATATTGTTTGTTTTTATTCGAGTTTCATCCGAGTCTTTGATGATTTTGTTTGAATGAAAAGTTCATATTGAATGTTATTGTGTGTTGGATGTGGGGTGTATCATCAGTCTTATGAATAATTCAATGCGACGTATATGTCGCATTGAATTATTCATGAGTCTGAAGATACACCCCACATCCAACACACAATAACATTCAATATGAACTTTTCATTCAAACGAAATCACAAGAAACTCGGATGAAACTCGAATAAAAACAAGAGTCTCATTGGGCGATCGGATCTATATATGGAATAAGATGCCACAGTAAACGTGAAATGTATACAAATGCATGTATACCCACAACACGCAGACACAGTCTGGCAAAGATAAAAAGACACGACAGAAGTACAGATGCAGCGCCGCTTTATCGTCACTTAAACTCGTGACTCTCTTCGCTCTCGTTCTTCTCACGAGACATCTTCCATAAGATCCTCGTCAGCATCAGTGAACCACCAAGAGGCTAGTAACATGGAGGCGGCACTCAACACGTTAATGTTAAACCCCCCCCCCCCCCTCACTCTCCGATCTGCAAAGTGTTTCGGAAGTTTCGAAGTCGGTTATTGTCACAATATGGGAAGCGCGTCAACAAAATCTGGTCATTGGTGTGATATGTCATCAGTTCACACGAGACACCGAACATTACTACATTCGGGCAACGGAAATACGCTGTAAGCTAAACCAGGAACACACACTAAACTGAAAACAGTACAACTAGCGAAGCTTTAAAATTATATTGTCATGGTTAGGAAAGGAGATGCTTCGTTGATTTATAATAAATAACTTTCTCACTTTCAATTGGTAAGTCTTCAGAGTGAGCCTGTCGATTTTCGATGGCGCGCGAAAGAAGTTGCGAAGCACAATGTTACACTTTGATTTTCTGTCGATTGTTTATCATATGGATCAACCCTTAATATTGACCCCTAGGTACAGGGCCAGTGTGTCGGGCTAACTGCGGCGCGTTGTGTCTGTGGTTATCAGAAATTAACAAAATGAACAAATAAACAATAAAAAGATAACATAATCGCACAGATAACAGGCTCAAACATATACAGGCCAACTTATCGCCAGGAGTAACAAACACTTGAAGCTACTCAGAGATTATGTCAATTGTTCTTTTGCAGTTCACGTTTAACATTGAAGTTGATTTACAGAAAACATAAAATGTGTTGTTGGTTTTGTTGTTGTTGGGGTTTTTTTTTTCGTTTTCGTTTCGGCTTTGTACAGACTATTATCTGTTGACTATGTCTAATTTTAGGGAAACAAAGCAGAAAGCAACAAACGTGAAAAACAGAACCCCAGATTGATGTACGAGTCATCTTTATTTTCTTGATCTTAGAAACATGCAAGGATTACATCTTCTCTGATTGAAATTAAAGCAGACATCTCGCTCAAAAACACCATCTGTTGACAAAGGAAAAAAACCCGGCAAACATGAAGGTATTGTGAAACGAGCATTTTAAAAAAGTCATGGCTAACATTATAACATTTTTGACTCCAAGATTTCATGACGGCGCTGTAGGTTACGCGTCGGCATCTCAACCTGTATAACCTTGGCACGAAAAAGAACTCAAATCCTTGTCTATTTCATATTTTGAAAAAAAAAATCAGACAGTACAAAATTCGTTATTACACTTTGCTCAAAACAATAAATGAAGTAAGTTTCACACTGGCCTCGTGTCTCATAGACGGAATAATTACGTTCTCTGCAAAATATGGAGGAACATACAGAATAGCAATGCTTGTAAAATGTGAAAGACTGAACTGAGGACAAAATAATTTCTACTACATCCGACTTACCGACAATAGTTGTTAGCACAAAAATCTTGAATAGGGGGACATTGGTAGCAAGTTTGTGGTACCCCGAAGCTTCGGCAGCTTTGACCGCGAGATCTAGCCCCTACTCGTCCGGTGCTTTCTCGGTTCGTATGCACAATACCGAGTTTGACTTGGTCCTTTGTTGCTCCAAAGATGAGATGTAACTTTTTTGTCGTCTTGTTCTCTCTCTTTCTTTGCTTCCACACCTTCCCTCTCTCCTATGTTTTCTCACAAAGCTGTCTGCCACTGTGGACCAACATCTGTCTAAACATGGTTTCAGTTAGCACCTAAATCTGGCTCTGAAACTTTGCGAATCCTCGATTCTCGTCAACACCTGCCCCGGGAGCTCCCGACGAAACTGCCGTACACTCGATTCGACCCCCCACAAGTGGACCGGCGCGCTATGCGTTTCATTCGTTCGCGAAAACTTATTTTGCGAATTGAACGGCAGAAATCGGAATCCGATGTTACGAAAATAGAATTGAGTTTTCTCTCCTCAAAGTGGCTGTAGGCGGTGAAAGATTTTTTCTCCCGCGTCGTGCGTTGTCCCCAGGGCGTGAACATCGATCGTACGCTGCGCAACAAGTCACATCCATGTGAACATTAACTTAGAAGTCACCGCTGCTCGAGCGATTTTAAGTCCGTTGTACCTGGTGAATGTAGGTAAACGAGATTCGCTTCTCTCTTCACAAGTCGATTACTCCTTTTGGCAGTTCTGTAGACATATGTCCTCGACAGCTTGTGTAAGATTATCAACAGATTCTAAAACGGAGTGAATCAGCGGCATTAAAAAAAACGTACATACATTTCATATTGCGTTGACGTCTCAATGTCATGTAAAGCATACGCCTATAAACTAAAGTAGGAATAAACATAGCACGGGTGAATGAGTTTTTCCAACAGCATCAGTTAGCGGTGTATACATCAGGACACAATGTGAAGTCCCCACAATATTTGCAGTTTTGAGAATGGTCATTCATCGGAAGAATTGTACGGCCGCAGCTGTGTCTCTCAACCTAAAGAGACTCCTGGCTTGTGTGGGGCAACCACTAAAATGGCGTAGTCGCAAAAACACGACTTCCTTGATCTCACATGAGTGTGGGATGGATGGAATCAAGCCTTCCCAAATAGCAGTATACAGAGACCTACTTCACATTCGTTTTGCAGTCTCACTTTTAGTTCTTGTTCTTTTTGTCCATCAGTGAACTTTAAACCAATCGACGATGAAAGGACAACAGTCACTGCTGAACTTCGATGAGCCAACTGACGTTCACAAGAACTCGCAGCGTCCATGTATAAAAACAGAAATTTAATCGCACCAACTTATGTGCATAACCTATGGTCCTGATGACGGCAATGCACAAACATCAGATAAAAACATGGGACATCGATATCTTATACTGGGTCATATCTAAGTTCTTGGCCAACACGCACTTTTGCAAGTGTTTGATCGACGTGAAAAGCAAACATCTGATCACGAAATGATTGGATCAAAGTATAGTCAAAATATAGCTACCTTTATCGACTTTACAAAGTGTGCCGCAGGTGCAACGAAGACGATAACTAAGGAAATTAAAACCGAAGAAACGACTCTGCTCTGCAAGATTTCGATGCAATAATCCTGTCCATTTCTCCTCGAAAACAACTGAATTTAGTAACATAAAACGAATTAGCCTTTAGTGTGTTAAACAAAGAGGCACTAGTTTTTCACTTTATGGATGTTTTCGTTGCAAGGTGAAACTGATAAGAAACTAATATTGTGATCTAAAAATGTCGGGTAACCTTGTAAACAAGTACAGATATCGTAATTTATGGCCATGATGTAACATTGTGATTATAGGCTCGATACGTTATCGTCCACAGTCATATAAAGTACTTCTGCGGTCTCCTTAACAACGCAGAGACAATCACGTGGCCTACGTATTCTGCAGAGACATCTGGAAACTGAGATGTAAGCCTTGTGTCGTAAAATGGGCAATGCTTGTATTTCTCGTAGACCTGCTCAATTTGTTTATGAAAAAAAAAAAACATTTTTACTATAGTCAATACTTTTATTTCTCAATTCTCAAAGAACAATAAAACACAATTTCAACAAGTACAAAGTACAAGATATTATTATCACACATGATTGCAGTGAAACAGCTTGCACAAGATTGTCTAAGGAAAATCGAACGTCAAGTAGTATTTCATAATGGGAAAAGTACGCTCAGAATCATGGACGAAATGAGACTTTCTTTTTCATCCCTCCCCCCCCCCCCATCAAATAAAAATCATTTCTTAACTTCACAATCACTTAATCCACCCAAACCCTCATTTCCCTATCCATCCCACCTCCCCGAAAAAAAAAGAGAGAAATACAATAACAATCCGAGGCAGGTGAAAGGGAGATTCTGTATGGAAGGTCTTATTTCGTCTACGCATATCCATGTTCTCGAGTGAGGATACGACAAAATGACACCAGAAAGAAATAAAGAAAAAGAGAGATTATAAAAACCACTGAAGAAACAACCACACTGAATTCAATCGATTTAACGTTTTAAGAACATCCTTCCAGCACTACATCAGCAGTGCATGCATCAAAGTACAATTGGCACTAAACTGATCCTACCTCATGGGTGTTGTTTTATTCTAAGTCTCTGGTGTTTAAGTCGTGTGACTTAGTATAAAAGGTGCATCAGAAACTTTTTTATTTTTACATGAGTAACTTACAGATATTAGTCTGGTCGGGGAAATTTCCTTTACAAGCGTGTCAGTAAATTCATTTGCTCGAACAGCAAGACTTTGTATTTGGTAAATTACCATGGCTGTGATTATGGAGTAAAGGTTTGGAATTTCTCAGGCAAAAATGTGCGATGCTGTATTTTACTTTCAAATTGAACTTACCTAAGAGCTGATGTTCAGATTTTTTATCTTTCACTCGTTTGCTGCTGTTCGTACCTTTAAAAATGTCTTTAACTATCAGCGCTATGAATGCCATCCGAAAGAAATGCTGTTAAAGTGTTAGCCACAATGACCACATAGCCACATTGTCGTGAAAGCTGTTTGGTTGGTTTTTTAATGAGGTGGTGTTTTAGTTTTGTCTGGTCAAGAGTGTGACGACACTAGTCAGCCCGCACCATGCACTGTAGTACCTCAAGGGGTCATTAGATCTTTAGGTGTTTTCATCCGAATTGCTCTTTATTACGTCATTCAATTAAAAGTTTACACACAGCATCATAAGAACTCGATTCTACACCCAAAACCACCGACGTCCTCGTACCGCTTTGTTCTCTAATCAAACATACTCGAGTGCTTTCTGACTTCTACCAAGAATCACTCAACCGAAACGGTAGGCAGAAGCCCCTTCTCTTGGAAATGTCCAGAAAAGGGACCATTCAACATTAAAAAGAAAAGTTCATAGAACATCATGAATCACATTCTTAGAATTTCAGAGCAACAGCATAATATCAATTATACTTACGACTTTCCTCGACCGCCAGAGCACCAAGTCAAGATATCGTTTGTTCTCCCTCCTCGCGTCCACTTCCTCGAAGTGAAGGCGCCGCCTACTGGTATGACCGCCTGATACCTTCTGAGGGTCACGTTTTATGCCAGCGTCTCAATCTTGACCGCTATGTTGACTCTGGCACGGGCAAGAGTAAGAAGTGACATAATCGCAGTTAGTCTTGAATGCTTTTTGTTGTAAAGAATCCAAAGGATAACGCAAAGAGAGAAAGAGAGAAGTTGTTGAGGTCACCGTTAACTACAAACACTTACCACCCTTCAGAGAAAGCGCGAGTTCATTTGTCCTCCAGTGTTCGGGCGGCGGTCAACAACGATGAAAAGTCACTGTGTCGCGCACAACATTATTCGTTGAGTAGCATGCTTTTCTTCACGGTGCCGTTGCTTGGCAACAGGGAATGATGAGAGCGGCTTTGTAGAAGAAAATGATACCTTAAATCATTAAAACTTACGTACATTGGTATTGATTGTACTTACCATAATATGTAATCGATAATGGCCCGATTTCTTTTCTTCTTCTTTTTTCAATTTCTATTACCTGACCGATAGTGTTGGCTTTACCTTCAGGAATTGACTGCGTTACCATCACCGCACTATACTTCTGACACATTATACTAAACATTTCATACCAGATCAGTCCCAATATTTTACTTTATTATTTCTACAACTCCACGGCCCTTGAGGTTTATGTATTAATCACTGCTTATTCATCTGTTGATCAGTAACGTCTTGAAAAGTACGATAAAAAGCACAATTCGACCATCTGATTTAATGCAAATATCATAGTCGGTCAAGTGTGTGGTTGAATTTTGCTTTAAGCACTGTCAAGGGACTTGGGGGTTAATGACAGATCCTTCAGAAATTGTGATTTTGACAGTGATCTTTTTCCATTTCCTTTTGTTTTCTTTTCATCATTGTTGTTTTTGTTAATGTGTCGTGAGGAAAGAGGAGACGTGAATGATGTTGAAAGCGTGGGATTTTATCGCTCCATGCACACCATCACGCAGAATTTATGATCGTTGTTTTACACTCTCGTTGAGGTTCGTTTAAGATTTGGCACTTCGAGTCGCGCAGCGGAGGTGGGATGGGAGGGGTCGCTTTGATGGTTGCATTTTCTTTGGCGTCCTAGGCAACGAGAACCGACCTAGATTAAGGTTATGACGGGGTTCGTTTTGGTGTGATTGATCGCCGTCTCATGGCGACTCCCAATTGTAAAGTATTTGTCACAGGTAAGATCGCTCCGTTAGCCGTTTAGAGGATGTGTTCTCTGTGTTATGTCGCTGCAAGTCTATTAAGACATACATCAAACCATTTTTTTTTCTGCCCATCTGTTATGTAATTTTGCTTATGCTCAATAAAAAGAATATGATCATAAAAACCTACAGGGGGGAGAAAGAAGAGAGATTTGCTGTATTTCTTTGAGACAAAAAGTTTGTTATTTTTTCGTATGTACAGAAGAATAAACTCAAAAGCGATAATTTTGCGAAGGTATACCTCTCTGATAAAGACCTATCAGTAAACTGAATAAACAAGAGAGGCAAAGAAACACAGGGACTTAAAAGAATAGCACATTAGTGTGTAAACTTCCGGAGTAAGAGTTGTAATATTAAGGCAACCTCTCACTACCGATAACCAGCGATGTTGCGATAAAGTCTTACCAGATTTTAAAATACCTTATTCAATCGGACCAAGCGTTGTAGTTTTACAATAATTTTGAGAACAAATAAAGTGAATGTTTACTGTGAAATTGTCATCAACGCTTTTACTTTGTCAAAGGCTACAAACCACCACTTGCAGGTGAGGGGCTGGTTACCAACACTTTGGAGAAATATGGACGGGAATCCTGAAGAAAGAAGAGAAGAAGGAGGAGGAGGAGGAGGAGGAGGAAATAGATTAGAAAAAGAACCGGTTCCAACATTTATGATAGTATTTTTTCTTTTATATCATGAGTTGTTTAACTACGTCACTATTGCTGAGTTTGTTTGAAGTTGTATCTCAAAAACTTTAACTTTGAATTGGAATCGGATGGACATTTTTCTTTGCTCCATCCTCTCATATTCCTTTTACTTCGACACTTTCTTCTTCATCATAATCATCGTCTTCTTCTCGTTTCTTTGTTATATTCATCTTCTTCTTCTCCTTCTATTCATCTCCTTGAGTTTACATGGACGTTGCTCGATCTGTCTATCTATCTATCTATCTATCTATCTATCTATCTCTCTCTCTCTCTTTTGTTTTTACAATAAAGTATGGGCTGATAACTATGGAGCAATCTGTGCTAAGTCACGAGTTCCAAACTGGGAAGTAATAATTTCTCATCATCATCGTCCGATTGAAGGGAACTTTGATTTTATGATCGCATAGAGACAGGGGCAGCCTAGATCAATGTGCCAACATAAATTGTTCTGATGGTTCCATTCTGATCGCATTTTGATGGAATGGAAGAGGAAGCTAGACGTTGCTTGTTGATTCTACTGTGGTCCATGAAACACCGCTAGTGCTAGACTCCATCTCTATGCAAGGCATAAGACGACAGAAGATCACAGGGGTAGCAGAATTATGAGCTTGTGCACGGAGCGGCATGTATCGACATTTGAACTTACGTCATAACTCTTCGGGTGCAACTCCTGGAGAAAAGCAGATACAAAGACGGAAAGAATGTAAAAATGGAAGTAAAAGCAACAGAAGAAACTTTGATATCTTTATACAATATAAGTCATGGATACATGATAGTCGGATGAATTAGGTATACTGTCTTACTGATCAATCTGTGAATGGAAACATCCTACTTTCTCGTGAACTCAGTCTGAACTAACACGAGAAGCTGAAAGAGAAATCAGACCCCATGCAGTCTTCTCTGATCCTAACTCTGTCATAACCACTGCCAACCTCTCTGAGTACCATTCAAATGACCTTTCTGAAATGCTGGTCAGAGAGGGGTTAATTATGCACTCTACCACCGGAATTATGGGCATGCATAATAGTCGCAAAAGGGACCTGTATATTATCTCTATATACGTTACTAGAACCAGGGAGGTGAGATTCGTCTCACCTCCCTGCTAGAACTCACAACCACGACAATTATAAAATCTTGATCAATCCCTTCTCCCCTCTCCCCTCTCCATAAAGAAGGAGAAGAATAAGGTGCGTTTTTGCAGCGATAAAATCATTTATTCAAAGTACCTGGTATCAGGTAAAATTACCAATTGACTAAACAGGTTATACATACTAACGTATGTAGAAAGGAATTGTTTCTGGAATCATGGTGTAACCATAGAGGTAGGCCTATTATTAGGCATCCTTCTTGATTTTAACAAGAAATGATGTTTGGATGTACAAAGGGGGTTCAAGTGGCCTTCGTTGGTTAATTCTTCTCATGCCAGACGTATTGCTGCTCTATGAGATTTGTGTGTACAGTATCATGGAAAATTGGAACTTTGGGCAAGCAAAGAGTTAAACGAGATTCATGGCTTTGCAGATATTGTTATTCGACATGTCTTCAGAACTACTGTACTTCAATAATTGATCATGCGGTTTGAAGTACGACTGGTTGTACTTCGCCACACTCTTTTTGACAGCCTTGATCACGGGTTAACTTTGTTTTAAAGTTTGTGTTTTATTAAGGAATCAAAATACAATACAATCTTCACATGGCAGACATAAAGTGATAGGTATGATCACTGGAAAAATGTGTATTAAAAAAAAAGAAAAAGGTAGAACACATGTGAGTATAATTGATATAATGCAGGTGGGGGAAATTTGCACTTTTCAGGCCGACTTAAAAGGGGCAAAATGTCAGTGAGACTTGGTATGGTTCATGGGCAACTAAAGTCACTTGGGATCGAAGTATATTATTATAGAGATAGTCATATAGTTATTGGCATGAAATATTGCGCTGCTTCCCATATCATTCTCTCGAACAGCATCTGCAGCACTAAATCATCTATTGCAATAGATACAGCAAAATATAAACTTCATGACATATACAACACTGTACTTGGTAAATAAAGCTAAAGCTGGTATCATCAGTCAAGCTTGTTCGACTTGGCGAATAAGCGTGATATATATATATATATATATATATATATATATATATATATATATATATATATATATATTATGCCATCAAAAGCTTGTCCAACTTACAATAAACTAATGAATCAAATGTGCATTAGGCCCTAAGCTTATATAGTTCCAGTATCGTATAGCTTCTATACACTTTACAAATCTTTGTGGGGTATTAGGGCCAAGAAATCGACCGCAGTCTTCAAAATGTAGCATCGGCTACCACATTCGAACTGCGATTTCCTCTCCTCCTTCTCATCCTCCTTCTACTTCTTCTTCTTACAAACAACAACAACAACAACAACAACAAAACCACTCTTGGGCATGCGCATTTTGTGTTTTAATCTTTGGATGTAAAGACACTTCTACCTTGCTTTTATCAGATCACTAACTTTGTAGTCCAGAAAAGAATCAGTCGCTGGAGACTTGTAGTTGCATATCATCTCTTATGAAATCCACCTCCCCCCCCCTTTTTTTTAGGTTTTTAAAAACTCTTGAAAATGTATCATGTGATCCATGTTATGTATATAAAAAATAAATAATGTAAGCACTCTGTCGAGACGAACAGCCCTGTCAAATCCATTTTACTGCATGATGGGTGAAAGAAGAAGTTATACACCTGAACTCGGCGATGAAGTTGTAAATCAAAAGCATGGTAGGCAGGTTTACTGTATGATCACGTAGGCGGAAAAAAAGATTATCATAGCGATGCGTCTTGACTCGTGCGTGTCGACATTTTGATACTCTCGTGTCTCGTGATGTTCTAACAAGCAACATCTGGGAAAGAAATAACAAATTTAGTGCACACCATGGAATAATGGGTAATAAACCGAGACAATGGTATAGAAAGTCATAAAGAGCATCTAGGGATCTGTTAACTTTCCTGATATGGTTTCGCCTTTTGGCAACCGTCTTGTCATATTAGTTCTAACATACACGAATGATAGCTGTAGGTGGAAGAGGAACTTTTTTAGATGGGCCAGCAGGTATAGAGGGCGCTCGTCAATACTAAGACAAATTCCGCAGGCACACTATTCCTGAATTTAGTAAATCTGCTATTGGCTAATTACTGCCATCAGTGTCCCAACCCTAATATATTTTTTTTTAATGTGGCAATAAACAGTAATGAGATTAACGAATTTTTGATTATCAATATTATTCAATGATTAATCAAATAACCATCGTGATATCATCTCCGCATGTGACTACCAGGCCTACTGCTGGTACTACTTTCCTGAACTTCTACTACTATTATTATACTACTGCCATTACTACTGCTATCAACTGCTACTACTAGTTCTACTACTACTACTACTACTACTACTACTACTACTACTACTACTACTACTACTACTACTACTACTACTATATACGCCTATACATGTCACTTTTTGTCTTTTTGGTTAAATTTTCACGAAAACTTGGCTTCATACTCAGGTTAAGGACATAGTGGAAACCGCTGCTGAGAAGAACATGATATTCAACCTCCGTTGAGGGAGCCCCAGGGGTCTGTTATAACAGTTTACCTTCCTACAGGATAAACAGAACTTTCTCAGTTTGAGTATACATAGGCAACGCCTGCCGTGAAACCTTTCAAACAAAGCAGTAGCAAATTATTCCAAATTAAAGGTCCTCCTTACGAAACAGAATATAAATCAACATTTGTTTTATTAAGAGGTAAATGATAATTGAGAGGTATTCTCCAGAAATATTATGATATGAGTGAATAGCACTGTATTTAAATGAAACAAGGAAGAAAGACTTGGAGGAATGCAATTTTTAAAACAAATACATAAATACACCATGCAATATCATTATTGTTCAATTCAAAAATATCTAAGACATTACATTTCATAAAATGAGGTTTAGTGGAGACAAGATACTTTGCGTGACATTCTGCAGACGAAAAAGTCTGACCATAGAATAATTTGATATATTTGCCCAAGCAATGTTACAGTATTGAAGTTGATGTAATATACATAGCGTTATAAATCATACTTAAAATATTGTGAGGAAAAAATATTGTAGGCCTAATTTGTATAAAATACCGATGCATTTTGAAATCTCATTACAGACTGAATATACAGACAATATATCAATGCCAAGATAAATTGTTGTCAATAATGATGCCAAGAAATGACAATGAACTCGTAATTCTTATAGGATTGTTATATAAACTGCTGAATTCTGTATATCAATTTTCTTGTTAGTAAAAAAAAAACATACATTGAGTTTTTTCCACATTCAAAACGAATTTATTCATAAGAAGCCAATCATGAATTCTTTAATCTCTTCATTGAAACGTAACATTGAAATATCAGTATTATCTTCAGACATAGACATACTGGTATCATCAGCGTACAAAATGAACTGTATTTTATCTGTGACATTGCAAATATCATTGATATAAAGAAGAAATAAAAGTGGACCAAGTATTGAACCCCATCCCAGGCTACTTAACTCAGATTTCCATTTACTAACTTATACCAATTATTTCCGAGTAACCAAATAATTTGAAAATAATTTTGACAAATTACCTCGAATACCATATAACTTATCGAATAAACAAATGATCTAAAGAATCAAAACTCTTGCTTAAATCTAAAACACATACCAATACCTGATTGATGAGAATTAAGTGCATTACCTATAGTTACTTTTGAAATAAGGTTAATCAAAGCATGGAACGTGAGTGCCGAGAACGAAATCCGTATTGACATGGTGTTATATGTTGTATTTGACTAAAAATATCCGTAATCTATCGTATATACGTTTCTCAAGAATTTTAGAAAAAAAAACCGGGTAACACAAGGTCTACAATTATTAACATCGTGACTTGAACCACTTTTAAAAACTGGTATAACTTGAGCAATTTTTAGTTTAATTGGACATGCGTCCCATTATTCTTCTTGACGATTCTATACTCAGTATATAGGTACCGGTACCCTACTTTGTGCACTACCGGTACTAACTGTTACTACATTCGTCGGAGAAAATCACATCGTTGAATGAATCCTCGAATTATTAAGAGGTATTTTGAATATAGCGTAATTCTCTCTATATATGTATTTACCTTCCCCCCACGGCTTCCCCAGTAGAATTCTCTGATCTTTCCTTTCATTTCTGCAACCCGCCCACATAGGCCCTATGGGAGGTGCGTCCACTATTATTAACGCCCTTTGTGGGCATGTCTGTATGTGTGTGTGTGTGTGTGTGTGTGTGTGTGTGTGTGTGTGTGTGTGTTTGTGTGCACCTGTTTGTGTGTGTGTGTGTGCGTGTGTGTGTTTGATGTGTGTGCAAGTGTATGTTTGTGTTTATTTATTAAATAATTCAATTCAGTCCAATTCAAATGATTTACTTTCATAAGTAATACGAAGCAATATACATTTGTCAGACCAGCAAGGCGTTATAGGGTGCACGAGCTTCCACAAAGGAAAAAAAAAAGAGAAAAAAGAATGAGAAATGATGTGACAAAGTAGCCTCCTCTATTATCATCAAGATATGAGGATGATATTATCATCAAGGATATATTGAAATGTTGATTTTTGTTTTAATTTCCTTATAACCCACATGCAGTTTAAGATTGTTTGAACTGAAAGATGGCGTATGAGGAAGTTTATAGGCCTATAAGTGCCACCGAAAAGACGAGATAATTCCTCGCCTTCTCGAACTTGTCGGGTTCGAGGAAGCAAGATTCGAGATATCATCGAGACCGAGAAGATCTCGAGATTTATCGCCAGCCTTCTCGCCTTCTCGGCTCATAAAACGTCGCGAAAACGTGGAATAATCTCGTCTTGTCTGTGGCATTTATATCTTAAATTTCCCAGTCGTTGTGAGAAAAGTTATCACTGTTTCGCTCTTCAGGTTGTTGTTCTTATTTTCCTCTCTTTTATTCATTCATATTATTCATTATATTTGGAGAACCAATTTCTAACCAGTCTATCACAAGATGAGTTCATTATAACTATACAGACGCTATATGGAAGTTCCTCGTATGATCATCGGTTATGCACGAGATAGGAATAGAATTGTACATAGGTATGACAAAAACTCCAGATAGGTCAAAAGTTAACCTTACGATTGAAGCATTTTGTCCGACAAATTTGTCGGACAAGTTTGCCTTCAGCCAATCAGATGCAATGATTTCAGTAGCTTAGAACAGTTTGTCAGGAAAAAAAAAATTATGACAAAACGCGTCATCAAATGCCCCCCGGAACGACTCATGTTCGAGCAGGCGTGAGACATGCGCGTGAACAGCGAGAACATGAAATCCTTCAACCATTTCTTTCATTCATATGATTGGTTTGTGAGTATAAAATCCATAGGGGAAGAACCTAGAGTGACCCGCTCCCCTGCAGAGAGGCAATCATCAAGTTCTGCTCCTGTTGCTATTTCGAGTAAACTTTGGAGAATCTCTGGCAGACAACATGATCACATTTCATTCGCGGGTTGTCATGAACTTGACGAAAGTTGAAGACACAACTTGGGAGCGGCAAGAGACCAGAAGGAAGCGAGTGTTGCTAACCGTCAAAAAAGAAGAGTGAAAAGAAAGAAAATTGCACACTCTATAGAAGAAGTATAACTTTTGCCGGAAATGTAACCCTATGACAATACAAAATAAGACTTTACGGGGGAAACACAGGCAAAGGATCGAGTGAGGGTGTTGACGATAGAAAGTCGTGTTCATCTCTTAACGTCTTATCTACAGAGCCTGAGGTATTTAAAGACAGAAGTCTTGTGAGGACAATTTTCCATGATTCTGGCAAGACATTGGACTTAAAATGCCTGCAAGATATCTCTTAACCAAACTTCCAAGATTTGGAGCAACACGGCGTACATGTTCTGTACATATTCAGGCCCGTAACTAGGATTTTTACGGGGAGGTGGGGGTGTTCAAAATTGGAGCTCAGTCACCATAAACGCCGACCAAGCGGGAATGGGGGGGGGGGGGATTTGTACGGATTATTTTTTTATTTTGGTTGTTGTTGTTGTTGTTTTATCTTTAAGAATCATTCTCCTGGCGTATTTGGAGCTTTGGGAAGAAGTTTTCACCTTTTTTTTTTTTGTTTTGTTCAAGCGGACCCTGCTCGCTAGCCGGGGGGGGGGGGGGGGGGGGGGGGTGTCGTTCAAACCCCTGGACACACACCCCCACCCCCACCCCCACCCCACCCCATAGTTACGGGCCTGATATCGTAATACGAATTCATTGTCTGGCATTCAATATCTATGTATGATAGCCTGTATACGAAATCTCTTTTACACCGGATTTCTAGAAATGCAAGTGAAAATTTCTTATGGTATATTTCACAGGTGTGGAATAGTTATGTGTTGGAGATAATTCAAAGAAGAGGAAGAGATAAATGAGCAGATTTATTGTAAAGGGTTGACAAGAGAAAAATTAATGGGTTTTGAGTTTTACTGAATCTGACGGCTTCCACATGACGTGTAAAACAAAACAAAGAGACATGAGATGAATAGAGAGCAGCGTGTTAAGTGGACTCTTCACGATAATCATCTTAAGAAATACACGAGACTCTTATTGACATATCTCTGTGTAGACAGCGTTGGCTCAGGAATTATATAAACACTGATGAACTTTCAAACATTATGCCGACATCTACGTGAAGAAGTTTGTTTGGTTGTCATCAGAGAGAGATGATGTTTGATGTTATCCCACATCTCTGGTCGTATCGTGACCGTGGCGTCTGTTGACAAGAACCCTGGAAAATCTTCTTTAGGAAATTATAATAACGTTAACGTTTTAATGCTCAGTACCTCCATCAGCAATGCAATAATTAAGGCAGTTGTAGAGGTATAAGATGGAGTAGCACCAGCAGAAGGAGGTAGTGGTAGCATTATAGTCGCAGTACTTTTATTTGTCCCATCTTTCTCAGAATATCACTCTTGTTGCCTGTTCATAGTTTCATGTTTTTCGAGCATTCGGGGCCAACATTCGGCAATACGGATCCCATTCAATCCCTGCCGCATGCTTCTTACCCCCCACCCCCCCCCCCCTCCCCCAAATCCCGTTGAACTCTCCATGGGACACGTTGTTGACAAGGTTGACGGATTTGCGTTATTCCGACCGGAATTGTAGTTATCGGATATACAATTTGAATGTACGTGGAAATATGTAAAAGGTTTGGAGTGCATTTGGTCACTTGCCAACGCAAAATTAGCTTGGTAAGAGTAAACGGATATTATGAATGATCATGCCTGGGAAATTGCGCTTTTAATGAAGTCAAGAGTCCGAGAATATTTAGCGTGAAAGAAATAGCACATAATCATGTTTATAAACATAAAAATGTAGACAATTTACATACAATAGCTTTAAGAGACTCATTCTTGAATTCGCTCTTCATGCTCATACAGGGAGGTGATACCTCCCTGGACCGTGATTATAACGATGCTTATTTCTTTCGTTTACACTGTACGTACCGTATCCTATGGATTTTTAATGATATTGTCATTTTATTAAGCTTCCCCTCCTTGCTCCTTGTGTTTCCCTTCTCACGCTACTACATGTAGAGCCGCCATCAACAGTAATACCTTTCAAAAAAGGCCTGACGTGCCCATTGGGATTAAACTTCAGCGATATTACGGCAAAACAAAACAAAAAAAAAACCAACAAAAACATACATAATGTCATATCGTTGCTTGCATCTACTGGTTATTATACTTTGCCTTTTCTTCTTCTTTCTTTCTCTTCTTCCCTTCTCCATCTTCTTCTTCTTCTTCATCTTCTTCTTCGATCTTCTTCTTATTCTCCTCCTTCTTCCTTCTTCTCTTTCTCTTCCGCTTCGTTCGCATCTTCCCCATGATCCTATCAATATAACTCGCCATTGTTTTTGTTTTTTCACTATCTAGGTTTACAGTTACAAAATATCAGCATTATTGGCAATATTCGTTGAGGTAGGATACACAAATGTTATCAGGGGAAAAAAAATGACAGGTTGATTGTGTAGAGGTAAGTGGTCATAAAATTTGCCCCTGAGAAGATAATTTCACAAAAAGGCCAACTCTGTCTTTCTTAAAGAAAAAAGCAAGACATTACAAGCAAACAAAAGCGAGAAAGTTATGCAAAGGACATCACTTTCTTACAGTTGAAGACGACACAAACGTCCAGCACCCTTTGCACATTTTCTTATCAGTTTAATCAATCAATATAGGTTTTTGAGTAGCGTGAGTCGTACTGCATCGAACTGTCACCGGTGCGGCCTATAGGGTTATTGAGTCGCAAAATTTGTCCCTCTTGAACTAACAGGTGTAAAAATAGGTATCTGGTTGAAGAACTGATAAGGCCACGCCCCTATGCGAGAAGAGTGTTTACACCGCCTTGGCAACCCTGTGTAAATGATTATCATATAGATACAACTGATACACATCTTGAGTGTACGTGTAGTAACTTCACACCTTTCTTTGGTAAGGCCGTAATAGCATTTAACAAAAGACAGATAAGCGAGTTCGCTGGTCATTGCTTCTGATACGATGATAATCTTCAAGGGATAGTATAGCGTTGGTTGGGATGGGGCTTCAAGGGGCATTTTATGAAGCATTTTGTCCGACAACTGTCGAACAAATTTGCTCTCAGCCAATCAGATGCAAGGATTTCAGTAAGCTAGCTTGTAACAGTTTGTCAGAAAAATATCCGACCAAAATGCTTAATGAAATGCCCCCCCCCCCATGTTTCAAACTTTTTGTGACATGATTAGAAACCACTTATATGAAATATTACAGAGCATATTATATAATGATTCTAGGAGGAATGGAAAGTCTTCTTGATGAAAATTGGTTTTGAAACGGCTCACATATCCAAAAAACAAAAAGCTCCTAATAAAAAGGTGGATTTTTAAAGACCAATCTGTATTTGTTTTGCTTTGTTTTTTGATATCTCAGCCATTTCAAACCTGATTTTCATCAAGTAAACTTTTCATTCTTCCCAGAATCGTAAGTGGTTTCTAATCATCCGGCAAAAAGTTAAAACCTGAATCCCCATCTCAAACAAAACTATACTACCCCTTTAAAGGACAACTCTAATAACGAAGAAAGAGGCTGCACTGTGTAGTCCATGCACTTTCAACCTCTCCAGGCACTGAAAAACAAACCCAGTAAAAAATTATGTGACTATTGTAATTACTATGCTATTTATAGTTTCCGCTGCTTTGAGTGCTGGTATGAACAGGTGACAAGGGACAGTGCTACTTTCAGCTTGGTGTGAAAGTGAAAACCACTGAGGGACATTTGGTACACAAGTGGATGAACTTTGATTAGCATTTTTGATGCACAGATGCAAATAGTGACAAAAATTACGACTATAAGAATGCGACAATAATAATGGCATCACTATGACTTTAACAATACAATGTAATCGTATTGGTAAGCCTACTATGCTCATTGCCACAGATTGACAATATTTGTTTTTTACCGATGTAACTGCATATCGACGATTGAGCATTTTTTAGTAATGGCTATGATAGCAATCATGGGCATACTTGGGTGGAATTCGAACCCACAACCTCCTGATTGCTAGACAGTTCTGCGGGTACATATATTATGTACTACATACTTGTTCAATTATTGATGCTAGCGTTGAGTTGTTTTTATATGAACTTAATTGCCCTTCATCGAGATAAATATACAATTGAATTTCAGGTTTTTTAGTAATAAATACGCAGTACCCGCAGCTACAAGGAATCAGAACTATCACTGGATGTGGGGCGTAAGCACGGTAGTCTAGTGGATACGACGTCTATCTAGCAATTAGGTCATGGGTTGGAAGCCCACCCAAGTATGTATCCTATGCCCATGATTTTATCACGGATATTACTCTAACAGTACACAATCGGTGTGTATTTATGTAGATGAATGGTAATTTGTCATTCAGCTGCAATAAAAACAACTCGACACAAGAATTCTTAATTTGGATAAGGGAGGTGCATCTCACCTCCCTGTTTGGATACTGTTCTTGAATATTCGCTATCATCAATATCATGATTAATGCAATAAACAATACTTACAGGTTTGACAGAAACACCAGAGATGGGTGTTTATATTGATTTATTGTGTTCAACGGTGGTACAAAAATATAATTGTATACACACGATTTCTCAGCTCAAATGCGCAGGGCTACTGTCAGTACGACTTGGCATCAATCATTTCAAATCAGCCTTCTTACACAGGAGTTAAACATGAAGAATTTCTTTGGTCACGTGACAATCTGGCCAAACTCTGCACAGAAAAGCAATTCACATGGAAATATAAAAATATATATAAATTTACCATGCGCTATAATTATGTCAATTTGTTTGAAGGAAATGAATATTTTGAAATGGTGCTCGGTGTTTCGCCACGGTCGGAGGCATAGGCCCATATGATCTGCATTATGTCACACATACAATGCAAGATTCACACACCACAAGTAAACACCATGATTAGAAATATACAAATCACACATCCAACTAAAACAATCCCACTTACAGCCATCACAACAACACAAGATGAAATCATAAACTTATTATAGCTGACAAAAGTAAATCCCAACTCACCAATCAGAGGACTTTTGAGGAAAACTAATAATGAGAATAACAGATAAACACAATGAAGAATACACAAATCACTGGTCACACTAGGACAATGTCTTCAAACAAAGGATTTTGGAGCAAACTTCTTTGGAGCAAAGTTTCAGAACTCAGAAGAAAGTCCCTCACTACAAGCCTCCATTAAAAGTCAAACAGAACTTGATTTTGTTTTATTACAATCTTGAAAACATATCACAAAACCAGAGACTCCAACTCTCCCGCTTTCCACAGGAGATCTCCCGCCGAAAGCCCATTTTTGCAAAATCTCCCGTTCTCCCGCTTGAGATTTAGTTTCTCCCGCCCTGGCTCTGTGTCTCCCATTGGAAAGGATTTCTTACTTATTGCCATCGTATGTTGAAAAATAAGCCTTAGATAGCACGAGAGGGCATCTAGAACCCTAGAGCTTCCAGGGCCCGCTTAAGGGCCCTGGACCCCGGCCGCAAGGAACTTCACACTTCGTGCTCGTGATGTGCACTTCACGCACATCAACTTGGAGTCTCCCGTTTGTCAAGGGTTTCAGGCGGGAGAGTCTCCAGATCAGAAGGTGCATGGGTTGGAGTCTCTGCAGAACCCCATTTTTTTAAATCATTGAACTCCACATTTTGAAGTTGCTCGACATTACTACGAGGAGAGAACACACAGTACATTTTCCCCCAATTACTTTGATCTCATAATTTTGTTGGTAATTGGCAGTATATTGTACATGCACATTTAACCTGCAGCTCACAGAAACCTGAGGTACACATAAATATCAAATCAACAGGGCATCAGAATATCTTGCATGATATGTTTTTCATCTGGTCAAGTCACTAAAAAGCACAAAGTTGAACTGCTGATAGCAACAGCCCTAGCACAGAACCATGTCATTATTTTCTTAGAAAACAGTGAATAAATCTTACCGATTTGTTTTGTCTTTTGGTGATATTGGCCTTAAGCTACAGGAGCACACCTAGCACTGCTATGGCAGTAATGGAATATTTCTTTTAGTGTCCCTTTCCAGTCATTTTCAACCCACTCATGTCTACAAGAACGCGGATGCAGCACAGATTTTGTTGCTGATTGAATATGTGTAGTGGTATACAGTTGAGTCCAAAGATTATACAGCTGTTTTGTTTGTTTGTTTGTTTTCTCTCTTATTTTCTCATAGACATACTCCACACGCATTATCCTGTGACATCCAATACCTTGTGCAGATGAAATATTGTGGCATATAACTGCCTTCATGGATCAAAGAATCTATATTTTGACCTCTGAATCAAACCTGAACCATGAGTTCAACTTTAAGGAAGAAATGTTGACACTTCTACTGCATATAATTCATCAGGACTTGAATTAATCATAGTTGACATGATACATTGTATTTTGT
The DNA here is from genome assembly GCF_040938485.1 of Diadema antillarum. Classification (NCBI taxonomy): domain Eukaryota; kingdom Metazoa; phylum Echinodermata; class Echinoidea; order Diadematoida; family Diadematidae; genus Diadema; species Diadema antillarum. Next base: position 257,718 of record NW_027270970.1, on the reverse strand, counting down.
TCAACTGGCAATGCTAGCTCCATATGCACAACGAAAGTAAACACGGAATCAGCATTTAGAAAATTATGGAGCTGTCTCATTGGTTCATCTGAGGAAAATGTTATCCCTTGTCCCATATCCACCAATCACATGGAAGATACTGGAGAACTAAGTAGATGGACAGTCAGTATCAAAGTAAAATGCTTTACAAAGTCTTAAATTTTGATTGTGAAAATACACAATTTTCCAATTTGCTTTCCAAACACTGCTGCTTTTATTATATTAAGGATAAGAAATAAAACATTTTTGATATTTTCAACCCTGCAATACCATGGATATTTAGTCCTTGTAACTTAAAGTGCAAGTCCACCTTCATATACATAGGGATTGAGAGAATGCTGCAATATCAGTGACACACATCAGTGAAAGTTTGAGGAAAATTGGACAATCTGTTAAAAAATGATGAATTTTTGAAGTTTCAGTGCCGCCATTGTTGGATGAGAAGACTACTACAGCTTGTGCTGTCATGTGCGTAGAACAATACAAGGAAAGTATAAAGAAAATTCAGCATATATCCACTTTTCTCGCATAATAGTAGAGCACCTGACTTGTCTCTTTTAGAAGGAAAGGGAATATTACCCTGAACATATGTCAGTAGTGAGACGAGGGAATGTGTACTTTTCTTCAAATAATGAAATTTTGTGGAATTCTCTTTATATTTTCCTTATATCGTTCTACGCATGTGACATCATACACTGTAGTAGTCTTCTCATCCAGCAGTGACCGTGCAAACATTTTAAAAATTCATACCTTATGAACGGATTGTATGATCTTCCTAAAACTCTGTTCTACTAATATTGCTGCATTCACTCAATCCTTGTGTATATGAAGGTGGACTCATCCTTTAATTCTCATCTATATATATTTAGATGACACAAATTTTTGCTGAACTCCTCACGGCATCGGACCACGTTACAAATCAGTGCTAATCTCACAAACATTGAAAAAAAAGAAACCCAACCCTAAAAGCAACAGCAAACACTTGTACTCTTGCCTATCTCCAAAGGTGTTTGAGTGAATGGACTTGGGTTTTCTCTTTGAACTTTCTTTCGAAGGCAACTACCCCATAGAATACTCATTTATAGATCATGCTTCAATCATTAACTCCTCACAGATAATGCAATGGTCATTAATCTCACTTCAGAAATGACTGTCCAAACTGTCATGAGTCTGCACACTGACCTTGGCTTAGAGTGTTATCACTGAGGATGAACAAAGGTCAACTCGCTGCAAAGATCTGCTGGAGTGTATACTTGAGATCAAAACTCATGTTTTTGTGCACACACAGATTGTCAAGTCCACTACATAATCCACAATATTGGTAGAAGCTGTATTAAAACACCTCTTCAACATTTTAAGCATCTTTGTATTGAACAACAAACAAACAAACAAACACACAAGAAAAAAACCAAAGAAAACAAAAGATTAACTTGCAGCCACATTACACAAACACAAGGTAGAAACATTTAACTGCAAATGAAATTTACATCACTTGAAATGCATTTATGTACTTATATTTGCAACATATTAACTGCATATGATATACATATGGTACTTCACTCTGGACTTTCATATAAGATAATGTCGATATTCATTCCTGGTGAGCACTGCTGTAAAGCAAGATATTTTCGCAAAAATGGAGCTGACGGTGTATTACACGCCATTAAATTTTCGCATATTGGAGCCAACAGCTTTTTACGTGGCATGAAATTTTTGCAAATTGCTACTGGCATTCAATGCACACAGTGTAGACAAGAACTTTCACACGCATTTTAAGCTTACAAATCTAGGCTCTCGTGAATTCATCAAAATTAAAATGCTCACGAACATTTCTGGTTTAACAGTACTCAAATGATTTTCCTTCAACAATTTTTCAGCATTGGATCCCCATCATAACACACATCACATACCGGGCAGGGCACTGGAAAATGAATTTTCTCCAAATTGTAGACAATATCCACTCCAAATTCCACCACTTTCCGAAACATCAAATAATGTCTCTTCATAAATAACGATCTCCTTCCACAAACAAATCACATTCTTTGGCAACTCTCGGCAACCATATACTTCAGGATTGATAGAAGAGAGAGAGAGAATGTGATCATTGAACTTTCTCCTTCCCTGCAATCATCTCATCTTGGTCCCTCATCTTTTCGTCCTCTCCATCCTCCTCCTCCTCCTCCTCCTCCTCTTCTTGCATCCGCCTCGTCCTCGCCCTGATCCCCTCCTCCTGAGCTCTCCTCCTTGCCCTCCACTGCTCCCGGATGAAGGATACCAGCTCCTTCTCCGTCAGCAGGATGGTTGCCATGACAACCAGGAGGCACACCGCTCCGATGCCGATGTGTGTGAGGCGGTGTGACCACGGGCTGGTCTTCTTGCAGTATTTCATCTAGAGGAAGACAACAGAGGAACAAAACATGTTGGAATTAGGGAGATTTGGGAGATGATCGGGGCTTTGATAACTTTGAAAGCAATTTGCAAACCACCAACCAGCACATGATGCTCAAGAGACTGGACATGGCGTACACTCTGTATGTCGCCAGGAATATGAAACATATGATGCATCAAGCTACTTTAGCATGTATGTGAGACATAGACTGAAGGGAGAGCTCCTATACTGGAGCAGAAGATATTGCATATTCCAAATCACTTGACAGAGGTTTGTTCTTTTCTCTGACTAATATCTAATTTTCACTCAGATGAAAGTTTTAAATCAATTAGTAAAATAACTTGGTTTTGCTACACTCATTTGAATACACACAGTCAAAATGAAAAATGGGGGGGGGGGGGGACTTTGTGGATAGAAAGTAAAGATTCTTGTCTTCTCAAATCTTTCACTTCTATCACAGAATTAGATTTGATCACTTCCGAAAAGAAGTGCCTTTATGCCTCTATCTCCTAAAAATACTTTATTCCTTTCCTTGTATCTCTGTGCACATACAATAAAAATTGCAAAACATTATATAAAGTTTAAATGAGAAAAAATCTAGCACTTAAAGCGAGTTTGTTGAGCCAAAAGAGTGCAGCTATGCTCCAATGACAGCCACTCAGTCTTACTTCTGACATGGTAGTAAAAAGCCAGGAGAAAGCCAGAGTGATGAGAACGAAGACGGATGGACGTAATCCCCTCAGAGGCTTGTAGGGACTCCCTGAGTAGTACTTTGTAATGAAATAGATGCTGGAATGAAAAACAAACAAAGAAAAGACAAAAACAAAGTTATAAAACTTTAATCTCACAAGAGGACTCTCCTTGTAGGACAATATAACAAAAACATAGTCTCAGTAGAAGCATAAGATATATTCATGTTTAACCATTTGAGGACGGGTTGATTTTGCTACAACACACATTTCCCATATACCCCTGCCCGAGTATACTCGGGACTCGTCCTCAACGGGTTAAACATAAATGTTTTCACTCCTTTCAAAAGCAAAAAAACAGCATATTAAAATATTGCCTACATGAGCAAGTAAGATTATATTTGCCTGTGTTTTTCACACAGTTTCATCCCTCATCTTCCACAGGGGTGAAAGGAGACTGTAATTTTGAGAGAGATGTTGGATTGTAGCTGATTTTGAGTTTTGTATTGGTATTCTACGAGATATTCCACTCTGTCCTGCTGAAAATGCAAATTAGAAATAAACCAAAAAAATAGACTGTATGTTCTCTGAAATGAGTCTGAATGTTAAGACTGACTTCTCAATAAAGAGTGTTTATTCTTGTCACAGATTGGGGTCATTTGCAGCAAATCTACTCATCCACCACACTCATCTTATGAAGACATAAAGGCCTGAATTCACGAAGGTGGTACAAATGAAACCATGGTTTAAACCATGGAGCGCCAAGTGTCACATGGAATATTTCGTTACGAAATTGGTAATTTCCTCGACAAAATGACCGTTTCGTTAATGAAATTATCATTTCGTGGACGAAATGTACATTTAGGTACAAAATGTTGTCATTTCATTACAAAATAATCATTTCATCGACGAAATGACTGATTTCGTAATGAAAAATTCCATGCAACACTTGGCGCTCCATGGTTTAAACCATGGTTTCATTTGTACCACCTTCGTGAATTCAGGCCTTAGTGACAGTATGGCAACACACCTGTGTAGAATTCTAGCCATCATGTTGAGGCAGTTCGCCATGATGAAACCCACGCTGCCAACGCTCTTTGTGAGGTACCACGATGACGTCAGGAATATGACGGAGAAACCCAGCATTTTTTTGTTATACCTGCAATTGTGAGAAAATACGATGCAAGTAAAGAAATGGACACGAGGCAGCACTGTGCTGAGAAGGAAAAAGTGATATGGAATTTACGGGTTAGCCACCTTATTTCTCTCTCATCCCGTTTCACTGCTGGAATATACACCAATAGAAGGGTAAATATGTCAAGAAGGATACATGCGTTATCACATATACAGCGTGTGTACAGAACAATTACAATATGTGTAATCACATATTAGATATTTTTGCTACATACTGTAAAACCAGAAATTTTTGCCTGAAAGAAATTTTCACAAATTTTGTGAGTAGCCAAAATTCACAAAATTAAAATGCATGAGATAAAGTCTAGTCTACACTTTTATGTATTGAGTGCCTGTGGCAATTTGGGAAAATTTGATGCATCAAAAAAGGCTGTCACTTTCAATTCGCGAAAGTTTCATGCCACGAATTTTTCTGGTTTTAGGTATACATGTTGACGGAAAACTGTATCATCTCAAAGGCACTGCAAAGCTGAGAGGCTTTATCAAAAGGAAAGAATGCATGAACAGGAGGAAGAAAGAGGGGACAGGGAACAGCAAATGAATAATGGGAGAGGAGAGGTAGACTGAAGAAAAAGACGGACAGAAAAACAAAGGGCTAAAAGCAGCCGAGTGGGCACAAAGGAAAGATAATAATGATGATAATAATCATCATCATCATCATCATCATCATCATCATCATACTATATCAATTTATAAAGTGCAAAACCTGTAAACATATATTCTTCTGCGCTGCAAAGCTTCTGATATACTTGATGATAATAGACAGTTAAATGAGAAGATGTGTTTTGAGTCGTGATTTAAAGACTGCTGCAGTTGGGGATTTCCTGACTTCTAATGGTAGGTCATTCCAGAGTTTGGGAGCTGCACAGGCAAATGCTCTGTCTCCCAATGTTACTTTTGTTTTGTGTGTTGGAATTTGTAAGATATAGAAGGGATGAAGAAAGAAGGAAGGACAGAGAGAGACGGATAAGTTAGAAGCAGAGGACAAGAGGTGGAGGGATTGACAGAAGGTCTGCAGATGATGAGAATACAGACTGACCTGTCTACATCCTGCCGACTCATAGCAGCAAACACAAAACACTCTGTAGTCCCATTAATAGCAATGAGGAGGACGTAGACACAGAACCAGCGCAACAGCTTGGGACCTGTGAGGTAAGATCATGAGAGCACATTATTCTTACAATCACTTATCATTAGTTTACTGTATATGCCGAATATTTTGCTAGGTTTTTATTTTCGCGGATTTCGCGAGTCTGGTGTTATTCGCTAAATTGAAGACACTCGAAAATACTGACTCTGATCCCAATGTCAATGTGATGTACGCAAGTACACTTTTCCTTTTGAGTATAGGACTCCATGATCACGAATTTAACCACTCGCGAAATTGCCGGGAATTCCCGATTCACGAAAATTTAGACTCGCGAAATATAATATGGCGTATACAGTATTGGATGCAACAACAAGCACGTATCACTAAAAACTCAGAAACCACAAGAGTACCAACGTAACAACAACACTAACAACTAGACCACTAAGCTTCCACCCAACAGCCAGTGCTGGTGTATTTAACCACTCGCGAAATCACCGGGAATTCCTGATTCACTAAAATTTAGACTCACAAAATATATGGCGTATACAGTATTGGATGAAACAAGAAGCACGCATCAGTAAAAACTCAGAAACCGCACGAGTAACAACGTAACAACAACACTAACAACTAGACCACCCAGCTTCCACCCAACAGCCAGTGCTGGTTCTAATCCTTATAGCACGAAGCGGGAACTATATATTTATCAGATTGTTGGTTTGAATCCAGCCCGAGTATGTACACCCGTATTTTATTTTAGTCATGGCTACTACTAAAACACTGATTGATTAGTGCTCATTACATCAATGTACAACAGTTTGTCAATAAGTTGCAATCAAAAAATTTGATGCAAGACTTTATTAACATGAACACTAACAACAGCAATCATCAATCAACAAACAACATTAACTACAACCTAATCAAGTCCAAGCATTGCTTAAAATGCTTTCCAGGGACAACTCTATACATGTTATCTTACTAAACATGGAGACACTGCAATAGTTGTGGTTGAGAAAATTGGAACACTAAACATAACAGTTGAAATATCAGCAAATCATCAAACGTAACAACCTTTACTGATTAATCTCCATCCCTACCCCCCACAAAACCTCAGGGTTATACCCTTTCAAGTTTTCAAAACCAAACACTCTACCTGGATACGAGCTGAGAACCTTGCCGGCGTAGATGTCAAGGAGGAGGTAGGAGTAGGCGTAGCCGAAGACCAGGATGATGACACCTACCAGGACCACAAACTTGAGGAGAGATTGGAGGACTCTGGACGCCAGACTAATGGAGTCCTACAGGATACAATGGAAATGGCAGAGTAAGAATAGTATGGAGCTAATTGACATATTGCGCTTCATCGACTTAACCCGTTGAGGATGAGTCCCAGAGTATACTTGGGCGCCTGTCTATGGGAAATACGTGTTGTAGTAATATCAGCCCGTCCTCAACAGGTTAAATACACACCAATTTCTTTAGTACTTTTCAGTAACAGCCATGATAAAAATCGTAGGCATGTGATACGCTCATGTGGGATTCTAACCCACAACCTTATGATTGCTAGACGGGTGTCATATCCACTAGACTACCAGGATTCTTCCTGATGGCCAGTGATGGTTCTGATGCCCTGTAGCAGCAGGTGCTACATATCTCTTGAAATTATCTGTTGAGGACGAGTGCCAAGTATACTCGGACAGGCATTTATGGGAAATGCGTGTGGTAGCAAAATCAGCCTGTCCTCAACAGCTTACCGTAATGATTTATGCATTGAGCGGAGAAAAGAATGGTAGGCAATATTTTCCTTCATGCAACACTCTACATCTCTGATCTTAAATACACTAAACATTTGAAATTTATTTTACTCCTTTGACAGAATCAAGTATAATGCCTTGTCTCATCTAGACATCTGAACAGCTTTCCCTTTCACACTTTGCAAATTGAATGACCTTTCATCTGCAATTGCATTTGAAATCAAAATGTGACATATTTTATGGTGTAAGTACATCTGTATGAAGTTTGATCTAGCATACCAATTGTGAGGTGTTTACCAGAATCTCTACCATTCCCTGTAAAAGTTGTTGACATCTTCCTGTTGGCCTAGAAAAATGTTTATTTTTACCAAGACACACATCAAATATGATAATCATTACACACATCATATATGATGATTATTAATATACAAATATTTTCCATGTGAGTCGTCAACGAAATACAAATTTATGAAAAATATGAACTCATCTTCCTTACCTGACAAAGATAGTAAAAGCAGTAAACCATGCATAGTGTCTGGCCATGATCATTTGGCATCTTTTGATTCAGCATAACTGTATTCAAACCAAATATGAATATAGATTTGGCTGTAAACACTTTGGTTCTGCATAACTGCATGAAGTATAAATACACACTTGCCAACAAGTCTTCATTTTGCGTATTTATGTTTTTAAGGTCGATTGGGAGTATGACTTAAATATTAATCTTGAATAGGCAGAGAGGTGCACGACCTTGTCTTGCTGCTTGAAACTCTGGCCTCTCTTTAGAGTCTGGGCAAAGAAGAGGTAACCACTCTCCTCGATGGGCAGAAAGATGAACCTGGCTGCCAGTGCCCCAAGATTGTTGACAGCATCATAGATTCCCTGGTCGCTGAAGCTCAGAACATTCAGTAAAGTCATGACGTAGCGCTCACCTTGGTAAAAAGAAAAATTAAGATATCAACATTCTGTAATCCCTCACACGTGTAATCACTCACACATTTCCTGTTTTGCATAAAGTTAAACAAAACAACTGGTCCGAGACTATCTAAACCTACTCCCTAATTTTGGTTAAAAACATGCTATCAACATTACCACATTTTTTTTCAAAATATCAAATGCGCAATTTGTTCAAAGTCTGGAGGCTGTTTGATTTGTTTCAATACAAATTGTCAACAAACAATGGTAAGCTTCTTTAAAAAAAAAACCATCACTTTGATGTGCTTCCAGCTTCCAAGAGTTATTTGTTCTCCTGTAAGTCATGTTACTAAATCTTTGCAGAGTAAGAACTTCTTGTCCATTGCATACATATGAAAACTTCTACATTTCCTCTCTCTATTGGATGATCATTCATTCATTCCTTTTTTTCATTTCCACACAGGCACTTGCTTCAGCCAAAGGCTGTTCTTGTCATGAGCCACACATGGTTTACATGATGTTTTGCTACATGATTATCTTGGTCTCAATGTGACTCCATACTCAGGAGAATGGTACGATGAACAAGGGATTCAGATATTGTTTCTTTCATCAGAGCGAAGCTGTACACAAGACAGAGTCATGCTATATATACCTTCTGTTAGAAGCTGCTTGAGGAAACCTTGCTTGAAGAAACTCCAGGTAAGATTGGCCAGCTCTGGACTTGTCCAAGGCTTCAATGATAACAACAACAAAATTACAATGTAAGTCATGTTTTCTCCAGTTTTCTCTGGGAGAATATGATCAAAGGAAACAAAATTTTAACATGACTGAAAAAAAAAATCGAAGAGAATAGCTTCCGAGCTATTTCAGCATATTCTGAAACACATTAAGTTTGTCCCCTTGGTAGCTTGATGATACTAAATTCTGTAATACTACATAAATGAAGAGAGTGACTGTAAAATGGTATCACATATCAATATTGTTTAGACGACAACTTATAGACATTTATGACCTGCGCATGGAATATACAGTTCTATCTGTTCATCTTCTACCTATAAGCCAGATGCTAAATTTCACATTATATTTCTATCAGACATCAGATTTTGGTATCTTATTACACTTTCTCTTTCAGCCAAGTCTCATATGAAAGGGTGAAGCCACATATAACAACACTGTTCATTTGTTCACTAGATTCTTACCTTGTCTGGAAGTTTCTGGGGAAAGAAATCCCGAACACTTTTCACCGGAAAGTCCTCATCTTTCTTGGAGAGGAATGTTGCGTAATTTGAGAAGTAGAGGTAGTAGAGGAAGAGACATGTGTAGCTGTAAACCACCTGTGAAATATGCAAAATTGGCAACATCTTAGAACAAGCCCGATGATAATATACAGTATGTCCCCAAAAAAATTACAATGGGACCCCCCGCAATGATATCTTTAAAAATAGTGAATCAATCTAACTACAAATTCAGGGTATGAAACTACATGTATAACTCATTGCCCACATCTTACAGAAACCCCCATTCAACTTGCTTCAGTGGTCAAAGAGAAATGAGGAATTTTGTAGAGGATGTTGGGAATCACTTTCGTCCAAGTTCTGTCTATTATTCACGCACCAGACCACTGAATTGCTAAAATCGGAAAAATCAGACTCATGACATGCTTTACAACAATCTACATTTCTCTGTGACCGCTTAACCTAATTGAATGGGGTTTTCTGCAAAATGGAGCTAAGATGTTATACTTTGAGACCCTGAAGTAGCACTTAGACAGGTGGATCATTTTGGATGTTATCAATTCGAAAAATTGATTGTAATTTTTTGGGGGACATACTGCAGTATGTCACACAAAAAATTACAATCAGATTTTTGCATTGATAACATCAAATATGATTTTTTTTTTTCAATGCTACTTACAGGTCTTAAAATATAACATCTTAGCTCTGTTTTGCAGAAATCCCCGTTCGATTTGGTTAAGCGGTCACAGAGAAATGTGGATTGAAGTAAAGCATGTCATGAGTCTGATTCTTCTAAGTTTAGCACTTTGATGATTTTGTGTGTGAACAATAGACAGAGCTTGGACAAATGAGATTCCCGACATCCTCTACAAAATTCCTCATTTCTCTTTGACCACTGAAGCAAATCGAATGGGGTTTTCTGCAAGATGTGGGCAATGAGTTATAGTTTCATACCCTGAATTTGTATTTAGATTGATGCTATACTTTTAACGATATCATTGCATAGGGTCCCGTTGTAATTTTTTTGGGGGACATACGGTATATTACACTGAATGTGGTTCAGGTGTTAGGTTCTGTGTGGCCAAGAGCTTATGCATCAGAAGGCCACAATGGTAGAAAAAGTCTCAATTCCTTCATTTTGTTTTGCTTTGTTTGAGAAAACATATTCAGAGATAATGAGATCTGTTAAAGAATACATTGATGGCTGAGAACCAGAATGACGCTTTTGTGTTATAAGAATTGAGCATAAATAAAAACAAAACAATCAATTTTCATGAAATAAAAAGAATATATTTAATCAAAAGTGGGTAGATTTATATGCATTGTCCCAAATATGGGGTAAAATGGCACCAATTGTGGTTTTGATAATCAACATATTACTGAAAATGAAAATAATTTAAAATTGAAATCATAACGTAGAGGAGATTGAGCTCTACAATGTGCTTCGAATGACTCAATATCCCCAAAATTGCAATAATGGCCTTCTGCTTCTCAGTCGATGATGTATAATTTTGGAGAGACAAAACAAACAAACAAACAAACAAACAAACAAACAAAGTAGCAGATTCTGAAGGTGAATGTCAAATAAAACATTTCTTTCCCACATAGACTGGTAGATCACCTCTGAGAGGAAGGGAAAGGGAAGAACATTTTGACATCTCACTACAAACACTCTGAGGTAATTTAACTCATTAGCTCAGAGGGCATAGACAATACCCATAAAGTGGTATAGCATTTTGACTGGTAAAACTTGTAACCTCTAAATAAGATATGAATAGCAAATGTGAATGGTTAAAAAACAGAGCTGTTAACCTCTAAAAACAAAAACAAACAACAGCAACCAGCAATGAACCAGAGGCATGGTATTTGAATCAGAGGTTTGTGTGGCAGACACTTTACCTGAGCAGCACAGAATGAGACGACACCCAAACTGGGAATAGCGATGAGGAGGAGCACAGTCAGAAAGCATCTCCCTGCCACTGCCACGCCCTCTATCACCACCTGTTGGAAAGTGAGCAAGGTACAAAGTGGGTCAAAACTTTTTTTTTTAAAAGGGAAATTTGACTTAGTGCCACTGAAAGGCATGGAGAATATTACTTGTGTTGATGCATCTCAGTAACAAAGCAGGGAATGTGTACCTTTCATAAACAAGGCAAGTGCCATAATGTGTCTCGCCCATTTGCGTACAAGAAATTGTACGCGAATGGGATATAACAGATAAAAAAAGAGATATAACAGATAAAAAGAGATATAAAAGGGGGAAAATTTATGGCAAAAAAAAATGTGCCATAAAAAATTTATTAGGCCCTTAAAGTTCGTTGACCCCTGCCTGTGACCTTTGACCTTGGGGTGACCATCCACTCCCCAAGGGACATCTACTATCCAAGTTTGGTCACAAACTGACCTATGGATCAAAAGTTATGACCCATAATCGAAACACGCCATAAAAACTTAAAGGGAAGCAGTCCTGAGATTTTCACTGTACTGATAATTAAGAAGAGTAAAAAATATAACCTTTCACCAATTTATACGCGTGGACATCAAAAATTGTCTCCGTACGCGATTTTTAAAAAATAATTCCTGCAAGCGATCGTGTAAGAGCCTGCCAAAAGGTGCAACGTCATTGATGCCCTACTCTCAAGTTGACAGCCGTGCCTCAGAAAACCAATTTAAGTGTTCAAAATGATCATATCTGATTTTTTCATGAAATGTGACAATATGTGGTTTTATTATTTCAAACAAAATATTTCAAGCTTATTTATATATATAATTAATATAAAAATAAATAGTAAACATGTATTTATAAATAACTAGGGATGACGAGCAGAACACCACTGGAAAGAGTTGTGCATCGATGACGTATGACTTTCCGCCAAGACTTGCTCATTTGCAGAGTCACACTTTTTTAACCGAAATGTACGAGCTTATTTGGTGATTTGAAAGTTTGTTTTTTATGAAAGTAGTTCATTGGAGGTACCAACAACAACATATTTTTTTAAATTTCGTGAGGACTGCGTCCCTTTAACATTGGGCTCTAAAAGTTTGTTGACCCCTGCTTGTGACCTTTGACCTTGTGGTGACCATCGACTCCCCAAGGGACATCTACCATTCAAGTTTACTCACAAATGGAGTTATGGATCAAAAGTTATGACCCATAATAGAAATGCGCCATAAAAACTTAACATTGGGCTCTAAAAGTTTGTTGACCCCTGCCTGTGAGCTTTGGCCTTGAGGTGACCTTCATATATGTTAAAATGTGAAACTTTGTGTGACCCCTCTTCCCTCGAAGTTTGATTGCAATTGAAGCCCAGAGCAAAGAGTTATTGAAGTTTTTGTAGCGTTACGGACAGACGACGGACGGACAGACGCCGCAGGCGATCCCTTAGTCTCCCCTCACCTCCGGTGGGCTCGACAAAAATGAAGATTTGTGAAATTTCTTTTATATCTTCCTTATATTTTTCTATCACTGTGGCATCAAAAAAATAATATAAAATGATTTACAGGTTCTAGATATCTAGAGTGGGAAGCACATAGAATTAACCAATACTGGTACATCAAAACTTCACAACCATGAACAGATTGTCCTCCAACTTTCACTGAGTGTTTACCAATCTTTCCTCATTCCCTAAACCCACATATTTTGGGGGGACTCTTCCTCTTCAAACTTTATTTCAGAGTGTTTCAATGTAAAATGTAGCTGGAAATTTCAGAGTCACTGCAACATAACTATTACTAACAGTGCACCCTCTATCACTAAATCAAAGTATAATTATGTTGTGCCATACATGTGACATTGGCAACACTAACTGCATACTGTGTACTGTAGTACAGTTGAACCTCTATTATCCGGCCTCCCTTTATCCGGATCTCTCTATTATATGGACGCAATCTCGCCGTGATTTTTTTTTTAATGATTACGGGAGGAAAGGGGGATTCCCAACTCCTTGAGAACTCCTACACAAACACACATGAATGACATACTACTTCCAACATGATCAACATACATTACATCAAATTTCCTTCCGAATTGCTTACATTCAGACATTTTAACATCCCCAAACATCCCCAAATCATCGCAAGAACATGGACAGATTATGCGCTCGAGTCCTCTCATATCGCATTGCCACATATAGGTCCATACACAGCCATCGATATGACTAGATAGACATGCATTGTTTCGAGTCATTGGCTGAGTAACGAATGATATTGAACACTCAAAAATTGTTCACGCACAGTACACACACAAAGAGAGAGAGGGGGTAGCCGAGCCGTGATGATCGAAATTTGAAGCGTAGTTTCGTCGACTCGTACTGTTTATTTTCAAGATCTACTTGATACATTTCTTAATGATTATTTAGGTAAATCATCCCAAGAATTTATTAAAGAAAATGATTTCATTCTTGCAAACACGAACCTCTATTTTGGGGTCTGTTACTGAGTGTAACAATGAAACGGTTGCAGTATACACATTACTACATGTGGTACTACAATGGGCTACATCAGTACATGTGTATGTATATGTACATGTATAAAGCATTGAGTCTCCCGTATCCGGCCAAATCCCTTATCCGGATGAGCCCCGGTCCCGACTTGTCCGGATACGAGAGGTTCAACTGTAGTAATATCTTCTTCAGTATGAAGCTAGTTTATATAAAAGTGGCACTGATCTATCCTCAGGCACAGTGCCGCAAGATGTTCCTCAACCATACCTTGAGTCGGACGAAGAGCATAGCCTGACCTATGACCCAGAAGGGCTCGGCAAAAAGCTCTACGACTGCCGAGAAGGCGAAGGCGATGACGGAGAACTTATATTCTGGGATGATCTCCGGGTCTGGGTGGGTAAGAAGAGCTATCCATATGTAGCTCAGTATGACAGCACACACAGCACCAAGTGGAACTCTAGTGAGTAGAAAGGAGTCAGATATCATTAAATAAAAACAACAAAGGCCCTCCCAATTACAAAGTGATGATCATTTAGACATTATGGATATAAGTTTTGATCACTGAGATTGTCGCAGTACAGTCACAAACACATTGACAAAAATATTACTTAATAACACTGTCGAGACGCAGTACACTATACAAATTGATACTATGGAGGAAGGAGAATTACATAATTATAGGACCATTATCTGAGCAATTCACAGATTTCAGCATGTGCTACAAAAGCCAGCATATAATTTGAACACAACATTAAGGTAACAAACGTTGTCAACATTTATTTATCACAATTTGAAAGCAGGATTACATAAAGATTGAGTTATTGGAGCACCCCATACTTCTCATTTTTCCACCAAATGCTTCAAATATCTATTTGATACATAATCTTCTCATACGTTTTTTTAAAACAATCAGTAAGATGATAGTAAAAAAAAACACCAAACAAACAAACAAACAAACAAACAAACAAACAAATCGTCAATGGTACCAAGAAGACAGCTTGGGACATATTGATCACCAAACAAGTAAGGGCATCTCCTTTGCTAGCAATATGTCAAAGTGCAATAACTCAGTAGAATACAAAAATACATATTTTTCTTTCTTCATCAAATGACTTTGCTATAGGATACTCCGTCATTTTGTTCAGGCAGAATATACTTTGATACTTTAATTCAGTTAGCAAGCATTAGCTGTAGCTATGTTGAACAAGCTTCATGTCAACTTTCTGGTTCTCAGGAACAGCCACTGCCCTTTAGCTTTGCATAAAATTTAGATAATGATATTTTTAGTCGACAAATGTAAGGGCCCTAGCTCTAAAGGCTGTGTAAGGAGTAACTATGTTAAGGTCATTCATTCTGAGTCTCTGCCAAACAAATGTTAGTACATCAGTAGAGTCCATTCAGACAGGAGTAATAAACTCACGTGCACCAGAGGAGGTTGATGACCTGGGGCCAGCAATGTTTGTCTGGCTGGCTGAGGCAGGCCCTACGGAAGGCCTCCCTGGCTAGGAACAGGATGGTGGAATACAGCAGGGTCAACCTGATGGGAGAAGATGATAAGACATGGAAAATGGAGAGATTCTCAGATCATGCTCATTTAAAGGTACTGTTTATCATTGGGAGCAGTGATTCCAAAAATGTTCAAGTTGTCACATTTGATGCATTTATGTGTAGGTAAGTTGTATCACAAAAAATCCTACCATATAAAAATTTTGCAATAAAGCCTAAGATATAAGGAGATATCACAATTTTCTCAATAAACCATAACTGTAGATTTTTTTTTTCTACAAACAACTTTATTATAACTATTGTTCACAATTTGTATATTTAACAATACTTCACATTGATTTGTACTGATTAACATTTTTACATTGCTTGTTTCTATCCTTAACTCACATTTTAGAACTATTTTGAAGCACTTTAGCAGGGTTTCTGTTTCATTAGCAAATGGTAAATGATGCCTTTAGATATACACTGCACAGGCAAACACTCACATTTGTTCAATTGCAAGTCCTATCACA
This sequence comes from Diadema antillarum, assembly GCF_040938485.1. NCBI lineage: Eukaryota > Metazoa > Echinodermata > Echinoidea > Diadematoida > Diadematidae > Diadema > Diadema antillarum. The sequence goes on along the minus strand of NW_027270970.1, from coordinate 241,956 downwards.
GGGTGTGGCTGTATCACATCATTGTAATAAAAAATGGCAGAATATACAATCTAGCATTAAAAAGGTCGCTGAACAATGATGATTTCAGGGGGAAAAACATTAAATTTCTATTAAGAGCACACCACATACTGAATGATTCAACTAATATAATAATAATAATAATAATAATAATAATAATAATAATAATAATAATAATAATAATAATAATAATGATGATAATATTAATAATAATAATAATAATAATAATAATAATAATAATAATAATAATAATAATAATGATAATAATAATACAGACATTTATAACACACAACATATCCACTCCAAGGTGCTCAAGGTGCTCACAATTTATGTTTATAATCAAATACACAATCAGACAGTATATTACATATCTAAGTTCCTACAGCTGCAAACTAATATGTTGTGCCTGAACATTGTTACAGTGGTGTGTATCTTTTTTTTAAACTTGATGCAGTAGAGAGAAGAAATATAATTGCTAAGGAAGCAATTAATGCTTGTAAGCAAACTGGATACATCATACAAGCAAAAAAAAAAAACAAGCAAACAAACAAAAAACAAGAGTAACTGAATTCCATCTGAAGGTGAAAGAGCTTATTATACTTTGCATCATATAGCACGTACAGAAAAAGCTTTAAGAGAACTAAATGAAGGTGACTGATTACATCTCAACTTCTGGCTTCGGTGAAATACAATGTTCTATTTTTTTTTTTTTGGGGGGGGGGGGGTGAGGTAATGTCCCATAGTAATCTTGAAACATAAAGGCCATCATTTTGTCACATCTCTTTTGCCACATATTCTGGGTATTTACAAATAATCTCACCTGACGTTAACAAGCCCAAGCATGTCTTCATGAACGTATCCATACTTAATGATGAATGCATTCAGCATAAAGGTAGCAACTCGAAACATCACCTGTGAAAAGTAAGATTGAAGAACCATTGTATGTTACTTTTCAACGCATACTTTTATAATTTCATAATTTTAGGCACATACATAATTCAAGTGCGCATTTAGCCAGAATACAAAAATAACTGCCAAAAAATTTGAATACTATGTCATGTGAAATGCATGAAAATTTCCACACGGTAAAAATGTCCACATTTACAGTATTTCACCACTACATACAAATACACTGAGACTTCTCATGTAGGCAAGATGCAAGTTGCGATGACAGTCGGTGTTCTAGAAGATACTGACATTTCTCAAGACTCACCTGTAGCACCATGTTGTAAGAGGCCGACTTGGCACTGCTGGCCAGAACCGACTGACTCCTGTCAGACGCCATGATGCCCTGTGATGGAATAATACAATTATAATCCTTATGTAAGGTGACCAGCTATATATACACTCAGTATAGTCAAAATACCTATCAAGGCTTAGATATACCCCAACTTGAAATACCCACATTGATATGTCACATGACAAAGAACAGTCTAGTGCAGCTGTGCACAAAAGATAGACTTTTCAAATTTCATTTTCTACTAAAATGTAGAAAATACTTTGGTGCATAGTCAAACTTGTATCTTGGTTAGTCTCAGTCAAATTTACAGAATTGTGTGAATGCTGTACTGTTCACTGTGACCTGGGTGAATGTCAATTACTCTTGTCTACAATCCCGAAATGTTTTAAACTGAGAAGCTGCATTCATTAGCTTCATGGATAAACGAGAAATACAGGTGGGGGCAGTAAGGCATGGGTAGGAGTAACAGGTGATCAAAGTTACCATCCTTTGATTGATTTGTGCCTTGAACATATTTAACATCAGTGTATTACTTTTAATCAGCTTTTAGAGGATTGATTACGCACCTAATCAAGAACAAATCTAATGGTATAAGCCTGTCAGTCAGCTTGTATTTAGACTTGAAATGCTACGGAAATGCTACACTATGTCAACAGATCCAGCTGCACCTTCACAAATATTTCAGCCTCTTATGGACATGCTACCTATTTCTGGGTGTCTCAGGTCTGTGCTTTAGTAGACTCCATATATGCAAGACATTCACTTCACATCGAGCTATAAAGTTTCCATACTTCATCACATCCGAGTTGAAAAGTTGTTGGATACCATTTTATGCTTGAGACTGATTGGATGGGACTGAAACAAGATGTTTTGAAAACAAGAAGAGCACAATGAGCTGTCCCATTGAGATGAATAGTTTTTTGAAAAGACCTAAATATCAAACATGTGCATGAAAAAAGGGTTTATGTCCACTCAAGTACGATTGCAATACCGCGTACCTGAAGTTAATTATTAATGTCTGAACCACACACAATTTTGATGAGACTCCATGCTGTTAAAAACATTTAAACTATACATATTGATATACATACATTGTAGTAGACACAATGTACCAGTACAAGTAAAATTGCTGAGGGAATCTGGCATGGTAAATACTGTATGGACATGCAGCTGCCATAAGTGTTTCTTTTTTGTTTTCATTTTAAAAGTTAGAGCTGTCTTAATTTAATGACAAAAAATGACATCCTCTTTTGCGGCACCAAAAAGATTTTAATCTACGTTTTAGTATATGTGACCGTGCACCTCAAAACGAACATAAAGTCGCACACACTGATTTAGCGTGAAGACTGAAAATAAGTGAAATGGGTCAACCTACCCGAACTTGACTTTTTCATATTTTCTCAAAGAGCGGGTCTTCTTTTACATTAAGCTAAAATTTGGTATCATAAAACGGGCAGGAAAGTGTGTTTTTCTAGCAGTTTATCTTAACATTTTTGGTAGAATAGTGTGATTAGGTGTGTCTTTACAATCCCTTTTTCATTTCTGAAAAACCTTGTCCACCTTCTTCACTTTCAACTCTAATAACTTTTGAAAGGATAGTGCTACTGCTTTGAAAGTTGGCATTAATTATGGACAGAATGTGTTAATGAGGCATGTTTAATTACAGTTTAATCTGATAATCCCTTCATTGTTGTTACTCTGGTGGTTTACTTCCTGTTTTTTGTCCCATTCATTGCACAGCCAGCACGGTTTGGTAAAGATTAAGCGCTTGAATAGACACTGTACTTCAGAGCCTCTTTTCTCAGTTCACACTTTTCCTGAGTTTGTGCTTTCTTTCCAATATTTAGATAGGTTAGGAGAGTCCATTTGATTTGAGTTATACATCATTTTAAAGCTTAAAGTCTGCTTTTTCAGAATATGGCCTTAACTAAATATTCATGTCTGGCGACTTTTTGTTTGTTTTGAGGTGCAGTGTCACATATTTCCAGAGGCCATCAACCTTTAATACTGACTGGGGCCTATATCACCTATACTTTAGAGATTATAGTCAATACAAAGTTACTTCTTGGGCTTGTCTGGTCATATGTACACTGTATTACTTTCTTATTCATTTGTTTGATTAACTTTTCTATATAAAGTCCTCCTTTGTGACGAAGTGCAATATTCTTTTAAATTATCAGATCAATATCTTTCTCAATTTCTTTCCAGACAGATGTCAAGTCAAGATTTTGTGACGGCACATTGCACAAATTGTTCATTCCTGGCAATATAACACCAGTTATATCAATGTCCCACAAGATCGCAACATCACACTTGGACAAAGCTATCACTAAGTAGAAAGCGGGAAACAAAGGCGGTCAATACCAAATCAGCCTAAAGCACATCAAATTTGCTGGTCCCATTACCCATCACATCCTTGTGCAGGTGTTCAACTCAATTGTATACCACTGCTTTATACCAGCCAGCTTCAAGATCAGCCTCATCCTACCAGTGCACAAAGGAAAAGGGAAGCCCATGAATGACCCTTCAAACTACAGGGGTATCTCTCTGACTTCTGTGTTTTACAAACTCCTGGAACTGCTAATACAACAGCCACACATAGAAGAGACTCTCTGCAGATCAAACAAACCAGATGAAGTGCAAAGTGGGTTTCAGGAAGACCATTCATGCATGCTACTAACAAGCACCCTGAACATTGTCATAGAGAGCAATACACATAACAAGATACAAATACAGATAATCATGACAGCCCTCCTAAGCCCTAATGATCTCCAAAGGCAGCAAGACTCTGTTCACTTACAGGACTAAGCATCTTTCACACAGGACTTACACACCTCAGTCACAAAAGCTGCTTTGAATAACTTAAAGGACAAGTTCACCTTCATAAACATAAGGATTGAGAGAATGTAGCAATATTTGTAGAACACATCATTGAAAGTTTGAGGAAAATCGGACAATCCGTTCAAGAGTTATGAATTTTTGAAGTTTTTGTGCAGTAACCGCTGGATGAGAAGACTACTGCAGTGTGTGAATAACTTAGATGTCACATGCGTACAACAATATAAGGAAAATATAAAGAGAATTTCACAAAATTTCATCTTTTGAAAAAAGTACACATTCCCCCGACTCGTTACCGACAAATGTTATGGGTAATATTATTCCCCCTACCTTTAGAAAGAGGCAAGTCAAGTGCTCCATTATTATGCGAAAAAAGTGAAAATATGTTGAATTTTCTTTACATTTTCTTCATGCTGTTGTACGCATATGACTCACAAGCTGTAGTAGTCTCCTCATCCAGCGGTTCCAACACAAAAATTTTAAAAATTCATAACTTTTGCATCGATTGTCCAATTTTCCTCAAACTTTCACTGATGTGTTCTACTAATATTGTTGCATTCTCTCAATCCTTATGTTTATGAAGGTGAACTTGTCCTTTAAACAAGGCTCAGGTCACTCTATTCAAAGCCCTGTTAGGACTTCCTCACTCCACAGCAAGACGAGTCTGTCCACATCCTGACTGGGCTTCCCAATGTTTCTGACAAGATAGCCATGCTTTGTTTTGACCAAGACAACTAAGGAAACTGATAATGATGCTCACATCTAGCAGGATTGAGTACTGTCTCTTCCAGCACATGCTGTGTCAACACAAGGATGCCAGGAGTCTTCTCCACCAACAGTCAATACGATCTTCCCCCTGTTGACAAGTTTATTACTGTACATTACTTTTCAATATCAGCTAGGAAAAGTATCCCCATTGCAGCAGTCCTGGGACCATAGAGAAAGCAAGTCCAAAGAAGTCATGTAGCCATACTAGCCATCAAGTTCACTCTTCATCTACTCAGTTCCCTGGACCCTGGCCCTGGACAGCCAACTATTCTACTCCCACCTTGACTCGACTAAGTTCACACTCCTTCACTCAGGCCAGGTAGTATCAACTAAGTGATAACTGCTCTGCTAGCTGCTGTGGTGTCTACCCAACAAACACCCGTCTAACCCCTAGCCAGGACTAGGAAGCAACAGAACACCACCTGTGTTCCTGCAAGTCTGAGGATGAGACTACCATACATCTCCTTGAGGAATACATAGATACCAGTGGCGGATCCAGGGGGGGGGGGAGCAACCGGCGCACGCCCCCCCCCCTTTATTTTTCGTTAAAAACAAAAGAAATAAAAAGAAAAATATGAAATGAAACCCGGAAGTGGCACCAGAATTATTAGTCACTCCCCCCCTTTACAGAATTCCTGCATCCGCCCCTGGATACCTACCAGGTACATGCTCTCCTAGATCTACACTAAGGCCCAAGGAGAGCGAGAGGAAGACATCTCACACCTCCCAGAGAGTACAAAGAAATTGCTCTCCCGACACCCCTGCCCTAGAAAAGGAAACCAGACTTCATACAGTCATTGCTTATCTCATCCTCACCGCACCAGCGACCCCAACACGTACCATGTCTAGTTACTACAGCGCCCCGCGCCAGGGCTAATCTCATCCTAGCTCCTCCACTACTACTCAGGTCCTAGTCATGCCATGGCATTGCTAGAGTCATACCGGTACTCTAATCTTACGAACAAATGACTTTAACTACCATTTCTAACATCACCAGGAAGAATCTCCTGATCTGCACATGCATCTTCTCCCTTCGACTGGATTTCTTACAGACATGCGTCGTTGCATGATGAACTTTGTAATTTACGTTCTTCGGTGAAGTATAACTCGTACATTTACCTCCTGCAACAATACGCAAGATCAAACCCTCGTCTTCCTCGCCTTCTCTGTTTTTTTTTTTTTGTTTTTTTTTTTTTGGTGGTATGTTGTTCTACTCCTGAAGACCGTATGCGTAGGTTCAGTGTACAACGTTCAGTGCAGTGTACAGCAACTCTTTTTTGTTTTGTTTGTTTGTTTTTTCCTGCGAGTCAACCGCAGCTGCAGTTCTACCTTCTCCAGCCAGGCCAGCCAGTGGAGGAACTAAACAAAAGAAAGACTCACACCAAACTATGCACGTGGGACTATTAATACCGCTCTACGGGACCGACTTCATTCATTGCATCAAGTCTACAAAACTACACCTATTCAAATATACAGTTATCTAAAACATCATTACACTTAGTATACTAGGTACAGACAGCATCTTCGCATGGTGTCAATATCGTTTTATAGGAGAAATGACTCACCGCTTGTGGTTTCTACGTCGTTCTCTGTCCACGTTTTACACTAATTTACAGCGAGCATATAAGGAAGTCGACAATAGAGGACAGCATAATCATTACTTAGTCCTGTCGGCGACTCCTGCTAGTTTTGGTATTGGACCCAGGTACTAGTATGTACTTGCATCTTATATCATTATATATATATTTTTTTTTTATGTAAAGTTCGAATTTCAGATACTAGTGCACAGAAGGTGATTGAAAATGTGAACACTCATTAGCTCGTATAATATTGATGAAAATTAAAGGAAACTAAAGTCCAAATATAAATGTGGACTGAGTGAAAGCAGCAATAATAGTGAAACACATCAATGAAAGTTTGAGGAAAATCGGTCAATCCATTCAAAAGTCAGATAATTTTATGAATTTTTATATTTTCGGTGCCGTTATCGCTGGATAAGGAGACTCCTACATTTTATGACGTCATTATGGACAAAGATATACAGAAAATATTTTAAATCAACATATTTCACTTTTCTATTGTATCGTAATGCAAGAGCACTTGACTTACCTCTTTCAAAGAGCAGCAGGAATAATGATTATTACCCTGAACATATAGGCCTACGTCGGTAACAAGTCGATGGAATGTGTGTTTTTCATGAAAAATGACATTTTATACAATTCTCCATACATTTTCTTTACATCGTTGTCGATACATGACGTCTTGAATTGTAGTTTAGTCTTCTTACAGTGATGACGGCACCGAAACTTAAGAAATTCATAACTTTTGAATCGATTGTTCAGTTCAGTGGGAGACTTGTTAGGTGATGAGATCATCACTTTCTTCAATCTATATCTAACAAACCATCTCCCATATATCCCGGAGTCTAGAAAAACGTAGAGGGCGCCACAGAAGACTTTGCAGCCAGTTTCCTCCATCCCTTCCTCTCCTCTGTCTTCCTTTGTGCCTCTCTCATCTCTCAACCTTAGGCCTGTCCAGTCTTGTATGTTGTCTTCCCATCTCTTCTTAGGTCTTCCTCAAGCCCTCTTTCCTCTCACTGTGCCTTGTTTTGACCAGACCTGATGATCTCACTGTGTGCCCATACCATTTGACTTTGCGGTTTGTTTGTTTGTTTGTTTGTTTGTTTGTTTGTTTGGTGGTTTTTTTTTCACAGTTAACATTTTTCAGTTTCCTTAGCATGTGTGTGGCTTGAGCCCAGCACCACTTTCTTGAAGACATGTGAAACTTTAAAACTCCATCACTAGTCTTTCTCGACTTAGGTTTCCATTGTAGTATTGCAATTATTGTGCAATGTAATGTGTAATTGTGCATATTTTGCAATACTGTAACACTTCAATAATATCTGTTTATTTGTTTGTATAATATGTTAGTTTGTATTTTGGTTAAGACAGAATCCTCTTGTCATCTTTATTGATAGCTGTATAACTTATATCGGAATAAAAATGAATTGAGTTCGATAAATCTATCAAATTCTGTACACAATTAAAGAGAGATTTAAGAAAAAAAAATCCAATTTGAGAGAGAACAAGAAACATTAATTTCTTTTAAAAGTAACCTATATAGTTGTAATAAAAAAGCAATGAAAATGTAAAAGTAAGAGATTCTCGAAAAATTTGCGACCAAAACAAAGAGTCATAATCGTCGACATAGCGGCATTCAAAGACTCAAATAAAAGAGATGTATCGGTGTCTTATACGAAACACATAAAACGAATAGTAAAATTGTCAATGAAAACAGGACCAAAGTATAGAAATATGGAATTGGGGGAGTTCATGGCTTAATGAACTCTTCTTTATTACGTCAAGACAAATGAATTAATGAATTGACTAATAGTTAATGAATTAATTAGCGCAACACACAACGAATTGCTTCTCATCACAGCTTCCATGCCATACTTGATTAGCGATTTAGCTGTAACCAAAAAATCGACCGAAAATTAGTTTCTGAAATAATCATGATGGCAATATCAACGGCATAAAAATGAAATAGAAAGATTATGTTCTTTTGTATATCTCTTCTGAGCATTCATCAAGTCAGGCAAAATCGCTATGGCATGGAAGCTGTGATGAGAAGCAATTCGTTGTGTGTTGCGCTAATTGGTTACAGCTCGTTATTCCGAAGGTTCGTTATTCCGAAGGCTCTTCAGTCCGAAGATTCGTTATTCCGAAGGTTCGTTTTTCCGCATTTCATTTTCGCATTAACAAATCTTCGGAATAACGAACCTTCGGAATAACGCCACAAATGTTCGGATTAACGAACCCTTTTTCATTTTCGGATTAACGAACCTCTACGTATAGGGAATTTGTGTGTTTCGGATTAACGAACCTTCGGAATAACGAACAGCACCCGATTTTTTATTTCCTTTTTTGACCAATGACATCACTTGCTTGACAAACCCTCTGTTGATTGCCAAACCCTTCGTTTATTATGTAGGGTCTTTGTGTGATGGTACGTCAACCCGGACAGATTCTGGTCACTCGTGACCTTGAGTGGTAAGGATGTACATGCGCGGTCGCCGCGATCTGACGCACAGAAATGACGCGTAGGAGAAAATAAACCACTGCTGTAAAATCTCTTTGAAACAAATCTATTACAAGACACCGCTATACGTGAAATCTATGGATCGGAAAACTTTACTCTCCGCCCGCTACGTCTGTTTACATGGACTGGTGAATAATCCCATTTTTTGTTTCTTTTTGTGGTTTGCAGCGTTGTTTACGTCTCACCAGGCACACAAAATATAAAACTACTCAACTTTGAAAACTGTTTAGTTCCAGTCTTGCACCATGGAGGTATACTTCCTTCCTGAATTCAATTCTACTTTCAGATTCTATTTTCTCCAGATATTCTCTCAAAAGCAAGAAACCAGAGAGCACATCGACACAATTATTTATGTAGGAACATGATATGAAAAGCCCTGGCTTACAGGCAAAAATCCCCTGAAAGAAAGTACGAATTGAAATTCAGCTGCTTTTGGGTTTTGTTTGTTAGTTCGTTTTTCTTTTTGACAGGCTGAAATGAAATTGCTGACTGAAGTCACAATCTGATTCTTTTCGCTATTAAGATACAAGTAATCCCTTGTTTTCTGGGCCTAACAAATCGTGATAGACCTCAACAACTTGCCGTTAAAACTATTTCAAACCCACGCGAATCCTTTAATACGGAAAAAATAACGGTGTTAGGCAAATATGTATACACACACAAACACGCAGACTGCTTTCATACTCTTCATTATATGAGGCAATGATAGATCGGTGTTCTTATCAACAAGAGCTGTAGGAGAGACTTATAACTTTCATAAATCAATCAAGCGAAAAGAGAGAGAAAGAGGGAGAAGGAGAGAGAGGGAGAGAGAGGGTTGCATATAGAACGCGAAATGACAGACAGGGAAATCTTGAAGGACGAAACCCCTTGACGACCCCTCTGCAAAGTGGAATCCTTAACGTCTGAGGCACGACGGATTTACCAGGTAACAATGACCCAATTAAAGTCTCACCTTATAAGAATTCGGTAAGTCACGCTTGGTTCCCATCACCAAGCGATTTGCCCCAGGATCTCTCTGGCGTTTAACTAACGTGAAAATTCCTTTGTCTTCCTGTCTCAATTCTCGTCTTCTGGTTTAGCCTACGTCCTTCACTTCGCGCCGTAGATAGACATCCTGAAGCTATACCGGTACATAATACATGCTATGATCATGGGCGAGTCAGGTGTTTCAATACAATAAAAAGAATGGTTTCGGTGTGAATAAAAATGTGATAGGATCTACCTCTAGATTGTGAGTCTTTATCACCAAATGCTGGCGTAAAACTTTGTATATATACCGACGTGACAGAGGTCTTGTCTTCGACTTGAGAGTTTGTCACGACTTTAAGTCGTGTCTTAAAGAGGAAAATCCTGTCCAAATATAAGCTAGTGTGATATGATAAAGAGTACAATATTACGAGTTCAACGGTAGAATTTTAATCGAGAACGGATGAAAAATAAGGAAGTTATGATATTTTGAAGTTTCGCTATTTTGGGGGGAAACAGTTCTTGAACAGTCAATATGAATATGCAAATGGTATAGTGAGCATGTCATCTCCTCACAACTTGCCATATACATGTATTTTGTTCATAAAATTTTGAAATTTTAAGTTTTTTATTCGAACGCAATTATGCCCGAGGCTCAAATACTGGTACATATAACTGATCACTATTCTGAAGTTATTCAACCAGAATTAACAGTGCATGTTTCAGACTCCAATGACAGAATTTTTTTTTTTCTGAACACGATCAATGGAAAATTGTGAGGGTATGACATGAGAGTTAGCTCACTCATCTGCATTTTCATATCCACTGTACAAGAACTGTTTTGCGGAAATTAGCAAAACCTTAAAATGGCATAAATTTCTTATTTTTCATCCGATTTCAGTCAAATTTTTACAATTGAACTCGTGAGAGTTTACCCTTTTTTTATATCAAACTATCTTATATTTGGACTGGATTTCCTCTTTAAAAGTTTAGCAAATTTATCGTGATTTATCACCAGATAAAAGATACTTTCATTTCCCCACGACTGACCTCAAATCTCATCCATTCCGAAGTTTCATTCTTTCGACGAGTTTATTAAAGCACTCTACTGACTTTATTATCAATTATTCTTGTATAAGCATGATCTATTATCCTTAGGTATAATAAGGCATGATTACTTTCAGTGATATTTTTAAGATACAGAGAGAGGGTATGATATATTGAAGATTGATTATCTCATTGCTTCCTGTGGCAAGATAAATGGCAATATCTTTCTTTTTTAGTCTTTTACTTCAGATGGGTTACTCCTTTATTCACTGGCCATCGGACAGCAACAACTTGAGTTAAATAAAACACTCTAATCATTGAATTACCCTTTGAGTGTCAACATTTCTCTGTAATAGGTTAAAAATTGAAATAACCCGTAAATTAGCAACTGATATGATGGAAAATGAAAGACAAGATTGTACGTTTATTTGTCCTTTTTGGTATTCAATGATGTTCTCAAATTGTCATAATTATTGGTTTCAAATTCAGCCTATGGTTTTCTTTGTCCAGTCTGCAGGAAAATAATAACTTTGGTATACGGTATATTGTCACGTGTCAAAATCACTTGCAGAAGAAGTATGTAAGGTGATTCAGCTCAAAACAAAAGGAAGAAAAGAAAAGAAATAGAAAATGGAAAATATCAAGAAATTATTCCCAGGAGTACGTCCGTAATAAGAGATATTTGATTTGCTTCGGGAAGTGACCCGAATCGACCGGCTTCCGATTGCATATTATTGTGTGTAGTCACAACTCATGTCCGCCGGGCTGCACTGACCGGGCATTGGCATGTATGGTGGTGAATTATTTCCCCCTACATGCTTAGGGCATGTTTTCGACTCATTCGTTCCGTTTTCCGCTCAAAAGTGCACCGTCCAGTATACATGATAACTCATGCGGATCTCAGTGTATATAGTTGTTTTTTTTTTGTTTGCCTGTTCATTTTTGCTTGTTTCAATCACCATATTAAGCCATGCCGAGTATAAAGTGACTCTTGATATCACTCGAATTCTTCATTGGAATGTCCAGTCATCCCTTTCTTTGTCCCTGACTCATCAGTGAACCCACACCATTTCTCTTAGGAATTTTGAATGTTACTCCCTAACCAGCATTTGATAGGAAATAATTATTGAACAGCAACATGCGATAACGGACTAGCAAGAAAGCAGTGTCATTCTTAGATGAATGTTTGAATAGCTGGACGTAGTATCGATCTACAGCCTGTTGGAATTATGTTTACAAACTAAGACTCTGGACACAGAATGCGTCAATAGCGTAATTATAGGTGACGATGAAAACAAAATACCATTAAAAGAGTAGAGGGATATTTGATTAATGCGAATCAAGCAACAACAATGGAATCGTGTGCTCTGCATCTAAATCTTACTGAGCAATCAAATTGCAACTGTACCATCATGTTTTGCTAGTTTCATCATTTCAAGCTGTGAACAAAATATAAAAGGCAGACCATCTTAATGATTTTACCAATTTTAATACATTCATATGAAACCTTTCTTTCGTTTTGATGTTCTCTTTTCCGCCCTCCCTCTCCAAAGTTCTTGTATCAAGATAATGTAATAACAAATGCAACAAAAATGATTGGCAATCAATTCAAAGTTGTTAAGAGCAGTATCACTTTCTATATGTTAGTGAAGTGTGACAGACCTATATAATTCACTGTTATTTACGACTAGCCCTCATAGGTTTTATGATTTACTTGTATTAGCAAAGTCGTAGAAAGGGGCAAGGGGGGGGGGGGGGGGGGGGCGGGGGTCTCCCACCCAGCTCCCACCTCTCTGGTCTCGTGGCTGCCATCAAGCGAGAACAGAACCACTGCGGGTTCAACGTGTGGATAAAGAGGAGTTTCTGTATTTCCTTATGAAAGTAACAAACGCAAACAGAAGAAAACTGACCAGAAATGAATAAAAATTATTAGTGGAAAAATGAGCAAAGAAAAATGGGATTCCATCGGGATGCCAACCCGAGACCTCTGGATTGCTAGCCCGGTGCTCTACCGGCTGAGCTATAGAACGCCCTAATTCAGTGTTCGTTCAAGAAACCCTAAATTCTCAATGCTCGGATGGTCAGAAGCTATAGCAGTTTGTTTGTGTGTGACACACACGCACACACTTAAACCTGGCATAAACCCGAAGGATAATTCAACATGGGGATAAATGCGAGGGATCACCGAAGCGATGCAGCTTTTTGAGTATCGTAACAAACGCAAACAGAAGAAAACTGACCAGAAATGAATATCATTTATTAGTGCATGCATGGAAAATGAATGTGATACAATTAAATGCATCATTTTAGCATGGAGCTAGTTGCTAATTGATCTCAGGCAGTAATTATGTATTCACATAGATTACAATTTCCATCTTTTTAGGTAATTCCATTATAGGTTAAATTGTATATCTGTTCTAGAGTTGCCCTATTATAGAAGCTGTTCTAAGACAAATTCTTTCTATACTGTTGTAAGCACAAAACGGACGGGCTCTGATAATCCCTTGACTTCATCATATCACATATTTCTATTCCTCTCAAGCATGAAAGGTGAAAACCTGCCACCTGTGGTATTATTTGCGTATTTATTTACTTATTTATTTATTCATCTATCTATTTTTTTTTTTGTGAGAGCCAAGAGTTAATCTCTCTTTCAAAGCTGCAGTAGAGACAGACCTCAAGATGAAGGTGTCCTCAGTTCTAAGGTGTCATGCTGGTCTCACCAAAATTGCTTTCATAAAAATATCGTGCAACCATGCATGTAGCTACTGTACATAATAATGTAGTTCAACTATAATATGACGAATAGTAACTATAACTCTATCCTGCATTGGTAATGCATCATAGAGTTAACAATCTACCGCAGACACTCTACACAATGCAGCACGAAATCTAAGACTAATCACAGAGAGACTTATCATACAAAGTGATAGTGAAATATTGGGTCTACAACAAATACAACTAAAAACAAACAATACATGAAAATCAGTACTGCGTAATATAAATGTTAACACAATAGAAAGTGAAAATGAACATACATAATGGAAACAAGAATTAAATGGCCGGAAAGCTATAAGAGCTTGCATGAAATACACTTCCTTATTGGAAGCTATTCGATGCACGCGCAGCTATAAGACTTTGGACATGCGGTCATGGCGGTCATGCGGCACGCACGTTGACAGACTCCAATGAGATATTAATGGTTAAAACGCCTTTTCACATAGGCTACATCAGTTTACTTACCCGATCTACCAAATAAAGTAAACGTGTCAACTAAAACCAAGGGTAAATGTCGTTGCCTTGTCTCAAAGCATTCATGGATTTTTTTTTTTTTCGCCAGTAGAAAATTTGGAAGAATATATTTCTTATACACTGTATTACATGATTGTTGGGTTGATATACTTTGGCTTATCTCATCTCAGTTTAAATCAAAGGACCGACATCTCGTCACAAGTGAACTCTCAGGAGTACTCAAGAATAAAGTTTGTGGTTCGGTATCATTCTGCTTACCTAAATCAACTTTTACAGAACCTCTGAAATGAGGCTATCAGAGACAAAGACATATTTCCCAAACGGCGGGCAGTCGGTCGCTGTTTGTTTGCTTTGCATACAACACGAGACAACCATGTGGCTAGCAACGTAGAGGTATGATCGTGTGAGATGAGCAAAATCATGTCAGTTTTCATAATATGAATATTAAAAAAAAGAGGACTCAGAGAAAGGCCGACGACCAGAGAGATTGAGAATGAGAAAGAGTGAGTTGTCAGCGTGTTTATACATGACATATACGCCAATTATTAGTTATTATGTAGATTATGTATATATATATATATATATATATATATATATATATGATATATATATATATCATATATATGATATATATATGATATATATGATAGATATGATATATATATATATATATATATATATAATATATATATACATATATATTGTTTTTATTTATATCATTTATACGCACATACATAATCAATATCCTTCTCATTACAGTGGTACTCTATGTTGCATTGGCAATATAACTTGGAACATTCTAAACGACTTATTTCCAAAATTACGGAGGAAAGCAAGTTTTTAAATTCAATTATATGGCTAAAAAGAATCCAGATGTCCCGGTCAGAATGCACACTTCTCATTTACTTAAATGATTTCAGACACCATAAAATTCAGCCTCTAATTTATGTTGATGTCCCAAGAGGCACCAAAGGTTTACCATTCCTATAAATACTGATGGCCCCTCAAAACAAAGACGGTCGAACTCTATCCAGCGCCAGCCAAGTACGGGGCAAAATTCTCCTGGTCCCAGCTGGTCTCTTTCCCCGCGAAACAAAAGAAACTGATGACCCTGTGAGGTCGGCGTCGTCTGCTCGGACGTACACAGGACACGATATTGGTTTTACGCGTTGGTGTGTAACCTGCTAATGCTTGGTTTCTATCATACTCCCTGGTCATTGCCACTGCTGCGGTGGTGCCGTGTGAGATAGACACCGTCTCGACACAACCATTCTTCGTCATCTATGTATGGAGTGATTAAAACTCTGTAATTAGTCTGCCATTTTGGAGTTATAACTACGATTGATTGTTCCTCGTGGAAACAGTCAACCGATTCTTAATACCAACGACGAAGGTGAGTACTTCTGTCCCTTTTATTCTTCTGCGTGCAAGTGCTAAGTATGCTATTAAGGCGTGTAGTGTCTGTAAACTCAAGAGTAAGTTTCGTTCTCAAATCGTGATGGGTGAAGGTTTGGTGGCGACAAGAAAAGGGCAAGGACATGATGAAGCACGAACTTCATGTCTCAGTACGTGAGTATGATATACTGAAGTTTAGTCATCTGCCATCATTATACACCCCCACCATTTAGATTCTGTTGGTTATTTGTACTTTGGTACCCTAGTCCCCTTCCGATATGAAGTTGAACATGCTTGTCATGAAGTATGGAATATGATATATATTGATCATGACTGGGTGCTGGTGTCTGTTACAGGTAAATCAATGTTGGCTCATTAGACCCGTAGAAAGAGAGAAGATCTACCTTGATTAACTTTGTAAAGTATACGTTCCCCTCCTCGTATTTCAGTATTGATGCATAACCTATGCAATGAATCCTTCCACATTGTATCAGTGCGTTTTGATGAGATGTTCCAAATAATATGGCACGTTGTGACAGCTATCAACTCGTCACAAATGAAACGTCTTCAGAAGGCTTAAAGTCGTGGCGCTATATACGCTGATCTTCAAGGCCCGAAAACATGACCATGTCACACCTTTGCCAAAGGAATTGCATTGGCTCCAAGTCAAGCAATACATCGAATTTAATATCTTGACTGTTGTCTTTAAGACCATCCGAAACAAAACTCCAGAATACATTAACTCTCTCATCCTTCCTCATTAGTCTATGCGTCGGGGGGGGGGGGGGGGCATTTCATGAATCGTTTTGTAAGACCAATCAGATAGAAGGATTTCCGTAGCTTATCCATGACTGAGGAGACTGCTTGATACCAAATTTCTTCTTCTCTTCACTTCTCTGATCATGACATTGCTACTGAATGTGTTGTTGGGTGTGCGCTGCACAAGGTGTGTGTGTATAGTGTAGGACTGATGAGTTTTCTTGTGTGTGTGTGTGTGTGTGTGTGTGTGTTTTCTTTTCATTTTTGCACATTATGCCATTTAACGACTGTACTTTGTATAATCTTGTTTTGGGCCCAAACAACAAGCACTAGATGCTTCAAAGGGGTCCCGGCATTAATTTCCTTAACATGTGCATGTATATTTATACGAATTGCTTTTGTCTTTATTGTGTACATAATGTGCTTTTGATTTTTTTTTTTGTGCCGGATAAAATTGAAGTTGAATTGAATAACAGTTTGTCAGACAAAATATCAGACAAAACGCTGCATGAAATGCCCCTCCCTGGTCTTCGTTCCATCACAGATAGAATCCTGCTTCATGTTCCTCAGACGTACACACCAGCTTCTGACAAGGCTTTACAACCTGTAACGCGGACCGGTTTCTAGACTATGAAATAGCTCTCAAGATTTATTCATCTGTCCCCTTCTTTGGAGGTTTTCAAACATTTTCAACTCTACTTTTCGTTCAGTGATTGGGTCAATCATAGTTACTTTCCTTTGTTTATCGATGTAAAGCGCTTTGAAATAAGATAAGTTTGTAAAAAAGGGCTATACAAAATGTAATGATGATACTGATGCTGTATTGTACCCTTGGTAATGTGAATATGCACTAGGTTAAAGGGGAAATCCACTCCAAATATAAGTTAGTCTGATAAAAAAGAGTAAAATTTGACTGAAATCGGATGAAAAATAAGGAAGTGAAATTTTGAAGTTTTGATAATTTCTCCAAAACAGTTCTAATACTGTGGGTATGAATATACAAATATAATAATATACCCTCACAATTTTCCATTGATCGTGTACAAAAAAAATTAACGAAAATTCAATGCTTCTGTCTTTAAAGTCTGAAACATGGCGTTATACCTGGTTGAATAACTTCAGAATAGTGGTCAATTAGATGTATGAGGATTTGAGCCTCAGGCATAATTGCGTTTGAACGAAAACTGGAAATTTCAAAATTTTATGTAGAAACTATATGGTACGTTGTGAGGGAATGACATGCTCACTTTGGCATTTGCATATTCATACTGACTGTTCAAGAACTGTTTCCCCTCAAAATAGCAAAACTTCGAAATGTCGTAACTTCCTTATTTTTCATCCGATTTCGATCAATATACCGTTGAATTCGTAATATTTCACTCTTTCTTATCAGACTAACCTATATTTGGGTTGGATTTTCCCATTTAACCCTTTTCCAAACCTGCCATCTCAAAGAAATCAAACCCATTTCCACAAGCCAGGAACATGACACAGAGGCTGATTCATGCCGGGAGTTACCATTATCAATCAGCATCAGTATATATCTCTACGGTTTTGACTTATCAATGCAATGCAAAACAAAATTACCTGAGACTACAGGGTTCTGTGATGCGATCAACCATTTCGTACAGTTTCTTGCCGAATAGAATGGAATTTTGATATATCAGGGGGGCGTTTCATCAACGAGTTCGTCGGAGATTTCACCGACAAATTTGCTATCAGCCAATCAGACGCAAGGATTTACACAGACAACTGTTAAAAGCTAATGAAATCCTTGGTCTGATTGGCTGATAGCAAATTTGTCGGTGAAATCTCCGACGAACTCGTTGATGAAACGCCCCCCAGGAGTCTAACAATGTGCGCGATTACGCTGTAATGATAATATTTGTCAGTTCCCAGAATCACTTTTTATATCTCGACCAAGTCGGTGGAACCAATTCGTTTGCAGTTGAGGCAGCCTACTATTCACTATACACCACGGAGACGTAACTAGTGCAATAGAAATGTGAGATACAAAGAAAGATAGATGGATAGGTGGAAGGACGAATATAGACAGATGAGAAGCTTGGATGAGTAAAGTGAATAATTATATCGTGTGTTCGTGTTTGTGTTGTGTGTATGATATCAGAGAAAGACGGGGGGGGGGGTGCAGATAAGCACAAAAAATAACGCGATGAAGTTATTCAGATACTCTTTATACAGGAGTATTATTGCTATCTGCTACAGAAGCGTTTTTGAGCTACCGATCCTCATCTTCTCAGTAGTTCGGGCTCCATTTCTCTGCTCAGAGGAGCCGAGAAGACGAGTTGTGTGATCTCGTTTTGTCAACTGTTCGGGTCCGAAAAGATGAAAAAGCGAGGTGAAATCTCGTCTACTCGACTTCTCGGACCCGAGAAGACGAGAGGGCGAGATCTCATACTATGACTCTCGCCTTCCCGGACCCGAAATTGTCGAGAAGTCGAGGAATTGTCTCGTCTTCTCAGTAACATCAAACTTAAACTAGATGATTGTGACATCATCACGTGATGACCTTTGGTGAATTGAAGAGGACCACTGTCCTACAGTATACTCACTGCACTCATGCAACTTATTCATGAAACTTGTATACAACATGGCATCCGTCACATACTTATTAGTAGTGCAATTTGAGAATACATCCTTAATTCGTGGAAAATAAAACACGATTTTGTTATTACCGCTCTCTTTTCTCTTAAATGTTACCTCCGGACTTGTTAAGAGAGAAAACGGAACATGCAAATAAACCTATGCTTGGGAAACCCGGACGTACCACGACTGTTGAAGATCGGGGGCAGCGGGTGAACCCATAACCTTCAATTACTTATGGATTCTACTTTGCAACGGTGAAAATTCCGGGCGCTTCTGTTCCTACAAGGCCGCTGCACAGTGGGACCTGACTTATCATTTTTTTAATGAATGAAATCCTCGCAATTGCACACACCATTACGTTCTGACTGAATTTTGTTTCATGCTTCTCTGAAGCCTTAAGGCCACAATAAATTGCAGATCAATGTCAAATGACGATGTGCTTTTAAAAAGAGGTCTACTTTGCGAAGAAAACCTTCGACCGATGCAGAAAGTTCAAGAATGATTGTTGGCATCGAACAGACGCGTTTGCAAAGAAAAAAAAAGAGAAGGAAGAGAAGAAGGACCAGAAAAAATGAAGGAAGGGAAGAACGGAGGAGAAGGAGTAGATAGGACATTTTATAACTTATTGAATATTGTCAAAGTTACTGTCAATGATATTGCAACTCTCAAAAAGTTTTATGTACAAAATCGTTTGCCAAGCACTATTTTTTTTGTTGCCTCGTGAGTGATGATGAATCATTAACTAAGTATATATAGCGAAACATGGGTGATGTTTCTTCATTCCGAAGGTTAGTTTAATACTATAGTCAGAAAATTAAACGAGGTTCGTCACTCCGAAGGTTCGCTACTCCGGAAATGAAATAAGGTTCGGATTTATGAACCTCATTTCATGTTCGGAGTAACGAACCTTCGGATTAATGTCTTGTAACCCCGAAACACAATCCTTGATGTCTTTTTGAAGTCTATTATGTTGCATGAAATAGTAAGATCTGGGGACTATCTTCATAAAATCTGTATCACCAAAGAGAGAGTTGTTGGTATTGGTAATTCTTACAGGTGAAATAAACTTTCTTGTAGGCCAACTTAAGCATCTCTCTGTTACGAATCATCATTTGCTTTTTGTTTATTCAAAGTTACACCGAAACATTAGTAATGCACTTTTACAAATAGATTCAATATGAAGTACATGTACGTGTATATGTGCTCCGGTTAAAAGATACCCCTCCAATTTGTTGTATTACTTTTGTTTGTTTTTCAGTTGCAATTTGGTTGTATCAGAAGAGCAGAGAATGCAATGTAGTCAAAATCGTAACTGACCCAGTTTTGGGAATGAGAAACATCCACACACAATGTTACATGGAAATTCACCCACCTTTGCGGCACGGTCATTGACAATATCATACGATAAGGTCATTTAGGGTATTACGTTTTATTCCTTGTTTGACCTTTGCATTAACACCAACGTTATTGTTTCCATTGTAGCTTTTTATGTGGTTTTAGTCAGAAAGTGGATAAGTGGAAAATGACAATAAAACACATGTAACTGAATATCAGTTGACCTTGTGAGACATTGACTGCCATGAATGAACCAATGCCATGCCCAGGGCAATATTTATAGCGCTCCGGCAATCAGGGCCAGACATCATTTTTATGATTATCACTTCTTCGATTTCATTTTCATTTTCATTATGAAACGAGAAAAGAAAACGAGTGGGAAATATTCTGCTGCTAGTGAAGGGACAAAATGTCCCTGATAATGAATAAAATTTTGCAGCATTTCCTCAAAATATCGATATCATCCGCGAATGACTCGCTGTGGTATGTAGCGAAATGTTTTGTGCCCTTAGTTTGGAGTTTTTTCCAGTCACGTATGCACCTCGTGAATTTTCTTCTTGGGGAAGATATTACACTCATGACCACCCCTTCACCGTGTGACACCGTTTCGCTTGAAGAACATTTGTTACCCTAGATAAGTTCGAGCTCCCTAATCTCCGTATAAGCTCCATATCAGTAAAGTCCCGACACCTATTCTTCATTGTTATAATGTCAAGTCGAGATGTTACAGGGTGGTACAGGGCTACGTTTTGTTATTGGTATTCCTTTTTGTCCCCTACGATGTGTGGGGTGAGGTATGTTGTATTATTATCTTTTGATGTACAGACATGAATGTGATATTTTTCATGAGAGGTCCATGAGTAGGGGCGAACGTAACATCATGTTCGACTATACTTCCTACACCAATGTACCTTGTGACATGATTCTCAATGACACTACTCAAACTTGCATCAAGGTTGACAGCCCTCCGGGTCTCTTTCATGAAGTCATCATATAAAAGTCTTTACATAAATCTCAGAATGGCCAAAGTTGCTCATAATTATGTAGCTATGAGAGATCTTAAGAGAAGTAAAATCCATTTCATGAAGTCTCTCATAAAATGAGCGAAAAATCTTTCAAAAGGCTGTTTCATGAAACAGACAACCGTGGGACTGTTATGCGCTAGACAAATTGTCGGGTTTCATACGTAAAGCCCATGTGTGTTCGATAATCAGGTGACATCCCATTAAAACAAAAGTTTCATACTTATCATGACTGGAAAACATGTGATATATTGGAAATCACCGTTGCCTTTTTTGCGGAAGTGATCCCATTAAAATCGAGAGTGGCTGATTACACATAGAACATTGGCACCGTAGCCACTCCTAGTTCTTTCCACGTAAGGGAGTGGATCTTCTTCTGATTGGAATGCTAACGGCGATGATACTATCTCTGTGGTCTTACTGGTGGTAAAATCACGAGTTAGGTGTTTACCTGTCTTGCTGTGTTTCCCTTGTGTGTGTGTGTGTGTGTGTGTGTATGTCTGTCACAGAATTTGCCCGATTTCCATCCTTATATATGGAAATAAACGGAACAAAGAAATTTTCATAACCTCTGAGAACTGTTGGCAGGCTGTAACTCATACAAGATGAAACGGAGGAAACAATGTGCATTCAGTTAACTCAAATATTTTAATTGTCTATAACTGTGAATCTTGCGTTTTACAGCAAATTATAAAAAGAGAAAAACGGAACATAAAGTATTCCTGCTCAGTGGCTTTCTGGCTCTTAGGACTTTATTATGTTTAACTTAAATTGGACTTATTTCACCTCGATTATGCAACTGGCTGTCACGGATGTAAGTTGTTTGACGATGGCTTATGACGACGACGTATGACGATGACGTACGACGGTGGCAATGTAAGTCGATGACGGGGCCCCGTTACGCTGGTGCTGGTATGGACTGTCGCGTGGTCTAAGTCGTAGCAACTCTTCGCGATTGCCGTTCGCGTGGTCGCTCTCCCGACGGACGTCTTCGCGATGTCTCCTCAGCATCCAGGAATGAAGTTCAGTCGACAGTCTATGCCCCCTTACTGCCTCGGAGCTGGTCGACAGTCTACGACGCCTTTATGCACCTGCCTCTTGCAGTGTCAGTGGGCCCTTGACCCTTCGGGAAACCCGGAAACCCTTCAAATATTAAAATATTCAGATCACTTACAGCCAGAGCACTTGA
Organism: Diadema antillarum; assembly: GCF_040938485.1. NCBI lineage: Eukaryota > Metazoa > Echinodermata > Echinoidea > Diadematoida > Diadematidae > Diadema > Diadema antillarum. The sequence goes on along the minus strand of NW_027270970.1, from coordinate 219,416 downwards.
GCACATTCATATTATCCTAATCAACGTTCAAATTACCTCATTATAAATATACAAATGTATCTCAGCTCATGCAACCATAAATAACAACCATTCTATATTCTATATCACATATTAACTTGAGCGTTTAACAATAACCATTGTATCTACATCACATATTAACTGAAACCTTTATCACAATTCACTCTCAATTCGGATATCCATTACACAAACGAATTATGCCAATTGAATACATAAACATTTCAGAATTAATGCACTTACCCAGAGGCGTCACCAGCTTTTTTTCAAGGGGGGTGCGTTTTGACCCTAATGTAACGAGATTTTTTTTGGGACAGACATTTGGAATATAGGAAGCTCTCAATCCCTAGACTTTTACTGTTGTTGAGGGAAACCAAGCGGGAAAAGGGCACCGGCGTAGGTAGGATTTCATCTTTTACAGTGAAAAAACTACCATTTGGAGCTATATTTTTTCGCTTTGGAAATAAAGGGGGGGGGGGGGGAGGGCGCACAGGGCGCAGCTGCCGGCAATTACTGGCAGCAACATCAGGAGAAAGGCATAACAATTAAATGCGAGCGAGTGGAGCGAGCGAGCTTGAATATTTTGACAATTTACAGTAAAAAAAGCCTGCCGTTTGTTGGTATATTTTTTCACTTTGGAAATAAATGGAGGGGGCGCACCGGGCGGAACTGCTGACAATTACTGGCAGCAACATCAGGTGAATTGCATAACGATTCAATGCGAGCGAGCGAAGAGAGCGAGCTTGAAAATTTTGACATTTTACAGTAGAAAAACTGCCGTTCTTAGCCATATTTTTTCGCTTTGGAAATTAAGGGGGGGGCGCGCACCGGGCGCAACTGCAGTCAATTACTGGCAGTAACATCAGGGGAATTGCATAAAGATTAAATGCGAGCGAGCGAAGAGAGCGAGCTTGAAAATTTTACATTTTACAGTCCAAAAACTGCCGTTCTTAGCCATATTTTTTCGCTTTGGAAATTAAGGGAGGGGGCGCACCGGGCGGAACTGCTGGCAATTACTGGCAGCAACATCAGGTGAATTGCATAACGATAAAATGCGAGCGAGCTTGAAAATTTTACATTTTACAGTCCAAAAACTGTCATTCTTAGCCATATTTTTCGCTTTGGAAATCAAGGGAGGGGGCGCACCGGGCGGAACTGCTGGCAATTACTAGCAGCAACATCAGGTGAATTGCATAACGATTAAATGCGAGCGAGCGAAGAGAGCGAGCTTGAAAAGTTTACATTTTACAGTCCAAAAACTGCCGTTCTTAGCCATATTTTTTCGCTTTGGAAATTAAGGGGGGGGCGCATGCCATCGAGCGCAACTGCTGGCAATTACTGGCACTGGCAGCAACATCAGGTGAATTGAATAACGATTCAATGCGAGCGAGCGAAGAGAGCGAGCTTGAAAATTTTGACATTTTACAGTAGAAAAACTGCCGTTCTTAGCCATATTTTTTCGCTTTGGAAATTAAGGGGGGGGGCGCACCGGGCGCAACTGCAGTCAATTACTGGCAGTAACATCAGGGGAATTGCATAAAGATTAAATGCGAGCGAGCGAAGAGAGCGAGCTTGAAAATTTTACATTTTACAGTCCAAAAACTGCCGTTCTTAGCCATATTTTTTCGCTTTGGAAATTAAGGGAGGGGGCGCACCGGGCGGAACTGCTGGCAATTACTGGCAGCAACATCAGGTGAATTGCATAACGATAAAATGCGAGCGAGCTTGAAAATTTTACATTTTACAGTCCAAAAACTGCCATTCTTAGCCATATTTTTCGCTTTGGAAATCAAGGGAGGGGGCGCACCGCGCGGAACTGCTGGCAATTACTAGCAGCAACATCAGGTGAATTGCATAACGATTAAATGCGAGCGAGCGAAGAGAGCGAGCTTGAAAAGTTTACATTTTACAGTCCAAAAACTGCCGTTCTTAGCCATATTTTTTCGCTTTGGAAATTAAGGGGGGAGCGCATGCCACCGGGCGCAACTGCTGGCAATTACTGGCAGCAACATCAGGTGAATTGCATAACGATTCAATGCGAGCGAGCGAAGAGAGCGAGCTTGAAAATTTTGACATTTTACAGTAGAAAAACTGCCGTTCTTAGCCATATTTTTTCGCTTTGGAAATTAAGGGGGGGGGGGGGCGCACCGGGCGCAACTGCAGTCAATTACTGGCAGTAACATCAGGGGAATTGCATAAAGATTAAATGCGAGCGAGCGAAGAGAGCGAGCTTGAAAATTTTACATTTTACAGTCCAAAAACTGCCGTTCTTAGCCATATTTTTTCGCTTTGGAAATTAAGGGAGGGGGCGCACCGGGCGGAACTGCTGGCAATTACTGGCAGCAACATCAGGTGAATTGCATAACGATAAAATGCGAGCGAGCTTGAAAATTTTACATTTTACAGTCCAAAAACTGTCATTCTTAGCCATATTTTTCGCTTTGGAAATCAAGGGAGGGGGCGCACCGGGCGGAACTGCTGGCAATTACTAGCAGCAACATCAGGTGAATTGCATAACGATTAAATGCGAGCGAGCGAAGAGAGCGAGCTTGAAAAGTTTACATTTTACAGTCCAAAAACTGCCGTTCTTAGCCATATTTTTTCGCTTTGGAAATTAAGGGGGGAGCGCATGCCACCGGGCGCAACTGCTGGCAATTACTGGCAGCAACATCAGGTGAATTGCATAACGATTCAATGCGAACGAGCTTGAAAATTTTACATTTTACAGTCCAAAAACTGCCATTCTTAGCCATATTTTTTCGCTTTGGAAATTAAGGGGGGAGCGCATGCCACCGGGCGTAACTGCTGGCAATTACTGGCAGCAACATCAGGTGAATTGCATAACGATTCAATGCGAGCGAGCGAAGAGAGCGAGCTTTAAATTTTTGACATTTTACAGTAGAAAAACTGCCGTTTGTAGCTATATTTTTTCGCTTTGGAAATTAAGGGGGGGGGGGCCGCACCGGGCGCAACTGCAGACAATTACTGGCAGTAACATCAGGGGAATTGCATAAAGATTAAATGCGAGCGAGCGAAGAGAGCGAGCTTGAAAATTTTACATTTTACAGTCCAAAAACTGCAATTCTTAGCCATATTTTTTCGCTTTGGAAATTAAGGGAGGGGGCGCACCGGGCGGAACTGCTGGCAAATACTGGCAGCAACATCAGGTGAATTGCATAACGATTAAATGCGAGCGAGCTTAAAAATTTTACATTTTACAGTCCAAAAACTGCCGTTTCTATAGCCATATTTTTTCGCTTTGGAAATTAAGGGGGGGGGGGGGTGGAGCGCATGCCACCGGGCGCAACTGCTGGCAATTACTGGCAGCAACATCAGGTGAATTGCATAACGATTCAATGCGAGCGAGCGAAGAGAGCGAGCTTGAAAATTTTGACATTTTACAGTAGAAAAACTGCCGTTTGTAGCTATATTTTTTCGCTTTGGAAATTAAGTGGGGGGGGGGGGGGAGGGGGGCGCACCGGGCGCAACTGGACGATTACTGGCAGTAACATCAGTGGAATTGCATAAAGATTAAACGCGAGCGAGCTTGAAAATTTTGACATTTTACAGTCCCAAAACTGCCGTTTGATGCTATATCTTTTTTTGCTTTGGAAATTGAGGGGGTGCACCGGGCGCAACTGCTGGCAATTAGGCCTACTGGCAGCAATATTAGGAGAATTTAAATGCGAGCGAGCGGAGCGAGCGAGCTTGAAAATTGTGACATTTTACAGTCCAAAACTGCCGTTTGTAGCTATATTTTTTGCAGTAAAGGAGGGGGGGGGGGCACCGGGTGGAACTGCCGGCAATTACTGGCAGCAACTTCAGGAGAATGGCAGTACGACTAAAATAAAATGCCAGCGAGCGAGCTTGAAAATTTTGACATTTTACAGTCCAAAAACTGCCGTTTGTAGCTATACTTTTTCGCTTTGGAAATTAAGAGGGGACGGAGACGCCCGGTGCGCCCCTCCCCCTGGATCCGCCACTGGTAGTCAAGGGAGCTATGACCAGCGAGGTGGCGTCGAAGTGACCACGTATGGGAAGGATGTCCAAAATCTATGTATATAGTCAACACTGTATAGAATACACTTGCACTAGTAGATAATTATGTATACAATCAGTGCTGCCAGAACCAGGGGTGCGAATTGCTTTTGCCCACGATTTGTTCTTTTTTTCTTTTTTTTTGTCCCGATGCAAAATTTCAAAAAAATAGATAAATAGATAAAAAATAATAATCATTTAGTGTCCGGCGTTGAGGTCGCTCGCAGACTGAAGGTTTTTTTTTTTTGTTGTTGTTGTTGTTTTTTTTTAAGGGTCTGAAGGGGGGTGCGATCGCACCCAACGCACCCCCCCTGGTGACGCCCATGCTTACCACTATCTGTGGGTATCTCTAGTTAATACTGACTGGGGTGGCGGCCCCTGTCACCGTTACCGAGTGGCCATTCTCATACCATGTGTCACGGAGACAGCACCACAGCGTGATGTCCCCTTCAAGGCCTGATGTCATACTGCCGCTCCTTGCCACACATAGCACTACCGTGGCTCTACCGAGAGCGGTCTGGAATTTCTTCTATTGAAATGCTAAACAGTTTGCATCAATTTACATGCTTAAGTGCTTATTTACAAGTTCCATGCAAATTGACCTCAGTGGAGGAGAGCGTCTGTCACTCCACTCGTGACAATGTCTGTCTGTCTGTGTTTGCTGGTATGTTTTTGAACATAATTATACTGGCAATTCGGGGGATGAAGAATGTTTGCCTGTTAAATCTTCACTGCAAGAAGTTGTGACGTGCGGAGAGTGTGTGAATCAGTGTGCGCGTTGTACTTTCTGTTGACAAATTTACAAAGGAGAAGTGGTTTGGGGTCTCTTTCTTTGTCTACGTAAGATGCAACAACAAAAACGTTATTTTATATTTGTTCCTCATATAAAGCTACCCAAAATATCAAGGGTGTATCATTCCATTAACCACTAACGATACCACTTTCCCCGAGATGCTAGTGCGCATGAGCGGTATGTTCAACCAATGCATAAACTTACTTAATGAAGTTTATTTTGAAGGAATTGTGAAACATGGTTAATTAAATTGATATCTTTCTTTCTCTTCGTCTGTTGTCTGTCTGTCTGTCTGTCTGTCTCTCTCTCTCTCTCTCTCTCTCTCTCTCTCTGTTTCTCCCTTCCTCGGCTGTATCTGTGTAGTCTGACTTTCATGACTATTACTACGAGTGGCCTCAGCAGTTTGTTCATGTTCAAATGCACTGTCTATCATTGTGGTGACCTAATGAACACAAAAAAAAAATATACAGGCGGAACGTCGTTTATTCAGCTGTGTGATGACGGAGAAACACTGCAACATTCAAACGTGTTTAAAGCAATACTCCACTAGTTATCACGACACCTTATACATGGCTCGACACTAACTTTTTTGTTTGGTGGCCCGATGGGGCCACCAAAATCCTAAATTTCAAATTTTTGGTGGCCCGAGAGAAAAATTTGGTGTCCCGAAAAACAATAAAAAACAATAAAAGTCCTTTCTTTTTTAAATGTGTCAAATATTTAAGTTTTATGATATAGTAAGAATTAGAAGTTGGACATATCTACTCATAAATAAACTTCAACAAACTTGCAACACTCACTCTCAGGCACTCATTCAGTCTTTTTCATCCATCCTTTGAACAAATTTAACTGCTAATTTCCGGCCCAAAAAGTTACGAATTTATTGACACACTTTTCAAAAAAAATTTTGGGGCCCGAGGCGGGCCACCAAATTTGCCCTTTTTTGAAATTTGGTGGCCCGACTTTCATTTTTGGCCCCGGGCCACCGGGCCACTGTTACTTTCGAGCCCTGTCTTATAGTACAGATGCCGCCATGTTTGTAGACCGTTCGTGAGATTGTAAATTTCAACACTGAATTGTCTGTGATTTGTCCAAATTTGTCAAACTTAAAAAAAAAGATCTTCATCGATGCCTTTTTACTTCTTCTCAATTTGTTGATTTCACTTTAGATTACGGGTTTCATATATACTTCCAATACCCACATGATGATGTAAACAGACAAGTGAAAGTATTCAAGAAGAAGAATGAATGCTGCGGAGGTTATAATCACACTGATGGTTTGCATTTTTTTCCTGTATATTTCAGAATGACGAAGGGGAAGAAAAAGAAAACTTTATCGGCCTTTGATGTTTTTTTTTCTCGTCATATCGCTTCCAGACCACATCTGAGAAGAAATCTCAAAATAAGTGATGACGTGAGGACAATGGTCTAAAAAACGTCACGATCTAAGAACATGTCAAGGCATTACAAGTAACCATATCACTAGACGGCAAACGAAGTAATATTTTCCGTCATTTAAGAATCAACTTATCGGCAGTTTCAGGGGAAGACACGTAATCAAACAAAAACTGTCAGCAATGAGAAAGAAGAGAACGCTGTAATCAGGAAGTTATTTCATAATCGCCTACAGAGATATACAGCGAGTTGCTAAGAATAGTGAGCTTTTTTCCTTGTTACACATATCGATGGACAGGGGAATTACAAAATGTAACTGACCGGTATGGTATTCAAAACAAACATACTGTTGACCCACTACCTGTAGAGATTATGCGGAAAACAAACAAACGAAGCAATAAAAAGGCTTCTTATTTCTTAGCGTGGTTTCGATTAAATCTGTTTCTCAATTTTCTTGTTTAGTTTACATCCCACGTCGCCGGACACATCCCGTGCACATTTTCCTTGTTGATAATCATTTTTGTTGATAGGGATGGAAACGGGCCAATTTATATGATTTTTTTAAAATCCTGCTGCAAGAGGGAATGAACCAAGTGCCATGTGAGCACATTAGAGGAAGTAAGTTTTTACATTACAGCGTCGTGTTGCCCAATTTTGAATTATAGCATTGCATAATGAATGACAGAAACGAAACAAAGTCGAATCTTAGTTGAAATTTTGATTAAAATCAGTTGTGATGATGATGATGATGATGCTATATACTTTTTATATAGCGGTATCATTAAGGGTCATAATCACCACATGCTATTGAAAGTCCTTTATTTTGATATGTTATAATTTTTCCGTTTTTTATCTAAAAAAAACACACACGTATTTTGTAAACTTATTGTAACAGGTAATGAGGCAATGCATTGACTTCTTTCAGAATGCCAGCTGTTCAAAAATATTTTCTATCTCATTAAAGGGATCACATAGTTTTGGTTGAGACCTAACTTCAGGTTTCTAACATTTTTTGTTGAGATAATGAGAAACCTCTTATGAAATGTGAAACAGCGTGTAATTCCACGAGGAATCTAGTGTTTATTTGATGAAAATTGGTTTTGAAATTGCCGAGATATCGAAAACAGAGCGATCGTAATAAAAAATGGGGCCTACATTTATTTACGATTGCTTCATTTTACTTTGTTTTGGATGTCTCTGCCATCACAAAACCGATTTTCATCAAATAAACACTGAATTCCTCCTAGAATGGTATTCTCTGTATCATTTCATAAGTGGTCTTGGTATCATGCAAAAAGTTAAAAGCCCAGTCTTCATCTCCACCAATACTACACCATCTCTTTCAGCAAACACAACAACGACAATAGGCCTACATGATGTATGAGTACGTGCTTAAGGGCTACTAATGCATTTCGTACTCTTTGTTGCAACACTTATGCTGAAGGTCGCAACATGGTTAGTTGAGGGCAAGAGCATCGTTAGGTATTACTCAATATTAAATGGGTTAGTCAAATACCGGTTAGTGATTGGCTAAACACAGTCACGTGATGAAGGCACATTGGTTTGTAATGTTCTCCCATGGGAAAACATTTTCACGTAACAAATGACAAACGATACCAAACGATTGAACGATCACATTTTCACGCAATCGATAGGATAAATTTGCCTATTCCATACAATGTGAAAAAGCAGATGACCGATTATTGTAATGCGTACGAAAGTGTGATTTGAAGGACCCGCGCACAGAGAATTTGGCTCTGCGCGAGCGATCGAGTGCGTTGTGCTGGTGGTTGACGTTGCGAGTTTCTGTGACAAGTTGAAGGTAAGTTTTCTCAGATTACTTTGACTATAATATCAACCCATAACAGATGATGGTATTTGACTAACCCATATAATATAACACATGATGACTTTTGTTGTCGGGAACATGTACCAAACCTTCCACCCTCATGGTTTGAAATGCTATCGACTTCGTCCCTCACTAGCATTTCAAACCCTTCGGGTGGAACATTCGGTATGTTCCCTCCCCCGCCAGTCATCATATATATAATGTTGGTAGAGTTGGCGTCTCTCTACTCCCAAACTTACAAAAGGGTTATCCTGGACGTGATTGAGGACATGTCCCGGATGTAAAACTACACCGATGGAATCTCTGATCAGAAGAAAAAATCGCAGGGGGTCTGTTATATAACTAAGTACATGGACCATACATCAACGGACGACTTTCTTTTGATGCATTTGTCCTAAGTCCTGGTAATATTTATGAGACGAGAAAACAAGCCCCCCGTCTTACGGCAATGGGAAGTAGTATGAGAGAAATTACAAGGAAACATGATTTCTTTCCATTACTGAACAGACTCCATTATTGAGCTCGAATTCGAGGCAACATTTCAATTCATCGTCTGACGTAGCAGGAGGGTTTAACAAGGTGCCTATTACCCTTGTTGGTGAATTTTCAATTTTCTTTAAGACTCGTTTTATGTCAGAAAATATGATTAGAATTACACAGATATTTCGTCAACATATTTTGTTGTTGTTACTGTTGCTGTATGTGAGAAATATTGAACAACACATTGGTCTGAATAGTATAGCGCTAGTACACACATTAGAAGTCGGCATCAGGGATCGCATCGAGTATGTCATTTGTATGTATTGTGTTGTAGTGTCGAATAGATTTTTCTGTTTTTCTGTTTTCTACGAAACTAAGCTAACTTACGCACGCTATAGTCACTTATATGTCTTTTTCTCTTCATCTGATGTATTTTCACATCGTTGTCTATCTAAATACGACATTTTTTAAAGATCCAACTTCAAGAAATGCAAACTCTTCAAGATGGCGAAAATCTATGTTTTTAAACTGTCTTCCTAATCAGGAAGTGAAAACTGAAAAATACTCCTGGAGTTTTATTCTATACTCGTGGAGTGTGCTGTATCTCCATGGGATGCACTTGTCAATACGACTCATTTCCACGAATTCAACCGATTTGTTTTTTCTTTACCAAGAATCGGTTTGTTCTTTGGGTGATATACTCACCATACGAGTGAGCTGTTGCTTGTAGCAATTAGTATAGAGTTTATCTCTTTCGATATCTTTATGACTAAAAGCAGGCAACTAAACACTTGTCCAGGACAGATCGAACGGTGATTTGACTCAGTCGGTAGCTCGTCTACTCCAGATCCAAAGGACCCGGGTTCGATTCCCGAGTCTCACTGAGCAATACTTTCATCATACCATCCCGTCCAGTGAAAAAGGAGTCACTCTGTCCCTCGGAAAGGACATAAAATGGAGGTCCCGTGCGTGAGAGAGTCACAACTCATGCACGTAAAAGATCCCGCTTAATTCATTCATCGCAAAGAGCAGGGTGCAAACCCAGTGAAGTGGTCCCGACTCACTTCCAACTGGACCCCATGAAAGACCAGCTAGTGCAGCTGAATATGGGCTTTCCAGCCATCTTCTCAGATGGAAAATGAAACAAAACAAACAAACAAACAAACACAATGAAGTGTTATACATCTACAGTTGAAATATATTATGCGTGTGATACACCGCTTTTTTATTCTTTGACTTTTCACAATTGTTTCAAAGTACATTTGTGAGATGAATTTCAGGTTTGATGCAGGCTAATTAATCGGTACATTGACAAACAAAAATCCATATTGGTAACGATAAAAAAAACAGCTTCTTCACTGCTGCTGATATACTCTGTTTCGACACATAACGGCAGCCCTGCTCGATGTGTTTTCGAAGTCTGAGGTAAACACAGCGTGCAAAGAAGAAAATAACTTTCAGGAAAGGCGATACGGGATTGGAGGAATAAAACTCGACGTCATGGGAGAGGGCGGAGCTAAGTACAAGCTCGAGTGAACCACAATCCGCTGTGCCACGACGAGCTATCACTTGCATGCCAGTATTGTGTACGGACCGAACACAAACTGTTTGCACGGATGTACGTTCATTCATTCCGACTCCTGAAGGTCGTTTTTCAGTGTTCTCTGAGGGGAATCCGACTGCATTCTCTTCGAGCGCTTCTCGAGACAATCGAGAGCTAAAACGCAGGTCTGATTTGAAGGAAAAAAAAGTAACATGTAGAAAGACGCGGGTTACCAAAATAGTATTTCCCTCTTTCGCGAGGTTTGTTATGACGGGCGAGGGTAGAGCCGTGATTCTCAGGCAGGACAAAGAAAATCCAAGCGTGATACCAGGAGAACAATCCAACCGCCGAGCATGCTTGGGCTAACTTCATCGTACGAATGACCTCACATAAAGTAACACGTGTGCTCGTCTCACGTGTGCATCGCTTGAATAATTTTTGAAACTTTGAGCGCCCTGGATACAGGCAGAAGTGACCAGGACGTTTGCATCGGGTCCCGGCTTCTGACGGGTGTACCTCGGCGAAATATTCATCTACTGGCAAAGACTTAGAGCAGAAACTGGAATCCTCATAGCTGTGTGCGGGTTTGTTGTGATCGATGCAGCTTTGTGTAGCTTGTGAAGAAAGCAAAGATACAAACAAACTTAGATAGGGAGCAGCTTGTAATCGAAAGTCAGCATTTACAGTCAACAAAAGAAGCTCGTGAAGTCACAACCATCAAAATGGACGGAACATGTGAAAAACCAAACTCGAGGAAATGGAGGTGGAGTCTAAACAGTAGACTAGCGGCCTACTTCCCAGGGCTGGTGAGTATACCCTCAGTAAAATCGAAGAAATGATATTTAAACAGAAAACAATGGTGATTTTTTTTTTCTCCAAGGTGCTTTAGTGTGTTGATTCATATAACACTAAAAAATTGTCTGCTCTTTTAGTAGTATCTACCTGAAATGTCTTGTCTCTTTCAGTATTCTCATTCAAGCTGAATATATTTCATAGTCCTATTGGACAATTCGATTCTGATCGGCAAGTCATTGACTTGTCTTATTTCAAATTTATCTTTCCATAACTTTCCCTTATCTTTATGTATTTTTGGCGTGATTTTACGTTTAATACTCCCAATATTTGTTTTCGTGCGTTAATGTAAAATAAGCTTTAATCAATAACATGACGCATAGTCTGATGAGCACGTCAAACTAACAGCGCTGTGTTTTCATAAGCAAAGGGAAGTTATGCCGGGCACTCCAGGAAATTAAACGAGATCTAGGCTTCGGTTGTGTCCAAGGCATGAATAATATCACACGGGCAGTGTCGATGAAGGAAGTGTAATCGATTCGAAAGCATTTGAGTTGCAAACAGTATACATCAGCTGAAATCTCTGCCTGTAACATGATCGCTCGTAGAACATTTCATTCCCCGAATCCCTTCCTCTCCACGCTTCCGCCAAGGAAATGACTACGTTCACACGTGATATGCACTTCTATTATTTGACGATGTCAATTTATGACCTCATGTCGTTATAACAAAAATATCTAGAAAGCAGAAAACGAATTTCATGACATTTTATTTTCAAGATTATTACGTATCCTTAAGACTTGTCACTGATATATGTTCAGGTTTATATTATCACCTATGATCTTTGGAAGAGTTAGACCAAGTGGTCGTTTGATATTAAAAAACCCCCAACAATACTGTTTGAATTAATAAAATCTTAATGACTGTTCAGATGTGACATTACAAGGGCTGTAGATTCCCAGTGTATAGGGAGGGTAGCACAAAGAATTAGATAAAATATAAAGATACATTTGTTCTAAACGGACTGTGTCTCTTTCTCTCAAATGGTCACTGATTTGTTTTTTTTTTTACATTTATTTTTTCTGCGTTCACTGAATACACACAATATTTGTGCAAAATTTCCCCTTCAATAGAGCAGAATTCCTGAGCTACCTGAGTTTATTTCCAGTAATCAACACTCCACTTTCACTTCGCGTTCGCCGGCACGCCATGAGAGCTTTAAAGAAATAGTATATAGTATTGGTTCAATTGGGGTTTCAGGTATCCAACTTTTTGTGAGATACTTGGAAACCACTTTATGAAATGTTAAAGAGCATACATTTTATTCAAATAGGAATTCATTGTTCATTTGAGGAAAAAAATGAGATATCTAAAAACAAAGTAAAAGAAAACGATCATAATAAAAGGTGTGTCCCACCTTTTATTAGTGCAATTTTGTTTGGATATCTCGATCATTTCAAAACCATTCTTTTAAATAAAAAACATTGAATTCCTCTAAGAGCTATATGATCTTTCGTGATTCATAAGAGGTTCCTTACTATCCCACGAAGAAAGGTTTAAATCCTGAAGTCGCATCTCAATCAAAACCATATTATCCCTTTACAGGAAGTTGTTTACAAAGTGAGGCTAGAAGCAAACTGAAGAATACACGTGTGAGATTCGTTCACACGGATATCACTAATGTCACTTAAGAAGTACTCGAAAGGAGCACTTAAAAGGGGAGTTGGCCTCATGCTGAGGGGAAGGGTTTCAATTTCGTCAAAATTGATTTGATTAAAAAAAAAATGATTTTGTACACACACGTTTTTTTGTAGTGAACTACTTTTCCTTTCCTTTGAATGTGATAAAACAGGAGAGCTTTTTGGAGTAATGTAATACGAGTTATTTTTAAAAGGAGTGATTATAGTTGCCAAATTATTGACCAAATTGTGTTTTGTTACAGGCTTCTCTGTTAGTAGCTCCATGCTTAGGCCTACCTCTTTATGTTCAAACCAATTGGGGATATCAAGAGAGAGGATTTCTTCGATTCACGAATACTGTTATATATCTTATTTTGTATACCGTTTTGTTAAGTGGAACTAAAATTTTCCAACTTCCTGTTCCTTTTTCGATTTTAAAACTGGAAGTTGAGGTGAAGTTTTTCACTTTAACTTTATCAAATTGCTTCTATAGTAGTGGAGCTCAAGTACGTCTCTCCGGAGGGAGCATTATAGTACGTTTGTATAGCATGTAGACAACTAGTAGAATTTGCCTTGGGGAAACGGCCGTGTCTATGAACATAATCGTTCAGAATACAATGATTACAACATGTCAACAGGGTTGTATTTGTAGGCCATTCAAGTTTGATGAATGTTTCGTCTATGTATAGTTTATAGATAATAACAGCGCTCACTTTCGACGCGATGACAGATCGATGTATAGCTTGAAACACCTAGTACAAAACTTGCAAGTCGGTCTCCGTAAACTCAGAGCATATCATACAGCACATGGAGATCATAAAATACCACGTTTATTGTTCAGGTATAAATGAGTATAACAAAACAGAAGGTGACGCGTCATAACGAAATTAAAACCACGCTAATAAAAGAAAGGTTCACTTACTGAGTAAGTGAACGAGCTTTTTAGCACACCTGAAAAACGTTAAAGCAGACACGAGTGCACACTTATTTATATAGGACAGTGTTCATCGAAGTAAAGTCATCAAAATTTCGTGATCAGATTCGCAATTATTTTTAATACTCATTTTGAGTGGCATGACATACGTGCTCTGTGCAGTTAAACTTGAGCGCACCTCAAAATGACAAGAAATTTTCCCCCACGATGACTCCTACATGGTCTTTAGGGCCTACATTCGATACTTTTTTTACTCCTTGGCACTCGACGAAGATGTAACCCTGCAGATAAAATTAGAAAGGACTCAGCCACCGCTTTCTGAAAATAGCCACTCTTCACGTCACCGCAGGTCGCGTGTGATGGACTTCAGATTCGTGGGGGATAACGCCGCTCAGGTCTCTTTATACATGCAATGCACATACACCGCGTTAAAAATATGATGTGTTCTATCATAGAGTTAGAATGAAATCTTATGTCGAATAGGTGAGCGTTGTACACTGTCCTGACAGAATGTAAAACTATCATTTCCAACAACTCTTTACCAGGGTTCATGTAGATTTGGATTATAACAAGTAGACACTTTGCATTTTGTTTGTTTGATTGTTGTTTGTTTGAATTTTGATGTGATCCTTCACATAATATCAGCTGCTACCTTTTAGTCAAGTGGAAATAGAAAACTGCATGCAGATTATCCAAACTAGATAAGATGTTTTAGTGCAGACACTGTTTTAGCTTTTCTTACTGATCTATTGTATAAGAACATGGATGAACGTTTACTTACTGGAGGGGTGTTTTTAGACTTCCGAAAAGCATTTGATTCGGTAAACCATGAAATACTCCTACAGAAAATGACATCCTATGGAATAAAAGGGGTTGAACTCATATGGTTTACAAATTATCTCTCAAACCGCCAGCAAAAAACAACAGTTGGGGATACTGCGTCAACTTGGGGTACAATACTGTCAGGGGTACCGCAGGGCTCAATCCTCGGACCCCTACTGTTCACCATAATGGTAAACGACTTACCCAGTGTCACTTTCAAGAGCAAGGTCATAATGTATGCTGACGATACTGTTTTAATATACAGTGCTAAGCATGTCGATGAACTTGAATTTCATCTAAATAAGGATTTAGATCTTGTTAACAACTGGGTACAAGAAAATGGCCTCACACTTAACCCTAGTAAGACACAATTTATGATTTTCGGAACGCCTCAAAAACTAGCTGCTATCCCAAATCCTGTCAACATAAAGCTGGAGAGCCACACACTCTCCCAAGTAAAGTCTTACAAATATCTTGGGGTACACTTAGACCCGGCTCTTAACTGGAAGGAACACGTATATCATACAAGTAAGAAAATAAGTTCCAGATTAAGTCTAATGAGTCGTCTGAAAAAATCCCTACCTCTGAATTCACTAAAACTTCTTGCAAACTCTTTAGTTCTCCCATTGTTTGACTACTGCAGCATCGCCTGGTCAAAATGTCCCTCTACTACGAAAGATATTATTGTGAGACAACACAAACGAATGGCCAGAATAGTCTTAGGGGTAGACACACGTACATCTACTGACTACGTACTAAGTCAACTAAACTGGACCACGATAGAGGATAGGTGGAAGCTTCAAAGGTGCAAACTGGTTTATAGGGCACTAAATGGGGACGCTCCAGAGTACCTGTCACTCTTGTTTCAGAAAGTTTGTAATACACACAACTACCAGACTAGATCAGCAGTCTCTGACGGGCTAATAGTAACTAGAGCTCGAACGAATGCTGGGAAACAGTCTTTTTCATACACCGGCGCACTCGAATGGAACAGTTTACCAATAAACTTAAGGCATGCTCCATCTAAACATTCGTTCTCAGCCCAATTTTGGAGGGCACTCCACTGTGCCCAAGTATAGTTCTGTTGTCATTTCTTTTCTTTTTTTCTGTTTGTTTTGTTTTTTTCTTTCTGAGGTAGGGGAAATTTAAGGATATGAGGATGTAATGTGTTGCATAATATTTGTTAAATTTTGAGTTTAATATACATCAGTATACAGTATATTAAGATATATACAGATTTGATACTGCAAATATGATTTTGTTGTTGGTATTGTATGATTATCATACATTTTTGTGTTTATTTGTATGTATGTGTTCATGCAGGGCCTCCAAGAACAACAGTGTTTAACCCACTGACGGAGCCACCCTGTGAAAATAAAACATATAAATAAAATAAAAATAAATAAATAGAAGCCTGATTGATCAGAGAGAGAAAGAGAGAGAGGGGGAATATGTGAATATCACTGCAGTTAACTGTTTCTTAAATTCAGTAGTACCAGCAAATTATTCGAGAAGACGAGAATAAATCAACTAACATTAATGAGTAACAGAAATATGTTGGTCACGTTTGAGAACTTACCATGAACCCTGACGCATTGCAGGTGCATCGTGACACTGTTTGATTGTCTCACTCTGTATATTACTTTCTCTCCGCCCTCCCCCTCTATCTCTCTCTCTCCCTCTATCTATCTATCTATCCATTTACTTATTTATCTATCTATCTTTCTATTAACTTATCTATTTATCTATCTCTATCTATTCATCTATCTATCTATCTATCTATAATCTATCTATTTAGCTATCTATCCATCTGTCTCTCTATCTCTCTATCTATTCATCTCTCTATCTATCTCTCTCTATCTATCTATTTATCTATCTTTCTATCTATCTATCTATCTATCTTTCTATCTATCTATCTATCTGTCTATCTATCTATATATCTATTTATCTATCTATCTATCTATTTGTCTGTCTATCTATCTATCTCTCACTATCCTTTCTTCTGTCTTCTTCTGTCTGTTTCTTCTTGTCTTTTGTGTCTCTCCGTTTCAGATACCTCGTCACCTTATGTCTGTTGGTTCCCACTTATCCTCCACTGTACTCATTCTAAAACAACTTGTTCCCAATTGTTTCCACTTGGTGTTGGTGTGAAGTCTTAGTCACTTTTATTTGACGAAGCATCCAATCATACTCTTTAATTATAGTTTAGATATGCTTAGCGCGATCTATTCCAAAATAAGTTTTTGTTTAGCTCTTTTTTAGTAGTTGTCATGGCCGTGTCAGCTTAGATATATTTAGTCTTTTATTAATTTCTTACAATGTTTAGTCTACCTTTGAAATCGGAAAATCAGTTTAGTTTATCTAATTTCGATTAACGGATTGCCAAGTAAAAACAACCAAGAGCAAAATGCTGTTTAGCAAGACAGCAAAAGCAACACGCTTTCAGCAAAATGTTCATGGATCATGATACTCCATCCACGGACAGGGTCTTGTCGGGTCGAGGCACCAACTTCCTCGAGTTCAGGGTCTATTTGTCCAAGTAATTTAGAGGTACCCCTGAGAATTTGATGTCTAATTTATCGCCTTGCAGACTGCTGACAAGCCGCAGGACTTCCTCGGATGAAGGAGGTTAGGCTGATTCAGATCAGGTCCTTCCGCATTTCGGCGGCCAGGTCTAAATTAATTTGACTTCTCACCCTTGGCCGTCTGTACTCTTGACCGCTACCCCACCATCTCTTTCCAGCTTTGTAGTCAACAAAACAAAATGCGGGACTTAAATGAACCCTTTGGGTGCCAAATTAATTTCTTGTCCGTAGGTTTGAAAATTGAATTTGTGCTCACTTGACTCATTAGTACAGAAAAGGTTAAGTCATATTATGTTTTGTTGTCTGGGTCACATAAAAAATAAACAAAGGCAGAGCAACAGCGGAACAAAAAGCTCGACCCCCATCGCAGCTTGCGTGAATATGAACGCGATTTCATTGAGCATTGCATAAACGACCTTGGCATAATTACTGTGTGGAAGTCACGGCGGAAAATGCAGTTAAGGTGATTCAAACAGTTTATACAGAGTTTAATCTATCTGTTGTGCTGTACTAGGCCTATAATGATGACATGCTTAACCTTCGTGTATCATATCCATCATGAATGGTTTCATTCATGACTTATTTGCAGGCTAGTCTGATCGGGATCCTTATTATTCGTGTCGGTTTTTCCGGTCAAGCAAGTGCATGCAGGTCCATCTAAAAGACTGCCTCGTAATCCAGCGAAGGTCGCAACAGGTCAACGAGAATTATGATTCAGTGATATTTTCCAGTCATAGAGAGATTCCTAATCCCGTATGACAAACACGACCCCGAACCGAGGGTGTAGGGTTGTAAATTGTGAAGTAGTCACCTACATCTCTTGATTGGAAAATTGTGCTGAAGAGTTAGTGATGGTACTGGTGTTAATGTTAAGTTTTGTTGTTGATGTTGGTGGTGGTGTATATGAATGTGTGTGCGTGTATGCGTGTTTATGCCTTTTTTGATTGGGGGGGGGGGGACGTTAAGCAAGCAAAAGCAACATACCATGCTAAGGTAGCCGCCTATAGGGTGAAATAAATAAGATATGGTGGCATGTTTGTAAACAATCAGAAAGACCCGACGATTCTTTAAAGGAGACGAAATTCCTCGACCACTGGTTGAATACTTGTCGAACTCATTCGAAAAAAGGTCTTCCACTCTGCAAGTATATAAATGTGATCCCTCTCGCTACACAGTGATAATATTGCTGCTGATTAACAAGATTGGTCAAAGCGACGGATCAGCTGACGAGTAGTGCGGCACTTTTCTCCCAGTCCTAGATCGGAGTTAGGTGCACATTACTATTTTTTTGCACTATCCCCTCATTCACGAGATCATCCGCACAAGTAAGTGAGTCGATAGTACTTAAATAATTCAGGTCAATGCCTTTAGCTCGTTGAAATATGAATCAGTTAATGTGCAACTGTGAGGGGGAAAAAAACCGATGCGTCAGATTCTATTTTCATTGTGATAACATGACATATTTTATAGCCAGGGTAGCCTCTTCAGCGTTTCGACACGGCATATTCAGAAGTCCCTGCCATTTCATTAGTCATGGTGCTTTGATACCATAGTGACAAAACAAACTGATTTCCATGCAATGTCTTCAAAATGTAGTGGCAGTGAAACTCACGTTCCCACCGAACGCTCTGACACAGGACAAGCATTAACACACGTCATGTTTATATTGGCTCTCATTACGAAGTCAAGAAGACGATGCACTACGTCTCTTGATTTCCTGACCCATCAGTAGGCAGCTCATATTACTTCACACAGAGTCCTGAATCTTGCTAAAGTTCAAAGGAACCTTATTTCGTCTGCCTGATGTCTGCTCTTTCCGTAAGATATCCATCGGAATCAACAGGCGCTCATTCGAGGCTCAAACTCGCACACCTCAACTAATAATTAAGCGTTGAAGGATGTAGGCCTAAACTGTGGCGCGCTGGAAAAGTTATCCAGACACCCCATTATTTGCTATGTACATAGGGATGTGTTTTAGGTACAACAGCACAAGACAACGATATACCAATATCCACGATTGCTCGCTCAGCTTATTTAAGTATGGCGTTTTTATATCATGGAATGAAAACTAGCTGCAGAGCTGTGTGATGATGACGTCATCACTTCTATCATTTTGCAAGTCTGATTGCAATCCTGTATAGGCTGCGAAAACACCATGACTGCGCCATTTTATGTCCCACTTTGATAAGATTTGTGCCACAACGTTTGTTTGGGGTGTTTTTTGTTTTTGTTTTTGTTTTTTACTCAGGTTATGGTATCAAAACTTTAATGATATGGTGAACTCTTTATGGGGAATACTCCTGTCCACTCCCTCAACAACAACAAAAACACCCCACCTATTATAGACAGGAAAATTTCCAAATAATACAATGTTTTATGAACTTTGATTGGCCACTTACGGAATATAATATACTAAGGAAATTGCATAACAAATTGATGATAATGGTCGTCGCATCAGTACGTAAGATCTTTATTGTAAGCGCTCACCAATCCAACCTAAACGTTTGAATAATGACTATATCGAGCTTTCACTTGGGTGAATGTGTTACAAGGTTACTCGAAGAATGCCCAACTCGAAGCGGCTTAGCTTCTAAACCTCGCTTATTCAGATGTCAGGGAATGTGATATCTAAATTTGAAGTGGAACAAAAACAGTGTGAGACAGGGAGAGAGAAATTCAATACCCACTTCAAAATCCATACTCTCAAAGCTTCTTCAGTACATTGTACTCGAGATCGCTTTACTGGTTCTGTATTTTACATTATATCCCACAGGAGATAACACACATACCTCCTCGATTATACAATTTTACATACTTGAAACTAATACTGTATCATGTATATTATGTTCATACTGTTGGTCTGTGTGAATGAATCTTTTAAGGAAAACGTGCTGCGGATCGAGTTGGAAAGGCTACGGTCTTGAAACAGGGGCACCTTTTCGTTTTGCTTCGTTTTGTTTTTGTCTGTTTTGATGTGTTTTTCTTGTTTTTTATTTTGTTTGTTTGTTTGCCTTGTTTGTTGTTGTTGTTGTTGTTGTTGGGTATTTTTTTTTTTTTGTCTGGCTTCCCGCCAGGGATGTGGCATTGAAATACATATATGATTGAGTGAAGAGAGGGGTAATTACAGAGCCTCACTGTGCGTACGTTGTGGCATTGACTAGGGTGAAATTGGCGGCGGAAAACACTCCGGATATCCAGTAATCGGCAGACGATTCCTGCCACACGTAACGCGTCGAAGTTGGCACGTCAGGGACTGTAATGATTGCCATAATCCACTATTAATAGCCATGTGCTTTGCCTTGATATACTCGCCTGGACCTCATCAGCAAAGGGGTCGGTGCGGACATTTGTGAACAGATGAGATGTGCAACATGCATGGGAGAACAATAAGATGAGACGGGTCGTGATCTTATTGGAAAGGTCAGTTATAATCTGATCGCCAGAATCTCCTATAGAACCTTCCAACGTAAGGTGATAGATTCTTCCAGGCTAGCGCTAATTGTCAAGAAAAATAAACAAGTAAGCAAGCAAGAAAACTAAACAAACAAACAAACAAATAAGTAGGGACAATCCAATCGCACCAAAAAAACACTAGTACACCACCAGAAACACACGCATACACGCACGCCACACACAGAAAGTGGGACGCTATCCAGTAGATTCATTATTTTCATTGCTCCGCTACTCTTGAAGGCTCCACTACTCTAGTTAAAGGCTCCATAGGCCGAATGTCATGCAGAAATTGGGTCAGTCCAACCATGCAGGAAGGCGTGAAAGCTGGAATAGAAAAATTGAATGCTCTCCTTTGAAGTCACGCTCGACACCGCCGTGAAGTTATAGATGGTACCCGTGGTGCTTTATAAAGAGAGTGCATCAGTAATCTAGGACGCGACAAGACCGTCCCTGCTGGAGTTCGCTCTCTCGTGCAGTTATTGTGCTGGCAACAATGAATGTGTGTGCTTTGAGCTGGAGTAGCAAATCAAAATGCAGTGTTAAAAACTACACTTTGAACAACAAGGAAGTAGAAAAAAAAAAAACAAGCTGGATGAAATTTAAAACTTTTTCTTCGTCTCCCAATTTCGTCTTGGAGTTAGAACGATGCCGAGCATGGACTGAAAGTGTAGAGGAATGCTAGACATCCCACTTAATGCTTAAAAACCCGAACATTGAGTTTGCACGGATTGCGAAGAGTTAAGTTCTTCCTGAGCCAACAATAGCGATTTGTTGCATCGTCGGACACAGTGACATCTTTTGAGCGACAGAGCGCGCTATTTTGGATGTCATTTTTCCTTGAGTGTTTACGTTGGTACCCCTCCCCACTCACGGCTGGAAACCCATGGCACTATGACTTCTTTAACCCCTTGTGTGTCATAGACTGTGGACAGTGTGTGTGCGACACTATGGAGTTTTCTGAGCCAATCCGCTCTCAAAACACATCAAGGGTTCAAGAAGAGCATGATGTCGAACATATAGGTCCTATCACAATGAAATCGAATCATACCAAAAGCTCGACCCCCCCCCCCCCCCCCCCCCCCCCCCCCCGCAGAAAGTTAAATAGAACGTCGATGTTAGAGTAATATTCCATCTTTGGTTAGATCCTTGATTTGTTCCCAAAACTGAAATCGATCTCACGCGAATCCTGGACTGAAATAACAGTACGGATATATTATTGTGCAGGATTGTAGAACTAAACCCGCAAATCAACAACAAACAAAGATATTATGCGTGTTTAGGTATCATTGTATTTTAAGTTTGAGGCGTATATTTCTGTATTGGGTCTGTAGGAAATATTGACACACAAACAAACACTGGGTTGATTGAGAGATCCACTTTTATTCTACGCTGTAACACATTGGTATACAGCAACAAAATCCTTGGTGCTCTCTATCATGTAACTTAGACCAAGCCGCATGCCAGCATATTGTCCAAAATATATATATAACAATAAGATATGCCAGCGGTAACGATAATCATGCTCCAATCGAAACTGCCCTCTAGAAATAATCGTGGCTAAAGCTGTTTCACTTTTGTCGCCTTTATATTTGCTAACCAATAAACGCGTGGTAAATTAATTATGCATGAGCAGTGGACATGCACCATAAATGCTCACTTCGTCTTTATTGTGACGTAGGTGTTTGATCATTGTGGCATAACGATTGGTTGGTGTTGGGTCGTCGGGTTTTATTGCGGGTAGTTTGCCTTTGTTTCTTATGCTAAGCTTTGTGGTAATAACGCCCTTGTAGCAGGAAACACTCAATACACATGGCCGTGCCCACCCTAATAGGCAGCGTAGAAATATAATATGAAGTGTGTGCTTGAGCTTTAATTCTATGACGATGATATCATGCTCTTTGTTGAAAATGGAAATTGATGAATGGACTGAAATGAAATGAAACGAAATAAAGATTAAATGTTCTCCTATGCGAAAGACACAAAAAGATCATTATGCGATAAAGTGGCCGTGATTCACAAGTTCTGATAGCTCTCTCTCTCTCTACCTCTCTAACCTATCCCTGGTCAAACAGTCTGGTTATCCTCCTAGCCTAATCAATGATACTATTTATGTAGAAAGCAGGTGAAAGCATCGCGTTTGTATTCCCGCATTTCCAGAGCCTGGAGCTCACAAAGGAAATGCAGCGCGCAACAAACAGGAACAACCACTGAACAAAGTACGTCACACGCCATGCCAGTAGGCCTACTTTATGCATACTCTCCCATATACATACTTTCCCCTGTTTTTTGCCTAATCACTTCCTAGTCTTCCGAGAAATATTCAAAACAACTCTGTAATAGTTCAGAAAGAGTTTCAATCAATGTCTCTCTCCTATAGTCACAAACAACAGCCTTTATAGAGGATGATAGTGGGGATGAGGATTGAGCCTCATGAAAGGTGGGTCCCACTTTTAATAAGTATCCATTGTTTCGGATATTTCAGCCATCTCAAAACCAATTTTCATCAAATAAACCTTGGATTCCTGATGGAATTACATGTTCTTTCATATTTCATAAGAGGTTTCTCAGTATCTCATCAAAATAAGTTAGAAACCTGAAGCCACCTCTTAACCAAAACTATAACATCCCTTTAACCTCTCCATGAGGAAAACATGCTATATGATAGAGCGAATTAGAGGAGCGAGAGAAGGGGAAAGGGAGAGAGAGATTACAAGGAGAAAGGAGGAAGGAGGGGGGAGGGGAGGGGGGATACAGTACAAATCATAAACTAAAACTGAATTTCAGATAGACCTCTATTATAGAATACGATCAATATCACTCTCATTCCGACGATAATAATCCCTTGCAGCAAAAATCATTAACATTCACATTCTCGCCCTGTAGTAAAGCAATACATAGACATTAGAGGATAATGTTTTCGTGAATGTTCTCTAAAAGAGCAAAGCTATTTTTAAATCTGGGTTACAACACTTTTATATAACATCTGGCAACTGCAGGGAATGAAATTTTAATGGTACTTCATCGAAGCGTCCTGCGGGGTTTGAAGAACTGAGCGAGTCTTCTGTTCTTGTCGCGCGATGTTTTGCCCGCAACCACATCAAGCCTCATGTTATTCATGGCTCACCCCTCGCCTGCCATTATTTCTGTTCAGATGAATGCTGCTAACTTCAAAGTTGGCAAAAATCGATCGAAGGATTATTTGTCTAACGGAGATGACGTGTAGATTCTCGATGCAGACGACACCTGTCGATTTTCAATCGGAAGTGGGTCTCTTCAGCAAACCCTGACAGGTGGTGGGGGAATAGATAGGAAGTAAAAATGTGTGTTTTCTCTCTCTCTCTCTTTCTCTAGCTATATGTACGTGATATTTTCGTTCGGCAAACTGTGCCAGTGCAATTATGATTATAATCAGTCGGCCAAGCAAAACTGAAACCCCGCTTTTCTCAATCAACGGATAAGAAACAACTTCTCGTCTATAATATACCTTTCCTGAAAGCACATCAGAGATGATAAAGATAGCTACATTTATAAGGACTGGTCGACTTCGGGGGTACTCGTGAACGTTTGCTTCATGACATTTTGCGGTTTTTGAAGGTAAGAATTCTTTGAATGCAAACGGACTGTTTAGCAGAAGCGTGATACTTTTGTTTTTCTATGCTATATTTCACTTTGATATTTATTTAGTTTATTATTTCCTCTTTACCGATTATGCTGCTGTTCAGTAGTCACATTTTGTAAACGCTTTTTTAAACCCTCACTTGCATTTTATTTTGTTTGTGCACTTAAATCTTTTATTTCTTGAGTGACGCACAATCGATAAATGCACTTTTTACCCCTTTGATGTGATATGTGTCTTGACAGAGCATGTTTATAAATGGTAGCATGCATGAACCCTTATTTCCCAGGTTCTTCTTGTTACTTCTCCAAGAACAAACTTGCCAGCAAATTAGAGTTGGATTACTCCACATCCGGGGTCTGTTTTGCATCAATGTTAACGAAAAAAAAAAAAACACGTTAAATTGTGCCGTGGATCACTATCAACATAATATCAAGAGCTCAAGAAATCGTGACCGGTAATTTCTCGTTGTATAAGAATGTAGTATGGCCATCATATTAGCGCGTGTAACTGGAATAAGCCGACATATGAAAAACTTCTCTCTTGACCCTCACTGTTTCTAACATTATAGTGCTCGACATGATTATGTCCAATAGGAAGGTTCGGAAATGTCTTTAGAACTTGAAGTGGAAGACTATAGAGGGGAAACTTGTCATCATATTTTATTATTCTCCGCCGCGTATTTTACAAACGACTGTGCATCATCTTCAATAATTACACAAGACGAAAAGTATAAATACCCAAATCAGACTATTACTAGTGAGTAGGCGTAAAATGCCACAGTTTCAATATTTCATTTTTACTTGTCACGCCATCGTGTGTCGAGAAAAAAAAAAGAAGCGTCCGAAAAACCCTAGCCCCAATTTACGGGGGGGGGGGGTGGTAGTAATGAGTTGCTGAGAGAGAATTGGGATATTCCAAACAAACATAATACCAATGCAATTTGAAGTGACATCTCGCGTTTATATAATCACAGCATTAACTTCTTGATATGCTTGCATCATTAACTGTTTACATCCTTGCAGTGAACACACGCAGACATATAAAAGATACCCAATGGTAACTGAAGACCCATGATGACCTGTACTCATGGTGCCTTCTACTTAGGCCGTGACACCATGACATCAATAATGTCAGTAACAAGTCGAAGGAATAATATGTACTTTTCATTTAAAAATGACATATTGTGGAATTCTTTTTATATTTTCTTCATTGAATGCTATTCTTTATGAGGTTCCATGTCTGTACTTCAGGATTTTTAGCATATTTCTACCCATGAGGAAAGAACAAAAAGCAAGGAGCGAGAAATGAGGTGGGATAGAGAGAAGGTATACATCTATAGATAAACCAGGTTAGGTGGACACCTCCCTGGCTAAACTATGGAGCTACACTTGTAGCTACTTGGATAAACCTTCATGCACGTAAAAGATCCCTCTTCATTTAATCATCGCAAAGAGCAGAGTGTTTAACCCGGTGAAGTGGTCCCGACTCACATTCATCTGGGCCCCATGGAAGGCCAGTTTAGCATAGCTGAATATGGGCTATCCAGCCATCTTCTCAGATGGAAATGAAACCTTGTAACAGCAGAGAGCTTACTTCGCAACATTTTTATGTTGGCTGTCATACGTCGAAAGCAGATAAGGGGATATGACGGCAGTCACCCAAGAGATCGGCCAATCATTACTGCTTGAAGACATCTCCTGTCCCATATCATGTTGTCGTCATCAGACTTCCTTTAAAGGCCGTTAATTACGTGTTTAATAGAACATGCCGCTTTTCGGTGAATCCTTAAGGAATGATTAACCACAGTATAAGTTGAAAATCCCGTCTATTCCCCCTCTGGAATGGTCAAATTAAACTCAGACATTTCCTGCCAAGCAGCTCCCGTTCCGACTAGCTCTCATAAAATGTCTCCTTTAATTCAAGCCAACCCGCACGGCGGTTGCCGATGAGAGCCAAAGCGGTCCGCCTCCTTTAGAAATAAACCTGAATAAAATTTAACTATATGCATGGTTTTTAAAGATTTTTTTTTTATCGACAAGCTAAACAGCCCTTAGCATCAATGGATGCATATCTAGGCCGTTTCCGTGGATGAACGTAAAGTAAGAGGGGTTTTTTTAATGTATGTGACTTAATCACACCGCTGTTCTGTAGAAATGAGAATCATGAAGCTTCGACCAACGCCATTACGACTGATGATCAGTGCTCGAGCAAGCTTCAGCATGGCTGAATTGTTCAATTTATGACAGAAGGTTCTCGTGCGCTCCTGCATTCACTTCATAAGATAATGCTTCCGCATTAAATTGAAAGAACTTTGATTGTCGCTAAATGCATAATGCATATTAATTACAATAACGCACGGGGGAATCGATACGTAAATGGAATTAGCGTAATTAGTCAGAAGCCGGGCGGGGAGCGCCTTATTGCAACGTTGTTATCCCGGTGCCACGTCTTAGCGAAGTACATTAATCAAATCTAGTTGGGATTAAGTAGTGCACGCGTACAAATGACATTAATCAAGAATCGCTAATCATGATTTAACCCCAGCCTGCATAGATACTACTAGTAATATTCCGTCCAACAGCGTAATAAGCTTTGTTTTCTTACGCTTGAGCTCTTTCTCTGTTTGAAGTATACCAACGCGAACGTTGAGGGTTTTTTTAAGACCCAAAAGACAAGCAGACACACAGAATACCTTCCAAAATCTTGCTGACTGGTGTTTCCAAACTGAAGAGTTCTAGAAGTAGAATCTAAGATGTTAATTTTCTCTCTAACATTTCAGGAAGTAAAGGATGAATTCAGATTTGATCGCCCAATAGTTTACACACATGCAGACATGCTACAATTCAGGGGCGGATCCAGGAAATTCGTGAAGGGGAGGCGCCCTTACAAAATTAAAGGGGGAGGGGGCGCAGCGCCCCCATATTTTCTTTTTGTTTCTTTTGTTTTAACAAAAAAATAAAGAGGGGGCGCGCGCCCGGTGCGCCCCCTCTTGATCCGCCACTGCAATTTGAATACGGAAAGAAGACAACTGCTATTTCAGTTCATATCTCAATTTTAACTCTAACCTGGGCCAATATAGACTTGTGGAGCAGCAATGTTTTGTTGCTGTTTTTTTTTTAAGTAATGCGCCATGTACTCTTCTTAATAAAAAAAAAAACATCGCTTAAAGGGATGATATATAGTTTGGGTTGAGGTGGGGCTTCAGGTTTCCAACCCTTTTCGATGATTTTTTTTTTCTCGGATAACTAGAAACCTTTCATGAAATACGAAAGAGCATAACATTCTGAGAGGAATTCAATTTGATAAATATAGGCTTTGAAATGGCTGAGATATCAAAAATAAAGCGATCCTTTGTTTTACTTTGTTTACTTTGTTTTTGGATATCTCAGCCATTTCAAATCCGATTTTCATTGATTGAACCTTTATTTCCTCTTAGAATATTGTATGCTCTTTAACATTTCAGAATGGTATTTAAGTACCTCGCAAAAAGTTAAAAACTAAATCCTCGCCTCAACCAATACTATACAATCCCTTTAATGAAAGACCAATCCAACGAAAGAGCCTATTAAAAGGGACTGCTTCGTTTCTGTGATCGTGATAAATACAACGGGGTAGTTCCATGATTTGTCTCTAAAGACCGACCAGTTTGAATGACTTTGGTGTGGCATGCATAACATCTCATGCGATATGTTTGTATTGCACCTGCTGTTTGGTTGTACCGTCGTGTGGTGGCAGTAGAAGTGCGTGTCTGCACATCGTGCTCCATGGACTCTGCCCTTGCGAAGAAAAAAAAAAATAAAAATGTCCTGTGATTCATCCAATAATTTTCTATATTTTCTCCCTCAATTCCATCGCTGTGATCGTCACGTGCAAATTGCGTGTCCGACACGTAAGAGTGACAATATTTTTTTCTTTTTTTCTGAAAGTCGCGGAGAATGAAAGAGACGTGAAAACGAAGGGGGGGGGGGGGAGGGCGAGAAAGAAGGAAGGGGAAAGAGAAGGGGAGAGATGGAAAGAGAGAAATACATGATTATATTAAGAATGGAAACTTGTGTAGGTGCATGCTCACGCAGTCAAATACATCAGTGGGTTGAATGTGCTTTTTAGAGTCTGTATCAGTGCACTTGTTACCCTCCAAGTCATTTGCTTTTTCACCCAAGAACTCTTCAGTGACAATTGTTTCACGTATGATGCAATCACGTATTGGTTGACGACTAGGATACTATAATTATTTCTTATTTTGCAACACCTTATAGTTGGCACAAGAATTGTGTACGTGGATATTAGATGCATCCCAATAATGGTGTCTTAACAAATTCCTGTCCCGTTGCCTAAGATAAAACAAAAAATGCAATTACGATGTCGTAAACGTTAAAGAGCCAGTCGATACTTAATACAGTCGTCTGAATAATGGCTATGACAAATTCTTTCCACCAGTTTATGAAAATTCTCTTTTACCTGGCAAAATATGAAATTCACAATAAAAAATGCATATTCATGTTCTTTTTATGCAACACATTTTTATGGTCCTTATCCACGAACACATATATCGAATTATCAATTATTATACTTTAACCGCTGTGATGTATACAAAACGACCATGTCCTTAACTTTAAATAACGAGGGTTGCTTATTAATAGTCCTGTGAGTAATGGGTGTAGGTATAACCGCGAGTTCACCAGCATTGTGTTGTCGTGCTGAGTCAAATATGACATTCAACAAGGGCTGCAGTAGCATTATTTTCGGTCTTTGTCTGAAACTGTCAAAATGAGTTGGCAAGGTTTCACGCGTGGACTTTGTGTGACAATCAGGTTCTGTGTCTCGAGTGGCCAGTCAGACACGAAACCACGTGAGACTACCTATGACGTCATAGATGCCTGTATTTTTAGGGGGAAATTGTCCCTAACTGAAGGATATGGGCTTCTGTTACACGATTTTCGTGCTTATCACGAAAGCGAAGTAATCTTCCCCGTTCTGAAGTGTCATAAAAGTAAGCAAACTATATGTTTACCCATCCGGCGGGAGCTGTTTACGTGGGATAAATGTCAGATCGAGGGCAATCGCTCCTTGAGCGTGGGGCTTCACGACTTAAGGATCATGTCATTAAATCGAGACGAGCAGACACTTCATGTCACCCCCCCCCCCCCAGTCCATACATTCGCTTTGACCATTAAAAGACAAACGCTAACACGTGGACGTGGCGTGGGTCGCCGTGTTCGTCGACGTCGGTGTCACGTGACTAAACCCTTTAACGCTTTCAATACCCCCCTCCTTCTGACCCTGCGTATTCGCAATATTCCGTGCATGAAATCAAAGAGTGAAATTAAAGTAGATGATTGAATCCATAGGACAGACCTTAAAATACAGGTGTATTTTCAGTCCGATATCATTTGGGCCTGGGTAAACCTCACTGTGGGAGTTCACAACACCAAGACTTCCTCAGCAGTTGATGATTCATATTTCTGAGTGTGATCAAGTCCTTCGCACTTTCCCATTGAGTTCAGCCACATCATCTTCTTCATACTGATTGTTTTTGGTAAGTGCTAACAAGGACAAAATATTCCACTTATTTTAAAAAATGGTACAGGTCTCGGTTTGTTCGTCGAAGCATTGCAGAGCTGCACGTTCTAGTCCTCAGCCCGATGGAATTCTGTGTGCTTAGGGCAGGCTTCATTTTTTATGTTATTTTTGTAAATCATTTCTTTTTTTTTTCCGGTGGTACCATTCTATCGTCCATCCATTTAATGTGCCGCATTGCTTTGTGAGAGTCCCAAGTGAACTTGAGTTGTGCAGCGATTTGCATTCAAAATCGTCCTTGTAATGATGCATGTCGTCAGGGCGACACGTACGAGTTTTACGTGACACTCTTCGCGGTCACTCGGTTTGCATACAAATATACCTTTACCGTGTTTACGAACTATAGCAGTTACCGTATCAGCCGCGAAACATTTTATTTTTTCATGAACCTTCCTTCTTCTTTTTTTTTAATAGAAACACAAATATCAAATCAAAGCAGGTACATTTTCTGAAAGAAAAGAAAATATCTAGAAATATTCATGATGATGATGATGATGATGATAGTAATAATAACAATTTATCATCATCATCTTCATCATCATCATCGTCATCATCATCGCCATAGCGATAATAACAATAATGAAAATATGTCATAAGTGACAATGATGACCATGATACTGATAATGATAATGAAATTATAGAATACGCAATATTTTTTTTGTTGTTGCTGTTGCTGCTGTGTCAGTTGGAATGTGTGTGGACCGTGATATCGTTTACAAACTAGTAAGAAATGATAAGAGATTACGCTTGAACCAGTGAGTGGGGAGCCCAGTTTCACAAAGAGCTATTTCATCAGGGAAGGCTGAGGAAAACGACCAACATGCCGCATCTCGTTGACATTGCAGAACAATTAAAGAGAAGAAGAGATCAGAGTGATGTGTTGTTCCCTCTGGTGAAGTTCACTTCCTTCTGTAAAGAAGTATTCATGGTTTCATTTTCCGTTCTCTTCGCAGATGCGACCTACCACAACACACTCCAACTGTTCTCGACTTTTTTATACAAATCTAATTGTTAACACTGCATTTAATTTGGTACAACACGTAAAACAAAAGTAACATCGGAAGACAGAGCATTTGCCTGTGCAGCTCCCAAACTCTGGAATGACCTATTATTAGAAGTCAGGAAATCCCCAACCGTAGCAGTCTTTAAATCACGACTCAAAACACATCTTCTCATTTCATAACTGTCAATTATCATCAAGCAAATCAGAAGCTTTTGCAGCGCAGAAGAATAAATGTCTATAGGTTTTGCGCATTATAAATTGATATATTATTATCATTATTATTATTATGATCAGTAAAAAAAAATACCATAATCCACGCCTATGAACTAATAAATCACGACAGATTTGACATCAGAGTACGTCCAGTACTCACCTTAATCTCCAACAAGTTACCCCAAACTGTATCACTCCAATAGTGTATCAATCATCCATATATAGTTTCTCCAGAAAATTGATTTTGAAAGCTACATTCCGGTGTCGCGCGGATCAAAAATCTAGGTTTTCATGAATGTTTCTGTATAGCTGCAGCTACCTTCCCTCCCCTTTTGGGCACTGGACATTGCCATATTAAATATGAATAATCCTGATTGTCCGATTACACTTGATTCAGCGAGTACGAAAAAAAAAATCACACGAGTGAGGGGGCAAATAGAGTGGTCCTGTACTGTAGAAGTGATGGCTATCGCACGAGATTTCGATTGGTGCGCGTTTTGAACTTTGCCCTCTATTATAACACTGACTTTCATTATCGCTATTATTGGCATTGAATGTCATTTATTTGTAAGATTACTAGGTACATATACCCATATCCGTTTTCATTCTTATGGTGATGATGTGAATTTGAGTAGGGACTTCCCCCGAACAGCAATTGTCTTCAGCTGCCTCACTTTATTGTCTACGATCTCACGCGCGGTGCTGTTTCCTCCACTTCCGCGTTCAGTCTTGTGAGCTTGCTCTGTGTAAATTGTGTCAAGTGTTAAGATGTTGATTTTCCCCATGGGGACAAAGAAACGGAAATCTAACTAAATAATGGTTTTCCGCAATCATTCAACCAAGACAACGGATCAGAGAATGTCAAACAAAAGAAGGCAAATTTCAACTGAAATCGGTAGCAGTTAAGGGAATGTCATCACGGGTTCTTCCTGTGTTATTTTTGGATATAAATCTCCTCAGATTTGAGTACAACCTCACATCAAGCCCGTGTTGTGGAACAGTTCGGTCTTGAATATTTGTCTGTAATTTTTTATTTTTATTTTACGTCGCAAGGAGACTGTCCTACAAGCAGGTACATTATTAATAATCATTAATGTTTAATCGTTCTACCAATATCTAATTTGCCTCTTAGTTCCAAGGGACGCGAACATATCATTCTGTTGTCATCTTGAAACACGACACAAACCGTTTCAGGACAAAATATGTGAGTTTGGCTGTTGTTGATTTTTTTTTCATGCAACAGGTATAGGTTAAAACTTTTAAAACCGAAGGAAAAAGACAATCAGAGATTTGCCTTGCCGTGCCTCAAAGGCAGGGTATGCAGGTATGGAGCACTAATCCTCTCTTACTAGTTATTGTTTCTTTATTTTTCCTCTGCCAGGCAAGCCGCACAATGCCGCCAGCCAACTCGTGTGAAAACGCCAGCCGTGTTCCTGTGTACTCCATATCAGGCGGCGGGATAATAGTGGACCCCTCAGTGTCGATGCGCGTCTCCATGCAAGAAACACCGCCTAAATCACCCACATGTTCAGCCTTCTCTTTTGATGGTCCAGTCTGTAGAATATGCCACGATGTTAAAGATACCTCAGGTAAGATGATTCCCGCCAATTCCAAAGACAAAAGTAGTCAATACCACGACTGTTATACATTTTGATGCTGTCCGTGTTTTACATTATTGACTTACTTGACTTATATGGTTATATATTACCATGATCTTAAATGTAAAATGTAATGTTAAGGTTGTTCTTTATGTATGCATATAATTATTGAAAGAGTTTCAATACTACAATATGGACTACATTCATTGCTAACGGAATAGGTAAAATCTGCTGCTTTAGCAGACAGAATGATTATGAATTTATTGGTTATTGATTTTTCAGTAGTAAATATTGTACCATGGAGGCTGGAGCTAGAGTAGCTCCATGGATGTACTAAGTAAATCACTAACTTTTCGATTGCAACATATTCCAGGAAAGCTTAGGCAAGTAATCAATATTAGACTCATAGATAAATAGAGCAGACACCACTCTAACGTGATTCCAATTGATTCCTTTTTTTTCTGTTTTGGATGTCATGACATCTTCAGGTTGTAAGAAGCTGATCTCGCCCTGTGGTTGCACGGGTTCAGCGCAGTACATCCACAAAACGTGCCTCCAGAAATGGACGAGATTAAAAGGCTCCTCCACGTGCGAAATCTGCCACCAGTCGTACGAGAAGAAATACGTCAAATTCAAAATGACGGTGAGTGGGGGACCAAGGGTACCTTTGTTATTTTTCAGGAATACAGTGGGTCACCATGATCGTCGTAACAGTGTCCAGTTTTGACCATTAATTCACTATCCGTTAAAGTTTAAAATTGTGGTGTCTCAATCTAACTGATTGCCGCGCTTTGCTGACTGAGAGGTGATGCACAAAAACAAAAATGTTTTAGAAATTTTGCCGTCTTACACTATCACGATTTATGTGACCAAAATCACTATGATGATAAACCTCTAAGTATTTAATGCTCACGTATCATTCTCTGATTACTGTTAATACTAAACCAAAATATACTGTATGGTATATCCGGTCTCTCACAGATTTCTGGAAGAGTATTTGGAAGCGTTAAGCTTTCACTTTTATTTGCAAATTTGCCATAGCTTCATTCTTACACAATATCAGAGAAAGGCAGCATGTATAAGACCCTGAAGCACGATTCGCGAAAAGTTGATCGGCATCTAATTAAAACCTACGCCTGACACATTTTCATAATAGAAAGCAGTGAGTAAAGCTGCGTCCATATATACAATATACCAATCAGATACAGTAATGATGTCATCCCTCACGAGTCTCGTTATCTTAAGGTCCATTTTTAACCAAAAGAGGACTGTTTCTATTTCAGTGAGTAATGCATTGGAACACTAAATTTTGAACTGAACCGTCCACTGTTTCCTTATCGGCCGAAAAGAGTTCTTTCATGATCTTATTTTTTAACAGTCATCCATGCGGAAAGTGAACTCGTCTTAAACTTTGCGATAGTATACAGGCCTTGTGTGTATATATATATATGTGTGAGTGGTTGTGTGTGTGTGTGAGTGTGTGTGTTTGTGTGTGGGTGTGTGTGCGTGTGTGCGTGTTAAGTTCTTAGCAATTGCCTGAGACTTGTACCCCTTATTTGTCATGCTGGCTTGTGCCTCATTTTTGACTCTCAAGATAAAAGTCTCTTTTTAAAATTCCTGATCGCTGATAACTTCCATTCCAGAGGGGTTATAGACATGACACAGCTAAAATAGGAAGATGACTCCGATCCATATGGATGTCTATTGGACTAATAGAATGAAGAAGGGACAGAGAAAAAGTGCTTTCACACGTTCGAGACTTGCCGGCATAAATTGATCTTCATGAACCACATTCTAACATCATTTTTTCTTTCGATTGTCTTATCACATGACCGGAAGTATCCGATGCGTCATGGAAAAAGAGAGTCCCATGACAGCTTTTCCTCTCAGCTACGTCTAGAAAAAACATCGAAAGTACGAAGACATACTTCCAGAAGAGAGGAAAAGAGAAGAGATTAGAAGAAAATTGACAGAGAGTTCAAGACAAGTAAAGAAATAGAGATAGCAAGGGAGATAGATATATAGAAAGAGAGATAGATAGATAGAAAGAGAGATAGATAGATAGATGGAAAAAGAGGGAGTGAGAGATGTAGACGAGGAAACGGTGTCTACCGTGGAAGTTGGATTTATTTGATTTGGCTCAGAGTTTGCATTGTGTTTGCAGTAAACCTGAGTATGGTCAGCTGATCACAAGGGAATTCCTATTTTGATAGATGTGTTGATAAGGAGATTCCCTAAGTGTGGATTTTACATGCCTTCATCTTCGTGAAGAAAAATATTGCCTGATCCTGTGCGACATACACAAACATTGTGATGGATGATGCATTGATTAGTTTCCAATGACTATATATCAAATTGCCTCCTTCGTCACTGGTTTGTAGAGTATTGACAAAAGCATAATTTACGATCATAATGGATGAAAACGAAACACTGATGGTGACAGAGTATAAATCTATTTTATGGCGTAAATTCAGCTGCTACTTCTCCCAGGCGTTATAGTGTGTATAGCTCGAGATAATAGACTAAAATTGCACGCCTTATCAATCTATTGAATGCACATCAGATATTATTACGATACAAGAAAGGAGGGGTACAGCACATCAACCTGAAGCTACTGTTTAAATGAAAGTAGAAATATGTTAGCCGGACGTTTCAATAGAGCACATTTTGAAAATTTTACGAGCGCCAATATTATTTTATTAAGAAGGTAATAATTGTAGTATTCAAAGCCATAAAGATAAAATCGAAATAAAAAGTTGGAATTTCTTTGAATGACGGGTAATCAATAATGGTATCATTTATCTGTAATGCCTTGGCTGAAATGAGTGATTATCGCCAGTTAGGAGATAAGATGACTTTTCCAGGTATCTCTCAATGTCATGTTGCATTGCATTTTATCGAGTGCGTCGTTTCAAGGCGTTACAAGTTCGTGAGAGAGAGAGAGAGAGAGAGAGAGAGAGAGAGAGAGAGAGAGAGAGAGAGAAGAGAAGAGATGTAGTTAAAGGGAATGTTTCCCCTACACTATAAATGTAGATTCATTGAATGCGGAAAGAGTAGTATAAGGGCCTAGAGCACTCAGGGAAAATCTTAAAAAGATCGGAATCTCCGTTCATACAGTTAAACATTTTTTAAAGTTTCATATTACGCTAGCTTATTATATTAGATAGGAACTTTAAGAATGGGCAATGTCACATACTAGAAGAAGATCAATTGATCATGCAAGGAATTTCACATTTTTTTTAAATCGAATTATCAAATTAGTGCTTGACCTAGGTCCTCGAAATAATGTCCGCCTTAATGTATGTCAGTAACAATTGGTGGAGATATGTATTATTCACAATGACTGAAGATATCCGAAATTCTTTGTATACCAGTACTCGATTTTCGTATACCTCGTATAGTCTTCCATGCTAACGCACAGTCGGAGGTTGGCGTATAAAGTTACAGGCGTGACGTTGTTTTCTCAGCCTACATAACTAACTATAATTGGCGCATAAAGTTTTTGTTTGGTTGGTGTTTTTTTTTTTTTGTAATATCTGTTGCCTTGATCTCACCTCCTCATCAAATCTCTGTATACTGCAGTCAACGTCAATGGCTGCTCTCCATGTAGTCTGTCGGGTCAATGACCATCACTGCATAATGTCAGGAGTAAAAATTGGAAGAAGTGATCACGTCACTATTTTATTCTGGTTCTCAGGAAAACGGAGGAGGAGGATCGAGAATAGTGAAATACTTTGATATTGCAGAAGATTAATTTTAGAATGAAGTTGCTGTGCAAGGAAGAACGGAATGGAGTCCCGTGTCATGTCATATAGCAGAATAAACTTTCGCTTCTTCAGAATGTGTTTCAGCGTGGGAGGGAAACCGGGGCTCCACTGTTAACATACTGACACATAATCAGTGAAGGAAGCAACGTATAGTTTAAACAGTCTGAATAGAGAGTCCAAGAAACACGACGAAGAATCAGAACCAGAAAAAAAAAATCTTTGAGATTAATGGTTGCCTCAAATTTTCAACGAGGGTAATTACATTCTCTTCTTTCCGTTCATACTGGAACCAAAACCTGAACTGAAATCCTCGGTATGCATATCATACATGTAGCCTATATTGTTAATATGTAGGTCCTTAAGGTATTACAATATAGTCTGTTTTGAAGGCGTTTTTTACACACGAACTGCAAATCATGTAAACGTCGTAAGTCCAGTGAAACCTGTCGAGCTGTCCCCTCGAAGACTTTACAACCGAAGCATGACTTTCTTCCTGCAAGTTCAGTGAGTCAGTCAGTATGTGGTTTGAGGCATCGAAGTTTGGGAACATGCTGCAGTGAATATCCTAATGTATTGTGATGTGGCTGCAGTTCTCATGGGAATTACTGCATGTCGGCTATTTTCTCTGACATCAAATCCCTACGAGAAAGAGGGAAAAAGTGTGTGTGTCTGTGTGTGTGTCTGTGTGTGTGTGTGTGTGAGGAAGTGAGATGAAATCGAGACACAAAAGAAAGTATTGAAGAGACAAGAACTCAGTAGTATAGTCAAGGGTCGTGATGATAATGCCTATAGTTTTACGACAAAGCAGGCGCCGAGAAAGGAGAAAAATACCTAAACCGGAAGTATTATTTAGCACTGCGGACATTACATGCAGATTTTAGCATCTTCCTGTTCTTTGCAACTTGCTCGGCACGGTCAAAATCATACAACCTCGCCAAAATATCTCAACTACCCTGGATAATGATAGTTGTGCCAAGGAGCAATCAGCGACGGTTGAGAAAAACCCTTTTTAAGCTATCCCATGGGATATGTGTTAAGTGATGTCGTTTACTGCCATCTCCCAACCTAAAGCGATAGTATTCACAATCAGAAGCTAACATAGCAGCGGGTCAGGATCTGTAATATCTAAAGGTCAATTTTGCGACGAAGATATAAGAAGGACCTATATTTTAAGAACGCCTGGTATGGATTTAAACTCTTATGAAAAAAAAAATGAGTACAAGATACTAATCCTATACCCTTTATACAGATCAGGTACAATTTAATCAAGAGCAGGCAAATGGGATTTAGTGGCATGGCCTTTGCGTATTCCTCGAGCACTGAGTGAGCGAATTACTTTCCAGTATGATTGAAAAATCCCAGGCACTAGAAGGCTTATGTGCATAATCACTATCGTGTGGTTGCACTAAGCAAGTCGGTCCATTCACTTTCGATAATTGCACGAATTCTGAAGACCCTGCGCTCTCTGCTTCCATGAATAAGTCATTTTTTTTGTAAGTGTTTGTAGTGTGTGAAGCGGCGCTGGACTTCATTTTTTGTTTTTATCAAAATCTCTTGACTTGCGGTTTGATGGTTTTGTTATTCCATAAGATCTATTGCGTCTGCTACTGTTTTGCTTGTTAACACGTATTGTATACATGATAGCAATTCATAGTCTGTGCTCTACGTAATCACATTTATCGAGCCGTGGTCGTGTGATGAGAGGAAAAGTTTACTTCCGTGTGCAAGCCTCCTACAAGGTTTACGTTGTCTAACAACAGGCTGGTGTCTATGAACTGCAGAGGAATATAGTGGACAATGGGTATCCCACATTCAGTCAGCGTCACTTGCTACAACAATGATTTGCTGAAACAGGCACATGACAATGATAATAATGATAATAATAATATAATTATAATAATGATAATGAAATATATATATGTATGTATATATATCATATATATGAATATATATATATTATATATATTATATATATATGTTTATATATATACATATATATATATATATATATACACATGTATGTATGA
Source organism: Diadema antillarum (assembly GCF_040938485.1). NCBI lineage: Eukaryota > Metazoa > Echinodermata > Echinoidea > Diadematoida > Diadematidae > Diadema > Diadema antillarum. The sequence continues at coordinate 181,234 of NW_027270970.1, read as the reverse complement.
GAGAGGGGGAAGGCACAGAGAAAGGTAATAAAGAAGACTGCATACATACATCTTCATTCTATATTCCATATGAGTACAGAATTGTTCGAGTAATGGTTCAACCTCATGGTTTGGATGACGAGGTAAAATGGCATTGAGGGCCGGGTGCCTCTAAAATTGACTAGCAGTCTGTCCTTGTTAGTGGAGTTAGTCATACATTTTACGTCAGCGACATGTTCTTTGACTATAACATCTTTAACCTAGTTTCGATTTATTTTCATCTTTCATTTTCTCTCCAGTCATCGGAAGAGAACACGGTAGCCTCGGCCATCACGATCCTCCTCCTACTCGTCGGGGTGCTGTCCGTCGGCATCTACCTGTTGGCGGAGTACCTGGTCAAACTTTCCCGCAGCCAAGAACGTCATGTCAGGGACTCAAGCGAGGTGTGGGTCGCCGTCAGTCTCATGATCATCGGCGCAGTCGGCCTTCTTGTCTTCCTTCCCTGGTTCGTCATCTTCTGTGCGAGGACGGGGCGGACACCGAGGTCGCTGAGGGGCGACAACCCCGAGGACGACGTAGGAAATAGCAACACCAGTACCAACTCGTCGACGCTTGTTACGTCCACGGGTGACAGTTTGTCAGAAAGCGGCGACGGCGTGATGGTCGAAAACGCGCAGGTGGCCGACGAGCGACTTGGAGGCTCCAGACCACAATGCGCGGACAGGTGTAATGTGGTGAGCACAGGCGCGCAGACGACAGATTGCACGGAGTCACAAAGCGCATGCCCAGCTGACACGTGGTCGTACTTCAATCCAGTCGTTCATGAAAATGGAGTGACGGAGGATAGTATTCACTTCAGAGACAATCCAGAAATAATTTACGTATAGCAGAACTTTAAAAGTTACACTCATCAGTTCCGTCTCATTTGCTGCTTTGTCTGATAATACATGCTTGTGAAGTATGTAACGATTTGCCGCAGAAGCAGACTGCCCGATGACTCACAAAAAATGAAATTACCGTCAGTCAAAAAGAGCACAAAAACCGACTAAAATCAGCGCCGCTGAGTCAGAGTGTGATTAACAATGTGTTTGTTTGTTGGTGACTCTATCCCGCCTCACTTAGTGCACGTGCCACCTGTGGGCTTCGAGGGTCGAGGGATTACCGCCAGGTCGACCGAGGTGCCTCCATGGCCAGCATTTCAATTGTTGCCCCGCTCTCTTCTTCTCAACGAGATGAATCAAGACATATAATGGTCGATCCACATTGTTTTTTACCATTCGGTTTAGAACCCTAGCGAGATAGCTGTAGGACGCTTTATTTTCACGGCTCTGAAACATTTGATTTTTACCTTCCTTCACTGGAATCAGGGAGGTCTCACCTCCCTGCTGGAATCAAATGGAATCGCTCTCAACCATGATACTTCTTGCGTGTTTATCCGCCGGAAGTGTACGAATGTTTTCGCCCTGATCCATGATGAGTCCCCATGGTTGTCCTGCGATGTAAGAGGCCGTGAGCAGCCGACGGGGCCCTCGCCTCTCGGGCAGCTGTCGATTCGTAGGGTGCACATCGAGAACAAGCTCCTACCCGTCTGGCTAAAAATTAAACATTTAACCTACTTACTGCTAACATGATGCCTAAAGCTCAGTTCACTGTCTGCCTGTGCAGATTCAAATTACACACGACATTGGACAGACAGTGTAATTGGTGCTGTTTAAGAGAAGCGACTGTCAAACGTTACAAGAAATAAGAAGTGGAAGAAACTCTAATTTCAACCATCTTGTTTCCATCATGAACACGTGCTAAAAGATTTCGATTTTCCATACACACAATATTGAACTATAGATGTAATCTTATCAACAAACTGTACTTTTTTTTGTGGTAAGATTGCAATTCTCTGAGTAATAAATGGATCAGTGTAAGTATGTTTATAATGATTTGCAAACATCCGCTAATTCTTGTTTAAACATCACCGTTGCAGCTCAGATTTTGTTTCTCTTTGTGTAGTTGATCTATCATTTAAGTAAAATAAAGATGAATAACTAGAAAATAAGGAATCTGAAGGATTTGGACAATAAGCAAAGCTAGGCATAAACTATATTTCTATTTCAATTAAATCCGTAAAGTTGATAAATAAGCACTTCAAGACAATCACATGGTGTCTCGAATGATGAAAACTTTTGCTCGTTTGATATATAAGAACTATATCTCAGAGTAGCGAGAAATAAATCCTGAATATTTTACTGTGTTTCCTCACCGAGCACACCTTTTTCCTTCTGGTGAACAGGGGGGTGTTTCACAAAGAATGTAAGTTGATCTTAAAAGTAAAGACTAATGGTATGCTGATGTGTTAGTCTTCAATGATGTTCTAACTTCCTTAGGAACACAAAATGGAACTTTTTCACGCAGCCATCGATACACAAAATAAAATAAGTGACAAAGGAGTTGGATAATTAATTTTGAGGACAATTTGAAGTGTATTCTGAACACATTAGATAATTAAGATAATGTTTTATGAGAATAATAATGCTGAGTGATAAAAGTTTTAAAGTGATAATAGTTTTATGTTGATCTTAACTTTTAAGATCAACGTTAATGATTTGTGAAACACTCCCCAGGTGCCCTTCGTCTTTCACCATCATAATTATATCATCAAATTATATGAAGAATATACGGTGCAGAATATTTGATATTGGTTGATTACTTCTTCGTTATCTATAGCCAATTATACGTGCATTATTTTACGAATCAGTGTACATATATAGTTATTTAATGCTATTTGTTGTATTTTGCATGTGCTCGTATTTCTGCGTTGTTAATCATTCACTTTTACGCGTCTCGTGAGTAGGAACGTCGTAATAAATGAGCTGAATAATTTATGATGCTGGTGTAATCAGAGTCGATAAAGTACTCGTTTTAATATATTGAATTTTGCAAATGCGTCGAGTTTAATTCACCGTCATTTCTTCGAGGTTTTTCTCCACTTTTGTAACTTTTGGCAAGCTAATCGAAACTGCTGAATAAAGTTGATATCAGAAAGAAAGGAATTGTTGTGAAACGATTATCTCTTATGTCGTCGTCTTTATTGTTTGTAATAGTAAATAATTAGAACTGATCGCCATTGCACAACGACGGTATATATATATATATATATATATATATATATATATTACATGTTATTATATTATATTATATTATATTATATCATATTATATTACATTATATTTTATTATATTATATTACATTATATTATATTACATTATATTGTATTATATTATACTATATCATATTATATTACAATATATATATTATATATATCTGATATAAATTATATAATGTAATATGTAACACTACACTCTATCATATATATATATATATATATATATATATATATATATATATATATACAAGGGCGACATCAGCTGCAAGAGCAATGAGATTTGAGTTGTTGTTATGAGGGCTAAAGAATAAAACAGTAAAAATATAAATTACATTAGTTTAATATACATATATTTCTATATGTGCTCACAGATTGATGAAAAGAAGGTATAGGCTGGACTGTGTACGTTTGCTCGTGTGCATGGGATTCCTGTCAAAGAAAGAAAGAAAAAGAACCTTATCTGCGTAACCTTTGTCATGTTTAGTGAGTTTCCTGCATGTCCACACGATTTTCCGATAGACACTCTATCTATACACGTGATATAGGACAGGAGTATACTGACATAGTTGTGATAGTACTACCATAGTCGTGGTGGGGGCTGTAATAACGATCAAAATAATGATAATCACGGAAATTATATTATGGACGGATATATGAACGGGTAATGTGCAGTATACATAAAGGAGGAAAAGGATATGACAGAGAGACGCTGCGTGCAACACGGCCATTTCAAGCAATCTCATCTCCCACTTTTAGGACATAATCATAAATTGAAGTAAAATCAATTTATTGTTCAAGTAGACAATGACAAGGAGAACAAATCTGACAAATAGAAAAAACAAACAGTGTGAATAAAAGTTGGACTTCATGAAATGATCACAAACTATTCAGTCAGTCACATTCACGTGCTGTGACGTGTGCAAGTAGGTAATGGTGTCATGGCCTCATAAGATCCTCGCTCGCTGTTTGTCATTGCTGAGAACGACTGTATTTGTCTGCTCGTACATTTCCTTTTCCTTGAATGAAGAAAAGGAATATGATGGCCCGGGATTCAGAACTTTAGGTACGAATGGCAGGAAAAGGCCTATCGTCTGCCTATAACTTTTCAAAGTATTTCCGGAAAGACATACCGAGGACTTCCTTTTCTTTGTAGATTTCAGGACTGCTACATATCTATTGTCACAGAGCATGACTCGGACGTGTTTACAATTCGTGCAGATCTGAGCAATGAGAACGGATCTCATCGGGAGACAGGCATCGGAAGTCGAGGGGAGCAGACGACTTTGTTTGGTCAAAACGGGAACTCCTCGGCTCCCCATAAATGTCCTTTCACACACAACGATACCAAATAAGATTATGAATGCTCAGTGGCGAAATAAGTAATATTTTTCAGGGGATGTGGGGGGGGGGGGGCAAGAGGACCGATAAACATGCATAGTTCGTTCGTGTCCGTTCAGTGATTTCTGATATAAGAGATTATATTTCTTTTCCTCAAAATTTACAGAGAAACATTGAGAAGTAAAACAAGGTTAGACAACGGTTAGGCTCAAAATCTGACTTTAGCGTTCAGAACTACACGTACTGGTCTTTTACACCGTGTGTCTTACAGCAGTTCATGTTCATGTCTATTGCCTATTTAGGGAAAACTATTAAACCGTTGTCTGCGCTTGAAGTTCACTAGCACACTCTCCCACACTCGATCCCCTCCACCCCACCCCCATCTGCCTCTGCATCTGCCCATGTCTCTTCGTGTTATCCTTGACGGTATGCAGGTACCGTCACGTTTTCTTCTTACCCATCCTTGAGAAGGCAGGTCGAGTATTCGGATAATTCGTGTCACTTACCTTTCTGGATCTCTGGGTGAAATTCCCCGATTTTGCCTGCTTGAAATTCCGCATACATCTTCCTTCATTGATCTTCGATAAAAAACTGAAACTATACGGCAAATTTTGTTTCGTTTTCCTTGAACGCATTGAACACATGCAACACCTTTATAATGGATTTTGGGAGAAAATATTGATTTAATTTTATAGTGATCTTTATTGCCATTATGTACATATCCAGTGAATGAAATAATTCTCACTAAAAGTACATTGTATACCCTGCATTTTCATAATTATTGCTTTACGATGGCCACGTCTCTTCCCTTTTATTCATATCGTAAAGTGCTATCGATTATATGTTAAAGATGGAGAAAAGTAAACTTGAACTTGAACTTAAACACGTATCTTGACAGGCAGTAGTCCTCCTTGCATTACATTACCGGATAATATATTTTTTTAAAAATGAGTTATTTGTTTTATAAAACGATAACTAACAACTGACAATATTGCACATCGTCTATTCATTCACGTACGCAGTGACTGGAAGTGAATAACTGGACTCTTCACCCTATAGTCACGTATACGTCCGCGGGTGAAGAGTCTAGTTATTCACTTTATCCATATATGGATATCTCCTTGCTATAGGAATAAATATGTTCGGAGTACCTCATGTGCATTCATACACTGATAAAGCCATGGAGCTACCTGTAGCTCCATGATAAAGCTGACCATTTTTAAGTTGGTTATAGGCACTTCGCTAGTTTTCAAAGCGACATAATGCATAAGCTTGCCAGACATAAAACAATTAGTGAAATTAGTCAATCATGTTCAAACAAAGAATGAACTTGAGTATACCAGGTGACCAGAATGGCCCGTCAATCAACACTCGGGGAAGCATTCATTTCATTATTTTGCACTGATTTTTTTTTTCTGGGTTCTGGCTGCTCCCCCCCCCCCCCCCCACACACACACTTTTTGGGTCTGTAAAACAATACCCCCCCCCCCAAAAAAAAAAAAAAAAAAAAAATCGCAACATTAAGCTTCCTTCCTTCTTCACGTCTAAGCGGCGGGGGGGGGGGGGTGAGGTAACATTGACATTTCAGGATTATGAAATGAAGGCAATATAGACATGTGATAAGTATCAGGTCTTTCAGCGAAATTGGGCTAATGTGAAGTAATTTGTAACAATTTTGTAAAGCATTTGATCATCTAATAATGGTGCCAGAACACGCAAGGGACCAGCGAAATAACCATCCCAATTACATGACGATGATGTCACTCGTCACGTGCGAAGATAGAATCATTAGTTTTGAGCACAATATATAGAAAACATGCAATCTTCCTTCTTTTTTTCTCCTTCAATTTAGGAAAAAGAACCATCTTCCTACCTCGGAGGATGATGTGCCAAAACATTATATCCGTGACATAATCGTGAAGGAGGATCATTAAGGGAGGTGAAATTGAGAAAGTGAAAGTGATGGAACTCTACCCACGCAAGCGATATCATGCCAGTATTCACATGACCAGAGTAACCTCTTTCACTTGTGTGTTTTTTATACATTCCTATCTCTTTTCGTCAGTAACATGGTAATAACGATTTACACATTTTGAGCACAAAAAAAGGTATTACAAATCTATCAAGAAAACTAAGAACTAAAACCTTTTTCTTTAGCGCAAAAAGCTGTCTTGTATATTTTAATGTCTAAGCTGTTCAGCAACAAAAAAAGTCTTTTATTAGTCAGTTATTTTACTTTAGATTATATCCTGTTATATGCATCAGTATTATCTATACCAGCCTGTTGTAAATAATGGTTATGATCAATACATGTGGATCTATCTGCCAGTATTTCTGAAAATAATTAATCTCTAATATATTTGGCCTTGATATTGCAAACTGGCATGAATTAGAATCAATGCATTTTCCAAAATGTCAAACATCTCCAGTGTCCTAAATCAAGCCTACCGGAATAAAGCGCTGTGTAAAATATTGAAACGTTGTGTGTACAGTAAGATTAACCTGTTGAAACTAGCACGCCGCATTACACCCGCGGGTAATTGTCCAGTAATGATTCGTAACGTTACGATAGCGCTCAGAATGATATTCGCGGTAGCCGTAAATATCCTTAAAGCGAGAATGGCATGTTCGATTTGGGGGAACTTAAAGGGATGGCAGAGTATATAATGATGAGAAATTAGTTTTTATCATTTTGGGTGATACTAAGAAACCACTTATGAAATGTTGCAGAGCATAAATTCTAAGAGGGATTCAAAATTAATTTGATGAAAATTAGTTTTGAAATGGCTGAGATATCCAAAAACCAAGGTAAAACAAAACGATCCTAATAAACGGTTGGTCCCACCTTTTATCAGGATCCCATTTCAAAAGCAATTTTCATTAAATTAACTTTGAATCCCTCTTAGCATTACATGCTCTTACACATTTCATGAGGTTTCTCATCATCTCACAAAAAAGTTGGAAACCTAAAGCCCCATCTCAACCAAACTATAAAGTCTATATCATCCCTTTAAGGACTGAAGAGCAGAGTGTGCGCTGTCACAGAGTGTTGGTGAAACCAGGGAGGTGAGTCTCACCTCCCTGGTGAAACCATGGAGCTGTAGCTCCTTGGTGTAACCAAGATGAGACATAGTGCAAGTCAAAAGAGACAGTAGCCTTCATAAACTATTTATCAAAGGGCATCGATCACTGTCAACCTCGGACTGCATATTCCTCGTCAGTTTCCATCTCAGTCACGGACCAAATCGTGTTGTGTCAGACGGCTATTTGTGATGGGACTGATCGGGGAGGCTGGACTGATCGCGCGCCCCTCGCTTTAAAGCCCGATACCCTTGGTTCGCCTCGCCATCAGGAAGGGAGGAGGGGAAGGCAATACCCCCAATAAGACCATAATCTTTTCTCCACCCTTACAAGCTTTCCTACCCGGAAATTATTGCTTCTTGCTATGAGCGGATAGCATTAAACAATTCGTAGGCCAACTCTTTCCTTACGAGTGAGCGCGTGACAGCGCCTTGGCTCACAGACCCACTTGTTCGTAGAAGACTGAACCTTCGTTTTTATTTTTGTATAACGCTACGTCACCCGCCACTTGATGGCTCATTAAAGGTTATGGAACGTACTTGTAACCGATACAGGCAAGTGAAAGTATATCTCAGACAATCCAGTGGCCGTGTATAATGTGCATATATTGAGGACATTTGAAAACATAAGGTCACACGTAAGGACAAAATAATGATTGAACGCAGGAGTTCATATAAACAGGGAGGTGTCACCTCACTGATATAACGAATGTCTTGTACATTTAGGCCCGAATTCACGAAGGTGGTTCAATTATTGAAACCATGGTTTAAACCATGGACAATTTGTATGGAGCGCCAATAAGTGTCGCATGGCCTACTTCGTTACGATATCAGTCATTTCGTCAACGAAATAGGCCATGCGACACTTGGCGCTCCATACAAATTGTCCATGGTTTAAACCATGGTTTATTATACCACCTTCGTGAATTCGGGCTTTAATCTCTCTCTCTCTCTCTCTCTCTCTCTCTCTCTCTATATATATATATATATATATATATATATATGTACATATATATATATATATATATATATATATGTGAGATATGAGAAAGGAAGGAGAAATCGGTGCGTAGCTTTGACATCATTATTCCTCTTACTGTTCCTCCTTTTTGGAAAAGCGCAAGAGTTGAAAAATTGGTCTCCGTCGGGGATCGAATCAGGGTCTATATATATATATATATATATATATATATATATATATATATATATATATATATAAATATGTGTGTGTGTGTGTGTGTGTGTGTGTGTGTGTGTGTGTATGTCTTATGTAAATGTTTGTGTGTGCTTGCTTGCATACACTGTCAATTGAGACCTATATCTGTGCTAGAGATATTTCGAGAGATAAGAAAAACTGTAGATATCAGCGTAGAGCCTGCTTGTCCAGGGTACGTCACTCCCGTGATCGCGATGTGGTTTTAGGAAAGAAACTGAGCAAAACAGGAACTACGAACAGAAAAACAAAAACACTGAATCATAGACAGAAATAACAACAACAACAACAACAACAAACACAGGACCAAAGAGAACACTTCTACAAATCCGCAAACAAACTTAAAAAAAAAGAAGAAAACTTTTGGAAAGGGACCTCCACCCTAGCTTTGTTTGGAGACTTTATACAATAACCACTTCCGGAGGCGTCTGTGCAAACACAAACAAATAAGTTATGAAATGATCGCTTGTACAGATACAGAGAGAGTGCACATCCTTGCATGTCGTTTGTTGTTATGCAGTCTTCACAGTGTTGTGTACTGAAGATGAACTTTCGAATAAAACAGACGGGGTCATAACACTGTGCTTACGAGGTATTCTCATTATCATTCATGATATCGTTGGTGGCAGCATTGCCATCATCATGATCATCATCATGATCATCATCATCATCATTTATTGAAACAAAGATAACGCTAGAAACAATTCTTATTACAATAGCGGTGGTATTAATCACGAATGATAGTAATGATGATGATGATGATGATGATAATAATAATAGTAATAGTAATAGTAGTAGTAGTAGTAGTAGTAATAATGACAATAATAATAATAATAATAATAATAATAATGATAATAATAATAATAATAATAATAACATGATGAACACCTATGGTGTCCATTCAATAATAATGATTGCACCTAATAACATCTTTTCTTTTGACATGTTCTCTATAGGTACTACTTGTTAAATTAAGATACGTTGCTCTTTCCCCCTGCCTTCTTCTCATTTCCCTCTCGCCCCTCCCCCCCCCTCACTTTTACTCCCTGTCACTTTCTCTTTGATTGTGGGGTTGAATTAAGTTCAGCAAGTATAGATCAGTGAGTCATGAAACGCCTACCTCAATAGGTTGGTCGGCCTGGCCCGTGGGTTACAGCCGAGCTCGATTTTAGGGGATTTACCAATTAACATCCATCGATTGGCGGGATAAGAATAAGAACCTTGACTGCTTTGCACAGGGCTGAGAAGGAAGAAAGGATTTTCATTTGCTATAATGATCCGAGCAGCAGTTAGGCAATCAAGAGAATTAATGGCATTAATGATACTTTCCCGAATTCGTGTTAATTGACGATAGCATACATACTGTCCTCTATATTATTTACAGAGATTACAACTTATTACTTGTCCAATTTAAAGAGATATCTATTATTAGATTTTTCTCAGCGCGGTGGAGTTTAATTAGCAGTCGATTTGTTTTCAATACACGCACATCTTCTCGGACGACTAATCACGCCTTTACAAAATGCAGATTTAATTTCTTATAGCAAGGGGGAAGTACAATTCGGAGGCAGTTATTGGATGTGACAAAAACTACACCATAACAGCGATAGATATTGTGTAGGAGATAACGGAAAACTATAACAGTTGGAATGTCATCATTTGACCTAACTTTGAGTCATACGGTCCTCTGTAGCAATATGGTCACTAATCTGCTAATGACAGTTTGTTCTGTACTCCTGAGTCGCTCTGAACAAATTGATATGGACACACGCTCTCACATATATGATCTATTATTGCGTCAGTCAACACCAATCATATATTATTAAAATACAATGTTTCTCCGTGTACAAGTTTACTACAATAAAAACAGTAAAATTTAACAAACACAATGAGCGAAGAGAAATTATAAACGTATAGCAATCAGTGAGGATGTCTGAATTGAAATTTAATTGTACAACAATGATCGCACGCAGAAATCATACAAATTAGGTCAGGCTACGAATTCAGGCCATCATAACTCTACCATTGGCTCGTCAAACAAGCGAAACAAAATGACGAAGTTTTTCGTTTTCTATTCATTTCATATCAAATGATGATAGTCAGGTTACTAATTGTAGTTTGGGGACAGATAATTGGGTGATTTGTAAGGGGATGTCATCACCTCACGCAATTTACATACAATAATGTCACTGTTCTAGAAAACATGTCAGGTTTCAAAATGGCGTAGTTTTCTCGATATGTCCGATATTCATGACACTTCCACTTTCGCTCTATTATTTCATCCCTTTGTGTGCTTCGATTTGCCGAGTGGCACAGAAATCCTCACAGCGTTGTAGACACCGTCCAAAGGGTGAAAGGTCATCTTTGATGTGAATCTGCATAGTGCTTCGACATGTTTGATGCATGAACAGAAGGGTTGATATTCTAGGTCTGGTAGGACGTGTATATAGTCAACCATTGTCTCTGCCATCATTCGGTTGCCATTATTTCTGTTCAGTACTTATAATCAGGGAGCAAAATCATGTGTAACTTATTCTCATTGGTGTAATTCTATGACTGATAATGCAAGTTTGTGAAGAGTCATGTATCTGGAGTTTTTAACGCTCTTCTTGACGTCTAAATCAACATTGACGTGTGATGTAGGCCCTACATATACTTTAGCTTAAATGGATTACTAGTATGAGTCTCACTGGTTTGTTCAAGATATGGCTGACACTCGACCATTGTGACATGTAGATTGTAATAGAGACTTCCGCTTTGCATACTGATGAAGTTACGCCCTGAGACAATACAACACACTCCACCTTTATACCATTTCTATGATTCTTCCTTGAATGAACAGGCAGTTTTTGCGAAGAGTGGGTCCTTCACGTCCACAAGACCAATCGACACATACACACACAAATAAAATTATAATAATATGGCATACAGTCGAGGACTGTTGGGAAGTTGGTAGTACATAATACTTGGACGGCTCTGGCGCTTGCATGGTGTTGCATAAAAATACGCGCAGTATGAAATCAGTACAATTATGAAAAAAAAAAAAACCACGTAACGGTTAACCCTAAAATTATCAATTCGAAGCAGCTAGCATGAACGTATAATTAACTCTTCCAAAGAGACAATAAACGACTATCATTCCATCACGACAATATCCTTGAGTACGCTCTGTACATGTACCATCAGTGAAATATTTTGACACACACACACACACACCCGATATCCACGACCCAAGCAAATGTTAATAATCATAGAAACCCTTACACTGCCTTCGCCGCCGTAATCATCTCTCGGTTTGACTTTTCTCGTCTGCTTTTTTTTTTTTCTCTCTCTCTCCATTTCGTCCAAAGAGATTTTTCTCACTCATTAAAGCTCTTGATTACATCGCACCAACTCGAGATAGCACATTGCACCAGACATTAATAGAGGGCGCTATTCCGATTGACAAGACAGAATGCATCGAGTTGAAGTTTGCAAGCTTCTGGACTTTGGTTTGGTATATTTTTACATCATATTCTTCTTTTTCTTTTTCTTTTTTTTTTTAATACGATATTGAAAAAAAAAGTAGACAAACTTGCTTCCAGTACTTTGCAACAGAAAAACAAGATATTACTACATATCATTATTGTAAAATTGGATACAAGAGGATTAACAGTACAAAAGACATCACAGTGTTTATATTATAAATTTCCTTTAGTACCGGCAATTGTGGGGAATAGCATTTGGTAACACTGGTTTCACTTATGGTGATAGCAAACTACTCTGCAGCCACAGCGCTTTCTATGACCGATGCTATCACATTGATACAAAATATACACCACAAAACATGGAAATTCAATTCCATTTACTGAGTTAAACGTGTCATGAGGTGCATATGGGTGAAGAGTGTTTTTAAAATGTTACAACTTCTTACATTTCAAAACAAAAGGAGTACATTTTATGAATTCAAACAGTTGAGTCATCGTAAGGCTGAACAAAATGTAACTCATCAACATACAGTCCGATCTTCAGTAAAAACTTATCACATCTTAATGTGGGTGTTATTGCATAGTCATTCCCCCTGGGTCAATTGTCGGGAATGAAGTTACCTTTTAAGTTCATCAGTAGTGGTGCATATTATGGCCATAGTACAACAGCATTTAGGATACTGAGCAACATAAAGACTTTCTATATATCATGGTAACTCACTGCATACTCAGAGTAACTAGTGGGCCATGACTTTGTTGGATGCCATAATTTTCTTGTATGATTGTTAATTATCTTTGGCACTTTGATCGGGGTTAATATTCCGGAAAAGTATGGAAAAACTTTGTCACCACGACACATTACCTGTAGACGTATATCTTGGGCAAGCGCAATGTTCCTTCGGGCAAGTATTCTCTATCTCTGGTGAAATAATTATGTCTGTCTGAAGTAGCCTTGACTCTCTCAAATATTACAATGCATCCTTCCCCCTTCAAAAACAACAACCAACCAAAAACAAAACAAAACAAAACAAAACAAAACAAAACAAAACAAAACAAAACAAAATAAAACAAAACAAGAGAAAACAGGGTTTCACAAAGACTAACATGGTAAGGGGAGGGGAGAGGGGAGGGTTAAAATGTGCTCCCCTGACTCCCAAGTAGCCCTCCATTTCTTATTCGAAGGGTGCAGTGTTCCGGAGGTGCATTTCCCTCTATAATAAAGTGAACCACATCTCAATGTTCACACCGTCACTATGGCTAGGTCATAAGTGTGACATTGTTTAACCTGTTCCGTATTGGAACCTGGTGGCCTGCGTGTTAAGTCTATGGACATTTCAAAATTCAGTATGGGACGGGTTAACAGATGACTGCCAGAGAGGATACATTGTCGGCCGAGGACCAAAAGGGCACTATCAGGTTCTAAGATTTGAGCATAAAAAAGAACAAGACAATCAATTTTCATGAAATAAAAAGTCTATTTCATCAAAAGTGATGACTATCAGGCATTGTTCCAAATACACGCATCGGGTAAAATACCACCCTTGTGGCTTTGACTTTTTACATTTAACTGAAAATAAAAATAATCTAAAATTGACAGCATAATGTAGAGGAGATTAAGCTCTACAATGTGATACCAATAATTAAATCCCCCCAAATTGTGATTATGGTTTTGCTTCTCAGTCGACGATATGGAATGTTCACCTGAAGGGTTAGAAAAGTTATTCAGGAGGTTACATTTTTTAGAGATGAAGTTCAGGGTCATATAACCTTCCTGGAATAACATAACATATCAAGCTCTGAGATCAGAACACTCTATAATACAATTCCTGACAATGAGGTCATAAGATGCCATAGTATTATGTGGGTTAGTCATAGTGGTTTGAGAATGTAACTTGAATAGTTTGTGGTAGCCATTTTCACAGCTTCACCACTAAAGCCCACCACACACATGGCAGCTTTCTATTTCAATCAGTGTGAAGGATTCTGCTCAACTGCTTCACAATTTACTACACACTGAGTTCACTTCACATGATGCAAATCATCAGTCCCTCGATATTCAGCACTGTATCAATCATAGAATTGCTTTGAATCTATTGAGGTAAGAATATCATCATCCTTTTCTAGGGAATCTCTTGCCATTTGTTTACTTGAAAATGTTCTTCAGTAGCAAGGCAGGTTAAAATGTTCTGCCCTTGGGGGCACAATACACATTACAGTTGACTTACATTGTATCAGCTTCTCTGATCATCAAATAGAACTTGCTATCCTAAATAATATCCGATTATATGAGATTGCATGTTACCCCCTCCCAATCATTTCAGTATATCCTGGAAAGGAGCAACATTTCACAATATTTACTAAATTAAGCAAATGATCCGCTTTTGCATAATTAAACAATATATACACATCAGTATTGCACGACCCTAGTAAATCGGGTCTTTAGCAAGTATACCAGTATCAACAGAGTAACCCACAATTGTGTGTATAGTCCTTCATGACAAAAGTATGCATATCACTGTCTTTTAATGCAGCTGAATAGGATATGAAGATCAGGTTTTTGATATATTATGGAGTGAGTATTCTCTGAAATTTTAAAATATGCATACGCAAAGTAACAATACAGGGTAAGTGTATGGTGGAATCCATCTGCATTCACAAAAAAAGAGGTGGCTACACCCTAGCTCTTGTCTGCAAACACACATACACACACACACACACACACACACACAAACTTCCTCGTAAAATCAGAGCAGGCATCTTTGGCACATAATCAATGCATATCATAAATCTGTGTGTTAAAGACACGAGAACTGAGCAATGCATAATAGATATATGTGACCCTGCACCTCAAAACAAACAAAAAGTCGCCAAACATGAATTTTTAGTTAAGACCATATTTTTAAAGAGCAGACTTTCAGCTTTAAAATGATGTATAACTCAAATCAAATGGACTCTCCTAACCTATCTAAATATTGGAAAGAAAACACAAACTCAGGAAACGTTTGAACTGAGAAAAGAGG
This sequence comes from Diadema antillarum, assembly GCF_040938485.1. NCBI lineage: Eukaryota > Metazoa > Echinodermata > Echinoidea > Diadematoida > Diadematidae > Diadema > Diadema antillarum. The sequence continues at coordinate 165,980 of NW_027270970.1, read as the reverse complement.
CTCTGAAGTACAGTGTCTATTCAAGCGCTTAATCTTTACCAAACCGTGCTGGCTGTGCGATGAATGGGACAAAAAAAAACAGGAAGTAAATCACCAGAGTAACAACAATGAAGGGATTATCAGATTAAACTGAAATTAAGCATGCCTCATTAACACATTCTGTCCATAATTAATGCCAACTTTCAAAGCAGTAGCACTATCTTTTCAAAAGTTATTAGAGTTGAAAGTGAACAGTGTGGACAATGTTCTTCAGAAATGAAAAAGGGATTCTAAAGACACACCCAATAACACTATTCTACCAAAAATGTTCGAGAGAAACTGCTAAAAAACACACTTTTTCTGCCCGTTTTATGATACCAAATTTTAGCATAATGTAAAGGAAGACCCGCTCTTTCAGAAAATTTGAAAAAAGTCAAGTTGGGCTAGATTGACCCATTTCACTTATTTTCAATCTTCACGCAAAATCAGTGTGTGCGACTTTATGTTCATTTTGAGGTGCACGGTCACATATGATATCACTGTGCACGTGTAGTATGTTGACACCGTTCAAAAGCAGCAACTGCATAATCTGCCAGCAGGAAAAGCAAATGCCCAGATACACGATGTACACTGTAGTACTATGCAAGTAAGCATACATATTACATGTATGTTCTTTGTAATCAGAATCTCTTTGCTGGTGAACAGCGAGCAGGTTTAAAAGACAGAAATGGTTTCCTTTATATCAATATCACAGGTTATTGGGAGGTCTTAAATTTGAATTGGACTTAGAAATTTGAATCTGTCTTCTACAACTTGGACTCTAGTTCCGAGCATCACCAAGGAGGTCGAATACAAATAATGACATCATTGTATTCAATGCAATTGAGAAGTCTGACTGTCCAAGACAGACATGGCAGTACACACAGACGGCTGAGGATGCTTACATAACCCACACGTTGGTCACTGCTACAATTTTGCAGCTGAAATTGCCTACTTTTTCTAATCAAATTGGCAATTCTGATTTTACGTGCTGACCTAGTTTGGAGACAAGATTAGCTGGCGCTAAATATCTTCATTAAATCAGCGCAAAATGAGATAATAAACACGAGTTTGACCATTTATGAGAGAAACATTATCCTAACCCTGTAAACTGTATTGCCAATTTGATGATCAATCAAAATTTAAGGATTTGAAAAACTTGCACCTGAAATGCACAATGGTGTACACGTTTTTATTCTGCCTAATGAAATACATGTTGTAAATGACGATAAAAATATGATGAAAAGATACAGCGCAAAACCATGTAAATGTAGTCTTTTGAGACTTCTTGAAGGTTTAAAACAACATGATTGTGAGACATTCTATGCTGAAAAGTGGCAGAATGAGAGTGTCTGACCTCCTCTGGTAACTACACAAAATTATCTTGGGGGACAAGCGAAACTATGCAATACTGGTCAAATGCACAATGTTTTTTCTGGCTGATGCTCACTTGAAAGCATCGATGGATAGCACACAAAATATCAACTTCCTTTATGACCTCACAATGAATGTTGCATACAATTTTTACTTTCCTCTTTAATTGCCCTTAATTTTTCTAGAGTATTCAGTAGATGCCTCATAACATAACAGAACATCATTTGTCAAAGTCTCATTTCTTTGATACAACGAATAATATGCAGTGGGAAAAACACATGACATTCAGAAACTTTTGGAGATAGCTGCTTTCACAATTGTGGGCTACTGTTACAAATATATACAAACTTATCTGATGAAAAAAAGGAGAGAAATTAAATATCTTCAAACATTAAAGAGTGGCTGAAGGCCCTTGGGTAGCCTGAGCTCTGGTCTCATCAAACCTGACACATTACAGGTTGTCATGACCATCATTACACCTCGGTTGCAAGGCAGCCCAGACATGAGGCTTGGATCAGTGACCTGCATACACACTGTGGCACCAAGGCCCTAATCACTAGACCCCAACCACCAATCACTTGCTTACAAAGTGATTATCTCCACATAGGAAAAGCCATAACTGAGACATGAGATAAAACAGCATAATCCAAGTGTTCACACTGACACTAAATCAGTAATTCTGACAGTTAGTCTCATGTCTAGAGAAGACTTTGAATTATTTGCACAATCTGACTGACAGTCAATATTGAATTCATAGCATACAATACATCATGCCCAAGCATGCATTCAGCCAAAAAACTTGTAGCATACATGACTGCAAAATATACAGTTATTACCTGAATTACTTAATAGAAGAGAAGTTACATCCTCTTTAACTGACAACTATTTTGTCAGTTTGGTATGAGAGGGTTAACTCCTTTGATTTTGCACATTTTTAAAGCTCTTCTGATATGAAAATGACATATTCAACAACAGTAACAACAACCACACACACACACACACACACACACACACACACACACACACACACACATGAAACAAATGTCATACACCTAGGTAAAGAAAGAACCATCAAAAAGTCTGCAACCCTGTAATTCAGAGATTGATATAAAAAATGTTCAGTAATTAGTGGACCCCACTTCACAAACATACTCAGTGGGCAAGTAAAAGGGTTACATCAGCAAAAAAAGAAAAGAAAAAAAAAAAGAGAGAATTGTTTGTAAAGAGTGTTTTCTTTTTAAATATATATATATATTTTCAAGTATATTGTGAGTACAGAGTGGCATTTTTGCCTTCAATATCTAATGAAAATCATAACCATGACTTTCATATTGCTTGAAATCATGTGGAAGAATTTGCCCTAAAAATTGAGGGAAACTGATTAAACATTTTTTCTTTTCTTTTCTTTTTTTTTGGGGGGGGGGGGAGTGGAAGTTGGGAGTGGGTATGGTATATGGCAAGAAAAAAAATGACATAGAAGAAATTATGTCACAAAAAGGAATGAGAGAATGTAAGGAGTTGATTTTGATAATTTCACAATAGTTATTTAAAAGGAGTGATAGTAATACGTCTCTGTGATTCTATATGTATGTAAAAGTTGTGGCTTCATCTCTACATCTTGGCACTTTAAGAATAGTTGTAAACTCCAGTACAAGAATATCTATTCTTTTTTGTGTATGTGGAAAACTATGTTGACAACCATAATCCATTCCTCTTTCCTTGCAATATTACATATATTGGTGGACCATGAAACTACATACACTGGGCATCAGACAATTTCAAAAATACTAGGTTCGATCTCAGTATGTATAGATAAACGGCAACAGAGAGTTTCAATAACATACCCGTATCAAAAGAAAATTAGGATTCCATTGTACATTTCAGACCAAACCATTATCTTTGCTATCTACTTGGTGAAGTATATCAAAACAGGAACACAATTACAGGACTTAGGAAGAATGCATCTATGGTTCTGCTTGGCAAAATGTTAGTAGGAATTATCTGGTATTAAAGGAATATGGAACCAAAGGAAGAAGTTTTACAGCTTGTACCAACATCGTTTCTAAAAAAGAAGCTCTTCAAGAAATTCTACAATGTCAGACAATAAAATCTGCCCTGAAAGTATATACAAATATAATATAGTGTTCACAAAGGTAGCACCCACATGGCACTTAGATATTTATAGCAGTTAGTCAGTACTAATGGGGAAAAAGTATAATTTGATTAAAGCGCTGAGTAAGAGAGAGAAACAAGAAACAGATCCAGCATTGCTGCACAGCATCAATACTCATGTACATATCTTATGATATGTCAGCTCATGTACTAGTATAGATTGCCCCATTCAATGCATAGAAAATATCTGAGGGCAAATTTTATCAGTACACCATCATACCGTGGGGGGGGGGGGGGGGGGGGGGGACCCAAAAGTTCTAGCTGTCTTTTCAGGGGCACTGTGCCACTCATGACTTTGGTCCACCATCACTCTGTACGCCAAGGATATGATGATGGACACTAGCATTATGTAGTGATGTGGGGGAAGTTGGGTTGGAGGAGGATGATTCCTCCATTTTGGCTCTGATGCTGTCAAGTGAGATGTTCGTGTCCTTGAAGGTGTGGAGGAGGTAGATCCCCATGATGATCACACCAAAGCCTGCCACCGTCGAGATGATGTCCTGAAAGCTCATGCTGGCCCACTCCTTGAAGAGAATCCCCGAGGCGGTGACGACGCACGTCGTGAAGAACACGTAGTAGATGGGCGCGATCACGGCCGCGTTGAACGTGTCCAGCGCCTTGTTGAGGTAGTGCATGCTCATGAGGATGCACGACACCAAACAGATGAGAAGGAACCAGGTGATGGGGAGGAGGAGTGTGTTCTCCCCGGCGAAGAATTCCTTGATGGCTATACCGAATCCTTTGCATGCCAGCACGGAGATTGAACCCACCATGGAACATATTGTGATGTAGACCAGAATGTTCTTTGAACCATACTTTGGCGACACAAAGAAGATGAGAATCACCACTGTTATAATCAGACCTATAATATACGTGACAAATACTGGGGAAAAAATAAATGAAAGGAAAAATCTTTAAGCCATCGTCAAAGAAATGCTTGGTATTATATGTGTGTTGTAGATATATCACACAGAGTTCATCAACAACAATAGAGTGAATGAAGAAATGAGTAAAAAAAAAAAAAAAGGATCAAATTTTCTATTGAATTGATGGATTCAGCATACTGCATACGCTGAATTTTTCGAGAGGTTTTTCTTTTCGCGAATTTTGCGAGTCAGGTGCTATTTGCGAAATTAAAGACACGCAAAAATAATGACTCTGATCCCGATACGAATGTGACACAAATGTAACATTTCTCCTTTCAGCACAGCAATCCACAATCGCAGATTTTAACCACTCGATGTTGGGAAGCCCCCCCGAGTCTCGAAAATTTAGACAAGCAAAATATATGGCATAATACAGTATATGGAATTACCCCAAGCTGGGATTGCATGGTTTGCTATGACTGCACAAAGCACTCTAATCTGCTGCTTCAGGTTGTCTACAAACTGTGTGCAATGTTTTGCCTGTGCAAACCAAGTATGAAATTTCACTCCAGTCAACAGATGTTCAGTGCTAAGCATGTGATGCACACAATACAGAAATGCAAACACTCATTAAGTACAAAATCAGACAGTCTAAAATCAGTCATTTAAAGAAATCCGTCATCAGTTTGCATCTAAACTCGATGATCCTAGAAACAAGCAATTGACAGCAGAAATGTATATCTTCTGAATAATTTTATCTTATATCTTCTGAAATATGTATATCCACTGAAATATTTCTTCATTCCGTAAAATACACCACTGGTCAGAGAGAACTATTAAGTGTGCAGTTGAACTTAAAAAAAGTATACAAAAGTTAATTTAACTCTTTATGTGCCATGTTCGCATGCCCGACTCAGTCGACAGCGTACCAACTTCGCATATTCTGCTCAAATGCACAAACCCGCCCAAATCAATCAAAAAATCTCCAAATGCCAAGTATAATGATGGCGTTTTTCGTGGTTCCATTGCTGTCACATGTAGCTTGCATTTTATGTGATGATTGAATATCAAGTGGTGTTCCTTACTGGATTTGTGAGTAAATTCTAACTTTCTGTCACTGTTTTACGTGCAAAAGTAATGCCTTTACAATATAATGTACAAGTGTAGCTACTAATCATTTGAAAGAAAAATAATCATAGATTTGTTGTACAACTTGCATCAAAGCAAAGTTGTGCATTTTCTCTATAACTTTGCTCATTACATCACGTCAAGGGTAAGAAAAATCTATAAAAGTTACATTAATTTGAAAATACAGAATGTTTTCCCAGAGCAGGACTACTTTGCTGTGTCTGAATATTGTGGCATACAGGGAGTTTACACCACGGCACATAAAGAGTTAAAGCATATCACAGAAGACTTCTTATGACTATGATAATGTACCAAAAACGATATTATACAGTCACTATGTCACAGGTAGCTGGTTCATAACAGACTAGTACTGATCAGAAAACCTTAAGGTGTATCAAATACCATGATCTTTCACTTGAATTTCACTATTGTTCATTTGACTACTGTAAAACCAGACATTTTCGAGAACATGAAACTTCCGCGAATTTCGTGAGAAGCCAGATTCACAAAGGTAAAATGCATCAAAACCTTTCTTTTTCCTAAACAATGCATTGAATGCCAGTGACAATTCACAAAAGTTTCATGCCACATATGTTACTGGTTTGACAGTACCCGTAGTCAAATTCTGCCTGCCTTGACACTCACCTGAATCTCGTAAATGTAACGCAAGGTCCTCTAATGTATCAGCGCCCTCTTCTGCCGGTGCATGTATAACCATTATGGTGGAACCCAGAATGCACTGTATGCAGCCGACTTTTCCCAGTAAATTGAGCGCCTCATTCAAGAAATGGCTCGACAAGATTGCTCTGAAACAAATCAAATTCATCCATAATTGTAAATCATTATCTGTCATGAGTGATTATGATGATTCCTAGACTTTGCAAACTTAATTTTCATTAAACTCTGTAAAACCTGGACCAGCCTTCAGACAATATATCTCCCATCATATCTAATAATTATATTATATTGGATGGCTATGAATGGGATACCAGGGAATATTGCATGAGTTAGGGCCAATATTGCACGAATCGAAGATGAGTGCAATATTGACCCTAACGAGTGCAATATTCCCTGGTATTCCATGAATCAAGGCCATCCAATATAATTATTATCATCTATACAATCAAGTAGAGTAAGCATAAACTGCACAAAATTGCCGGGCTTCTACTCGTCTTTGAAGTTGACTCGGCAGTCACATCCCAGCGCTGAAAAGGGGAAGCCTCTAAAACTGCGTATGAAACAAACAACTGTTTGCGCGCTTGTGAATTGTAACAAAATGACGCGCACTAGTAGCAAGCGTTTGTACATTCAGCAAGCGCTCGCGCGACAGACGAGACAGAATTGAATATGGTGTGATCTTGAATGGCAAGTAACAACGGTAGCCTTTGGAGAATTAATACGTTGGCCTATGCGTTTCGTTCAATATGCTCTGATATTGAACCGTAAAAATAGAGAGGACTACAATACGCGTTTTTAATGCACCGCTAAAACGTCCTATATAGATGATAATACAAAACACTGAACATACATTGGAAGTATCTTCGCTATACCATAAGCATTGTTATCTCATTTGCAGTTTGGTACATAAAATGATTCACAGGTTTAACAATACATTTTTTTTTTTTCAGTGTTAGGAATTACTTTCATATAAGATACCATTCTTCATGGCACTACAAATGTCTGAGTGTCAAATTTCATTGATATTTCTACATAATCTGCTTCAATTATTATGTCCACAATAGTAATCACTCAGCTGACACACAATGACATAAATAGATATTTTAACCCTAAAAAGACTGGGCTATTTTGGTAGCTCGAAAGACTGGGGGGCCTAAAGGGCCCCCCCTTAAGATCTCGGCCGTGGATCGCGCGATCGCCGCGGAAATTTGCACAATGGCAGTGTGCGATGTAATCTACAAGATCGTATATTTAGATTTTACAAAATAGTCTTCTTTAATTTTATTTTGATTACTTATGCTAATTTATGCGAGAAATCAGACTCTTTGATCTAAATTAGTAAATAAAGCTCCAAAAATGCTCATTTTTGGTCTAATTATTCTTTGTGGCATTCTTAGCAAATGTACTTGAAAAAAAATTTGGTATCAAAATTAATTTCTTATTTATTCTATTGTTTTATGAATTTCTTATGTATTTCCTTGTTTTTTCGACCTTTTGTTTTTGTTGTTTTTTTAACAAAATTTGTGGCAGACACTTTTTGAAGCATAATACTCCTAAACCAAATTAATTTTAGCCATTGAGAGTAAAATTAAGCATATTTATATGAACCATGTGAAAAAACTCAATTTACATTGACTTTGTACACAAAATCACATCTTTGAGCCATTTTCGGCCTCACGTGCATGTACAAAAAGTTATGTAACTTCAGAACCGTACCCCCGCGCGTCACAAATTTGGTGTCAAAATGTGCGGGAAACTCGAAAGAAAAAAGTCATAGAGCATCGCGGCGAGAGCATTGCGTGTTGCAGAGTAATCGCGCGACATGTCGAGGGGGGCCTTTTAGGCCCCCCCCCCAGTCTTTTCAGGGTTAAAACTACAAACAGATTCCTTCCATTCTACGACATGGACAGCATTTGCAGAATACTAGTTCTGACAATGACATAAATGTAGTATGTTCTCAAGGATCTTTAACAGAACTACATTACGACTGACACAAACTGGTACACTCACGTGACTAACACACTCAAGGCTCCTAAAGGTGTCACCAGAAGTGCTGGGGCAAAGGCGTACGCCACAAAGTTGAAAAATTCACCTGCTGCCACTGTTGTGGGAGAAATAAAAAGAAAAAAAAATGCTTTCAGAACTCTGAATATCTACAAGGATCTTTTGGCACAAAGTCTAGAAATATCTTGTAAATAAAACAAATAAAAAGTTGATTAGATATAGATAAACTACTGACATTCCCTCGGTCCACTTCTCCATTTCCTTTCATTTATTCTGTATTAAATGAATATGTGAATACTTCATTGAAATGGTAACCCATCATTCCATCAATGAACAAGAAATTTGTCTTGAGGTGAATTACAGAGTTCACTAAGAGCAGATAGTTTGCAATCTGAGTATTCTACCACATTTCAGCTCTTCAACTTCATTATCATAGAAAACAAAAGAGATAAAAGAAATCTTTGGTGAAATTATTGGGTGCATGACATAAAACATGACTTAAAAGATGTTATCATAAGGAAGTTGATGTAAATTACTCTATGTACATATTAAGCACTCATTCAGTCTACTTAGAAAATATAAACATGAAAGGCTGAGAGTGTCCACTTTACCCATGTCAGTTTTAAAAGGCAGTGGGATATATTCATCTTGTATACAACTTTGAAAGCTGATCTTTGATTAAAAGAGAAAATGCTCAAGCTGAGGTGATCTTTGTATGAAAACTTACATACTTTGACGTGGCTGACAGTTTGATGAAGTACATTGTACACTTTAACTAGCAGTATCCTATTTTTTTAAATCTATTTTTTGATTGACACACAATTTTATGAAATGTCCCACACTGTCTGAAAGAGGTGAAAATTATGTCAGACAAACATGATTCTGTTCACTTCTCAACATAGCTTCATGGTGAAAGGACACTTTACAGTAATAGCGAAGTGAAGTCTGAGCAAATACCGATTTGAACGGAGTGCACTGTGATTTATTAATGTGCTCTAAAAGCAGCTTCAATGCTAGCAAACTTTCAAGTCGTTTTATACATCTGAGGAGCCAGTGCCATTCTTGTAACATGCTACATAGCTAATTGTTCCTCACTTTCCTTGTTCTGACTGGATCTACAGTATATGGAGGCAAGCAGAATAATGAGAAATCATTCATATCAAAAGCTAAGACAGGTACTGTATCTTGTCTGCAGCATCAGTCTACTCACAGAGCCCAAAGCCGGCCCACCACAGCCACTCCTTGAGATAGGCATGCCCGCCATCACCTGAGAACATCATGGAGGAAAGAAACCCCATTACTATTGGTGCAAACCGTATCAGGGGAATTACCCCCCGAAGACTATTACCCCCCAGCTTAATGCTGGTTAGTGATAAGGTTAGAGTAAAGATTAGGGTTAGGGTTAGGCTTAGGGTTAGAGTTTGGGTTAGGATTAGGATCAGGATTAGGGCTAGGGTCAGGGGAAGGGTCTGGGGTATTTGCCCAGGGGGTAATTGCCCTAGACCCGGTGCCTACAACGTACATGTACATATGGAAATAATATGGTGTAGAATAAGGCATTGCCCCACATCCAAACTGACTGATAGTATAGAGCTTTTGGTGAATACTACACAGTATGGGTGCATGTGATAACAGGTCTATAGACTACAAAATTCAATGTGACTTTCAATCTTCATGGCACTATCAAGCATTACAGTGATTGACGTTGGGAGCAAGTGAGAGAAGTGACCTTAAACATTGATACACAAAAATATAGGAACTGTATACAGATATACATAATTTTGTTCATTTATGAGATCAAATATGTCAGAACATATCAGTTTCTGTCAAGAAAATTTCACTCCTGATCTACGTGCTTGCTAATGCTGGTTGTTCACTTACCAGTGCAGCATTTTGTAACTATAAGTTTCTAGATGTTACCAACAAGTACTGTAAAACGAGGAATGTTCGCGTGCATTTTAATTGCGCGAATTTCGCGAGTGCCAAGATTCGCGAAATTACAATGCACGCGAAATATCTTATCTACACTATATGCATTGAACGCAAGTGGCAATTCGCGAAAATTTCTTGCCACGAAAAAGGCCGTGGGCTCCAATTCGCGAAAATTTCGTGCCGCGAATATATCATGTTTTACAGTATCATGGACGATGCAATGTTTTGTCTTGTCTGTCCTATCCTGAGTAAATTCATCTGACAAAATGAAATTAACATCACTTGCACTGAGATATTCAGTAATCTGAAATCACGCAATCTTGTCCGTTAAAATTTCTTTTTATCAGTTGTTTTTTAAGGGGGGGGGGTGTTTTGCAATGTATATGTACATAAATATACAGTGTGTATATTGTATACATACAATGAAGTAAAAAAAATTCATACCTGCACGAGTTGCATAAGCATGAATCTTTATGAGTGCCTTCTTCTTCACGATTCCACTGGAGCCTATGAAGACGGTTGAACAGATGGCCAGTGTCAGGCCTATAGTGAGATCACTGGCTGATCTCTCTTCTGCTGCCATACTGTAGCTCCTCCTTCTTTTATCACCACAATTTCAGAAAGGTGATCACCAGTCTCAGCTTGTTTTCTTATAAGACCTGTAATTCAAAGCAAAGAAAGAATGCAATCATGTAATACCAGCGATCAATTGGACAGTACAGTGCACTCCTGTTATAACGAACATGGTTATAACGAAATTTCGGTTGCAATGAAGTAAAAATTGAGGCTGCAGCATTATCCCCTCTATGTATTTTTATTGTTATTTTGTTCAGTCAGAATGAAAATTTTAGTGTAACGAAAGAAAACTGCTGGTCCCGAGGACTTCGTTATAAAGGGAGTCCACTGTATACAAATGATGCACAGGTCTCTTAATGAGTGTGTCAGTAGGAATTGTGTGCATACGATAACTATGGAATGACATAACCTAAAAGGCATAGCTGAGTGGGTTTTGGCTAAATTCCATAATTACTGGAACCTAACCCTACCCCAACTCTAACCCTAACACACTTACTCCAATAAATATGCTTGACTCATGATTCCTGGCTAAATATAAACCTAAGCCAAGTTTACGCAGATTATAAAAGTGTAAATTTTAGGGAGACATTTATACACAAGTATGCTCAAGACTGGCTGGTGGCTAAACTATACATCAGTAATGTTTAAAACTGATAAATTCTTGCCAAATTATTGGGCATTGCAAAGATTTAGCAGTCATGAAGACAGCAACATACACTGTAAGTCTGTACATTATATTGTAGGACATCTACAGTAGTACTTCTCCGCTGAACATTTTGAAGAACAATGGAAGCCTCTGATGCATCAGAGACTGACAACACTCTTCAAAATGTTCAGTGGAGAGAAGTGGATTAGATGTCCAAGCATCTATGGCACTTGTCCAGCATAAACCATAGCAGAGCAAAAGCAGTCATGGCATGCAGTTCTACATCTTCCACTGTGTCAGCACCCCTCAGCCAGTCCTTTTTCCCTACTAAGATCTCCCTGCTTAAATGATGAGGCCCTTAGATTACCCTGGGATGTAACGTATAAAAAAGAAAATGGCACCCCCATATGATCGGTGCATGAAGTAGCTCTCTACATCATGAATTGAGCCAACGTAAAAATAGCCTTGCACGCGTAGTGAAAAACCCAGGCAACGCAATTTATAAATAGATCAACTTGACGCGCGCTTCTGCGCAGGCTCAGAACATGTTTTTTTCCTCTGAACGTACGTCCCCGTCGCGAAAATCTAAAGCTCCCTATTACCTACCACACGTCACTCTAGTAGACTCTACTCTCATCTCGCTCTTGCTCTCAGCTCTCAACAAGTCTACAACTGCAACTGGCCTGGACCAGGGACTCCAACTCTCCCGCTTTTGAATTGCCCCGGGAGATCTCCCACCGAAAGCTCATTTTTGCAAAATCTCCCATTTTCCCACGCCCACTTGAGATTTGATTTCTCCCGTCCTGGCTCTGTGTCTCCCCCTTGAAATGATTTCTTACTTATTGCCATCGTATGTTGAAAACTAAGCCTTTAGGCTTTCATAGATAGCATGATAGCATGACTCATGAGAGAGCATCCATCTAGAACCTGTGACCCTGGCCACAAGGAACTTCACGCACATCAAGTTGGAGTCTCCCGTTTGCAAGGCCCCAGGGATTTCAGGCGTGAGAATCTCCAGATCAGAAGGTGCTTGGGATTGGAGTCTCTAGACTCTGCTGGACCTGGTGCATCTTTTTCCGACTATAAATTAGAATTTCTAATAAATTTGACATAAAATTATTTGTAACGTTAATTAGTCATTACGTCGAATACGTGTATAGGCAAGCATGGTGTCACCGGACACCATGGTATTACCGGACACGCACATTTTTGCGTACTAATGACATTCTGTACGCGCGAGACTTCGTAGATTAGCCTCACAGAACTCTGTGTGGACCGAAATCGCAAAAAACGCCACATAAAAATGTAAAAACACGAAAAAATTCACATTTTACCTCAAATTTATAGTTGAGTGACCCGCACCTCGTTTATAGTTAATATTTATGCATGTTTGAATCACATTTCGCGACTGAAATTCTATGAAATCCCACTCACATACAGGAAAAATGCTGAAGATTCTATTAGAACCAAAAGTTCACTGATCAATATCGGAAAAATTGTAGCTATCGTCCTCAAACGCGAACGATGCGGAATAGTTGTGCGCTAAGGGGCACGCAACTCATCACCCGCGCGTGCAGCTCCCATAGACAAAGCACGTATACTTTAACCAGTTGTCGATTTCTCACAAGGTTTTATTGCGTGAACTGTTCGAAATGGTCAAGACAGACATTTTACTGTAAAATACGAAATTTGAGCTTCATTTGCAGGTTTTTTTTTGTGTCATCCGCTCGGTGAGAATGTGTACGGTGATTTGTGGGATGAATTGTGATTCTGGTGCAAGGATTAGGTGCGAAAGACCTCGATTATTCGATTACGAAAATAGCGTCCGGTAATACAATGCGATTTTGCACGGCGCAAAAAACCACTATTTTTAGAGGGGTATGTTTGAAGCATATTTTCTAAAAACTGGAACGAAGAAATGACGTAAGTTGGCTGAATTCGTAATTTCCATGAGTCTGTGAATAAGTGGTGTTGTTTTTAGCCGAAATTTCATTCTATGAGTACGGAATTCAAAGCCACAAAGAAAAGCGTCCGGTAATAGGATGTTCCACCCTATGGCCCTACATGATCGATGTAGACTCGACTCTATGCCCTTTTGTGTCTAGATCATAGTCACGATCTAATGTTAATCTGTATATTAAACACATCTACTCCCGCTTGCACAGAATCTTCTGGCCAAAGTTCCCGCGGACCTTTTACTGTAGGGATCAACACAACTGAAATGTTCACTCTTCATTGTCAGTCATTTCATCATGCACATGCATTAGTAACCACAGCCAGGGGAATGCAGCATCAAAGTCAATATATGGGACTGAACTAAGTTGGTGTTGGGCCTTCACGAAGTCCTGCATGTATCTCCACATGTAAAAGCGAAAACGTCAAACATACGGTCATAAATCATTCACACATTATACAGATGCATATCACAAAATAAAGTGCTTACCCGTGTCACGTCAGGATCCACGTACGTGTACTCGAGGCGAGGTACTACGAGTACGACATTGCCGATTCCGTCGATTTCATAGTGAAAGACAGAACGACACAAACACGGTGGAGGCTTCACAAATTACACTTTACTTCGCATTCGGGTGATTCACCAAGTATCATAGCATGCATACCAAAGACGTTGTACATGTACGTGTGTGTGTGTGTGTGTGTGTGTGTAGTAGAACTCGAGATGTTCTTGTGATTTGGGGTTGACGAACTATTCGATGGATCTTTCAATAACTCCATTACAATTTTGTGATTTTTTTTCTACCTTAATAAATTGTTTTGATAAATATAAAACACTCATGTTCAACTTGTATATACACACTTGAATATAACTGAATAATTCACGGCTTATGATTTATAAAAATCTTGAGATGCAAAAATTACTGACGAGACATGAAAGTTTGTTGACCCATAATACCCACACGCACGACAGAGTTCTGTACGTACGTGTGGTGGGTGGTCCCATTCACTGAACTAGTAACTGTAGTCCCATTCATTCTCGCTCATGCTATGTGCGCGTGTGCGTGCGTAAAAAAGACTCTGTTGCATGTGTTTCACACATGGGCTAGCTATGGTCTAGCTGTTATAGGCAGAGCAGCTCAGTTTGGCCAGGGAGGTAGTAATATACCTGCATCTTAAGGGCATGGCAGGGACAGGAATTGGGACTTGCATGAAATTATAGGGTAGTGTTGTAATCAAATTTAGGTTAAAGTTTTCTTTCTCAGAGTGAATTCTTTCAGGCCAGGGTATTCATGCTGAGTATGACCAGGGAGGTGAGACAAACTCACCTCCCTGGTATGACCAACTTCAATTTATTCATGTGACCAAATTGGGTGCGGCAAAAATTGTTAGAGTCTACTTTTTAAAAGAGTGGGTTAACTTGTGGAGGGTTGGGATCAATTCATGACTTAATTGATAGGGCTTGCTTTGTGAGTTTAGAAGCGGTGATGCATTTGTGAAGACGCCTGCAACTTGAACGGACAGATTTCAAAGGAATCTGGATGAGTACCAAGTTTTCAAACTGAAGTGCTCCCTCATCTAGATTCACAAGGCCTTCAAATTCATCTTATCTTTATAAGCCACTTGTGATGACACCAAGGCGAATATTATGTCAACTTTGACCTGTGATTATGCACTTGGAACTGAAGTGGCATCACTCGAGTATTTGAAGTGGGGCAAACATAAAATTTGTCTCTTGATCAAGCTGCCAGAAGACCTCCAAAACTCAAACTCATCTCATGCGTGATATATCACTATAAATGGCATACTGATACGCAGTGAAGTTACCCTACGATCGACAGCAATGTAAGATATGCCAGTGTGTTTGCGGGGGGTGGGGGAGACATTTGACAACTGGGCATTCTTTGGTTGCGGTACCGGTACTCTGAATGTCCGAACAACAGTTCTAAATTCGTACCGGTAGGCCTTTGTACCTCTTTCCTAAAGAAATGTGTATAAAATGCAGAGTTGAGGGGTGTACAGGTATCAATGGCTTGAGTAAATTTACCCTAGCTTCACTCTGTCTTGTTTGGCCTCATCAGGCACACCAGTACAAGTCTTGAAACTTTCGTATGATAACGTCATCTATTCCTGCTGTAGCAAGAACAAGTGTTGTTTGATGCTCTAGTTATTTGATCTAAATCCATGCTTTGTTGACATTTACAGGGGTTAATCTCCAAAACAGTCTCTGATATAGTGGCCTTTGCAACTGATATAATGTGAACTTACTGCCTGTACCGGTACACCTGTACAACAAATCACAGGGATGCCAAGTTCAAAAAAAATTTATGAGTGAGATTTTCATGATTCGGCATCTCGGCGAGCGAATGTGTGCGCGAGCGAGGGTGTGGGAGGGGTTTTCCCCCTGTGGCCTCCCATGGAAGGGAACTTTTTCAATTTTTAGCTCTTAATGGTGTGATCAGGTGCATACTTAAGTGACTATATTTTACTTATTTTGAAAGACAAAAGGAAAATATACCTTCAATTGCAACTATCACTTTAATCGTTTGAGCTATGCTCCTTATTGTAGGCCCATTAAGTTGCAGACTTTGCCCGATGCGTGAGTAAAATGGGTGTCATGCGTGAGATCGTGAGACAGACCCTAAATACTTGAGTCTCACTCAGAATGCGTGAGACTTGGTAGCTCTGAAATCACTTGAATTATAAGCCTGTTTCAGCTGTGTGGATTAAAGGCAAGACATGTACAGCATACCGGTAGGACCTACCGGTACTTGATTCTGTAGGTGATTAAATACGATGTATGTGAAAAATGCCAGAATGATCTGAAGACTATACTATAGTTTTCTCCTTAATACAGTGTACTGTCTTGCGTCTAGATTTCATGGTTATTTTGATTTATTAATTTCATTATGCTTTTATTCCTTTAATTCTTTGGTCAAGGATAGGCTGGGTAAAAAAGATTTAGGAGCCCTCCAAGCTTTCAACTTGTCACTACACTATACCAATACCGGTACTTCATTCACACAATGCATATGAAAATTTTGAAAAAAAAAAGAAAGAACTTCATTAATAACCAATATTCTGTCATATAATACTTTGAATTGAGAAATATTTTAGACAGCTGAATGCATTGAACACAGCAGAGACTCCAACTCTCCCGCTTTCGACGGGAGATCTCCCGCCGAAAGCCCATTTTTGCAGAATCTCCCGTTCTCCCGCTTGAGATTTGATTTCTCCCGCTTGAAATGATTTCTTACTTAATTTCATTATATGTTGAAAAATAAGCCTTAGAAAGCGTGAGAGAGCATCTAGAACCCTAGACCGCAAGGAACTTCGTGCTCGTGATGTGCCCTTCGCGCACATCAAGTTGGAGTCTCCCGTTTGCTAGGGGTTTCGGGCGGGAGAATCTCCAGATCAGAAGGTGCTTGGGGTTGGAGTCTCTGACACAGTGGTGCTAATTTTTTTTTTTTTCTAAAATATAGCTTGAACTTCAGAAAATAGAGACATAAACACACAAGAAATTATGCAGACAAACACACATACACACACTCATGCACACACACATACCTACATGTAGTTTTACATTATTTTGTTTACAAAGAAATTGTATCAATTGTGTTGCAAATGAATTAGAATGTACACAGCCTATTGCTGCTGTTCATGGAGGAAAAGAACTCATTGTTCTATGTATGCAATAATCAATGTTTAAATTCCTTGGCAAAGGCAGTTACATTTACAATTCTTAGTGCAAACATCTCCAGGAAATTGTGCAAGCGTACACAGCAGTGGTACCTGGTAACTGCAGTTCCAATACATTATCTACTGACATTTTTTTTTTTCAGGTCAAATGCGACCAATACATGTGGAGTATATATCTGTTGTGCTTTGTGATATTCATGTCGCATGCTGAGTTTATAAAATATTACTGCAGGAGATCAGAATGCAGGGCTGCCAACTCTCGATATCACGCATTGAGCGTGAGACTCACGCATTTTGGTCCTTTCTCACTCTAAACCTTTATTTCATTTGAATGCATTTCTATTGATCTCACTCATTTTGACTCCTTAATTACGGTATAGCATTGGCCTATGGGAGTCTCACTCTCAACTAGTTTCCAGTGTTGGCAGCCCTGAGAATGAGCAACATTCTTGTAATTCACTGATAAAACAGCAAAGCAGTGACAACTAGAAACAAACAGAAGAACAATATCAACAGAGAAGCCCCACATAATCATCAATTAAGACCCTGGTCAAATATACAAAATTACTTCTCTCACATAGGCACTTTTCCCACGTGTTTATTTGTTTTTTGTTTTTTTTTAATTTCTTAATTTCCCTTTCAACCAAAACAAGGGCTGATTTTCAGAGGGGTTTATATTAAAAACAAACAAACACGTACATTCACCATTGTTTCACTGAAAAACGATGTTGTGTGATCACTAAAACAAAATATATACCAGGTACACCGCATACACCTCGTACACACACATATTGTGTACAGGCAGTATAAATACCAGTACACATAGGCATGCTTTTATGCCACAATATCTATATCAAATTTTGTTCAAATTGATATTTGATGAAGCCTTGTAAACCTTGCCCATGTGCATGCAGGGAGGTGACCTCCCTGGTATGTGTACAGTAATTGCTATCAATTACTGTTTATGGTGTGTATGCTTGACAAAATGGACTGAAGGTTGGACCATGTGGCAATTTCCTTATAACTGGCTATATACATGTACATGTATTTTCACACGTCCACATTGTATAACCTCCACTCCCTCTAATCTTGGTTAAGATATAAATTTTGTTACTTGATTTTTGCTTTGTATAGCACCATTACAGGGGCGGATCCAGGAATTCTGTAAAGGGGGGGGGGGGGCACCTTTATAAACTTAAAGGAGGGCACATGCGCCCCCATTTTTTTCTTTTTATTTCTGTTAATAAAAAAATAAATAAAGGGGTGGGGGGGGGGGGAGCACGCACCCAGTGCGCCCCCACCTGGATCTGCCACTGCCTTTATCTGTTTAGATTCTAACAACTTTTGTCATGCCAATGATTTGATTATCTACAACTTGGATGTCACGTAGTAACAAATTGTTACATGATGGCTTGACTTGTTGCAGCAAAGTTGAATTATTGTCCTGCCCTGAATTGCTTTTTTCAAAACCTAATCTAAGCTTTGGTTTATGATGGCCTAAGAGCATTATCCTTCTTGTGAAATCCTTGATAGTCTACAGAATTATCACACAGGCGTACATCAAATAACACTCAATCAAACAGATTACAGTGTACCGAAAAGATTTCAATGTATAAAAGATGTCTTTACTAACAAATATATATATAGACATTATGGAGATTGACAAAAACCTTGCACTCTTCCAATGAATAAATTTGAAGATACATATCTCCATTTGTGACATCATAAGTCAAAGTCATCATGGTAAGCACAAGGTTAAGTATAATGGGATTGTTCATCATATACATGTATGTCCTATAAGTTTAGTGAAATTCCTGGACAAGAAATACGGGGATTCCATGCCTTGTATTTTGCATTTTTATCATTACAAAGTGCTAGAAAAAAAGAATTACACCTAAAAACAATACAGAACAGGTGAAACTGCATTGAAAGCAATTTCAGTGCAATACTAAAGAGAAGATTGACACAAATGCTTAACTCCATGGAGTTAGGAGAAATCATAAACATCCATTCAATTCAAAATATTCATACTGCATTTTTAAAAAAGATGGTGCGATGGTACCACTTAAAGGGATGGTACAGTATTGGTGGAGATGAGAATTGGGCTTTTAACTTTTTGCGAGATATCAAGAAAACACTTATGATATAGTACAGAGCATACCATTTTAAAGAGGAATTCAAAGTTTATTTGATGAAAATCGGGTTTGGAATGACTGAAACATCCAAAAACAAAGTAAAACATAGCGATCGTAATAAAATGTGGGTCCCACACTTTATTAGAATCACTCTTTTTTGGATATCTCAGTCATTTCAAAACCAATTTTCATCAAATAAACGTTGAATTCCTCATAGAATTACATGCTCTTCCATATTTCATAAGAGGTTTCTCATTATCTTACCAAAAAATGTTAGAAACATGAAATTAGGTCTCAACCAAAACTATATGATCCCTTTAACATACCAAAATGAGCATCATAAACTCACATGGGCTATATGAAACCATGCCGAACCCTGAAAACGAGGGAATAATGTGCTGATCTGAAAAAACATTCTTTTTTTTTCGGGGGGGGGGGGGGGGATCTTGGAAGGATGGCATAATGCAACAGTTTTCCATATTTCATGTCCATATTTTCCAATATACCCATACACAGAAAGGGGGGTAATTGAATTCATGGTACATCATGAATTAAATAAAGAAAAATTAAATAAATGAATTACAAAAATAACAATTTGTCTTCCATGAGAATGATACAATGGATGTTAATACTCTTTGTCACCAAATGGTTTGGCATAGACATGTATATATACATGTATATATACATGTATATATGTGACTCTGCACCTCAAAACAAACAAAAAGTCGCCAGACATGAATTTTTAGTTAAGACCATATTCTAAAAGAGCAGACTTTAAGCTTTAAAATGATGTATAACTCAAATCAAATGGACTCTCCCAACCTATCTAAATATTGGAAAGAAAGCACAAACTCAGGAAAAGTGTGAACTGAGAAAAGAGGCTCTGAATTACAGTGTCTAGTCAAGCGCTTAATCTTTACCAAACCGTGCTGGCTGTGCGATGAATGGGACAAAAAAACAGGAAGTAAACCACCAGAGTAACAACAATGAGGGAATTATCAGATTAAACTGAAATTAAGCATGCCTCATAAACATATACTGTCCATAATTAATGTCAACTTTCAGAGCAGTAGCGCTATCCTTTCAAAAGTTATTAGAGTTGAAAGTGAAGAGTGTGGACAAGGTTTTTCAGAAATGAAAAAGGGATTCTAAAGACACACATAATCACACTATTCTACCGAAAATGTTCAAGATAAACTGCTAAAAAACACACTTTCCTGCCCGTTTTATGATACCAAATTTTAGCATAATGTAAAAGAAGACCCGCTCTTTCAGAAAATATGAAAAACTCAAGTTCGGCTAGGTTGACCCATTTCACTTATTTTCAGTCCTCACGCAAAATCAGTGTGTGCGACTTTATGTTCGTTTTGAGGTGCACGGTCACATATTATCAGCTCACAGGTGGCGTTACAGTCTATCATGCCATGTACCAAACTGGGGGGGGGGGGGGGGGGGGCAGGCAGAGACTCCAACCCCAAGCACCTTCTGATCTGGAGATTCTCCCACCTGAAACCCCTAGCAAACGGGAGACTGACTCCAACTTGATGTGCACAAAGCGCACATCACGAGCGCGAAGTTCCTGGCAGCCGGGGTCCAGGGCCCTTAGGTGGGCCCTGGGGCCCGTTGCATAAAAGTTGATATTATGGTAACTTTGCCAACCAATGGTAACTTCCATGGAATTCTTGATTTTGATTGGCTGTTGAGTATTGTTGCCATGGTAGTTACCATTGGATGGCAAAGTTACCATAATTGTAACTTTTATGCAACGGGCCCCTGGAAGCTCTAGGGTTCTAGATGCTCTCTTGTGCTATCTCAGGCTTATTTTTTAACATACGATGACATTAAGTAAGAAATCATTTCAAGCGGGAGACACAGAACCAGGGTGGGAGAAATTAAATCTCAAGGGGGAGAATGGGAGATTTTGCAAAAATGGGCTTTCAGCGGGAGATCTCCCGTCGAAAGCGGGAGAGTTGGAGTCTCTGGGGGGCAGGCAGGAGGGAGAAGAGGGAGAGGGTGGAGAGGAAGAAAAGCCTTTTTAGAGGACTGTAATTTAGCTTTTAGTCCTTGGAGAGGATGCATCCAGCTAGTAGTCCTTGGTCTCCATGCTTTCAATCCATTTTAGTTTAAAGATGGAATCACAGTCTATCAGGCGAGGTAAAAAAATTGGTGAGATGGGGGACATTAGTCTCATCCTTGGCTAATAGTCTTCCTCATCCTGAATATTTCCAGCGTATTCACAGATGGTGTCATAGTCCATTTTTATGATTGATTCCCTGTCACTCAGGAGCTGGACGTGAGCTATACACCTGACTTTGTCTCTCTTCAGCACCGTGCCAAGCTGGGGTGGGAAATAGATAGATAGATAGATAGATAGACAGATAGACAGATAGATAGATAGATAGGTAGATAGATAGAGAGATAGATAGAAAGATAGATAGATAGATAAATAGATAAATAGATAGATAGATAGATAGACGAACAGAGCAGAGGATGTGAGGTTAAACAACAATAACAAAATAAGAAACAAATAAACAACTAAACAACTAAATAAATATTACACATGGTCTGACCATGAACTATAACCACTGCTCACTATTTCTTTTCTTTTTGAGATGCTGGTCTCTCGAATTCCTATATTTCTATTATCAATTAATGTGATATAGGAGCTTGTGGGATTGTAAAAATCTATACTAGAACAGCTGCCAATGGCAATCCCTCCCCCCCCCCAAAAAAAAAACAAACAAAACAAACAAACAAACAAACAAACAAACAAACAAACAAAACATCATGAACAAATGAAACTGATGACTCTTCATGACTGAATCGAATGGTTGGAATTTCACACTTCATATATCAGTTCAGGGGTGGATATAGGAATTCCGTAACGGGGGGATGCAAAAAATATTTCTGGTGCTACTTCCGGGTTTCATTTCATTTTTTTCTTTTGATTTATGAAGAGAGGTCACATGCCCGGTGCGCCCCCTCTGGATCTGCCACTGCAGTTTAGTTTTTTAACCCACATGAATGGTGATAAGCCCATACTATCCCTTACAGCATAGACAGTGCAGTGATGCTCTTGGTTTAATCACTGACCTTTAACTCGTTGAGGATGGACTGATTTTGCTACAACACACATTTCCCATAGACACTTGCCCAAGTATACTTGGGACTCGTCCTCAACATAGTAAGACATTAAAGCCAAAACATAGTTCTTATATGCCTGCAGAACTGTCAAATTTTGCTTCAAAATGTATGTGTGCATAAGAAATGTGTGGAAAAACACTGTAATATTACAGGACTTCAGAGTTGGGTATTGACAAAATTGTAAAATATTAGCCAAAAGGTTCACTGGAAGTCCACAATCTCAGAACTTACCTGAAGGTGGTTGCTATGTAATTTTTCATAATTGATTATCGATAATCGACAAATCAGGCCACAGTGATCTTCTGCACTAAGCAAATTGCATGCAGCTTGTTGGAAAATATGATTGCAAGGGTACAATCAATCAATAAATAAATGTTCTACAGTCCCACAATTATTCCACACTTTTGATCTCAAAACAACTCATCCTCCTGGCAAATTGCATCACCCAGGTAAATTTCTTGGTAGACCCTTAGGATGTACATGTACTATTCAAAAAAGTATTGCAAGCAAATTCCAAATGGCGGAAGATGAATTTTTGCGCACTTCTGAGAACTATGTAAATGTATCAGCTTTAAGTTATGAATCCTTTGATAGTCAAAGGTCACTGAACTTCTCAGATAGCCAATTACCAACAGTACACTGTCACATGCCAGCAGAATATGGCCATTTGCTTTGGCCCAAAACATACCATTCAATCAGCTTGTGTGTTTTACAAATGAATGACTCTCCCTAACATTCCTGCTTGGCACACTGTGTACATTTGGTAGCAGCATTCAACTTCTGGATGGAAAGGTTGGTAAGGTTTGAAATATGGTTGCCAGTTGGGTCTCTTGTAATGTATTACACGAATATCACAACTGGATAAGAATAGTTATATGAGAACACTCACCTGGCCTTTCAGCTTTCCACTGACCACCATGACATAGGCTGGGTCTACCTTAGGGATCAATGTCTCTAGCATCGACTGGTGGATGTCTGTACATATAAAACAATAATTGAGAAGAATAAAAAATGTTTCTTGAACAGTGCCAAAACTTGAAGGATTACCAAGACGACTGCCACAGAAGTAACCAATAAAGTTACTACCACACACATAAAAATGGAAATACTTTTCAGGTAGCACATTGGAAAACTGAAAGAAATGATATTTCCCTTGTTTGAGGCCCCTTAAATTTCGCCCATGTAGATAGCCCAGTTACAAGGCCACATGATGACAGGAGGCTACAGATTACTTTCAATGCCAGAACATCTCATGTTCCAGCTGGTGTGACATTGTCTTGTCTACAACCACATTATCATCATCATAAGACATACATGCACTGTACTCCTGACTAAATTACATCTGCATATCTTTCTATTTCTTGGCCAAACAAAGCCATTATTAAGATTTGCTGATTAAAAATATCAACATTTGTATGTCAGATGAAGTATAACTTTCCATTGCAGATTTTTCAAATACACTTTGACAAGTGTGGATGGAGAAAAATGTATACTCTCTTTATGCTAATGCATCTGCCGTAGTTCTGGGATTCTGAATATTTGAATATTACACCTGCCATATTAACAAATTGTGGAGCTAAAAATCACGGTTGCATGTAACACAGAAGTCATAATCTCTAATACTGCTTGTGAAAACAGAATGAGACAATTCCTCTGCTAATCTCCACAAGAAGGAGAAGTCATATTCAAAGTCACCTTCAAGAAGTTTGCCATCATCCGTTTGACAAGTGCAGGTGTCTCTTGTGATGACGTCAATGACCTTGACCTTGGCATTGTAGTACTTCCCTTTCTTGTAGGACAAATCGATGAAGCGAACCCTGAGGGCAGGACGAAGCCAGTATGCTGCAGTACTCTCCATACCTTTGGAGCTGATCCCATGAAAAGAAGAATTTATCAATTTAACTCAGCATCAAATATGTTCCAACATGTAGTATCCCTGGATTGGAATCTCTCACAATGCATCCAGGTGCAGAGAATGTTATGAATGTGAAAGTTACACTTTACTTCATACACAATGGGTTACCAATAGAAACCTTTTCTACTCTCTAAATTAAAATGCACCGTGGCATCTACTGCTTGCCTTACAAAGTACAGCATGGGGCCTACATTATTTCCATGTATATTAGCATATTGACCATACACTGAACAAAGGGTTATCTTTGTGGAGAGATAGCCGTAGCATCGTCTTAAAGAGAATGATACTCTGCTTCTAACAATGCTGGGTTCACATCATGCAAATTGGGGATGAAAACATTGAATATAGATGCTAAATTTTTGCCTTGCATTTGAGGTGAATGTTTGAAGATAGCAGCAGTGGTCTGCACTTGCAATACATAGCAGGCAATATTAGCAGAAATGAGCTCTTTTCAGCCCCAAAGACAACTCAGAGGGTAAAGCTAACACATCATCAAATTTACTCTCGTGATGTCAGTTTAGATGTAGAAATATTTTGTCTGAAAGTGATTGGAAGATGCCTTATTCGTTTAAAAAAAAAAGATCACTGGAAATGATGAGAATATCTAATTTCCTTTCTGCCACAGCCAATCACAAGCTTCAGCCTGAATTTGATTCATGCAGCATTACAAACATTACTCCATACATGAATTTGCCAGACATAGAGAGCTTTGCACAAAAGGGTTCTCTTGTGCCTGTAATTTAACACACTTTTTGTGTGACTCATATGCCCCAATTCACAAAGGTGGTACAATCTTTGTCCATGGTTTAAACCATGGACAAAGATTGTACCACCTTTGTGAATTCGGGCCATTCAGTCTACAGTTGATGCCTCATCATTTTAAAGACCTGGTAGAGTTGGAATCCATGGCTGGCCCGATTGAATAGATTTTCTATTTGCTGCTCACTACGGTACATTCGAAAACCACGAATAGAGCCTGTAAGCAAATATAAGCATCACAGGGTACGCTCATCCGTAATGGTCGACTCCAATCAAGATTCTTCACTATGTGTGTCCTTACATTGAGATCAGTGATAAAGTTGAACAAGATTCGTTACAGAGATTCTTGAATATATTCAAGTCGGGCATGCTACCGGGTCTTTAAATCACAGGTTTAAAGACATCTTCTTCAATCTAATTTAATTCAGTTCAATTCAATTCAATTCAATTCAATTCAATTCAATTCAATTCAATTCAATTCAATTCAATTCATTTCAATTCAATTCAAGTCAATTCTATTCTGTTCTATTCTATTCTATTTCATTTTATTGTCCACTTACAGAATTATTTTATTGTTTGCATGCATACACATTACAAACACAAGGGAGTAGCATCCTTACTTATCAAACATTTTGGCAAGTTCAGTTGAATAGTGAAATTGATTACATAATGTCTTGCAGCATTTTCATTCTTTGCAACTTTTTGATAATGTATCAAATAATCAACACACAAAGAAGTGCACAGGGTGCATACCTTGATCTATCATGATCTGTTCTCTGTTTCTGTGAGTCCCTGATACTCCTCTTGTCCTCTCGTCTCTCATCACCGTGACGACCTCTACTTCCTTCCCCTTCACGTCGGCGGTCTTTACTGTGTGAACGGGATCCCTCCCCCCTCGACTCATTTTCAGCAGAATGTCTGTGCTTGCTTGCATGCCTCTCTCCATTTTTCTCATAGTCTCTCCTATTTTTATCACTCCTATTTGAGTCTCTGTCAGAATATTTGTCAGATTCGTCTCTGTCTGGTCCACCATGTCTGGATCGTCTGTCGTCTTTTGAACCGCTCCTTCTATCACCATCTCGATGTCTGTCATCTCTTGAATCACTCCTTCCATCACCATCTCGGTGTCTATCTTGCCTTTTCTCCTCAGTTTCATCACTCTTAGATTTCTTCTCCGCATGTTTCTTGAGCTCATCATGCCCCTTGCTGAACTTTCCTAGAAGTTTAATGCCACGATTAGAAAAAGAAGCATCCTTGAAGTTATTTGTGATAAACATACATAAAGGATCTCTAAGTAATTACTCAGGAGTTTTCATCAATGTTTGAATAAATGTATTGAGTAGAAAACTGATCATGGAGTCTATGTACATCATAAAACTTGCTGACAGTTCTTTAAAGTACAAATGTAACATGATATAAAAGAACAGGAAATCAAGGAATATAAGATGAAGCACATAATTTCTTTTTTCAGTAAAATTTGGACTATTACCTAACATTTACGGTAAGTTGTAACATTTTGAAGAGAGTTTCATATTCAATATATCCATGCATACATTTTGAGTAAAATTCAGCCCCCTCCCCAAATGTAGAACATTTTATTCATGTTTATCAGTTATTAAAATAGATCAATGTATGCTATCAGTCACCTCAGACTTAAACTAATGAGAAATGGAAAGATTTTTTCTTCATCATCCATGAGTCAGGCAATCTTTTGTCATCAGTGGTGACTATGAAAGTGACCTCAAAGTAGCATGACCCCACACACTTATTACATAGTAGGTTTTCAGTAATTTTTGGTTCTTTCTGTCACTTACAATACATACATTCCAGACAGTCTTACCAAGATCTTTTGCATATTTCTTGTAGTCCTCTTTGGAAACCAGTTGGACAGCAAACTGGCTGACCGTGGCAGATTGACCGCTCAGGGCAAACTTGACGACTACTCGTAAATTATCCTCATCCACACCTTCAATCTGTGATACACATACGAAAAAATAGAATAAATAAAATGAACAAATAGCATAGGTATGGTAATTATGAGGATGACTCATGTAGGATGTGCACACTGAATTACTGTTAAATGTCCGCGGTGGAAATTCATTCATGGAATGGTAGGTTTAAACACTCCACGCCTCGGGTAGGAATTAAAGCTAAAACAGCGTAGTGGTACTCGTAAGAGTTCAAAATTAATCTTTCACTGAATCACTTTTGCTGGTATTATATTGGAAAGCTCTACCAAGAAACTTATTCACCTGACTCTACTTGCAGGGATAATGAGTTATCTTTTGTAGCATTTTGAGTTCAAAAGCTTGATATAATAAAAGTTGTTATACCAACTTTTATTCCATAAGCGCCGTTTACTGAAGGGGCACTCACACGGCAGATTAAGATATGACAATATGAGGCCAGCCCATGTTAAACAGGGGTCCTTGAGGTCCATGAGGAGCACAGTTGCTTGAGCTGGCCTGAAATTCATGTGTAAATGGTTCGCAAAGCTGGCTCAGGCCGCCTTCCAGGTCTACCTAGGATCTTACACTATTTGTGACCCTGCATCACAAATCGAACAAAAAGTTGCCAGACATGGATTTTTAGTTTAGGGCAGATTCTGAAAGAACAGACTCTAAGCTTTATAATGATGTATAACTCATTTCAAATGGACTCTCCTAACCTATCTAAATATTGGAAATAAAGGAATTGGAAAAGTGAATGTGACAAAAAACAGGATGTAAACCACCGGAACAACAATGAAGGCATTAGCAGATTAAGCTGAAATTGAGCATGCTTTATTAACACAGTCTGTCCATGCCTAATACCAACTTTCAAAGCAGTAGCATCATCCTTTCAAAAGTTATTACGATTAAAAGTGAAGAGTGAACATAGGATTTTCAAGAAATGAAAAGGGGCCTCTAGGATGTACCTGATCTCACTATTCTGCAAGAAAAAAGGTTGTAGAAAAACTGCTAAAAACACACTTTCCCATTCATTTTATGATTCCATACTTAGAAGTAATGTTGAAGAATAATAGCTCTTTCAGAAAAAATGAAAAACTCAAGATTGACTCAGTTGACCTGTCTTACCTTTTTTGAGTCTTCACATACAATCAATGGATGCGACTTTTTGTTCATTTTGTGATGCACGGTCACCTTTTATGAAAGTGTTCATATGCTTAAAACTCACTGGATGCACTGGTGACAAATGAAAAAATGAAAAATAGAAAACAAATGTGGGTGTCTCTTGCCACTGATGAAACATGAAGGAAAGAATCAAACCAAATATGAGGAAAAATTCAACATACTTTGCCATAGAGATTCTTGTGTGGGCCACTGGTAACAAGAACAGCGCCACCTTTGGTGAATCCCTTTGGCTCCGTGTCTTCCTTTGGTGCAGGATCCCCTGGCTTCCTCTTGACCATCCTCTTCTTTTCTAGGTCATCCCCACTCCGTCTGTCCGCCCCAAGTCCTTGACCCTTCGGTCTTACGGTGACTTCCATGGGCTGAACTGCCCTGCAAGTTTCAGATGAGAGTCAACTTGATTGGTATAACAGGTACCTTTAATGTATGCAGTAGCAACATATGCAGAAGTGTTCAAGACTGTTCATGATTTTAATACTAGGAAACATTCCGAAAAGAAGCCATCTGTAAAGATTGGGGGCGGGGTATATAATATGATTTGGCACACCGTACCCTGGGGTACCATCATAACCCAGGATACGGCATTGTACCATCATAACCCAGGATGCGTGTTTTTTTTAGACGGCGCAGATTAGGGAAACTAAAAATCTATCGGGGACCCTATCCCTAAACCTAACCCTAATCCTAATCCTAACCCTAACCATCAAACCCTAACCCTAACCCTAACCCTAACCCCAACCCTAACCCTAACCCTAACCATAACCATAACCAAAAACCCTAACCCAACGTTTTTCCCATAGGTTTAACACGCGCCATGCCCCAATCTGTGCCGTCTTAAAAAAAAACGCACCCAGGATACGGCATTGTGCAGCGCCATCTCATGTCCATTATCATACAGTTGTGCAATGTTGTCATGGTGACTTCTTTCTCATCATCAGCGCCAGCATAAATCGGCGTGGCAATAATGATCTCAACGCCAATTTTCCTTCTGTCTCAACTTGCGTAATCTAATCTCGATGATAATACTAATTTCATTGAGTAACTATTCAAAAATGTATCATCATCATCATTTTTTTTTTTACTTTACCGTTTATTACACAATCATTAGATAATCCAAGAACTCACCCCATTGTCATTATCACTCATTCTAATTTTTTGTATAATAATACTAAAATATATATATATTTTTTAAACATTTTTTTTTTGTAACCCAGGGTACAGCACTGGAAAAAAAAATTAAAAATGGTTAATTTTCATTTGGCACCCCAGGTTGTGCAATCAAATATTGTGCAATCTAATATTGCATCAAATTGCTGTGAATAGCTCCAGATAGCACTGAGAGACTGCAGACCACTGGAAAGAATGCATTCTTGCTGGCTGAAGTTCTGCAGAATCCACATTCATATGACACATACTGCTTCTAAGAGAGAAATCTCTGTATTGGAATAGATTCTATATACATTACAATACTCTGCAAATGAAGGCCCTTAAAGTATTCACAAGGACTGCTTGTTCGTCACTGATTTTTTTTTTTTCTCTCTCTTTTTTTTTTTTTTTTTTTTTGGTGGGGGGGGGGGGGACTGAGATGCTGGAGCAAGCATTAAAAAGCAAACTTATGTAATCACAAGATATGTAATGATGGAAGTTACCAGGATGTATTGAAAAAGATTAATATATGAAGTAGATGTGTGACACTTGATTATCAGATATACAACATATTTTTTTTTCTTTTCTGATTACAATAATGCAACACATCATTGTGACAGTTTACTCAACAACAAAATGTGTGATGCTACGTCAACTGTAGCAACCATTACTTGATTTGTGCTGTGATACAACTCCATTGTATGCATAGATGTGACTATATGTATTTGCTGGGTCATCTAAGTGCATTAACACCTCCTTATGAACATCACCATGTCCCACCTTCAAATACTCACTTGGATGGAGTAATCTCCACCTCCCTCTTTGAATAAACATGACAACAAAAGTAAAGCACTCAGATACATTAAAAAGAGAGGCCAGGGTTTTGCTGCAGCTTTTGTACTTCAAGGTTAGAGTTGCGCACTCCTATTGAAGATCAAGAAAGACCTGTCGAGTTTTGCAGGCTCACTCCAACTCTAAAGCTGTACAAACACATGACAAATGAGTTGATGATACCACCTAGGCAGGTCTGACTCACTTCTTCATAGTGTTTCCAATTCCTTCTGTCTCCTTCCAGCCCATTCCACGAAGCATTGCCATTCCAAATTGCTCAATAGGAACCTCATCATAGTCCGCAGCAGAAGCCTATAATAATCAAGGCATTTCAAAAAGTCCCTTAGATTAGGAGAATGAGCAAGAAAGTCACCACTGACATCTTTTTCTGAGGGCGAAATGAGCTTGGCACACATCATTAGTCTACACATAATTGATGATGCATTGCATCAAAATAAATTCCCATACCAGCTTACATGAACAGAGGGTCATACACTCACAAGAAAGAACATTAGGATCCTGGATAATCACAAAACCTCCCTTACGTTTGGGTAGACGTGAATGGTATAAAGAACAAACTAAGTTGAATTCATTACCTAAGCACATTTCAGCATGCAAAAGGTGAGGGAATAATTGTAATGCCTTTCATACTTCTGTGCCATATTGTACTAACTTCAAGAAATGAACTTGTTGTTGATACAAAGTTAACTGAAATGAAAAGATTGCAAAGGAATTTCTTCCCACTTCGCAAAGAATATAAAGATTATATGCATATTAACAATATACTGAAAGATTATAATGTATATCAACAATATAAAATTAATATGCACATCAACAAGTCTAAAAACAATCAAATAACAACACCTCTTCAAAGTACATGTTGTCGCATCATCATGGGTACCAGTGCACTATAAAGAATCTAGAGAATATATGACCTGCCCATAAGATATTAAAGATTTAAAGATTCATTTCTAAATACCTCATCTGGGCGGATGGAGACATCCAATCTGTCGTCCGTCTCGAAGCCATCTGGAACCTTATTCTGCATGAGGAGTGGGATGGTCATGTTCAGGTCTTGTGTGTCCCTGCTGGCCCAATCCTCGTTGTACTTGGACACATCTGATGGTGAATGAAATATAAATTTTACTGATGAAACCCATCCTTCGAATACAAATTTGGTGAATATCATTTGCAATCCTGGAAGCAGAGCTCGACTCAATAGCTGAAAAGGCTTTCCATAAACCAGTTGTCTCTGAAAAGACCTTTCTTGTCAGGTTGCAAATACTAATTACCTGGCAGTCCATATATTGATTTCTGGTTCCTTTTCTTGAGTCCCAATAATCTGACCATTACTCAAGCATCTTTCCCCTCGTTTTCAAATTAATTTAGGTGCTGCGAACACATTACATTGGTCATTGCCGATATTTTGTTTGAAGATCTGTTACATGAAAGCCATCATGTTCACAATTGAATTGTGTTAAAAATAAGTACCTAGTGTCACCTACAAATGTAATGTCCACCTCTCAAACAAATCCAAAATAAACAACAGATACCAATATCTTGTTGCCACATTGCCTGAAAATCCTTTTCAAGTGCAAATGTGGATCAACTATTGCACATTCCTGGCTACCAATGACACATGAAAAATCATATCACTAATAAATAAATGTTCTCCTCCTAATAGAATAGGTCTCTGTCTGAAAATTGCTTTCAAGTTTCAGGAGAGTGTACTGACCTTTCATGATTTCTTTCACAGCTTCATTCTCCAAAGCATCACCAACTTGGGCTTGGTCACCATCTTCCTTCTTCCTCTTCTTGGCATGAGAATTCTGCTCCTTTTCCTCTAGTGACCCACTCGGCCTCTTTGCTTGGGCCTGGTCTGGAGTATCTGCTCCTCTTTTCACCTGCCATGCATTCCTCTGGATCAGTGGAATTACTAACTCTTTTGGTGCTTCCTTGGGGATGACACTGTAATGACAGATAGCCTCACCAATAATTTGCAAAGAATAAAACACACCAAACAGAAGGCAACAAAATAAATCTTGCAGTCTGACTGGGCTACATACACCAATCTATAAGCACTCATCAATCTAATATTAGATAGATTACGGTGTAAAAGATATACTAAAGGTCTACTGTGTGGAAGCTTCTACACATCTTGAATAATACTAAAATTGTATATATGTACAGATATAAAGTGTCTTCAGTATTACTCACATCCACTCCATGGGTAATAGTAAATTGCACAAATTACAAAATATTACTTTGCACGAACTGATTGGTCAATCTGCACATCTCCAGAGTTCTGAACCTCGGAACACTATTCTTGCTTACTTCACACCATCAGTCTGGCAGATGAGAAAAACAAAATTCTACAGCATTTTGTCTTTTTTGAGACTCAAATCACACAACTACAATAATTCTACCCAGGAGTTGTTTTACATGTTTACAACATATTTCAAGGGGAAAAAAGAAGAAATGAAATAGAAAAATCAAAAATCTGTTGACACACGTTCAATGCCAAGTGTCAGGTCCAATTTTAGGCACTCCTAAAGTTAAATTTCTTCACTAGAACTCAGTAGAAGCAAATTAATGTGGAAGAATGGTATCTGTCTTGTTTGAAGTCTGTTTGTGCTTATAATATTAAAGAAAAAAAAATGACACGGCAAGAGGAGCTGAGTTTGCTGTATTAGTATATTACCTAGTAGTATAAATCTAGGGTCAACATGGATGGTGAATTGACTTCACATGAATATAATCTCAAGTTGATTTCATTGCTGTCCCTACACAGAAATAGATGTACAGAAAGCACAAAGCAGTGCTATACTGGTGTATAAGAAACTGAAAGAATCAAGTCAAAATTACTGAACCAGGCAGGAGACACAAAGTCAATGATTTCATCTGGAAAACACCCACAAAAAACAAAACAAGGAAACACCTTTACATCACATGATGTTTATACAGCAATTCCATTCCCAGTAAATTCAAATTTAAAATTCATGTGTTGAGCTGAATGATACAAAATTTTAAATTTCTAGTATTAAGCAAGCTATTTATAGCTGTGATCACATGGTGATTGGTGATTAAAATTGGGGAAACAAAATATTCTAGAATCTACATGTATATTAATTCAAACAAGTTTTTCAGTGGCTATCTTTACGTCAACAGATAGATCCCACACAATATACAGTTTATATACCCGAAAATGTATAAATTTACACTTTCATATGACTGCATGTAAACATTTTTTTAGACCTGTCTACTCTAGAGGGACTCTCTAGTCGAGTCTAGTGGTGAGTGGCTGCTGTGAATTGTGAGTGCGCGTGCTTAGAGTCCAACTTAACATGCCACTAACATAGAATCCAGTACGTGGGACAATACTGTACATACTTTCATTGAATCGTGCTCTTACCTGGTTATTTTATTTTCTTCCACTGACAAAATCAGGTCCGTCTCGGCTTTTTGTTGTGAAGTATCGACCTCAGCAACTTTGGATACATCTAGCTGTTTAGTCTCCTTCTTTTTAGCAATGGCAAAGGAAACACCTGTCCGCTTTTTCTGGGTGTCTGCCGTGTCGTTGTCCATGTTGTGTTTTCTAGCACGACTCGGAGCTAGCACTAGGCTGAGAGAGGGCGCCAGCTCAAAAAGATCGTGTTTTGTTGTACCGCAACTGGAGCTGAGCAGTCAAACCTGTCTTAGCGACCACATGTGTATAGCGGCAACCTGCCGTATACGGCCGCTAGAAACATTCCCTCCCAGAGAAAAAGCATGTCAAAACACTTGTATATAATGATCACCTGTCTACAACGGTCACTTTTTTTCGTCACCTTCGGGTCGCCGCTATAGACAGGTTTGACTGCACAAGGAAAGAGGTCGCATATGCCAAACAAGATGTTACAATCCTAAAACAAAAATATTTTTCCATTATGTTCAAAACTGACAAGTGTGAAACTGTTCATCAGAGGGGATTTTATGCCTAATATATGGCTATTTGAATTTAGTGAATGCAGCAATATCAGTAGAACACATGTGAGTGAGAGCTGAGGAAAATCGGATTTAATCCACTCAAAGGTCAAGTTAATCCAATCATGTTGCGCAATACGGACGGACACAATTTGCATCATGATTCTGCGAGGTTACAAACATATTAGGTCCATGCAAATATAAACGGGTTATGCAAGAGGAAAAAGAAAATGAAAGACTAAGAAATAAGACTATGAAAAATAAAGAAATATACGTACCAGTAAAATGAAAGAGCAAAGTTGAGTACAATTTTTTGTGCAGTGTATCAGTTTTCTCTCATTCGTAACGTCCCAGTAGGTCACCGATATAATACATAAGTATACAATTTGTATATAAAATGATATTGCAAATACCTTTTACTCTCTCCATCTCTTTCTTTTTATGTACGAGTGCAATGTACAAGTATCATACTTATTTTTTCTTTATTTGATGATGACCTTAGTGTGTAAACTTTGAAATTGGCGTTTACCGGTATCTGTGTTTTTTCCCACAAATAGTAGGGGGCCTACATAAATACAAACACATACATACACACACTGTCTTGCACACATACCTGGGGTATTTAACAAAGAATCTGAATTGATATCAAAAGTTCAGATCAACTTGAGATTATGGTATGCTATCGGTTTCCTTGTCCAATTTTATTTAATTCTTTCAGAATTAAACATAAATTGTCATCAAAACTGAGAAAAAGAATCCTTCCGATTTATTTCATTTTGTTTATCAAAATGGCTGCACAGAGAAATCTCCAAAATTTCAATTTTTATTCGGAAGTTATAATATCATTGAAGACACACACAGTAGTTCATCATTTTAAGTTGATCTTAACTTTTAAGATCGACTTAAATTCTTTGTGAAACACCCCTGGGGGTGTTTCATAAAGCTGTTCGTAAAGTTACGAACAACTTACGAGCGACTGGTAATCAGTTGTGATGTGCTATACTTACCAGGGCCCTGTTTCATAAAGCTGTTCGTAAAGTTACGAACAACTTACGAGCGACTGGTGATCAGTTCTCGTGCTGAATTATGGAAATTCTGATAAGTATAGCACATCAAAACTGATCACCAGTTGCTCGTAAGTCGTTTGTAACTTTACGAACAGCTTTATGAAACACCCCCCAGAATTTCAATGATTCAGCACAAGAACTGATCACCAGTCACTCGTAAGTTGTTCGTAACTTTACGAACAGCTTTATGAAACACCCCTGGTCCACCTAGTCCGTAGTATACGCGCCTGTGTGTTCTGTGTGTATAACATAGACTGCTTGGCTAGTCCTACTGATTTGAAGAAACTGAAAGCTGTACATTCGCAAAGGTAATTTGGACAGTTGGACAAGATGATTATGTTCATGTTTATTCTTTATTATTGATTAGTCAGTTTATGACAGGGATATTATATGTTGATAAAAGTTATCGACAAAATCTAAGCATACACCTAATATTGACATATAGCTGTATTTCGTTAGTATGTTGTTGGAATGAACGAAATTACACTTGTATTCATACATTATGATCACACCGTCCTATGAGTGATGATACTGTACCAGCGAAAAAGATAAGATAGATGTGAATTGACGACAGCTTTATTTGTTTCGAATCCACCGCAGATAAAACTTGTAAAAGCTAAAAATAACGATGCTAAAGAGTGCTATTTTTCGAAGGTTGTATGATAACATATATAATCATTAGCAACTCAATGGTAAACTCGAAAGACGGTAACAATTAACAATTGAATAGCATCTCAGAGTTCTTTTCTTTACGTTACGTAAATAAGTCCTTTCTTTGGCTGTCAATAATTCCAACATTTTCGTTCATCAATCTGATGATGCAAGGATTGTCTCATCTAAAGAACCAGGCTTTGTTACTTAAAATATGCACGTCGTGAGGAGAGCATACAGTTCCCAATCTTCTTCATGCTACAAACGTAATGAATTTTAGAGATGTTTTCTTTAATATTATAATATATATATATATATATATATATATATATATATATATATATATATATATACATATATATAATTCACGAATATTCTATGAATAAATAAAGGTAAAATAATGAATATGAAGTAATAGAAAAAAATGTATCCGACAATGTTCTATTGTCAATCCTCTTCGACACATTTTTCTTGACCTTTTGAGCAGCCTGACGCGGTGTTGTATTGCGTGCCACCAATGAAGCCTTGCTCAGCCTCAACGAAAAGAACGTTTCGACGGAATGATGGTGATTTAAAATGATGCATGTTGACCTCATTTCATTGGTTGTCATATTGGTGGTGGCTTTGTGTGATACACGGCCGAATGACTCTCTATCATCCGATATGCTATGAGTTCTAGGTCACATCTTAGACACCTATCGGTTGCTTTGCAATAAAAGACGATTCTGATGGCGACCGCAGCAGCTGATAGGAAAAGGACTACACCCACCCAGATTAATATTGTTAACTTTGATGAGAATTTCACAAATTTCGAATGATCATCAGTGATTTCTGAGCCGGAAGACGGAGATGAGGGAGGCTTCTCATGGCGTACTGATCGAACTCTGCGAGCTGCGGACTGAAGTCTTTGCAATAGTGGAGGAACGTCAACAGGAGGAGATTGGGACGCCACAGTGGGCGTTGATTGAATTTGATTGCTTTGATCGGGCTTCGCAGTTGTCGCTGAATGCGAAATCGGCGCTGCTTGGTCAGCATCGGCTGCGCCAGACGCAGAATTTTGAGTCGACTTCCGTGACATCGTTAGACGTCCAAGGCATTTGCCTATAATTCGGAGACGGCTTGTAAGCATAGAACTGCGCTGAGGTACATCATGCTTTTCTGAGGTACTTGTTGCATGTTGCTGGATATTTTGGTTCTGTGTCGGGGTAGATACAGAGCCATCTCCTGGAAGACTGGTGCCCTCCACTGGGATCTCTTTCTGTCTGGGATTTTCTCGCGAAACAAAGGTTCTCTTGCGATGTTTGCGAATGTACATTCTGGCGGTGGAAGTGGTAACACCCTTTTGAACTCTCCGAACAAACTTCTGAATTGTGACGGCCGACATGGCATCAGAAC
Source organism: Diadema antillarum (assembly GCF_040938485.1). Classification (NCBI taxonomy): domain Eukaryota; kingdom Metazoa; phylum Echinodermata; class Echinoidea; order Diadematoida; family Diadematidae; genus Diadema; species Diadema antillarum. Next base: position 128,797 of record NW_027270970.1, on the reverse strand, counting down.
CAGACTGCCTGAAACGTTTCGGTCGTGACGGCAACTGACCGGCCGATGTCTCGTCATCCCCGCTTCCACAAGCGCTCCCTCCATTGTTTTTGAAATTTTCGCGGGAGCGCTTTCGCATCTTCACTAATCTGAGCATCTTTCTTCTTGCCGACCCCAGAGACTCGGTAGAGGAGGATGATGGTGCTCCGTTTGCCTTGTCTATTTTGTCAAATTTTCGCAACATATTTTCAAAGCTGTTTCTCCTGCTATCCCCTTCGCTCTCTGATGTGGATGAGGTTTGCCTCATACGAATCTTCCTTGGAATTGTTTTTAGAAGGCGTCGTTTACCAGACATGATTTTCCCGTACATCTTCACGGGTGGGGGTTTTCCTGTCAGTGGCTGAAGGGATGCATCAGTGTTGCCCTGTCTTCCTTCCTCAATCCGCTTACTGACTGGGCGTTTATCAACAATGGTAGTTGCGGCAGTTGGCGGGTTTACCGGCTGGCCATTGGAACTAGCAACCTCCTTATCTTTCTCATCGTTTTGTACGCTGTCAGTTAGTGCAGGTAGTAGCTGGTTAGTAGACGATGGTGACTCGAGTTTGGTTGAGCTAATATCGTTGAGTGAGCCGCCGAACAACAATGAGTGACAACTACCACTTTCACCTTTGTCCTCTGACATCAACGTGTTTCTCAACTGCTTTCGGCGCACAGGAGAAAGATGAGAGGAAAACGGTCTGTTTTCTCGGTCAAGACACTTTTCCTTTCCATTTGAAGACATCTCTCGCCTTTCCTCAAACAGTTCGAAGGTCTCTGTCGTATTCGTCTTTTCAGTTTTGTTGGTTTCTTTTCGTCTGTACATCTGCACCGACTGCTTTTGACCTAGAAGAAAGGATTGACAAATTTTACGAGTTTTTTACTTTATTCTGAAACATTAAAACTAGGTACAGTTCAGCAAATATTGTTTTTTAAATTCCAGTTCACCTTAATGTGGTCGAACCTAATATAAGATGAGATATTCATTGATCGATAACTCTGCGAATTTCCAAAACAAAAGTTGAAATCAGTTTCGTCACCTTCACTTTATTAAGCCTTCAGGGTAATTTAGCGTTTCCCGCTCATTTCGTCACCTCTTCATTCAATTTCATCACTTTTCAATTCAATTCAATTTCCTCTTGAGACGCTTACTACGCTCATATCGTATAGTTTTAATTCCGTCATTTTTCCATATTTTCTATTTTTGTCAATCAAATTTTTTGATTTAGCATTAAATTTCGTCAATTGTCAATTTCGTTTTTATTCCGTCATTTCTCATATTCTTTATTTTTGGATCAATCAAATTTTTAAATTTAGCATTAAATTTCGTCAATTTCGTCAATTGAATTTGTCACTGAAATTCGTCTCTGCTGTTTGCGATTTGGGACTGCCTGGATCAAATTCGTATTTTGGTTTTTGTCAAACAAATTCACTATTTTGTCATCAAATTCGTTGTGTTATATGGGTCCTATAGAGGGTGAACTCTTGGGTAAACCAGCTCACTCCACGCACTTGCACTGCATGTGTGATGATGCATTTCATATTTAAGGAAACTTTTATGTGTATCAGTTGAGTGAATGTGTGAGTAGGTGAGCGAGTGTTGTGAGAGGAAAATGTGTTTTACGCATGATTAAAGTGACGTAAAGGTGAAGAGAAAACGATTCGATTAAGGTTATGATAATTACAGCATTCCGTGTATCTGGCAGACGATTCTGAGAGGCACTCCGACGAAAATGAATGCCAACAGACGATATCGTTTCTTTTGTCTCGTGCTCGTTGCAGCTACTGTGAACGAAGAATTTAAATTGCATTTGGGGGAAATGGCTGTATAAGCACGAAATCGACTGAAAATGTTTAAAAATTGACTGACAAAAAAATATGTGACACGAGCATTCGCGCATTCCAAGGACGGAGTGCCAAGAACGGAATTGGAAACACCTTCTGAAAAAAAAAAATTGAATGCAATGACGACGAAGATGGACGGGAAACATAGCGAGCCATTATGAATAAATGAATTTGATGTGATTTTTATGCTATATTTGGAATTTTTATTTGGAGAAGCGTTCTTGACATTCAACAACGCCTCAACCAGGAGCAAATGCCTATTCACTACAGGGTTATGTCACATAACCATCTAGTTTGAAGGGCTAAAAAAATTAATATTTGCAAACTATCCTTACCTCCACTTTGTACGACTTTTTGTAATTTTTGTTCCTTCACGCATTTTTCCCTCAGTGCACCCTCCTTTCTTTGACCATCACAGCTTTGACATTGTGCATCTTTACCCTTTAGTGTTTTGTCTTTTCGGGCGGATGACAGCATATCAAAGGTTTGCGGTCCATCTACCATGGATGGAAAAGCAACGTCATCCTCGCTGTGGTCAAACATGGACATCGAAGAGGATGCCATCGACCTCGGGCATTGTGACGTAACCTCCGTATGAGTGGATGATGTTGGGTCGACACACGTAATTTGTGGTATCGCGCGCTGTTCTACAGCAAGCCTGCCATCGTCTTCTTCCGGCTTTGCGCTCGCACGTTTTGTCGGTCCTCCGATGGCAGGCAATCCGCCTCTCATTCCCCGCAGCCTTTCGAGCCATTCCAGCGTGGTCTCGTCGGCGGAATCGTCGCTGTCGAACCGCCTGGCCTGAGCGCGCTCGAGCTGGCTTCTTAGCGTGGATCTGAAGTCTCGGAGAGTCTGTTTGTAGGCTCGAGACTTGCGCCACCCGCGGATCTCCCTGATGTCTACCGAGTACTCCGATGTCTCCGTGATGCTATTTTCCGTTCCATCTACATCGACGTCATCGACATCGAAGAGGTCATTGGAGGACACCAGTTCACTCATCAAACCACTCTCACTGTCCTGTGTTATTTCAAATGTAGGGAAAAATGTCTGCACCATGATTACTTGGCATAGAGACCGGTCACTCTTATCGTCAGCTAACTGATCAAAATGTAGCACTGGGAAATGTGTTGAGTTATAATTCATATGGATTACTGTAAGTTTTATTATTTCCCCCAAAAGAAATGATTTTCATAAGTAGACTAGCAATGCTTTACGCATGGTGAAAATCATCTGATGAGTGTGCTTTGAATTAATTCTTTGTCTGTGGAATGAGACACTGTTGAAGAAATTATAATTTTTGCTGTCACATAACAAGCAATATAGTGGCAAATTGACACTTTCTGGTAAAACAACAGTTACTATGCTAGAAAGCTAAAAGTCAACATGATGCTATCATGTATTATTTATCACCCAAGATAACGAATTGATAAATCATAAAGATGCGCAGGCGTGAGTAATCTTATTCATAATTATACCATCATGACAAGGAGGGTTTGGTCACAGCCCGCCAATGTTGACATGCTAGATCACACTTCCACGTGAATTGTTTGTGGCTATCAATAGAAAAGAGTATAAGAAACAACCCGAAAACATAATGCCTCCGGCACCCTTTAGGCGGAGGCATAGAAAAGCTGGCATGGTAGAGTCATGATAACGTTTAACCGAAAGTTCATCAATGAATCCTACTCACCATTTCGTGCGAGTGGGTTTTGTCGTAGCAGAGGAGCACTGCTTACAAGTTTCTCTTCATTGTGTTTTGGTGACCGATGTTGTATGCTTGTGGTTGGACAAAGCAATTACATGTTGATATCTCTGCCGTGTCTCCATAGAAACTGCATCGTGAAGTGCCTTTCTCTTGTCTCCCTTTCTTTTGTTGATCTCTCCCTCTCTCTCCTTTCCTGCGCGTGAGTTGCGCGTGTATGCGACTAGACTGTGACGTCACAGTGACAATCGCGTAGTATGTACTTTCGCAACAAAAGAGAACACACGCTCGACCACTTGCAGCGTGACGTCATAAAGACTTGTGTAGCTAACGCCGATGAGCCGCAGCAAATGGATGCATGCGGAGAATCGATGCCAACTTGTTGGAAGCAAAATATAATGTAGATGTTCAGTTCTCTGATTCAAATGATCCGGGGCTTGATTTTTTTTTTTCACGGTCACCCGGTAACATTGTTGTAGGCTTATTTACCCGTTGTGGTATATGTTGTTTGAAAGCTTACAAGGTGATGTAATGAGGAAGAGAGGTTTGAGGTACTTAGTAATACATGTACATTTGTATGTATAGCAGATAAAAGGACTGTTGGTTGGCGGAAAAAAAAAGACCCTCGGAAGAAAGATGAGAGAGGGAGGAAACGACATATGGAGAGTGCATGGAAGGCAAATAGTAACAGTTGAGGGCAAATAGTAACAGTCGAGGGCAAATAGCGACAGTTGAGGGCAAATAGTGACAGTCGAGGGCGAATAGTAACAGTCAAAGGGCAAATAGTGACAAATAGTGACAGTCGAAGGGCAACAGTGAACCGCACTTCTCTCTTTCTCCATGATTTTCAACCAGCTCCTCCTCCATCTCCTCCCTCCTTTCTGGTTTATCTTTCTCTCTTCCAAACCCTTTACCTGATTCTCACTCTATTCTTCCTTGCAATATTCCCCGTCTCCTATAGACACCATCTTCATTTCATTAGTGCAATCTCAACTTTCAGCTAACCACTGCCCTTTGACTAAACATGTGCCTGAAAAGGGAAAAATATCACGTGGTAGTATGTCAGTTGTCTAGATTTAAAAAAAAAATGCATGCAACCAGTCAACTGTTATGTCCTGAATGGTTTGGGATTATATATTTAAAAAAAAAAAAAATCATATTTTGATGATGCGTTGAGCGCTTTTGTCAACGGTTCAGATTTACATGATATAACTTTGGTTATGTTTAAATTTAGTCTTATAATCACGAGTAATCTCTTAAAATCTCAACAGTGAAAACTTGATTAAAATCGGGTACGAATTGAGGAAGTTACACACTGAGTGTAAGAAAGTCTGGTGACATGGACTTAAAGAGTGATTTCAGCCCAGGGTAAAGTTACTCTGAAGAAAAAGAGTAAAATTGTATAAGCACAACAGTGAAAATTTCATCAAAATCGGATAAAAATTGGGAAAGTTACGACATCGTAAATTTTGGCCAATCATTTGCGAAACTGTTCTCAAACAGTCGATATAAATATGCATAATGCGTGAGTTCATGATGTCATCACATCTTAATTTTCCGTTGATCATGTTAAAAAAAAGTGGCAAAAATTCGAGATTTGCGCCATGAAATTACAAAACATGATATTATTCTTGGCTGAATAACTTCAGAATAATTATCACTCAGTTACACAAAAGATACGGATATGAGACTGGAGCATCTGCATTACAAGAAAATAAAAACCTACAAATTTCAAGATCTTGTGTACAAACTATATTGCAAGGTGTAAGAAGATGACACCACCAACTAACTCCTTTGCATAATATTGACTGTTCGAGAGGTGTTTTGTGAAAATTAGCGAAACCTCAGAATTTCATAACTTCCTTAATTCGTACCCGATTTTTATCAAATTTTCATGGTTGATCTTTTAAGAGATTACTCCTTATCATAGGACTAACTTTTAACATAACCGAAGTTTTACCCTTTACCTCTGAACCGTTAACAAGAGCGCTTATTGTATCATTCAAATATGATATCATTTTTTTAAATCCCAAACTATCCAAGACATACAGTTGACCAGTTGTGTGCATTTTTTTTTTAATCTAGACAACTGACATTGTATACTACATGATAATTTGACCTTTTCAGGCACGTTGTTTAGTCAAAGGGCAGCGGCGAGTTTGAAGCTAAGGTTGCACTATAAAGACGTTATATAGAATGTGAGGCGGATTTAAAATTTAAAAAAAAAGGAGATGATATACTTTACAGTTTGTGGCTGCACGATCTTGCAGTTGACCTTACAAGATGTCGGTTAACGTTTTGCGTATCTCAAAGTTCCTCATATCATGTGACTGGTGGCAAGATCAGGGTTACACACTGAATATAAGAAAGTCCGGTGACATGGAGTTAACAGCAGTCACATGATATGAGGTAGTTGATATGAGGTACTTTGCAACGAACTTTGAGATACGCAAAATGTTCACCAACAAGCAGAGGACTTCTTTGTAAGGTCAACCGGAATTTCGAGCAGCCACAAACTGGATAGTATATCATCTTATATCTTTTATCTTAAGTTCAGTAGTTCGCGCAAGTGGTAAATCCATCAAACTGAAAATGAAATTCAGACAAAGTAGAGTCTATTCTTAGACAGTGGTGTTTTTTTTTTTTCAAATCGTCACGATTTATTTGATGTATAAACCAATCGGCTCACTCCGATGCGTTTCGTCTCGCCATGAAATTCTAATGCGCTTCAGATGCACTTTAACAATGTCATTTTTTGTATTGCTTGTTAATGATACAATAACAGACAGAAAAAGAATAAAGAAGGAGCAAAGACGGAGGGTGGTTTATTTTCACTCGTTTTGGAGTGACCTCAGGGATCACTCGAAGATTTTGGAGTGATCCCTGAGGTCACTCCAAAACGAGTGAAAATGAACATTTTCACTCAAAATCCACTCCAATTTCACTCTAAATTCACTCTTTTTTTATTCACTCCTTTAAGAGTGAATATTTTCACTCGATTTTTTTTTAGAAAGTAGTGCCGAGAGAGAAGAGAGAGAGACAGAGAGAGAGAGAGAGAGAGAGAGAATGACAGACATGTCATCACTGACTGATCTTAAGGTGCATATTTCGAAAATTTGATTGTAGTCATATTACCACAATCAACAATCTCGTTTTTCCAATGAAGGAGTATTACACAAACAACAACAAAGTCACGTGACCAAAGCGACTGCTTCGAGACCTATAATGTCACATAAATCTGACATAGATAATATGGTACATCAGGGAGGTGAACAACCTCCCTGGATAATGCAATGTACTGTTTTGTGCGAGTGGTGTTAAAATATAATTCGGAATGGTTCGTTCAAGGTTCATTACCCTCGAACAATGCGTGATGATATCTGATGACTTCACCCGGAAATGTTTTCAAACTCCCTTTGCTATTATTACCGTTCATTGTTCCGACTACCTTTTTTATATAGCGCTGTGCATCTTAAAAAAACAAATAAACAGGACATATATCATTTTCCAGCAGATTCTTCGACCTTGCGGCGGAAGGACTCTAGCTCTCGGACTTGAAACTCGATGAACGAGTCTCCGGTCACATCTTTGAAGAAACGTTCGGCCAGATTTCGACAAGCCTGTGGAGGAATAATATCAAAAATGCCCTTAGACACACACTATATCAATCATAACAATGACACAGATTCTACATTAAAATCGAAGACTGATACAACAAAAGTCATTATCAATAATACAGTATACGCACTGTCTCTTGGATTATTTCCTTTGTAGTAAAGTGAAATAGATGGAACATAAATACGAAAGTACATAACTTCTCATGGCAGCTTCAGGGGGCGTTCCCAGACACGTGCGTCAAACAACGCGTATTTTTTTCTTATACCCTGTTCCATAGGGTGCACGCCACGAGACCGACACCCACGAGTCATACAGCCCAGTAGTTCGACACTAAGCTAACAAGGCCCACGAGACCGGCACATTAAGCCCCGTGTTGTATCTGTCGAACTCGTGGGCTGTTTTTACCTAGTGTCGAACTCATGGGCTTTATTTGCCTATAGTGTCGAACTCATGGGCTGTGATGACTCGTGAGCTGTATGGCTCATGGACCTGTTTCAATGTCGAACTCGTGGGCTGTATGACTCGTGGGTATCGGTCTTATGCCTATGGGATGACCCCGTTCCGCAGAGACTTTTTCTGATCGATCACTCATCGGACGCAAAGCTTTCTGCTTCTTGCCACCAACCAAAGTGTATGGGATTGCAGTCTGATGAATCCGACTTGCGTTGGTCGACTATCAGGTCAGTGTCGACATGTCGTGCGGTGATCCGATGAGGCAAGATCGTCCGATGAGGATCACGCTCGACATGTCTGACACTGACCTGATAGTCAGCTAACACAAGTAGAATTCATCAGACTGCAATCCATATACTTCGGTGGGTGGCCGGAAGCAGCCAAATTTTGTATCCGACGAGTGACAGATGAGAAAAAATATCTCTGTGGAATTGGTATTACAGAATCTTCTCAGTGGCAACTAAAAATGATACCCTAGTCATATCATCATATCATATCATATCATATCATATCATATCATGTCATGTCATATCATATCATATCATATCACATCACGTCATATATCATATCCTATCACATATCATAATCATATTTATTATCATATCATATCATATCATATCATAATCACGCTCCTTGTGAGGAAACTTTTAAAAGCACTCTTCCAACTATGATTATCATCATAGTTTGTTAGAGTACCGAAACGATGATGTAATAATCATAATTATGACACAGTCTTTTGTTACAGCTTGGGTTGGAACCCAACACTCAGGCCAGGTGAGGTAATCTAGAACTACTTTCCATGGCGATGAATGGCCATGACATCACATTTTGGAACTCTACGATCTATCAACTTTGGTCAGTCCCGCGCGCCATTAGGGAAAAAGCGGGAGATAGACCCCCTGAGAGGCAGTAGTATACTGTATCAACTATTCGCATCGCGTGCCATAAAAATGGAAGAGAAAAGTGAGTAAAGAAACGCTGAAATTAGAAATCTACTCAAGAATGAAAAAATAAAGTCACACACCTGGGAAGTTTGATATCGGAAGTGCGGTTTCTCCTCAGTGGCTACTTTCAGGATGAGCTCCGCGATGTCCTCGGGTTCCTGTATTTGGCTCGGGCTGAGCAAATCGCTGTGGAAATCTTCTCCATGATCGAAGCACGTCGACAGCGTGCGGTCGATGTCGCCGACGTCGGGGTGCGAACGAATACTTTGCTCCCCACCGAGCTGCTGGGCGATCATATTTTCCATGATAGCGGTGTTGACGCCTCCCGGTTCAATCACACTGACCCTAATCAAGAATGATTTGAAAAAAAAAAAACACGCACATTAATGATTAATCTATCTATCTAACCCTTGCAATTGTACTATCAAGATCCTGGAATAGATTTTATAGGGAAACTACAACGTTCTCGTAGGCAATTGTTTAAAACAGGATGTTGTGAGAACAAGTAACATTTAGTGTCTTATCTCTCACAAGGATAAGAGATAGGGTATATTATTTCATTGAGAGGGTGTCCTCTTGTAGGTATACACGTCGCAGTATCCTAATCACGAGTTTCTGATGTAATTTGCAAATCAAAGTAAACCCTGTACTCTCAACGTGAGTCAAAGATGCCGTATCTACTACTAGGCCTACTACTATACTACTACTACTAGGCCTACTACTATACTACTACTACTACCACTACCACTACTACTACTACTACTACTACTACTACTACTACTTCTACTACTACTACTACTACTACTACTACTACTACTACTACTACTATACACACACACAAAAAAAAAATATGACGACAAAGGGAATTCGTTCATTTGTCACTGTCACGCTGAGCCGAAGAGTGATGGACTTTGGAAAGATTACAAAATAAAACAAAATAAAAAGGAGCACATGAAGGGAGAGTAACGATACGCCAGGATGTCACATTCATTGAGATAGAAAGAATATTAGCATAGCATCCTGTCACAGTCGTTTATACTCTGACTAAACAAAAAGAAAAAAGATTATAAAAACAAGTCATTCAGAAATGAAAGGCAAATTAAACAAACGGTCTGATTTGGAAGCTTTCCAAATTTCAAAGTCATCGAAAAAGAAAACAAAAGCAAAAACTCCCTGATTTGGAAGCTTCCCGAAATTAAACCAATTGTATTTTTAAACATCTATTTTTTTTTACCACAATCAGCACACAGAGTTAACGTCATAATCAATCACGTCATAATCAATCACGTCACGTCAGAGAACATCATAGAGCATCCTGCTAGAATACAACATACTAGTATTTCAAAATATTGTTTCTTAAAAATGAAAGAGAATGACTCACGATACCAAGCTCAAGTTAGTATACTATGATGAATGTTTAACTCTTCACAAGTGTGACGTCACTATAGTATACCTTATATTAAAGAATCGTCCAATGACTGCTATCTCCTGGCTGAAGGCGACGATCGCCTGCTTGGTTGCACCATAGAGACCCATGTACGGAAAGGCTTCGGTGGGTATACGGACAATGATAACGATAATAATGATAACGATAATAACGGTAATAATCACAATCATAATCATAAGCATAATTGTATTATCATGTAATGGTGATAGATACAGGTATTGATAATAAAATTGATAATATTTAAAATTAACTACATAACGACGAATAACAGCACGTTCATACGTCACTTCCGCAAGGGTTATTCTGATTGAATGTATTCAATGTATTAAAGTGTCTACATTTACTGCTACTAAACGTACACTGAGTGTGCAGGTGTGTTCCAAGGGATGTCACAATTCCTTGGACGTTGTAACAAGAGATCGTTCTTCTGAGGTACCCATAGGACACATTTTAAGATGATGGACACGAATTCTGATGATGGTACCATCATTCATAACATTGTCCAACTTCTCTCAAGTTGTTCCGGTCCCTATTAATGGAAAAGGTGCACCTCTACATCTTGAAAAACATATGCTTAATTGATATAAGCGATTTCAATTAATCACACAGATGTGAAATCGCAATAGGAAATGGCATTCTATATCTTTCTTCCGGAGTAGAAAAAAGACATGCTCACGTATACAGAACGAACAAAACAAAATTACATTCAGTTTCAATTCAATTTAATTCAAATCAAAATTTATTTCCAATATCACATTTTTGTTGTCGATACAAATTCAAGGAAAGCAAGGGAAACATGGACATACAACTGTAATACAGAAGAGGGGGAGGGGGATAGTGATGTGATCAAAAATTGAAATCTGCTAAGCGCTCACCAACAAGACCGTGTACACTTCCCATATTGATGATTCTGCCTGACCTCTGTCGCTTCATGATGGGAAGTACTTCCTGTGTCACGCGAACTGTTCCGAAGAAGTTGACGTCAAATACCCTCCTCATAGCTCGGCTGCTAACATATTCTGTGATGTCGAATAGGTTGAGCCCAGCGATGTTGACTGCAAAACCGAACAAGTTGCATAACAAATTCTCTGATTTCTCATTCAAACTCCATCATCGTGTTCACTGAGTCCGTCCTCTCCTCGATATAGGTTACACAAAATGTTTCCATGCGAGTATGTTCAAATGTTAGATAATACATCTGTATGAACAGTGGAGATTATTCCTCAGTATGTAATTATGTCAAAAAGAAGGACGACTGAGATATCAAAGACAGACTTGGAAAAATCTGTATTATTTTGTCTACCAAAGAGTTTTAGTACATTGCTTAATCATAATGGGTATCATGTTGTGATAACCGTTACAAGGTAAATGTAGTTTGTGACGAATTTCATCGATATTTTGACCTTTTTTTTTTGTAGATAATCTACACAGTTTAAGGGAAGTTGCATCATATTCCAAAAAAGAATATAAGTTTTCGAATAGTTATTTCAAAGAGCTCTCGATTATCTTGTGTTTTAGCATCAGCAATTAACCACAAGTGTGATATGACAAATAACTTTAACTGCGACTTCGAATCAAAAGTGATAAAATAATGTTGAATAATGTTATTGGTCAGTGATGTGTTCCCTATCCTGTGCTTGGAGGGATTAGGGCTATTCCAATGGAGAAAGAGTTTCTTACTCAGAATGTCAATACGAGAATGTTTCTTCATAACCATGGCAACCGCGTCGCCGATCATCTCCTCCTTGGTGACATCCATTTGAATTGGAAAGAGCGTCTCGTTGAGGGCGCCCTCAGCTCTCTTCTTGAACTCTGCCTCCTCCGCAGGAGGCTTGAGGACAGTTGCATAGACAAGGAATCTCTTCTGCGGATCGTGAGCCAAGAGCATCGCCGTGGCCAGCCCGATGCCAGAGGAGCAACCGCTGATGAACACAATCTCCGGCATGGTTGAACTATCTATTCTATAAGACAGTGATGAACGATGATATAATTGTATTGACATTCACTAAAGTCATGCGCAATATTTCTCTCTGGGTTTGTTTTTTTTCTCCAATGCGATTTTGTAGCTGTTGTCTTAATGATAAGCAAGTTTGCATGAGCAATAATAATCAACCACGAAAACTGCATCTACTATTATGCCAGTTTTAATTGTGCCACATTTCTCTATATTTGTTTCATGAGGACTGGACATCGAGCTGTCCACGCACATTCAACATTTCACCCCCCCCCCATCATCTTTGACTCGCAACCCCCATCTCCTACTTCTATACAGAGCCAGCAGCAAGTAGCTTGCAAGAGAAAAAACCCCCCCAAACATCGGTATTACTTTTTACCCTCTTTTGGAGCTTTGAGGAAGTTCATGAATTTTGCCAGATAGGCCTAGTATTTCAGTGGTCAAACTCTTGTCATAATCATCACCATCATCATCGAGTTGCAAGGTCTACGGAACGTTTTTTGTAGTGTTCGTGTGGGTGTGTGTGTGTGTGTGTGTGTCAGTGTGTGTGTTGTATGGAACAATTGCAGGTCGGGGTTTAAAGGGATGATATAGTTTTGGTAGAGATGGGGATTCAAACCACTTTATTAAATATATACTATAAAGCATACAATTTCTAAGAGGCATTCAAAGTTTATTTGATGAAAATTGGTTTTGAAATGACTGAGATATCAAAACAACAAAGTAAAACAACAGGTGATCCTAATAAAAGGTGGGTCAAACCTTTACTATGATCGCTTCTTTAGTTTTTTGGATATCTACAGTCATTTTAGAATCAATTTTTATCAAAAAGACTTTGAATCTCTTTTAGAATGGTTTACTCTTTTCTTTATCAATAATAATATATGAGGTTTCTCGTTATCTCACAAAAAAGTTGGAAACCCGAAGCCCCATTTTAACCAAGACTTAAATCTTCCCTATAAAGGGTATAGTGCTTGTAGCTATTTACCCCCCCCCCCCCCCGCTGAACCTTGGGTCATTTTGTTGTATGTGTTTTTGGAATATTTTACATATTTTTCGTGTTTTTTTAAAGAACCAATTAACGTGTGGGTGTCGCCGAGACGAATAGATCCTGGAGACGTCTCGAAACGCCTTATAGAGACGCCTTATTTTATTTTGGTCTTTCAAGTCGCCTCTCAAACGAAATAACTGATTGACTAGCAGTAATGGGCGACTCGTGAATAACTGCAAGTAATGCACGTGGGTTCACATATTATGGGAGTCTCCCCTGACACAGCGAGACGAGATCAGTGGGCGGGGCAAATTGGATCAACAGCGGTCACAGCTGCACACAACAGCACTGATCGAAGCTGCCCCGTTGAACCAAGGAGGTACTAGGCTTGCCTAGTACCTCCTTGGTTGAACCATGGACCTAGCTAGGTCCATGGTTGAACAGACCCCGTAGCTCGGGATCATCACGGAGAGCTGTAGGGCTGTAGGCACTACCTTTACAACATGTAGACTACGTCCAGTGATTTCAGGGGCAATGTTCGTTGTGATAAGTCGTATGTTGTTCGGCAGGTGGAGGTCCAAAAGGTCGTTTCATTTACGGTGTTGTTTCCATTACAATGAGGCAAGGGTATAGGAACGCTCTACCTATCACGAAGTTCCTTCAACAGCAGCTGCAACAACAATAGTTACGGGTAAAACACACATCATGCCACGATGTTTTTGACAAGCAAAACCTCTTTAAACAAAAACAAAACAAGCACCAGTAGTAGTACCGCACAACACAGAGAAACAGGACGTTGAAATATTTGGAGGACATTTACCTTGACTTGTGCTATGCGCGATGGATACTACAGTGTATCAGGGGTATTATTCAGCTCAAGGTTAACATGACCACATTTGGTTGTTGGTATAACCATCTTTGACCTGCAGGTCAATGGTATAACAACACTTTCTTACCATCAGCTGAAAAGCAGCGAAACACGGAAAGAAATCAACTTGAATTGGCCACCTGCAGAGCAGTAGGGACGGGACATACAAGTCATTCACTGCATTGGATAGGCGTGATCCAATTAGACCAAAGAGGTACTATGCGAGCTCGCCTATGATTAGACCATAGCGTGCAATCAGGGAGGAGGGAAGAGCCCCCTCCCTGGTGCAATGTAATGTTTCCAGCTTACTCTACACTTACCTCAATCATGTATTGTACTTCCAACGCAGAAGAAATGGAGAAAACGACGTTCGCAATGTTGGATACAATTAAATTCCATTAATTCGACTGCTGTTCCCTCCCCACTATTACTCTTGCCAATTAAAGACCAACGGTCATGGTTGCCCCGTGTTATCGTATTCTTAATGATCTGAATTGTTTACATTCCCGCTGGCGGTATTGCAGGGGGAAAATCATAAGACCCCGAAAAACGGGGACAATACATGATTAGGAAGGTCCGTTGTGCCCAAGCAAGGAGGTACTAGGCGAGGCTCGCCTAGTACCTCCTTGGTCCAAGGTATAAAGTGTATAGTAAGCGTCTGATCATATTCTTCAAACACTATAATATAACACCGCTGTATGGTAACATTTGGCACGTACAATGCATGTTAGTAAACCAATTTTCGCTTTGAATACGTTTTCTAGTCACTTTGGAACTCAAGGACGAAATATCCTACAATAGACTGAGCATATTTATCCTAAATAAATTGCTAGAGTTTTGAGAATGTGAAATATGGAACAATGATAGATATTTCTGATATATACCCTGGACACTTTGATAAAAAAAAACCCGACACAATCCTAGAGGGAAACTTTACGACAGTGCGAACATCAGAGCTCATATGGGGGGGGGGGGGGGGGGAGAGATGGGGTATATCTTCTCTCCACACTCCCACCCCTCCCCCCTCCCCCACCCCTCCCCCCACTCCGTATCCTTGTGGCTTTGGAAGTCACCCGGTCATGGAGAGATAGTGATAGGTGGCCATGATCTGATTTATATAGCACGCAGGGTATTCATGACAGCTTGTCAGAAATAAGGGGCATCGATCCGTTGTAGGTATGGGGGGGGGGGGGGGGGGGAGTGCTGAGAGACTCAGAGGATGTGAGGGTTCGGATCGAAGCGACCGAGCGCGGTTTGATTGGAGGTACCCTCTCCTCTCCCACACAAGGAATCTTTTGGGTTTGCAAAATTAAAATCAAACGATCTGGAGCATACTTTTGGGGGATACTGATTGGAAAATTAATCTGTAACAAAATGTTACTACGTCTATGGAAATGAAAGCGAGGGGGGGGGGGGGGGGAGGAGGGGGCGTAGAGGTATCCCCGGAGGTATTCCCTTCCCACGCGAGGAAACTTTTACATTGTAGCAAACTGGTGGACACTTTGGGTTTAATATTTGAAGAGTTTGTTCGCAAAAACCGATACGTCCATTTTTGAAGATTTCTCAGTACGGTCTCTGTCATAAAGTACAAAATAATACCTTTTAAATGATGTATTGGTCACTACATATAAAGGTATATTTTTGAAGTTACGGTCAAAAGAAGCAAAAACTTATCTCTCTATAATTTTCTTGACCTATAATCGCAAATATCTCCATTTGGCAAACATGGACTTATCGGTTTTTGCGAACAAACTCTTCATTTGTTTTCAATCTTTTTAAAAAAAAAGCGTACTTTGTCTATCGACGTGGACTGGGTGGGGAGAGGGTGTGGGAGGGGTGCATCCCCTCTCCCACACAATAAATGGGAGCGTTTGTATCTTTAGAATTGAAATACTACTATCATGGTGCACACTTTTGGTTGAATATTCGGAAAAGTAGAAAAGAAGTAAGAACAATAATTGTTCAGGGAAAACGTGAAGGCTGTTAAGTCATGGTGGATATCACATCTTGCTCGCGTGTAATGTCTTCACTGTGCATAAAATCTGTGATGTGGACTGCTTACCTGCTATGACAAAATTACGGCAATGATTGCAGTGGTGTCAGATATCATGATAATAATGCCTTATATTCTCACATCTGGTTACCGAGAAATGTGAATGACAAACTACTGATGTAAAGAGAACAGAATTCTTTACTTGTTACAAGATTTTCTCTATGTACTAATCAAATTCTTTTAAAATCTGTGATTTCCGAGTGTAAAGAAAAAAAAAAGTTCATTATATATGTATATATATAATATTATATATATATATTGGGCCGTGACGCGAGAAAAGGGCCCTTAGGGTATTAAATACGGAAAATGATTTTTCACCTCCACATTGTAGAAGGAACTCTGAGGAATTTAGATATGCAGACCTTTTTCTAAAATTCCAGTCCTAAATGCCCCAATTACGACATTGAAAAAAAACATGTTTTGTCTAAATCCTGTCACTTTTTGATGCGTCTATGCATGTGCGCACGGTTAGCTTGTTGATCTCTTTTTGCGCGTATTGCTTTGTCAAACTTCCGCGCCGTTTTGTGGCGTTTGCGCGCAGCGGCTCTAAGGGCCCTTTTCTCGCGTCACGGCCCAATATTGAAAGAAATTGGACTGAGGCGGGACGTTGCTCTCGATCTTAGTCTCCCTTTTATTTGTCAAGCTTTCGGCCCGTCATTAGGCCTTCGTCAGGACCTATACCAACAAAATAATTATTATATGAATAACCTGATGTGTCATAATATATAATGCAATTTCATATATTACCAATCTTCTAAATCATTTCCTATATATACACAAATCAATCATGCAATTCAATACAAATATCCAATCTAACCTCAAATCATCGTCAGAATAACATCATATATCCAAAAAAATATATGAATAGATTCTTAAAGTAGTATCATAATACTGCCATATAATAATCATATCGTCTTATAATTCTTAGCATGATGATCACAAACAGAATCATATACATATATATCATATTCATATGTCTATTTGCATTGCGTAATGTATACATCCACATACCCACACACACACACACACCCACATACATACGCACATATATACATAGGAGCCTATTCACATACACACACATAAGCAGACATACACACAGACACACACACACACAACTCCGGTTGATATAATACTATCTAAATCAACATATCCTATAAGAATCTATATATATGTATTTTTTTGGATATATGATGTTATTCTGATGATGATTTGAGGTTAGATTGGATATTTGTATTGAATTGAATGATTGATTTGTGTATATAAAGGAAATGATTTAGAAGATTGGTAATATATGAAATTGCATTATATATTATATGACACATCAGGTTATTCATATAATAATTATTCTGTTGGTAGGTCCTGACGAAGGCCTAATGACGGGCCGAAAGCTTGACAAATAAAAGGGAGACTAAGATCGAGAGCAACGTCCCGCCTCAGTCCAATTTCTTTCAATGTAATTATAATATGCAACCAAAAATGAGGCACCGCGCACGTTCGGGACCCAGGGAACTATCTCTCACACTATATATATATATATATATATATATATATATATATATATATATGTACTGCCCTTCTTGTCACACACCTCCCCAGCTGCGTATGGCCATAAATGTGTCCCATTTTATTTCAATCTATTCATCGTACATCTTTGCAAACTACTGTATATTTTCTCCTGCAAGTAATTCGAGTACGTGATAATGAGCCTGGCGAGGCTGTGTGATATTACAAAAACAGCATTATCTGTAAGATATATACCGGGGTAAGATAGCAGACTTATCATGCTTATCGAGTGTGATTCACAATAGAATCCGTTGTCCTTGTTAGATCCACTGTCTGTTTATAATGGCCCCAGCTAAAAAGTTGTTGTGCGACGATCATTATATATAATCTGATACAATGTACTATGATTACACGAAAGCCAGTAAGTGCCACCGAGAAGACGCGATAACTCCTTTTCTCCTCGACCTTTTTTGTCGAGAAATCGTGATGGCGAGATATGAAATCTCGTCTTCTCGACCTCTGGGACCCGAAAATGACAATAATAACCTTCCACAATATTCCCATCAAATTCTGAAAGCAGAGATGTACAAGTTGCTAGGAAGATACAACTGCATTCTCTTATAAGTTTAGAATGATGTTCTTGTATAGGCCTACATCTGTTGCATGCAATTCGTGTGTTAGGCGTACCACAACTAATGGGAATAATAATTTATCGACAATTTATCTCATCGAAGATTTAAGATGCTCTGTATCTTTTTAACAAAAAAAAATACATTCTTGCCTTTTAATGATTTTTCTTTGATAGGCCTATTATGTTGAAATATAGACATCTATTCTACCAATGAAAGCCATTTGCGAGGGTGTGTGTGTGTGTGTGTGTGTGTGTGTGTGTGTGTGTGTGTTTACGCGTGTTAGTGTGTATGTATATGGCCGTTTCCTTCTGAACATTATGCATCCACAGTCATACGGAGGCACATTTTGAATGCGTTCGGGGAGGTTATATAAGCTTGAAAGAGAATAAACAATGTGACTCTTTAATAATTCGACGTGAAAATGCCATTTCGTCTGTTAAATTTATTTCATACACCATGTAATTGGAAACGATTACAAGGATTGAACGATGACAAGGATGGTCTAAGACAGGCAGAGGTGGAGAACCTTCGTTGCTGCCCTATTTTACATGCCGCCCAGCATAACGGACAGTACGTAAGTACGTGTAAGTAAGTAATTGGAAAATCAATGATGTGTGCAGGTCAATAGGGCACTTGTGAGGCAATGTAATTGATTTGAATTGACTTAAATTGAATTGAATTGAACTGATTTCATCTCCATCAGTAACAGAAAAGTAAATAACTTTTGCACGCATATAACAAAGTGATATGCACAAGAACAACATACGTGATGCAATGACATCGTTACGGAATTTCAACATGAAATTGTCACCGATACCGCTATTTCATTAAACAAGGAAATTTCCTCCTTTTGTATGGGGTTGGATATTCATGAAACTTCACATTTTCTGTTTGTTTATTTTTCTCTATGACTGTAAACTAGAAATTGCATGAAATTTCACCCTAAACAACTTGATTTGGTAATCATTACATAGCTCAGACTATAGCTGGTTATCCTGAGCCAAAATAACTTATTTCCTCTCACGACATCTAGAAGTCAACATACATTGTAATAAAAAGATTTTAACCGTGCAGGTACTACCAGTTACATTCGCACACACAAGTTGCTGTTTATAACCCTGTAACTCCTTACAAGGCTATTCTATAACCGAGTATAGCTTGTTTAGAAAAGTTGAAATCTATACAAATGATTAATAGATACAGTCAAGCACAATAACTTTGTTGGAAGCAGTGTCTTCGTATTTAATTTCATCATCCTTTGCCACCAGCAGCGGCGGATCCAGAGGGGGGCGCAACCGGCGCACGCCCCCCTTATTTTTCGTTAAAAAAAAAAAAAAAAAAAAAAAAACCAGAAATGAAACCCGGAAGTGGCACCAGAAATATTAGCTGCTCCCCCACCCCTTTACAGAATTTCTGGATCCGCCCCTGCACCAGTACTATTCCCTTCTTTCATGACTGATATTTCATGATTACCTGACATACAACTTTTTCATTCAAAGAATATATCAGATACGTCGAGCAACCAGCTAAAAATCTCTTTTTTTCCCCTGGACCCATATGTATATATATATTTGAAAAAAAAATATTCTTGGACAATGAACTTCCTTTTAAAACCGATTTCTCTACTGTCAGTATAAATACTGTTCTGATAGTTTTATTGAGCGAGGAGACTGTTATAGCTACACGTTACCACATAGACATTCTTACAGTCTTGGCACCTTTACAAATGAGAAGTACATATTTTAGATTGACATTTTTGACAATGTCATGTACATAATTCAATCTATCGGCAGGTTTAAGTATACCCCCAAAATAAGCACCACATTTCTTTCATAAGTCTACAAAGTGTCTCATTGCATGCTTTAGTCATGATTTCTGAACAATTTATCTTTATGAAAGAGTCAATGAGATGTACGCGATGAGAATCAGGAATTATTTTATCCTGTTTGGACTCAAATGCAGCATCTGGTTCTGTCACGCCCTGTTACAGGAGATGGTCACCTTTGAGAAAATCTTGCGCAAATCTCGTTATGATAGGCCGAGAGGCCGATATTGCATGATTTATTTCCGATAGTCTTGCATTCAGTCGGAAATAGTTTTCCTCTGTTAGTTTGCTTCTTGGAAAGCTAGCTAGGGTATGTTGGTCACTGGCTGGTCACTCGAAGTGTCACAAGAAACTGTCAACAAGCACTCCATGACTCAAATCACACGTTCAACGATGGGACCAAGTTTTCCGCGACCTGCTTCTGGAATTCTTCCGAGACAGATGCACGTCGTTCGGAAGATGACGGCCGAGATCGTTGTCGCTTTTCGACGTAATTGTCGTAGAAAATGTAAACGACGACAAGGAGAAGTACGACCAACATCAGCCCGCCAAAAATACGAAAGACCATTCCAAATGACTGTGTGATGTCGTAAATGTAGCCTGTTGGTATAAAGCGAGATCATTAAGTAATCTGAATTTATGTCATGATAGAAGTGATTACTTTATATCACATGATTTTGAGCATCTTCATCTTAATCATCATCCACTTTGTTTCTGTGTCTTTCATTCACTTTTTTTAAAACCAGAATTCCATTTCATTGTGGCATTCTTTATCTTACCTCACACCTTAGAATGGTATAGTGTTGGTGGAGATGAGAAGTGGGCTTTTAACTTTTTGCGACATATCAAGAAACCACTTATCAAATAGTACAGACCAAACCATTCTTACAGGAATTCAAGTTTATTTGTTAAAAATCGGTTTTGGAATGGCTCAGACATCCAAAAACAAAGTAAAACAAAAGCGAGCCTAATAAAAGGTGGATCACACCTTTTATTATGTTTTGGATATCTAAGCCATTTCGAAACCAATTTTTTAATCAAATAAACGTTGAATTCCTCTTGAAATTACATATTTGTTCATATTTCATAAAAGGTTACTCAGTTTCTCACACACAAAAAAAATATTAGAAACCTGAAGTTAGGTCTCACCCAAAACTATACGATCCCTTTAACGCAAACAGACACACCCTAGTCTAAAGGGAAGAAAAATAAATGTCACGTGACGTCCAGCTTTCATATCTATGTGGACCATGTTGAGTAGGGGTCATCCCACGAGACTGACACCCATAAGTCATACAGCCCACGAGTTCGACACTAGGCAAATAAAGCCCGTGAATTCGACACTAGATAAAAACAACCCACGAGTTTTTACAGATACAACACAAGGTTTAATGTGGCGGTCTCGTGGGCCTTGTTTGCTTAGTCTCGAACTCATTGGCTGTATGACTCGTGGGCTATATGACTCGCGGGTGTCGGTCTCGTGACGGGCACCTGTTGAGTAAGGATTAAGCTCTTGTCGCAAACAGGAGATTGAATCCTACACCTTTGGACACCCCCTCCCTTTCCCCGGGTTTATAAAGGGCAATTCCTTGCTGAACTGGGGTACTGACAACGGCAGGGTCCTTTATGAGAACAACGGGGACGCTTTATACTAAAGAGGATACTCTTGGTTACGAAAATATAAAACTTGCCTGTCGCGAATCCGGCGCTGACTGATCCGATTCCTGAGAGCATAAAGGACAGGGCCGTAATTCCTGAGAAATTATCTGGATGGACGATCACCGCCATGCAGGCTGGGAAGGTGCACGCTCCACCGTAGAGCCCAAAGCCAGATACAAATGAGCACAGCAGAAGATGCCACAAACTGTTGCCGAGTTCATACAGGAAGAGCGCCACAGCGGCGATGACAAGGTTCAACGCATGTACCTCCGGGCTCCATCGGGGCTTGCACCGCATGGCGAAGGCAAGGATGACACGGGAGGCGAAGCCACCCAGTGCCCCGGCTATCGGGAGATACACAGCCGACGAGGCGTCGATCCCGACGTCGATGGCGTAAGAAACCATGAAAAGTGCCCAACCGATGAAGACGGTGTCGTAGAGTATCTGGCTGGACAGAAAGAACAACGTGAAGGAGGGTTCCATGCAAAGCACTTTTAGGCCGAGGACTCTCAGGACTTGGTCGAGGATCATCCTGCATGATCGTCTGCCCTCCTTTCTGTCCTTCACCTTGCACTCCGAATCATTTCCATTACATTCCACCTCCAAGGCGTCGCTAGGACTATTCAGACTAACAAGCGCAATAGTTTTGATCTCTGTGTACCGGGAACTCTTTGGATGTCTCAGTGTTGCACCGATTGGAATGCTGTTGAGGAACAGTCCGCCCAGGCAGAGAAGGGCACCGAATAGACCATAGGACTCCAGGAGCTTCCCGCCTATCAACGGCACCAACATTCCGCCAACAAGAGATCCTATTAGGCTGACAGAGCTGGCTGAGCCAAACTGCTCACCGAAATACTGGCGCAGTAGCACGACGGATGCCTGACATAGTGTAGAACTGCACACACCTGTGCGTGAGAAGAATTACAAATTATAGCAAGTTACGAACTTGGCTGTGGAGCTTTGCTGGAAATGTATATTAATGACATGCAGAAACTCAAACATCCAAACGAATTTTAGGAGTAAGGAAGGTTGTCCCTGGCTTATGGTATGATATTGACTTGAAACAAATGGCACCCGGACACTCAGCATCGAAAGTGGGGGCGCTGTGGCATAGTGGATAAGACTTCCGACTCCCGAACGGAGGACCGTGAGTTCGAATCCCGCCCAGTGCTTACATCCTTGGACAAGATGTTTTTACCCACACTGTCCCTCTCGACCCAGGTGTATAAATGGGTACCTGGCGACGCTAGAGTAATAATAATAGCAGGGCCCTCTGTTAGAGCAGTGGCAACACTGAAGAGGCTTCCCTGGGTAAATAAGACCTTATTATTATTATTATTATTATTATTATCGAAAGTGATGAGTTTAGCTCTACGAGCTCCCACATAATACATATACACAACTGAAATTATAATTCCACTTTTCATTTCAATGTTCCTTACTTCTTTCCCTTTTACATGTTTTATGTCCAATTTGTGACTGATTCAGGATTCCTTGAAACACATCATAGGTGTGCTAAATTCTCTTGTTGCAAACATCGATGGGTATAAACATAATTGTTACAAAGAAGGATGGAATATTTTTGTGTGAGATGAAAATTAGAAATTCTTAAAGATGATATGAAATAACATTTCGTGCTTATCTTAACGTTCCACATTTCTGATATATAGAATAGTAAAGATGTTGTATGTTATGCAAATTGGAAAAAAAAATTAGGAGATATTGAGCTATGTCTAGTGAAAATTCAACCTACGTTAAAATTGAGTAAAATGAAATGAATTTGTTGGATCATTAGAATCGGACCTGTTACTTCACAATTATCATGTTTCCACTTACCAGTTGTTTTATTTATGTTTGCTTCTTTTCTCGCTATTCGATTATTTAGCGCTCGTATCATGGTATCGTAACTCAAATTCAAATCAATCGATCAAAGAAATCAATTAATGATAAAACGTATGTGTTGTTATTAGGTATTCCGAGGGAGGATTGTGTGTTGCCTTTTGGTAGAGTAGAACAGGTGGTAAAAATATTAGGAATACATTTTTCTTTGAACCCTGATGTTAAAGAAGTTATGAATTATAAGGAGATTTTGAGTAAGATAAAGAGATTCTTATTATGGTGGAAACAGAGAGATTTAACGCTGATGGGGAAAGTTCAATTAGTAAAGGTTTTTGTTTTACCAAAGTTGATTTATATTTCTTCACTCATGGTAACACCTGATTGGGTATTTGAGGAGTTAGATAGGGTGGTATTTGATTTTATTTGGAGGGGTAGAGATAAAATAAAAAGGAATATTTTGTATTTAGATTATGATAGGGGAGGATTAAAGTTCATTAATTTTCGAGTGTTTGTTAAAGCACAAAGAATTATGTGGATTAAGCGTTTGATTTCTGGGGATCATAGTATGAAGTGGAAGTTATGTTTTAAGTTTTTCACTAAATCGGTGGGAGGTATTTTGATTTTTTATAGTAAGGCAATTTTAGGGTTGTTGAGGCTAATTTTACCAGAATTTTATAATGATATGTTGCAGATTTGGATGGGAAGTAGAAGTTTGATTCTGAAAGAGGATTCAAAAAGGAATGAGGTAATTTTTAATAATAAATTTATTTTGATTGATGGACATACAATATTTGATAAAGAGTTATTTCTTAGGAATGTTTATAAAGTTCATCATTTGGTAGATGTAAATGGGGACTTTAAAGGGAGAAGGGAGTTTTTAAGATTAGGATTTAGTGAAGAAATGATTGGAAAAATGTTTGAAATATTTTTAGCTTTACCGTCATCATGGAAAGGTACATTAAAGCGAGAAATGAATATGGAGGATACTCAACTGAAAATTGAATTATATTTGCAGAATAAAATATATCATATACAGGATATAACATCAAAACGTATTTATAAAGCATTGATGAGGGATGGAATTGAAACATCATCAGCATATAATAATTTAGTTGGTTTATATAATTTTGAGGAAATAGATATTAGATTGATTTTTCTGAGGCCTCGGAAGTCTACTCTTGATTGTAAACTGCGTGAATTTCAATATGAAATGTTGTATGGTTTAATATATACAAAAGCTAAGTTATTTTCTTTTGGTTTTGTAGGAGATAATCAATGTACATTTTGTTATTCTGAGGTTGAGACTTATGAACATTTGTTTTTTCATTGTAGGAAAGTCAATCAGATTTGGAAATTGTGTAGTGAAGTTTTTGTTTTACCCCAGATGCAAAAGTTAGATTGGCAATCTGTTCATGTTGGTATTAAAACGCAGGATATTGGAAAAGGACAACTCATAAACCATTTGATATTATTGATAAAATGGATGATATTTGTATTTTCGAAGGAAAAGAGCAGGCCCCCTTTGATAAGAGAAATTAGAGAAAGAATGTTAGAAAGTAGAGAAGAAGAAAGGAAATTAGCAATGAAACGAGGTACGCTGGCCCTGCACAGCAGGAAATGGAATCATTTAATGGCACGGGATACTTACTGCACTACTATTTGATACCTTTTTTGTGCTTTTTGTTGTTGAGTGTTTGGTGAACAGGTTCGATGTTTGTGGGCGTGTGTGTGTGTGTGTGTGTGTGTGTGTGCGTGCAAATATGTGTGTGTATCTGTGCTGGAGTGAGGTATACCTGGAGTATGCCTATTTAGAGGGGGAAGTGTTGTTGAGGTTATACGGGTGAGCGATGAAGGGGTAATGTTTATAGGTATGAATTATGTACAGACATTGATCATGAAGATTTGTAAAATGTTTGTATATTGGATTGTGTGTACATAGGTATGTAGGCTTTTTGTTGACACCTGATGCATAGGTATGCAGACCTTGTGTTTGACCCCCTTAACAATATTGATTTCATTATCTCATAATCACTGCTGTGACGAGTATACGGACGCAGTCAATGGGTATATTTTGTAATGTGTATTGTACATACATTTTGGTTTTGTTGACCCATTAGGCATTAACAATTGATTTTATAATTATTGCGGAGATGATTATATTTGTGAAGCAGTTACTGTGTATTGTATACTAGTAGTAGAACAATCGGAAATTTACACAATGACAGTCCTAAGAATCATTTTGTAATATTTTGATATACGTTTGAAATGTCACGCTGCAAGCAACACAATTAAATATTGAATTGTAATCAATGATGGATGATGAAATCGAAATAAAATATTGTTTGAAACAAAAAATTAATAAATCAATTATCAACCAATCAATCGATCGATCAACCAATCAACCAATCAATCAAAATGTTTGCATTTACTTGGATCATCTGTGATGCATTAGCGAGTTCTGTTGTTGACTAACCTGATACGAAGAAAATCGCTCCGAGAACGGCCGGATTCCGCGTGAAAGCAGCACCAATAACCGGCAGTGAAGTCCCGATTCCACCCAGAATCGATACGCGTCGGACGTCGAACTTCTTTATTAGTATTTGTGCGATGGGACCTACGGGGAAAGCATGAATATCAAAAGTGACATGAACAAACATTTGACTCCATTTTACTCCATTGGCTCGCCTTTATTGGATAAGCAGTTTTCAGCAGCCTTTTTTGCTACATGAACAAACATTAATTAAAAGTGCCTGACGAGTTATATTTCGCTTGGTCTGACATGCAGTTTGGACTGAACCTCTCTGACAGGTCATACAGAATGTCCCAGAAAAAAAAAACCCGAAACCGATTATCATTGCAATTAGTTTACAATCGTACTCATAAATTGCTTCATGAGATGTACATGAATGGAAAGATGGGTATATCTACGCTTCTCTTGATGCACAACTCAATGCTCATAATATCCATGCATGAATGAGTTAAAACAATAGACAGTGCAATACTAACAAATTTGTATTTGCATTTGAGTGAGTTTTCAGGCCTTTTCTGCAATCTTTCGCAAAAATAAAAAATAAAAATCATGGCCTTAATATTCATTGTGAAGTTTTCCTTTCATAGGACAGCTCATGCGTAAAAACAAATAATAACAATAATAATCTACGCCTGCTCGAGAAAACATTTTGAAGATATGCTTCAATTTCACCCATATAGATGGATATAAGGAGCCAGTATAGCTATCCAAACTTGACAGATAACAATGGTCTTCATGCTTCAGTGAATTTACACAATGAAGAGAAGGGGGGTAGAAGGGAGCGTTATTGTTGTTGTTGTTGTTGTTGTTGTTGTTTTGCATCGCCTCCCCCTTCAAAAACTTCAAAAACTTCAAAACCCTGTCAGTAATGAAGGATGAAACAGGCTTGCCCGTGAAATGTAGCGAGGTATGAAAACACCGAGATAAGGTTAAGGTACAAAATCATCAAAATTTGTACCATTGTTGTGACGTTGATTTCCCATTGCCATTGGACTCCATGCGGCCTGAGAATAGTCACGTTACTATACTTCCATATAAATGGCAATTTCAACAAAGGTCGTTTTCGTTCCCATACAGCATTCTCTGTAAATACCCCCCCCCCCCCGAACAACATTCACCATAGCACTGCCGTTGTTGTTGGTGTTTTTTTTTGTGTGAATTCAATCGCTCAGATTAACCCATTGTCTAGTGCTATCAAAGTCGGGAAAGCTGAATGCTTGTTTTTCGACCATCTGTAGAAATGAAGCATGTTTTCATGCAAGTTTTCCTCTGGAACGCGTTATTCATATTTGACGCATAAGATGTCACTTGAAAGAAGAAGTTATAGATATTTGGGTTGTGAAATTTGTTTTTCGAAAACATAAAGGTAAAATTCACTCAAAGTCACCATTTGCGCCTGCAAATAAAGATTTGGTAGCACCTCTGTCCATTGTTCAAACTCAGTCATGCATGAATCATTAACATTGAGTTGCACATCAAAAATATGAGAAGTATATGTTTCCATTCATATACATCTCATACAGCAAATGTATGATCTTGATCGTAAAAAGTTGCACGGAACCTCGGTTTCGTTTTTTTTTTCTCGGACACGCTGTATTATTCATGACAGCTCTAAATACAATATGAACAAGCGCTGCATAAGGCAATGGAAATACGACATAAATAAGATTTATTTCCTCCTGGTGTGAGGATTAGGATTAGGGTTAGGGTTATGTTTGTGGTGTGGGTAGAATTTATGTTTGGCTTATATAGCAGATATTTCATGGGAACAATTGTCGGAGGAGTAATGTCATGGGTCCAAACCAAGTCAAAAAAACACACACACACACAAAACCCATACTAAATGACCATCAGAATACTTCTAGAGTGATCAAGAGAATTTCAAATGGATTGACATCTTGCGAGTTTTTGAACAAGTTCAGGCCGAGAAATGGCTGCAACGAGAAAGCACAAGCTGAGGTTCATTTAGCCAGAGCCATTGCTTATCACTACAATCTTGATGACTTCTCGCACCGCTCTAGAACGGACATCCGTCAGTCCGTAGTGAATTGCGGTCATGATACTGTCATTTTACAGTTATTGAACATTCCGAAGCAGGAAACAATAAATAATATTTCTGGGTTAATGTTTGATGACGAAGTCAAGATTCACTTGATGAAATTAAGAATGTAGTTTACCTCTTATATACTTTCTATTGTTCTTCTTTTCTAGACGGCGACACGACATTTGCTCCTGCGACAACTGCTCCGGTCTTATTTTCTCCAGGGGTTTGGGGTTAATGTTAGGATTGTGATGGGGTTTTTGGTTTAGTTTGATGTGAGGGTTAGGTTTGTGCCATGGTTTGTGGGTAGAATTTACGTTTGGCTTATCGTGCAGATATTTCATGACAGCAATTGCTATCGGAGCAAATGCCATGGAACCTTTTTAGACAAGTTTTTGCTCTGTTTACAGATTTTCACCTTTAAAATCATTATCTCATGGGAGTCGGGCGGGCAAGATATCCGTGGTTTATCACTTTCCGTCCGTTCGTCCGAATATCAGTATCAAAACACAATCAGTCTTTCACTTTGTGCCAGGTAAAAATGTCAGCAGTAATAATGTCACGGGTAAAAATGTTACGGTTAAAAATGTCAAGGGTAATAACGTCAGTTGTAAAATGTCATGAATTAGAATGTCCAGGGTATAGAGCCTAAAATAAAAGTGTTAGGGAAAAAATATCGCGGGCAAAACTGTCAGGGGATATAGAAATGCTTTTAGCGGTAAATATAGGCCTATAGTCGGCAGTAAAATGTCATGGGAAAATGTCAGGGCACGGGATAAATGGCAAGACTAAATATGTCAGCGGTTAAAAAAAATGTAGAGGGCAAAAATATCAGAGATTAAGAATGTCAGAAGTGAAATTTAAAGCAGACGTAAAGAGACAAAATGTTAAAGGTATCGCATGTATCAGAAGTATAGAGACAATAAGTAGAGGAAAAAATATGGCAGAGGTGCCGACAAATTATAGCATTCTTCAACTCCGCATTCACATCATATCAAATGCTTGTACGTAATGAATACATCATAACATTATGCTCTGTTTGTGTGAATCCTGTGTGAATCCATGTGTGAATCCTGAAAAAGGACTGTTGGAATGAAAGGAGGAATGAGAAGATAGGAGAGGAAAAGCAAGAAAGTGAGCGAGAGTATTAGTTCTTTCTAGAGTGTGTGTAGTCCTGAAAAGGACTGTGAACCAGAGAGGAGTATGGAGCAAGAAGAAGGACTCAACGTTTCTGACAGTTGACTGTCCGTCCTCTCACTTTCTTGCTTTTCCTCTCCTATCTTCTTATTCCTCCTTTCATTCCAACAGTCCTTTTCAGGACTCACGTCATGGTGAACCGCAAACCTAGCATATTATGTACCATGCACCATGCAAACCCTTCCTTCAAAGATAATATGGTAATTGATATAGCATGATTAAGTGAAGAGAATGTATTTCATCCTATTCATTATTTTGAATGAAATAAAGAATCAGGAAGAAATATCGCGGTGACCTTGGCAATAAATGAATAAAACGTTATTTTCATTGCTTAGATTGTATATCTTAGAAAACGTGCGTGAAGCAGAGAAGGAGAATAGTTAGAATCTGCACAAACGTAACGTAAAAGGAAATTAATTTAGTTGCAAAAATAAACCTTTGATCTCTTTAATATCTTTAAAGACCTAAAGATCAATAAAGGCTAAAAATAGTGGAGGAAGATGAAGAATCTTCTGTAAAATCGTATTTTCTTCAATCTCTCACACCTTGCTGTGAATAGACATTCACATAAATAGGGAAAAAAACTGCATAGCTACAGCTTCTTTCTTCTTTAAATCACATAATATGAATCTTCCTCGACGATAGGATCACTGACAGGTAGGCCTGTAGACACAAGTTATAAACCTAGGAGTCGGGGCATACGGAATATGATTTATAGATTTGATCATACTCTGCAATTATGTTGATGGAACAAAGTCATTAGAGGGATGGTATAGTTTTGGTTGAGATGTAGGATTCACAATGTACCTTTTTGCAAAATACCTAGAATAGTAGAAACCATGCAAGAGGAATTCAAAGTTTGTGTTTTCGATGAAAATCGGTTCTGAAATTGCTGAGATATCTAAAATCAAAGTAAAATAAAGTGGTCGTAAGAAAAGGTGAATCCCACCTTTTTTAGGACCTCTCTTTTATATCTCAGCCATTTCAAAATCGATTTTCATCGAAGAAACTTCGAATTCCTCTTGGAATTGTATGCTCTTATTATTTCATAAGAGGTTTCTCATTATCTCACATAAAAAGTTGGAAATCGGAAGCCCCCATCTCAACTAGAACTATATCATCCCTTTAGAGCTTAACATAACTCACATGCCATGAAGGTCATAGTCAGTTGCAGTGAGAGAAGAAAGCCAACGGTAGAGTAGGTACTATCCAGCTGTACCACAAGGGATGGAATGAGAACTCCCAGAGATTTCATTACCCCTTGTTGTAGAAAGTGGTTTCCAAGCTTAGCCAGAAGCACGACGTATCGCCAGCCTTCCTTCGGGGCCTCATCTCGCTCACAGTTCTCACGAGTCATCGCGGCAGACGTGACCGATGGCGAGATTTTACCTTTTAGCCAAGCGCGGGAAGCTCTGAGAGAAATTTAGACCAAGAGGAAGGAATAAGGATAGATTGAAACT
The DNA here is from genome assembly GCF_040938485.1 of Diadema antillarum. Lineage (NCBI taxonomy): Eukaryota > Metazoa > Echinodermata > Echinoidea > Diadematoida > Diadematidae > Diadema > Diadema antillarum. Next base: position 98,221 of record NW_027270970.1, on the reverse strand, counting down.
TCATGCTCATGACAACAGAACTGGTTTCGAAATGAATAAAAGAAGAAGGCACAGAATGAAGATCACATGCTGATCACGATGTGTAGTATTCCCCTTTGTGCAGCAAATACAGGAGATAAGCTAACCGCTTTTATCATTCTATAATCACATTTTTTTTTCGTTGTGAGGGATCATAGGCGAGGAAAGGAACCATAGACACACAGGAAAAAGGAAGGCAACTATGTTTTTATCAAAACCGATGCGGTTGAGTAAACTCGTACGCTTGCCTAGTTTAATATTTAGACAGATAGATATACCTTTTTGAAATAGCCAGCCACCCACGTCAGCCTATTTTCCTAACGCAAAGCTCAAACAATCAGTAGGATACCCAACCATCCTTATAACTGATGAAAACAGGTGTTGATAGTTTCTACACTATACGGCATAAAGTCGTTACGACGCTTGAACAACCAATAAAACACAGACGGAGAGGCACGATTACGTGCTTTGCCCTTTGATATCGTTGCTAAACAAAAATCAAGGTCACAGAAAACATTGTTAGCCAGCAAGGACTTGCTACAAAGCCCTTTGAAGGGATGGTATAGTATTGGTAGAGGCATGGACAGGTAGGTCTATGATAGTACGGAAATAACCAAGTTTGGGATGAACCATCAGACACATTTTTTGACGTCTCGACGGAAATGATAATGGAAAGTATAATATTTACAGCTTGTTTGACGGTGAGTCATTGAACGCGATGTCCTCTGAAGATTGTTAAACATTTGTCCTTGTTATGTCACATTAGGGTGACGTCACTTGCGTTAAAGATCTCACACGGATACCACTATAAGATCGCCATTGATTACATGTATCACTGCTTGTCTGGAGGAGTGCATGAGAAAATGGTCCGATAAGATGAGTTTTGTGAATCTATTTTTTCGGAGAAAAAAAAAGCCTTGAAAAGGAAAAGACAAAGCTGAAAGTAAAAGAGAAGAAACAAAATGTGACTTTGTTGGTAGACATTGTCTATAAAAGTATACAGTATGTCCCCCCCCCCCAAAAAAAATACAATAGATTTTCGCATTGATAACTTTCAAAATGATTGAGCAATCTCAATGCTATTTCAGGGAATGGAACTATAATTTCTCACCTACATTTTGCAGAAAACCCCATTAAATTTGGTTACGTGGTCACAGAGATATATGGATTGTTGTAAAGCATGTCATGGGGATGTTTCTTCCAAGTTCAGCACTTGGATGCTCTTGGACTGTGAACACAATGGGCAAAACTTGGAGGGAAGGGATTCGTAAAATGCTCTATCCAAAGATCGTCACTTCTCTTTTCCCGTTGTTTTTTTTTTTTTTTTTTTTTTTTTGGGGGGGGGGCATTATACGGTACAGTCTTGCGTTCTCCTCTTTCGTGGTGCAAAGTAGCTTTAGATTATTTTATATTATAAAACGTCCAAGTAGATCCTTGTAATATGATTGGAGGATTGTTGGTGACGTGATATTCAATAAGTACTCCATTCAACGCGCCGTGCAATTTTGGTTCTATTTTTGTGTGCAACTTGGTTCGATTTTTTCGTTCTATTCCACGGTTCGAGAAATTGTACGGTACTGCATGTACAGTGTGTTGCATATTGAGGATCGCATGCAGCTAGCGCAGTGTACGTGTGCGGTACATGCATGCGCGTATGTAGGCCTACGTAGTGCTAGTGTACGTGTATGAGCGCTAGCTGTGACCTGTATCTACACTGACTGCACAAGCCAGAAAGAGAATCGCAGTGGATCCACATATAAGTATGGCTATATTTTGTATACATATATAGACTTCTAGGCCTACTTAGACCTACCCAACAATCCTCCAACCAAAAAGATCTACTTGGACGTTATATAAAACAAATAGTGTATGGTCTTTACTCGTGCAATGGAACGAGATTTCGCACTCGGTGAAAGATGAGGCGCACTACTCAACTCGGCTTCGCCTCGCTGAATATAGAGCGCCTCTATCTTTCACCTCGTGCGAAATCTCGTACCATTGCACTCGTGACCATTCACTATTTGTATACTATATAACGCTAGGACGCAGCCTATTCAAAGTAAAATGGCGCCCCCATAGGATCATTGCATTAGTTAGTAACTCTCTGCGTCGTGAATATTGACCAACCGTGCAAACTAGACGAGATCAATGTTGATCAATTTTGCGCATGCGCAGAAAGTTTTGTCTGTTCGGTTTTTTCCTCTGAATATCCGCGTCGCGAAAATCTAAGAAGCCAGTTTCGGTGGAGTACATTATTTGTACAAGTTTGTGGAAGAGGATGATCGATATGAGTTGAGTAGAAAATAAATTAATACGAGAATGGCTGGGAGGCGGTGCACAATGACAGGGTGTAAATGAAGGAGCAGTAGAGTAATCGTTGCTGGTATGAATGAGCAGGGACGAATGGATTTGGTTGATATCAAGACTAAGACCCCGTTTACAGTGCGGGGCTGGGCCGAGCCGCGGCCGAGCCCAGCCTCAATTGCGGGGCCGAGCCCCGCAATTTTGTCCGTTTACACTGCCGGGCTCGGCCGCGCTTTTAATTCAAACCTTTCAATATTTTGTCGTAGTGGCGCTCTGCTTGTAAACAAACGCAATTTGGTATAGTCTGGTTTTCAGACCCTTTACCAACTGGATTCCGTGGCGACGAAGTCGCCGTTCGGGCGAAAGCCTTTGCCGAAGGAAAAATCCTTTGCAGGATAAAACCACCTTAAGTTATACTAGTGTTCGACGTTGAGGGGGTTAATATCCTGAATAATGAAATAGTACGGGCACAAGGTTTGGAAGCCAGACTAAAATTGGCCGCGCATTTGGCCCAGTTTGCGTTTACACTGAGAAAAGGCCGGGCTCGGCCGCGGCCGAGACCACCTCCAGAGCGTGGCCAAATGCGCGGCCAATTTTGGCCCCGCACATTGGCCTTTAGTCTGGGCTCCGTCCCCTTTTCCTTGGTGCGACCAAGAGAGGGCGCAAATTTTCTTATTGCGATAATCGAGAGACTGCGCGCCCAAGGGTATCGCAATCCTCGGGTGTCACGCCCTCATACGGCTTGTCGCGTACAATTACGGCTACGAGTAAAAAGAGTCCAGAAGCTAGACTAATTGGCCTTTTGCGCATTGACACTGAAATGAAGGCGGGCTCGGCCGCGGCCGAGCCTCGCACTGTAAACGGGGTCTTTGTGTAAGCCTTTAGTGAAAGCAGACAAACCTTAAGCTCCTTTCCCTTTCTTCTTTCTACTATTCTATCTCTACGCAAGTCATCCCTCCCTCCTTTTTGGAGAGGCAAATTTGGGGCAAATTATTTGATGTATAGGGCCCCACTTTCACCTCTTCCTTAAAAACAACAACAACAACCTACCTCCTATTTTTATGTGTATTATGTACGAGGGCTGCACGCAAATCAAGCCCTATACTGTATTATTCATTGTACGGTTGTATTGCTGATACGTTTCTGCTGTATATTTAATTGTGTAAAGGCAATGAAGAAAAAATATTTTTTAGCAACAATCCAATGTTCATGTATATGTATATGTATATGTATATGTATGGCTCCAATAATGTATGTATATATACATGTACATGTATGTTCATGTACAATGAGTAGTACAGGAATCAATAAATCAAATCAAATCAAATCAAGAATCAAAGTGGTATAAAAGTAGGCCCTTGGAGAATACGGCAGTCGATTCGAGGCATTATAAAAATGTCGTGTTACAGTTGACCCACGCCTCCATATCCAGGTCCTATACAGTGCACATCAATCTATCTATACGCATCATAATATTCTTCTATCGCGCCGCCGCCGCCGTTCAAAAAACCACGCCAACGATAAAGGTTTAATATTGTCACTATATACACTAAAGCATCCTCATTAGCAACGTCTCATTAAAAACTCCGTGTGGCGGTGAAAAATGCCAATTATATTGGCAATATCAAACACATTCTGATATTTCACTATATTATTATAATTGTATCCATGTTTTGTTGAAATTTATATGTGATTCAAAATTCCTTAAAATATTATGTACTCATGTAAGCGTTATGTATATTGCTTTGTATACTTAATGTGGAAATAATAAAACAATTGAATGAATTTCAGGGAATTAAAAAGTAAGATACGTATGTGAAACACAATACTCTATTCTGGCATTTCAAAAAGCCAAGCGAGATGTCATAAGTACGTGATTACACTCACCATCACAGCGCCCGCTTAGAGCTAGTGTAGGAACATGTTGACCGAAAGATGTCGGTCTGTATCTGGTCGTCGGGGAAATGCTCCGCGGAGACTGCGTCTGGCTTCACGGATCCCCTCCTTATTAATAGGAGAGCGATAACGTTAAAAAAAATAAAAGACTCCTCCGGACAGACGGATCTTTCTGTCTATAAGAATGCGTCGACTGACCTCGCAGTTTGCAGTCTTTGCAATATCAGTTATAGCTTTTTAGAGGATGGCATTCACGAACGTCGCCGATATCTTCTACATCATTACGTTGATTTAGAGTAATGTATAATGCCCTATTTTAGTGTGGAGTGAACCTCATGCAATATATTCGGTGGCATTGTTTGCATGCGATTGTGTTTCAGACCTTCTTCAATGATCCATCGCAGAGACTCGCACTGCACGCCGGGTCTCTCGGGTCACGCGTGATTTCTTCGCTGCTAAACAACGATGACATGCAGCATACCATACGACTGACCAAGAACTGACCATAGACGAACAATCAGTTGTGAAGGGTATGTGTCGCGACTGACCCGATCATGCGATCACTAATTGTGAAGGGTCAATATGTGTACGCATATTGCTGGCGTGGAGCGCCTCATGCCCATTCATGAAATATTTTCCAATTTTCTGACGCATTGATTATACGAATGCATCTTAAATGTCCATAGAATCGTATTTTAATTGATTTAAATGGCTAGAATTTCTTGTGATCCAAAATGAAGAAGAAGAAAAATATAGCCATAAAAGAAAGTGAAAGGAGATGGAATCAAACGATGAAAAATACAACAAAACAAAATGGTTCCACGTGGTAATCTGGGAGTTAAGGAATGCTCAACCATGATAATTCCCTCTACAGCATTCTTTTTTTTAAGGGATAAAAAAGCTGAGACGAGCTGAATCAAACTGAGAAACAGAGGAACAAAATATCTGCTTAGTCGCGTGGATTGGTGATAGCATCGTGCCAGCACTTCTCAGTATACCATGGAGGACCCATAGGTCCCTATACCTCCTTAGCCCTTCGTTCCTGCTCCCAACACCACCAGAAGTTAAAATCCGATTTCAATCGGTGTTTGGACAGAGATAGAATCAGCCTCTGTAGTATTTGGGGGAAGATTTTGATCTAATATCAATTGATGACATTAGTATGATTCAGCAAAAGGTGCAGCCGTCCTCTTGAGCAAGTGTCACCTTAATTGCCGATATAAGTGCAATTTGCCAATGGGATTATTTCTTTTTCTTTAAAAAGAATCCAGAATTCTTTGTAAGATAAGTTAGCAACAGTATCATCCAGCTACTGTTTGACTTCAGAGGAAAAAAATCCTAGTGGCAAAAATGTTTTACCGCTGACGTTTACAACCACTAGTATCTGACATGTTTATCCCTTATATTTTTTCCCCTCTTACGTTTATTCGATTAATTTGGCCTCTTCCTTGGCACAAGTCTGACACTAAATACACTTGAGCGCGCGCGCACACACACGCACACACACAGAGACACAATTACTACATGTACTATAGCCTCTGTATATGCCTGCATAATAGATAACTTGATGATTGGTAATGGTTGAATTGGTACCTTGTCGATTTCATTTCGTTTTAAAGCGCGGTCGTGGAAAATGACTGCATTTATGCATGATGGAGAATAAACGCTACTCCAGATAATTCTGTGTATTCCAAATGCATGTGAGAAGTACAAGTGTACATTATCATTGACATTTGTGCACTTTATAATCTGTGTATGTCTGTGCGAATAGTTCTCTTTCCCCCAAAAATGTAGATTTTTAAAACTTTTTATCCTAGAAAAGACATAATGTGGAGGCCTCAAATTACGTAGGCCTATCTGCTGGTCAAAAGTTATTTGTTCACAAAACACTCAAAAAGATGAGATAAAAGAAGTGACACTGCAAAAGCGGTACACTCGTGAAGAACCAACAACCTCTCCCCATTCCATTTTCATCACCATGCTGATCGGCTTCCCCCAATACTATTTATTCACTTCAATTTAAACATTATGAAAAAACAGTAATCAATTTGGTATCACTGTACATCGTAACAACAACAACAAAATCCTTAATATAATAGCATTTCCGCACTTGGAAATAAAAAAGAATTAACAAGTTAATGGCTGAAAACACACATTTCATTTTTTTTCTTTCTTTGCAACAAATGAAATGAAAACAGTACAGCAAAATTACCAACATTAAAAAAGGAAGTAGGGCCTATAACTATATTTACACACGAAGCAACCTATCACCAAAACAATGGCCTATAATTACCTTTGCAACTATCCTACAGTTAAAACATTTCCCCTTCCTCTTTGTTGTTGTTGTTGTTGGTCCGTGTATCATACAGTGTATGACTTGCAGGGGCGGATCCAGGAATTCCGTAAAGGCTAGGCGCCTTTACGAAATTAAAGGGAGCGCACGCGCACTCCCCTTTTCTCTTTATATTTCTTTTGATTTAACCAAAAAAAAAAAAAAAAAAAAAAAGAGGGGACGCGCTCTCGGTGCGCCCCCTCTGGATCCGCCACTGACTTGGTTCGTTCGGTTGTTAATTAGGTGATCCGAATATCCTCTCGGATCACCTTCTGTATCTGTACTGATTCTTTAATCTTCTTCTTTCTTTATTTCTCCCCAAAAGTTGTGCAGAGGTTAGATCAGAAAGTGCTATGCCTATCAAGTTCAAACCTAAACCATGTATGTATCGTGTCCCAAAGACGACAGATCTAGTTGTTGTTGTTGTTGTTGTTGTTGTTGTTGTTGTTGTTGTTGTTGTTGTTGTTAGTGTTGTTCTTGTTGTTGTTAAGTGTACATTGTATCATATGAGTTGTTCTTTCGGTAACCCTATATTAGAGGAGTCAGTCCACAGTGTTTGGCCACTTCGACAGATCGGTCATTGCTTGCTTTTGTGTTCCTGGTTTTGGACGCATCCACTTGGAGATCTGAGGGCACACCACGACATTGCTAATTCGTCTAGACTATAGTCCCTATAGGCCTCACGCTCCTAATTCAACTCGCGCATTGCCTACCGGGAAGGCAGTACAAAGATGAGGTAATGTTATTTTTTACCAAAAAAAATCATTAAAAATCAGTCAAGTAGAAAATTGCCACTTTTGGTAGTGTTTGACATTGCTTGAGGACAGGAGCTTCTGCAGGTTATAAAGAAGTTGAATGAATCAGGGTTTTTGTATTTTTAATGATTTTTTATTGATGTATGAGGTAATTTGCTATTTTTATCATTTTTGAGAGTGACTGGATGACTAGTCTCGTATGGAGGCCCTTAACTTTTTTTAGAGCTGGACAACATCCCAAAATATGTTGTTTGCTTGAAAGCAGAGAAAATTTCCCTTCATCTACTTCAATTTAAAAAAATTCTATGATTCGATTGATTTTTCATGATTCATGGAATATGCTGCATTTAACACAGGTTTATATGGGAGCCCGGAAAAGGAGCGTGAGGCCTATACTGTGAGACTGGTAGGCAGTGGGCATGAGAGTCGTCTGCTAGAATGCGATGTTCTCGCCAGCAAACGGCGTGCAGAGTGTACGGGAAGGTTCCCGGGGTTACTGCCATGGTACCTGCTAGCTTAAATTCGGAAATATTCTTTAAGGGGTAAGTCAGACCACTAGTAAACAAGTGTAGTCCTATTTCTAAGGTAGCCATTGCCCTCAACTCTTACCATAGAACTAAAATTGAATCCATTGCCGACCCAAAGTTAGATTTCAGCCCCAAATCAGATTCTAACCCCAAATTTAACCCTAACATTAGCTTTTAAAACCCTTACCCTATTCAAACCCAAACCCAAACCCTAACCCAACTCTAACCATAGTCCTAAAGTTGAATCCATTGCCGACCCAAAGTTAGATTTCAGCCCCAAATCAGATTCTAACCCCAAATTTAACCCTAGCTGTTAAAACCCTAACCCTAAAACCCTATTAACCCTAACCCTAACCTAACCCTAACCGTAACTAACCCTAACCCTAACTAACCCTAACTAGCCCTAACTAGCCCTAACTAGCCCTAACCCAAACCCTAACCCTAACCTAACCCTAACCCTAATCCAAACCATAGCCCTAAATGCCAACCCAAAGTAAGATTTCAGCCCAAAATCAGATTCTAACCCCAAATTCAACCCTAGCTGCCTAGATGAACAAGGCTCAAATTTAACCCAGTCTAAGCTAGTGTAGAACTATAACGTTAGTCTAAAGTTAGACCGAGTATGGTAACTTACGCCCTAGCCCTCACCCTGCCTAGCTTCCCCTCGTCCTAACTGTGGGCCTATAAATATATCCTTAAGTTTACTTGTACACCTCAAAACTAGCACCCAGTGACAGTGTAACTGTATTATTTTCACTTTTACTGTGAAAATGGAGAGCTATGTGTGTAAAAACTGTGATGGACGTGCTTGGTCCCATGCAGACAGTGGTTTTTTGTGTTGGAAGTTTCCTTGCTGTACGAATTCATGTTCACCCACCAGCCATGTGCCATTTATTCACCACTCATGGTCTACACATTCACTCCATTGCATTTCATTCTAACAACGAACTCAGCATCATTCTCTCAGAAAAATGTAGCAGGACTATCAGTTTTCAAAGTGTCATAGTCATTTACTGACATTTAATGAATAATATATCTGTGTTGCAGGTTGTCATACACAATATTCTGGTCCTGGATCTGAGGGAGCCAGCAGGTTTGTTCATGAACGTTTTTATACAACAGTGTTTGTTTGTTTGTCTCTTTCTTTCTTTCTTTCTTTCTTTCTTTCTTTCTTTCTTTCTTTCTTTCTTTCTTTCTTTGTTGTTGTTTTTTGAGGGGGGGGGGGGGTGTTTTATGGCGACAAGCAAGAAGATTTGGATATGAATGCGGAAGAGTGGAGCAAACATTATTCCAAACAGTTAGAAATTAAGATGGACAAGAGTGCGGGTGATGATCCAGTGGTATGCTGGCTTACAGGCCGAGTCAATAAGGCTGTGACCATGTAAATGTGTTGGAATAATAATACTGGAGAACAGTGAATAAAGAACACTTGCATTCTGACTCCAGATCAAAGCAGTCAAGCATCTCACTAACCCCACAAAACATAAAATGTATAAACCTGTACTCATGCTCTCTGTTGTTGCCCTTATGTAGGGCCATTCTGTAGGCATGTCCTGGAACCCCCCCCCCCCCACATTTCCCATCCTATCTTATTCTATCCTTCATATTCTAACCTCTGTGAACTCTAATCCCTACCTTATATCGAGTTTTACAGTGATATATATTTTAAAAGTACATCATAGTATATTTATGGCCTGGTGGTGGGCTCAAATGCTCCATGGAACAGTGAAATTGAACTTCCCTTTCTTGCTCATAGAACTTAAATATTTACCTTGATATAATATGAATAATCATTTTGATATTTTGGGAGGTTTTCAGGGTATCCAGCATTTAAACCTTCAAATTGGACTGAATGAATGTCATTGAATTATTGTCTATTTGGGCCCTACATCCAATTTCACCGAACCCAAGGTATAATGCCAGCAAGGGTGCATTGATTGGATTTCAGTACATGGTGCATTGTAGCTTGATGGGGTCCACTCTGCTGAAAACAAGCATGAAATGTAGAAAGTTTTATATCGTTGTAGTCGGAATTAATATCTCTACAAGATGAAAGCGTTCAAAAAGTGTTTGGAAGCACTTGACTGCTCTATAGGCCTCACGCTCCTAATTCAACTCGCGCATTGCCTACCGGGAAGGCAGTACAAAGATGAGGTAATGTTATTTTTTACCAAAAAAATCATTAAAAATCAGTCAAGTAGAAAATTGCCACTTTTGGTAGTGTTTGACATTGCTTGAGGACAGGAGCTTCTGCAGGTTATAAAGAAGTTGAATGAATCAGGGTTTTTGTATTTTTAATGATTTTTTATTGATGTATGAGGTAATTTGCTATTTTTATCATTTTTGAGAGTGACTGGATGACTAGTCTCGTATGGAGGCTCTTAACTTTTTTTAGAGCTGGACAACATCCCAAAATATGTTGTTTGCTTGAAAGCAGAGAAAATTTCCCTTCATCTACTTCAATTTAAAAAAATTCTATGATTCGATTGATTTTTCATGATTCATGGAATATGCTGCATTTAACACAGGTTTATATGGGAGCCCGGAAAAGGAGCGTGAGGCCTATACTGTGAGACTGGTAGGCAGTGGGCATGAGAGTCGTCTGCTAGAATGCGATGTTCTCGCCAGCAAACGGCGTGCAGAGTGTACGGGAAGGTTCCCGGGGTTACTGCCATGGTACCTGCTAGCTTAAATTCGGAAATATTCTTTAAGGGGTAAGTCAGACCACTAGTAAACAAGTGTAGTCCTATTTCTAAGGTAGCCATTGCCCTCAACTCTTACCATAGAACTAAAATTGAATCCATTGCCGACCCAAAGTTAGATTTCAGCCCCAAATCAGATTCTAACCCCAAATTTAACCCTAACATTAGCTTTTAAAACCCTTACCCTATTCAAACCCAAACCCAAACCCTAACCCAACTCTAACCATAGTCCTAAAGTTGAATCCATTGCCGACCCAAAGTTAGATTTCAGCCCCAAATCAGATTCTAACCCCAAATTTAACCCTAGCTGTTAAAACCCTAACCCTAAAACCCTATTAACCCTAACCCTAACCTAACCCTAACCGTAACTAACCCTAACCCTAACTAACCCTAACTAGCCCTAACTAGCCCTAACTAGCCCTAACCCAAACCCTAACCCTAACCTAACCCTAACCCTAATCCAAACCATAGCCCTAAATGCCAACCCAAAGTAAGATTTCAGCCCAAAATCAGATTCTAACCCCAAATTCAACCCTAGCTGCCTAGATGAACAAGGCTCAAATTTAACCCAGTCTAAGCTAGTGTAGAACTATAACGTTAGTCTAAAGTTAGACCGAGTATGGTAACTTACGCCCTAGCCCTCACCCTGCCTAGCTTCCCCTCGTCCTAACTGTGGGCCTATAAATATATCCTTAAGTTTACTTGTACACCTCAAAACTAGCACCCAGTGACAGTGTAACTGTATTATTTTCACTTTTACTGTGAAAATGGAGAGCTATGTGTGTAAAAACTGTGATGGACGTGCTTGGTCCCATGCAGACAGTGGTTTTTTGTGTTGGAAGTTTCCTTGCTGTACGAATTCATGTTCACCCACCAGCCATGTGCCATTTATTCACCACTCATGGTCTACACATTCACTCCATTGCATTTCATTCTAACAACGAACTCAGCATCATTCTCTCAGAAAAATGTAGCAGGACTATCAGTTTTCAAAGTGTCATAGTCATTTACTGACATTTAATGAATAATATATCTGTGTTGCAGGTTGTCATACACAATATTCTGGTCCTGGATCTGAGGGAGCCAGCAGGTTTGTTCATGAACGTTTTTATACAACAGTGTTTGTTTGTTTGTCTCTTTCTTTCTTTCTTTCTTTTCTTTCTTTCTTTCTTTCTTTCTTTCTTTCTTTCTTTCTTTCTTTGTTGTTGTTTTTTGAGGGGGGGGGGGTGTTTTATGGCGACAAGCAAGAAGATTTGGATATGAATGCGGAAGAGTGGAGCAAACATTATTCCAAACAGTTAGAAATTAAGATGGACAAGAGTGCGGGTGATGATCCAGTGGTATGCTGGCTTACAGGCCGAGTCAATAAGGCTGTGACCATGTAAATGTGTTGGAATAATAATACTGGAGAACAGTGAATAAAGAACACTTGCATTCTGACTCCAGATCAAAGCAGTCAAGCATCTCACTAACCCCACAAAACATAAAATGTATAAACCTGTACTCATGCTCTCTGTTGTTGCCCTTATGTAGGGCCATTCTGTAGGCATGTCCTGGAACCCCCCCCCCCCCCACATTTCCCATCCTATCTTATTCTATCCTTCATATTCTAACCTCTGTGAACTCTAATCCCTACCTTATATCGAGTTTTACAGTGATATATATTTTAAAAGTACATCATAGTATATTTATGGCCTGGTGGTGGGCTCAAATGCTCCATGGAACAGTGAAATTGAACTTCCCTTTCTTGCTCATAGAACTTAAATATTTACCTTGATATAATATGAATAATCATTTTGATATTTTGGGAGGTTTTCAGGGTATCCAGCATTTAAACCTTCAAATTGGACTGAATGAATGTCATTGAATTATTGTCTATTTGGGCCCTACATCCAATTTCACCGAACCCAAGGTATAATGCCAGCAAGGGTGCATTGATTGGATTTCAGTACATGGTGCATTGTAGCTTGATGGGGTCCACTCTGCTGAAAACAAGCATGAAATGTAGAAAGTTTTATATCGTTGTAGTCGGAATTAATATCTCTACAAGATGAAAGCGTTCAAAAAGTGTTTGGAAGCACTTGACTGCTCTATAGGCCTCACGCTCCTAATTCAACTCGCGCATTGCCTACCGGGAAGGCAGTACAAAGATGAGGTAATGTTATTTTTTACCAAAAAAATCATTAAAAATCAGTCAAGTAGAAAATTGCCACTTTTGGTAGTGTTTGACATTGCTTGAGGACAGGAGCTTCTGCAGGTTATAAAGAAGTTGAATGAATCAGGGTTTTTGTATTTTTAATGATTTTTTATTGATGTATGAGGTAATTTGCTATTTTTATCATTTTTGAGAGTGACTGGATGACTAGTCTCGTATGGAGGCTCTTAACTTTTTTTAGAGCTGGACAACATCCCAAAATATGTTGTTTGCTTGAAAGCAGAGAAAATTTCCCTTCATCTACTTCAATTTAAAAAAATTCTATGATTCGATTGATTTTTCATGATTCATGGAATATGCTGCATTTAACACAGGTTTATATGGGAGCCCGGAAAAGGAGCGTGAGGCCTTTACGGAGGGACTCCAAAGTCATCATAATTGTGTAGGTTGCCCTCTACGTTAAACTTGACACCACTACACTATTTAATCGGTAAAAGAGAAAATTTCGCTACAGGTTAAGATTCATTAATAATTCTAAAGAATCATAAAGATTCTTCACACAAGTTTCATTCAAGCAGTTTTGAGTGCTGACACTTCTTGAACGAATGAATGTTTTCGTGCAGATCACTATCAAATAAACATAAAGGGCAGTAAAAGGCAGCAGCTTTATCCATATTATGAATAAGTTGTATCTGTGAGGGAACAGATTATGAAGAAAGTTGAAGTTGAACCTGCTATTTCATTTTCTCTCATGGTTTGCAAATTAAAAGGCTAGACTTCTTTCCAGTTAGTATATATTCAGCTGTATAGGACTATTCAAAATTATCTATCATTTGTCTCCAACATATCGAGATATCGTCTTTTTGACATTTGCAATCTAGGTACAATGTATATTGTAAACCGCTGACTCTACCATTGTCTACCAAGAAAATATAATCCATCCATTATTCGTTTCCATACTGAATCCATGAGAAAACTCTATTTTACACAAAGCGTTGGAACACAGTGTTTAAATCAAACAATATCAAATCTTCACTCGCACCTCATACAAAGAACACCTTCTGTCATTTTATCTTTTTTTTTAGAATTATGTCAATCATCTTTATAATTCAGCAAATATATTTCATAAGAATATACATAAAACAATCTTTTTACATAACTGATACACAAATGATTTTAGCACAGTTTATAATACGTGTGAGTTGTTAATGAAAAACCTCCAAAACAAAACTCATGATTACCATTTGAAGAGGACATAGTACGCACTTCAGAATCAAGCCAACCTCTAGCCTTTTGCAAAGGCAGCCTCGCTACAGGCGAGCTGCGAGAGTATATAGCGAGCTCGCTCACATCCGAGACCAATGGCTAATAATCACAATAACTGAAAACGAAAATGCATTTTGCCCAAAGTTCTCCCCTTATACCAGTACAGAAACATAACATTTGCACATACCTTTTGGTGATATTTCTCTGTTGGGACCTTGCAACGCTGGGCTAGCTATAACCTCGAAAGGAGAGCTAAAATATCCACACAATGGTATAAAAAAAATCAAGAATAACAACTGCCCGCAACAAAAAATGATGTTCCTGTTGCCGGTCGATATGAATATGCACAAGACTTGCGGGCAAACGATGCCATCATCTCACAGAACTCACTATACATCTCACATCCTCAGAAATACATTCATAACAATTATCTCACACCACAGGTATATATTGTTACCGACCCCACTCTGGCTATACTAGTAGTACTGTATAGAAGAGGATCACGTCTACATCTACGCGCACGCACACAATACACACACAAAAAGTCTCACATATTGTATATACCGCACACACACTGACTCGTCCAACTCATCCATGTGAACACACATAATGGCCGGTCGAGGGATGTTTCTCAACAAACACGTGAAACAAAAAATTCTAATACGATCTTACCACTCTTGCAGTGTTTAACAGGGGAAAATCCAATCCCTTTTTCAGAAATTACATGAATTTCAAACTGGATCTCGCCTGTAGAGTAATCAAAACAGTGGTTGTTCATAAAGAGAGTTTACTCTCTTTCTCTCTTTAAGTAGGCATTATCTATTATCTGAGTATCTTGGCGCTTTACAATCTTTATTGAAGTTCTGTTTTCTCTATACTTAACCACCAAACTACAGCATGTATGAAATTGCTTCAAGTTGTCAAACAACATATTAATTGAATCATAAAGTCTTAACAAAATGCACAGAAATCATCATGACGATAATCTTAATGGAGATGTACCTTTAAATTCTGATGTATTTCTAAGACCAGTGGCTAAAGTTTCTATTGATATATTAAAGGAAATATACGGGCATAAAGGGTCCTCTTGTCTGACTCCCCTGGAAATGGGAAAGTACCCAGATGGATATGCCATTATTGAATACACATCCTTCAATGTTACAGTATAAAAAGAGATTTAACCCCTTAGATAAATGTTGGACCAAATCCCACAGCCTTTAGTTCTTTATAAATAAGCTCATGATCTATTCAATCAAAAGCTTTCTAAAGTCGACCGATACAATGAAACCTTTGCTTTCGATCCGGTTGAATAAAACATATCACGGACGTTTACCAAAGCCTCTGCAATGGATTTGTAATGAACACGTGTTGATCTGGACGTAGCATTAAATGTAAGCCTTTTTGTAACTTTGATACGAGTACTTTTGAATAAACTTTTACATCAGCGTTAATCACAGACATAGGTCGACAACTCGAAGAAATTTTTATCTTTCGTCGGTTCCGAAGGTAACGTTACAGCACTTTGCTTTTGATACGAGACAACGTTCTGATTTTTAGAAAGAAGGATTGAAAGACGATAACAAAGGAGTCTATATTGTCCCAAACCCAGCATAAAACTCTTTGGTAAGACCGCCGTTGCGGGATCATCAAAAGAGACCGACACCAAAGAGTCATACGATCTATACAAGATCGATATTGAAAAGAGGTCCATGAGTCATACAGCACACGAGTCATATAGACCATGCATGAGCTCGACACTAGGCAAATAATGTCCATGAGTCTGACACTAGGCAAAAAGGCCCACGAGACTTACGTTGGGCAAAAAGGCCCATGTATCCGACACTACAGGTAAACAAGGAAATGAGTCCGACACTAGGCAAAAAATGGCTCACGAGACACTACGTACATTAAGCCCCGTGATGATCCGGATGTGGCGGACTCGTGGGCCTTATTTTTCTAGTGTCGAGCTCTTGGGCTGTATGACTTGTGGGTTTTATGACTCGTAGGTGTCAGACTCGTGGCATGGTAATTTTCCACTCGGCTTTTCATTCATCTCGACCTGGCACCTTTTTTTGCCATTCCGTGGAAATTGAAAAAAAGAAATAGTTAATTTTTTTTTTGCTTTACTACGTTATTATGTGTAAAAATAATATCTGCCTTTTAAATAACTTTAGAAGCAGCCAATATCTAATTTTAGCTATCTTTATCAATGAATAATTTCCATTTTGTATCTTACCTATCTTCGGCCCGCAACTCATATTCATAATTATTTTTTATCTTTATCAAAATAAACGCCTGGTATTTTCACTTCTAGGTTAGACCATGAGATACCTTGTGTGTTAAAATATATTATCTCGAAGCTAACATTGCCTAACATTGCATCTTTTTTTAAATGGGAAACATCATAATGTTTGATCATATTCGTGGCAAGGTTGTTACGAGGTTAATTCTCCTTTGCAAAGAAAAATCCTTCATCTATTCAAAAATTGCAAAAAAAATTTAACACACAATGCCATTTCATTTTGATCGTGACGGTAGACCTGCGATAACAAGTCCCATCTGAATGGACGTAACATTTTACACAAAAGAGCTTTGAGAATTATACTAAATACTGGTATATTTACTCTTTGCAATAAATCACACCATCACTCATGAATCCAACTTCTACAAAGCAGATACAAAGAGTGCTCTTATTGTTTTACAATGTATTTCGATGTATTCATCACATTGCGTGTAAATATCGTTTGAATCGAATGTGCCATCAAAACCCACAACATTCTCTTCTCTATAATTTACATTGCAAACTACGTGTATTTCTGCTAAAAGCAAAAAAAAAAAAAAAATTAAACCAAAAAGTCTCCTTTGTTTTGGTGCAATATAGTTCAATAACGTACCACAGGGAATTCGGTCCGCTCATAAAATCTATACAAGAATGTTGATAAATTTCGCACACAAAAATATGACCCGGATTATTACTTTCTCCCTTGGAAACACTTCCATTTCTAAATCGAAGACATTTAAGATTTTACTCCACTCACACTAACTAAATATAATTCTATCAGTCCTCGGCAAGTTTCGGTAATTGTGTTTGTACATTCTACTATTCCCTGATATATAAAGGTGTACTGCATTGAAACCGTCAACAACAACAACAACAACAACAACAACAACAACAATATCAACAACAACAGCAGCAACAAAGAAACGTCTGAAGCCCTGACAGCCAAACGGAAACGGAATGGGTATAGTGCCAGGGAAGCTGTAAGGAAGGAGTTTATAGTTTAGATGCCTCGATTTACCGGACGTCACATCGTCGTAAAACGATTATGACAATAAGATTAGAAATAGGTCGGAGAACACAGACCATCACGGGCTCAGCTTACCTCTACTTAATGACATGCAACTAATGCAAATTTTGTATTCTTTGTTGGAGAATAATATTACAAAAATTTTGAATTAATTCAATCCAGCTTGATTGTACAATCCAAGTAAACATCGGTCGAAAGTGCGGAATTCGCAAGTACATAATTTTGCAGATAACAAAATCGAAACTATACTGACAGAATGCCAGTAGAATTATGTTTTTTTTTTTTTATCAGCCGTGTGTCTGTCGGACATAAAACGGGATATATAATCATGATGTACACAAAAAATGAACAGATAATATAACAAATAATAAAATTCCACTTGCCTATCATTTGTGGCAAATATGAAAATGACTGGTCTATAATATGACATACTAGTATATAATGGGGGTTAAGAAATTATACAGAAAATCATGTTTATAGCATATTTCCTATGTATTTCTTTATATTTTGGTAAATAGCGCCCGCCATGGGTAACCTTGAGAAAATTGAAATATGCGGTCATGTCGAGTATGAGTTACTCTACCCATGTGCCAAACATGCCGATGATACATCAAATGATTAAAAAAAAAGTTATGGGGGGGGGGTGCGAAGGGTCAAAATAGCTTGGGCTTGATACAATGATAGGGTTAAGTTGTTCACAGACAGCTCTTACTGCATTCGTTAAAAAAAAAAGCCTTACGGACAGAAGCTCGGACGTCGCTCACTAACGATTCTTCGACTCATAGCGTTGGTAAGCTGCTTGTAAGGTTATAGGTCCTACGTAGACATTTATTTTGTGTAATAGGGTGTTAGGGAGTAAAAAGCAAGCGCGGGGAGGTCAAATCCTCATTCTATTCATGGTGTTCGACGAGGAATCATCAACTTTCGAAGAAATGTGGGGTCGACCAAAAGGGAAGACAGAAAAGGGGAAGAAAAAAAAGGGGGAAGATGAGGAAGAATGAGAGAGAGAGAGAGAGAGAGAGGGGGGGGGGGAGTTCCTGCAAGAGCCTCTGCATCAAGAAATGATGGACATCGGTTGTGATCGGGAAGCGCTGGAAGATGGCAACGAGAAGATCACTGGAGGAGGAGGGAGAGACATCAAGAAGACAAAGTGATAGCGATGAAGATGAAGCGATGAAGATACAGAAATATAACTTTGATGCCATCATTGAACAAAAATTTCCTGACTTTATTTCTCCAGTCAGAAACATTCGACCGTCATAGAATTTTCGACAGTACACGGCAGCGCCTTTTTTTTTGCATCTGGACAAAATATAAATTCAGTCGTAAGATCTTCTCACAATGACTTGAGTATCATGTGAGCTGCACCAGGGAGGTGAGACTCCTCTCACCTCCCTGGCTGCACTTACGAGTATCTTGCGCCACCACCACCAACCAGCAACAACAACAGCATATCGTAAGATGGCCGTAAGTATGACGTAATGAGAACTCAAGGCGTTATTACGGAAACCGTATGAATTCTAAGGCCATCGTATAACAGAAAATCATTTCAAGAAGGTCTTAGGTTGTTCTTGCGAATTAAACGACGTTTGGACAAACTTCATAAGGCCGTCGGAAATTTTGCCCCATCTATGAATCTTTACAAACTCCTGAATTCGTACGAACAGCGGGATTCGCACGAATGCATTGTTCGTACGAGCCTTTGTGACCGTGATAGCTGTATACAGACATTGTAGACAGATCAACAGAATATCGCCAACAAAAGCGTTCAGGTAAAGAAACGTACGTCCTTACTTTCTACTCACTTCGTGTCTGAAGCCCACAGACGCAGACGAAAACTAAAAGTCTAATGTTCATGTTCTGCTCTTGGGGCACGTTTGTAGGACGCTGACGTCACAGAGTTAAAGCGCCTCTCAATTAAGATGTACACGACTATGACGAAGCACACACACAGCATCAAGCCACCAAAGATGCTGAAAACAATCCTGAACGACTGAGTGACGTCGTAGATATAACCTTTGAGAACATAAGTGACATAACAAACAAATAAAATGATTCTTATGAAACACAACAACGGACTAATGATAAAATATTATGAAACTATATTGGCAATGACGATGACAAACATAACTTCATTACCATGATTACTTTCATTCTTAACTACGTCAAAATGTTTGCCAATAATTCAGCAATTACATATCTCCCTTTTTATAGAGACAACCTTGCCTAATAATTATCATTAAACATCAAGAATGATTTAATGTAACGGATGTACTTTCATCCGTTTAAATTCATGTCGAGAGCAGTGTCCATCGGGATATCTCCACCATCCCATCAAGTACGCCATCTCACAACACGATGGCTCTTCATTTGCATAATTTACATTAAGTCTGCAGACCTGCCATTGCATCATTGAAAACGAGCATTGATCTTCAAAAATATTTCCTTGTAAGTCTGTATCTATCTTCATATCACATAAACTTCCAACTGAATCTTGGGGGCATAAGTAATGGCTTTCAAATTGTCTGAGAAGAGTGACTTTCACCCTGACCTTTTACCCTCTTTCTTTTTTTATTCATCCAAATACAGTAAAATCTCTTTCATTGCTATCCTTTATATCATATACAAATCAGACCAAATGAGACCTTCCTACCCAAAGTTATAGCTTCAAATCACATTTTCATCCAAACGTAAAGTGACCTCTGACCATTCTAGTCCAAGTATTTTAGTGAGAACGCCGCGCAAGGCATTGACACCCCCCCTCCTTTTAGCATCACTGGGCAAAGAATCGAAATCATTGACTCATGCGTTTTTCTTGAATCATGATAACAGAATCCACGACCCATGAGCAGACAAGTCAAATATATTACCTCCCACATAAGTTCTTTCAGAGCGAAAACATGAACAAAGAAAAAACTGAAAGAAGACTAACGTGGAAGCATATGGGAGACTTTTCTAATTACTGGCGTAATTAAGAAAGAGAAAGCTCTCACCCGCTAATACGCCTGCACTGGCCGTTCCAATCCCCGAAACGCAGTAAGAGAGCGCGACGATTCCCGAAAAGTGGGCATCGGAGACTATCACTGACAGACAGGTGTAAAAAGTGCAAGCTGCCCCGTACATACCAACACCAGCAAAGAAGGAAGAGACCAACAGGTGATTAAGAGTGGAATGAAGCTGGTAGACAAAGAGGGCAACGCCCGACACACCCACGCACAATGCATATATACCGGGACTCCATCGCGACTTGTAACGCATAATAAGAGCGAGAGTTGTGCGAGATACGAAGCCTCCTGTTGCGGCGGCAACAGGGAGGAACACGGCAAACTGTTCGTCGATCCCGACGCTGATGGCGTATGACACCATGAAAAGAGCCCACCCGATGAAGACGACGTCGAACAAAACCTGGCAAGGTAAAAAGAACAGAGCGAAATACGGTTCTTTCAATAGCAATTTCAGCCCCAACATATCCACTGCTCGGTCCAATATCATCCAGCAAGTCCGTCTGTCAGTTGCTCTTGCCTTTCCGTCCCTTTCTAAATATGTCTGACAAGATTCAGCATCAATGGAGTCACGTTTGTCTTCATGTCTGTCCATCAGTTCTTGTGTTTCTGGCCCCATAGTCTTACCAGACTCCCCGACTTGACTCATGGACCTAGGGGGTCTTAGCGAAGCGCCGATTGGAATACAGTTCAGGAATAGTCCACCCAAGCACAGAAGAGCTCCGAAGAGGCCGTACGCTTCTAGCAGCTTGGCGCCAACGAGTGGAACTAACAGTCCACCTGCGATAGATCCCAGGAAACTGATGGAATTCGCCGATCCGAACTGTTCCCCGAAGTGTTGATGCATCAAGACGGTAGACGCCTGGCCGAGTGCGGAGCTACATGCACCTGTGAGTGTTATTAAAAAAACACCAAAAAAACAAAACAAAACAAAACAAAACAAAAAACAAAACAAAAAAAACTGTTATTTTTTTATAAAACTCTTAAACCGTTATCATGGTTATTTTCAATCAAGACTAACTCTATATGCAAGGATATCATGAGAAGTTCACAGGAGCAATGAAAAAACCATAATACATTCTGTAAATCGGGAAGAGATCTTTCCATCCTTTACATTTAATGTCATCTTCTAGTTGAGATGATTTCTCTCTCAACACAAGCTCACTTCAGGGCCAGGCAGTCACGTATTCACGGGCAAATCTTTTCCGTCACGAACTAGTTTTCGAAAGAGTGTACAATGTAATATATTGTATTCCTCATTCTTTTCCCGTTCCATATTAATTTGCTATCAACGAAATGTCACTTCAAAGTTTCTCGATGACACAATCTTTCCAGAACCATTGTCACTCCATCCTCCCCCCCCCCCCCCCCGCTGTCAATGATAAAAAGCTATAGTCCTTCTGGAACGTTCCTTAAATAATCCTTTGGAAATTATATACTTAATGTTACCTCCTCTTCGCAGAGGAAAAGAGAAATGTGACAAACCTGAGAGGAAGAAAAATATTCCAAGAACTGGAGTCAGTCTTGTGAAGGAGGCGCAGATGATGGGCAATGCCGTTCCGATCCCGCCGAGTGTAGATACTAATCTGACATCGTACTTCTGGATCAGAATATGAGCGAGGGGACCTGGGGATTGGTGCAGATAAGCAAAAATCTCCTCCCTCATTGAAACGTTCAGTGTGTTACAATGTATAGCTTTAAAATTATGTATTGAAGGAGAGTCATAGCCAAGGGGTATAGGGCCTTCACGTGAAAACACTCGTGGACACTTGCGCATTACTGAGAACAGTAATGATAAAGTACATGTATTAAAAAAAACTTCGTGAGAAAAAACCCAGCTAGACATTATAAGTTTAGACGATGCATAATAATATACTATACATTTATTGATATAATACATGAGGTATGTTGATGATTCTGTTGTTGGTCAAATTGATTGCGTAATGGATTGAAGAATGGTGAAGACGTGCCCCTTTCCGCCAAACCAGGACCAAGTTCATTTCAGTTCTCTTCTTCTCATTAATTTGTTGGCAGTAACCAAATGAGACAGGCAAAAGAGGATTACGCAACGCAGGAGGATCCTTCTCTTCTCATCTCTGCATATCATTTACTTACGATTGGAGGCGTTTTGAAAGCATCACTTACATGCCATATAATACATGGTTAACTGCAGCGACAGGAGAAGGCCAACGGTAGAGTAGGTACTGTCCAGTTGTACCACTAGGGATGGAATGAGAACACCCAGGGATTTCATCACCCCTTGTTGTAACAGGTGGTTTCCAAACTTCGCCAGAAGAACGACGTATCGCCAGCCTTCCTTCGGCGTCTCCCCGTGATCGCTAGGATGTGGCATCGTGATACTTTTTACACTGCACACCTAACGGATTGGAAATCAATGGAAGTGAAACCGTCAAGGTTTATAGATCGTTATTCCAAATGTCCATTTTCAAGAAGTTTCTTTGTTCCTAAATTTCCTCTTATCATCCGTCATATCGAAGGTTCAATGGCTAAAACAGCAAACTAGGTTCCTTAATCCGTAAATAAAAAGCGTTCTTTCCTCAGAGAAGAGAAAGGGTTCGATAGTTAGAAAATGACACATTGTTCAAGATTCCTATCTAAAATTGCTTCATTAATAATACGAAATGGAGTAGGCCGGAATCGTTTTATTCGAAAGAGAAATGAGGTTTGTAACTCTGAATAATAAGGTATGAAGTTTGTTAATCCGAAATTGACTCATGTTTTGTCGAACCACAAAATGGAATTAGATTCCTTAAGAGAGAGAGAGAGAGAGAGAGAGATACGTACGCACGCTCGTTGAATTTCTAGAATATAAAACGTCTTTAAAATCTGACAAAAAATAAGGGTTTAAATTCTCTTTTATTTCCAACACCGGGATATAGGCCTGCAAAAGTAGAATAATCACGTGTAGTGTATTCTCAGTTTTCACTGTCAATAGAGGTATTCAATATTTGTCGATTTTTTTTTTTTTGGTTCCCTTTGAAGTTCCACTTCAATGGTAATAGGGGATGCACTAGGTGGTGCTTCCAGGCGTTGCTGTTGTGTATACTAGTTTTCAATATGTAGCGTAACATTGCTTTTGTAGTACAGATGTTTCGTGTGTATCAAACTCCCTATGTAACGAGATCTGGCAAACACAAACTCACTCAAACTCACTCAACCAAAAACTGATTATGGTAAACGGTCTTTAACATAATTCGTTGCGCAAAGCTGTGGATGACCAGAGCCCCATTTCATAAAAAGTTGAATGATAGCAACTCTTGCTGGAATGACGATTGTCATAGTAACGACAATAATTCAGCTTCCTGATTGGTTGTTGCTATTGGAAGTTGCCATTCCAGCAAGAGTTGCCATCCTAACATCTTTTATGAAATGGGGCCCTGGAGATTGATATTTGATTCAGTCAAGGTCTTTAAAGGGAACCCAAACCCATGAGAAATGTGGATTCAGTGAAAGCAGCAACATTGGTAGATCATAATAAGTGAAAGTTTGAGGAAAATCGGACAATAGATGCAAAAGTAAAAAATAATGTTTAAGGTTTGGGTGTTGGAACCGCTGGATGAGGAGAATACTAGAGGTTATGACGTATTGTGTGGACAACAATATAAAGAAAATATAAAGAAAATTCCACAAAAATTCACTTCCTAGCATAATGAAAGAGCACTTGACTAACTGCTTCCAGAAAGCAGGGGGAATAACTGCTACCCTTACATATGTCAGTATAAAGTTGATGGAATGTGTAATTTTCATGAAAAATTAGTTTTTGTGGAATAGATCTAGGCAGCCTGGACTGATCGCGGAGTTGTCAACTATACAGCTGTCGAAGGAGAGCGACCAGTCTCTATAGTATGACCAAGGAGGTTCTGGTATGACGAGGGCTAGTAGACGGGGCTACATACGGTCGAGCTGTGTTGAGCAGATGGTGTTTGGGGCTTTGGCAGATGGCGCTATACAGAGAGCTCACACTGTGGGGTCGTCCGTGGTGAACAACCAGCTCAAGGGTCAGCAGACTGTGGCAGGGCGCCAGAATCAGGGTATTAAAGGGGCCCTGAAATCCAAATGCATGTTGATCTGTGTTGATTTATAATACCTTCAACATCACTTTTGCGGTGAAACGAATATCTAGAAACCTTCCATATATTTTCAATGGTTTTTTCTTTTATTTTCCTTCAGATTACTTGGGAACGCCCACAAAAAAAAATCCTTCCTAACCAATCAATATTCATATTCTTGAGATGACATCATCTGTCAATCACTGCTAAAGTGCTGAAATGTTTAACAAAAGACATTGGAATGCACCTTCCCCTCGACTCAGCATAACTTGCATGTTCTCTCGCCATGTCTTTTTTTAGTCACATTAATATGGCAGAAACTTAGCTTAGACATAAACTTAGCTTACGTAAATTCTTCACCAGTCAAGATGATTAGAGAGAATCATCAATCGTAAATGCACCTTTTTGTGCTTTCTGAATTGTGTTTTGAAACGCTGTTTGAATCAAAGTTATACTACTAGCATGATAGTATAAACACGCAGTATGCACGCGTGGGCTGTGGGTTGGATGCATGGAATCCTGCATGAATGATGATAAATAAACCAATTAATCAAATTGAGAAATACATATTATAACAATGAATGGAACAAACCTTCGGATCAAAAAACGAATCGGCTCAACGACGAAACTTGGGAAAACAATAAACCTGGTAAATACAACAAATGTTGGGATAAACGACCCCCAAGAATAGGAACTCTGAGTGTAATGAATAACGAACCTTCGGAGTAACGATCATCAGGCAACCACTGTCAAGAATAGTCTGCACATACATTCTACACTCGAAAAGGTTCGATTGTTCACAACCGGAAACAATTATTTCGCCGTTGTGGGTCACTCAAGTCTTGAATCACAAGGCAGAAAGATATATTTAGAACAAAGTTAGCATGGCAAGCTTTTCACCTCGGTGCTGAAAACACAAAAATTAAACAACTGTTAGTGGATTCATTAGACTGTAATTGCGTGCTATAGTTAATCAATTTCCGAACATTTTGACGCAGTTGCTTTCACATCATTTGGATTTCCGGACAAAGTTTGCATCTGTATCCCAGATTACAGATGCTTCTTTGTATCAAGATAAGTAGCAAAATACTATAGTATTAAAATACTTTAGTAGTATAGCCAATAATAAAATGGTCTCGTATCTAGATAGGAAGACTGGTTGTCCTCGAGCGTGCGCTTTTAGTAACATACGATTACTTCGAAATAGTTGTGGAGGAGCAATTCGTCCACTTGAGAGTGATTTGAGTGTATACTGAGTGCGATTTGGTGAAAAATCAAACGACTTATGACAAAATAATCGTGGTATTTCCAATCGCAATCGAAGATCTCTATATCGCCTTCTCCAGTTACTTGCAATACAGTTATTCTATAACAGCGAGAAGGAAACAAGGTCTGTGAGGAATAACTTGGTGTACGGAATGCTGATGTATACATTGTAGTTAGGTGGATGAGGTTTAGGAACGCACTGATTTGCACCACAATACTTCATGTATAAACAGAGTATCAAAGGATCTTTTATGCTCACACGATGACTAGCTGTAAAGAAAGAAATGTACAAGGAAGGAGACCATCTTACCTCGCCATATAAAATCAGCTTGAAGTAATGTGTAAAGTCATGGTTATAACCGGCGCCCTGTTGACCTAATGGCCACTGGTTTGCGAGCTTGATGGCCTTGAGTTTCGGACGTGCTAAAGTCCAGTAATCAGGCTAGGGAGGTGGATATCCATAATTACAATGGCTAGACCAATGTCCAAGTGTGACAGTGACGGACATTCACTGTGTATCCCAATGTGCCAGGGAAGATGCAGGAATTTGGGTATAAAGAGTGGGGCGTTAACACATAAAGGCAAACCTTAACGCGATGTCCCTACGATCGTACCAGGTGGCTTTTGAGTCATTTTGGAATGCAACTTGAATATAATATACCAGCCCTGAATATACATTGTATAAGCCTCAGCCCCTTTGATACGGATCAGTGGACATGATATAATGGTAGTCAGAGGGAAGCCTTTAATATATTTGTGCTTTTGATGGCAACTTTTTTGACCTCTGTAAAGGAAATTTATTCATCCATATCCAAGAATACATCAAACGGAATTCATAAATGATATAAATGGGTAACAGCACACACACAGAAGAACCCAGAATTATCTTCATTGATTGAATAGTCATAGTGTGTTTGATATGATGTCAGAAATTTTATTGATTTTATTTGATTTATTGATTCTTGCATTATCATTGCACACGCAGATATATACACATGTATGCATTGTTGGTGCCATAGATATAGCCTACATAAACATTAGTTGTAAATAGAGTAAGTTTCTTCATTGCCTTTACAATATACAGCAATACAGTTTCTTCATTGCTGATATAATGTACGACAAAAACATAACTTAATCAGCGATACAATGAATAATGCAGAAGTGCTACAGCTTAAAGGGACATATCAGACGATTTTCATAATTTCACATGATGTAGTACATAAATGGACAACTCCATGTTTAGATTTGTGGAATTTATTGTGGTTCTTGAGCAAAGAAACAGTACTTTGAAAAATCTTAAACAAATTACACTGAACAAGGATGATGACATAGGAGGTTCACATATTTCAGAAATGTAGCAGGGCCATTACAATACCGCTTGCTTGCGAGTTCACCTGTGTATAATCTATGCATGCCTTCTTCTTTTGTTCTGCTTCCTTGAGCCCCAACTCATACATTCTCTTGGTGACTCTGCCATGTCATCATTCTTGTTCATTACAATTTGTTCTAAATTTTGAAAATGTTCTTATTCTTCATCCCTAAGTATCATCATAAATTCTGAAAACTCTGTCCTTAGTATAACTAATTTACAGTTGTTCAAGTGTAAAAATCTGAAAACCATCCGGAGGTCTCCTTTAAGCGTAGCTTGATTTGCATGCAGTCGCGATGCAGACCTCGTACATAATACATAACATAAATAGGAAAATAGGAGGGAGGAATGACTTGCACAGAAATAGGATAGAATAAATGAGAAAGGAGGGAGGAAGTCTGTCTTGCTTCTCTAAAGGTTTACACAAAGTTAGATCACCTGGATCACTGACCGATAAAGCATGACAAAGTATTTTTGCACCGGGGTTCAGGTTGACAGTCACAGTTCATGCATGGTCGGTTACATAACATTACGTAATTAATTAAGAACGGCGTTATATATTTCCTTGAGGGAATTTCATATGCAATACAATTACAATGGCATTTTGAGGAGATCACCGATACCCATAGAGAGCAGCATTCTTTTTACAGCTGTCTTGAAAGAGTATCATATGGACTTTAAATTCAAATTTTACAAGGAAGAGAGTTCCATATACATATATCGGGTCCGGTGTGTCTGATAGATTTCAGAGCCATCACCATTTTAGGACTCTGTAAATGAAATTTATCAGATTGTCTAGTGGGATAAGAATGTATGTCCTTGTTTCACTGACTAACAATGAGAAAGAAAAAAGAAGAAGATGGCAACTGGCCGTTATATAAGCGAAACATAAAGAGTGAGATTTGCAAAAAAAATTTAATGTCGTTTACCTTAAGTGATTTTAATTCTGCGAACAAAGGATTGCAGGTTTGGATGGGTGCTGGTGCGCTGGAGTGGATGTGAATGTGTGCGTGTGTATGAGGTTTCTTATTTACTATCTTTTATCTCTCCCGGACTTCATTGTATTTTTTTTTTGTTTCATGTGCTTGTGTACAACCCTTTCTCGTGTACGCTCTATGGACTTATATAATCTTGTGTTTATGTTTTCCTCTTTGTTCCCGTGTTTGTAAGTTCGTGTTTTTTTTTACTAAAATTGTATTTTGTATGTGATACAGGGCCCCTTGGAAGAGCAGTTCCGAGTGAGCTGAAAGGCCTACCATGCTAAAAGAAAACGGAATGAATGAATTAATAAATAGATAAATAGATAAATAAATAAATAAATAAAGGATCTGAATGATCCCGATAACTTGAGTTGGTGTACATACGTGTAGCTTTCTTTTGTAGAAGCAATATACTGTCAATGTGACGTTTTGAAGTTGCCCAAACAATGTTACAATATGAGATGTACGATGATATCAACGAGTTACAAAGTATATACAATATTCTTTGGGACATAAAACTCAAGCTTATATGGAGTACACCAACGTTACGAGATCCATTATCAGAGACGTGTTGCACATGAGCGTTCCATTTCATTCTTCATTTAGAATAATATATTCCAAGAAATGTGACATCTTCTTTTTGTTCCAATAATATACCAATATTTGATAGTTATTCTGTAAAAACTTTACATACGAGAAATCCTTAATTGGAAACTTAATTGGAATGTACATACGTGGTTACAGACTGCATATTGGACAAATGTATCAAATATATTACAATTTGTTTAAATATTCGTTGCACGAGAACCCTTTTAAATTCACTCCAATGATCAATAACTTCTCTTTTAACGAAATATTGCTTCCTGAAAATAGACTGAATGTACGTGCAATTTCATCTTTCCAAAACAAAGACACTTTACTCATACAAGAACATTATGAAATGATGATTACAGTGCACTTGCTATACCTTCACTTTTCATACTCTCCATCCCGGATCATTTTGCACACAGCAACGATTTATATTGTGAGTTTGTTGGTGTCTGAAGGAATGACAGGTTGTGGGGAGCTTATTTCAGCTGGCTTTACTCTTGATAGCATCACGCAAGGCAAGGAAGCTGTTTCTTGAGGTGACGTTAAATGAATACAAAAATATGAAATTATCAAAAATACGTGATAAATATTCTGACGGAACGGTTCGAGATTTTCTGATTCATAGAGTACTAGTCACATCCAAGTAAGTCAGTATCATAGAAGTAAAGTTTCAGATGTATTTCTGAGAAGGCGCAATTCTCCACTTTTCTTGGTGATGTTCGTTATTCCAAAACACACAAATTCCATATACCTAATTCATGTAATTATAGAGGTTTGCTAATCCGCAAATAACAAAGAGTTCGTTAATCCGAACCTTTACGTTACTCCGAAGGTCCGTTAATCTGAAAATGAAAAGAAGATGCGTACCAACGAACCTTCAGAATACTGAACCTTATTTCATTTTCAGATTGACGAACCTTACGGAATAACGTAACGCACGAAAGAAAAGAGAATTTTGAAATGCCGTTAAGTGCTATCAAATTAATTACTAGTAAACATAATTCTAAGATAGATTTCATATTATGCCAACTAGATGAAACTATGAAATTGAATTAAACATGGTTTAAAGAAAGCATTGAACTTCCGTATTCATGTAAGTCACAAAATGAAACAAAACGATGTAAACTCGAGATACTAATATTCGTAAGACAGAAAAAGAACAGCAGTGAAAAACATATTCTAAAATAATAATTTAATTTCATTTTTCTTCTAGTGAGCGAGATCTTCAATATACATGTACTGGAATAAGGAACATATGTGCATCACCACCTTGTCTTATTTCCAGAAGTATTAAATTTGACTTTTCTTGACATGTGTAAAAAGACAGCGTCTTATGATGCTGTATTCTTTTCCTTCTTTCAATCATTAGCAAAACAATTCAGAAAATCACGTACGAATTTAATTTCATTTGGATTCGAGGTGATAAATGTTCAGCATATTGGTACGAACATGACAATAAACAATAATTTAAAGACATCTGTCTTTCTTTGCGTAAATCTATGGGGTACGCTTTTACCTTTCGGACATTTTCACTCGATGATGTATAATCGTCACCTGCTCAGTTAATCAGTATGACCAGTGAAATTGCTCGATTCTGCCATCAGCCGTCAGAGCGAAACGTGTATGCATAATGAGATTCTTCTAACAAAGCCCTGCTGAAAGGTTGTGATTTTTTCCTCTTTGCTATAAAAACCTTTGCGTCAAAGTGTATATTTCTTCAAATGTTAGATTAAGACAAGCCATAATATAAGTCTTCAAGCTTCACTTGCCGTATTTCATAAATCTATCACATCAAATCTGAAATCACTATTATTAATATTGTTGTTATTATCACCCTTATTCTCATCATCATTATTATTATCTTTGGGGTGTGTGGATTTTGATGAAGACTGTATCACTAAATTAGGAAAATATACCATGCACCTGTTCAGATGCGGAATATAGTCGTTAATGTCAGGGGTATGTCTGTGTGTTGGTTGGTATATCCCACATAAAATCAGTAATATGTTTGCTTCTTACTGCTGCACAGAAAAATATGGAAGAAGTATAGTCAAGAAAGTCAAGAGTTACTATAGAAGAAGAAAGAAACAACTGAATCACAGAGAAAGAGTGACTTAGAAAGAACAAAGTGTTGTTAAAGAGGAATTTACCCCGATTGTGTGGATTTACTGCATGCAGAAATATTAGTCGAACATGTCAGCGAAGTTTGTGGAAAATCCGACTATATTACGATACGATGCAAGTAACAAAGACTTGCTCACCACAAGCAGAGTTGCCAGAGCGAACATTGGCACACATCGCAGACTGCTCTTATCATACTTACTCTGGTTTTTAATCACTGCGGACATATTCCTTATTATTTTCCAGTCACAAATAGAGACTTTCCGGAAGGCCTGATACACTGCATATTGGGTTGGTGATCTCGAGAATATAAAGACTTGTCTGTAATAAATATTTTACATAACAAACATCGGAATTTGTTTGATGTGGTTTATTACCATTCCGCGGAGAATGCGCTTTGATCGGAATTATGGCTGCATGCAAACACAGATAAGGTGGATGTCCTTCGGTAACTCTCTGATTGAAAGAAAGCATCAAATGTTTCTCTGATTTACAACACAACCCCTTACATCAAAGTCAATAAACCTCGCCAACCGACATTAGTTCGTGAAACACAAATACTTGTAATGTCCTTATCAAAACGTGTCGAACATCCAATTATATGTTTTACAAGCTCGGTATATAAAATTGCTGGAAAACATTAAAGATAGTGAATCAGACAGCGGATTTATCGTGTCTGTTATTAAACTTATTTCGATAATATTTTCACCTGTCGTGTATGCACATGGCTATTGGTTTAACCCTAACTTACCGGGGGGGGGGGGGGATAATGCCCCCCCCCCCCCGACAAATTCCGCGACCATTCCGGCGCGCAATTTTTTTTTTTGACAGCGCCGCTCGCTGACTTTTTACTTTCAAGTCTCGCGCAACTTTTGAGACAAAATTTGTCGCGCCCGGGCATACCGTTCCGAAGCCACGCCCCTTCAAAAAATTTTCGTCAACCCCAAAATTGCTCAAAATTTTGTGTACAAAGTCAATACAAATTGTGTTTTTTCAATTAATTCATTTAAAGATTAATGTTTTTAATTCTAATGGCTGAAATCAATTTATGTTAGTATAATTATGCTTCAAAAAATGTGTATGACAAATTCTGCTGAAAAAACAACAAAAAACAAACATTCGAAAAACAAAGAAATACACAAGAATTGATAAAACAATAAAAAAAATAAGAAATTAATTTTGATACCGAATTTTTTTTTTTACGCAAAATGTTCGGAATGTCACTAGGAATATTTACACCAAGAATCAGCATTCCATAAGCTTTTATAAGCCAATTACAGACGAAAATTAGGTTTTCTGCATATATTTGCATAATTAATTAATCTAAAATATACAATTCAAAATTTTCGAAAATTTAACTTAATAGTCTTGTAGACGACATCCGGCGTTATGTTCATGCAAAA
Source organism: Diadema antillarum (assembly GCF_040938485.1). Classification (NCBI taxonomy): domain Eukaryota; kingdom Metazoa; phylum Echinodermata; class Echinoidea; order Diadematoida; family Diadematidae; genus Diadema; species Diadema antillarum. The sequence continues at coordinate 66,156 of NW_027270970.1, read as the reverse complement.
TTTTGCGGCGATTGCGCGATCAACGGCCGAGATCTGAAGGGGGCCATTATGCCCGCCCCCCCCCCCCCCCCCCACCCCCCCCCCCCCCCGGAATTCAAGCTCGCTAAATAGCCCAGGTAAGTTAGGGTCAAATCATTTACATCGATTACATCGTTAGTTTACATGGTTATAAAAATCAACCTAGCAAACACAGCGGTGATTACTGCTGTCCTTATATGAAGACGACATGTTACAGATTGAAAATACCTAGTAAAAACATGTGTTTAAAATCGAGAGTGAAGTTACTTGATGCACTTTAAAGGATCCTTGCGATTGGATCATTAAGATTTTAAATATCATTAAAATTTGAATTGCATTAAATTGATTGTTGGCGGATTATCATTAATACACAGATAAAATTGTGAAATCGTATAGGAGACATATCATTCAATGTCCTTTTTTCTATGTATCAGAATTACGCCTAATGAAACCCGTCTGAATGATAAAACATGTACTAGTATTTTCTACACAGTAAAAACACTCCCGTACATGATAAGTTTCATCAATTAGCTTGTCACTTCATTAGTCCTTTAAAACTTAAGGGGAAGTGAAATCCAAACATACATGTGGATTAAGTAAATGCAGAAATACTAACACATAGGTGAAAGTTTGAGGAAAAGCGGGCAATTCCTCGAAAAGTAACGAATATACAGTCATCGCTTGACGAGAAGACTACTATAGCTCGTGGCGACATGTTCATATCAAGATATAAAGAAAATATTTACAAGATTCCATAATTTTCTTTGTTAAGTAGGCCTACACATTCCCTTGACTTGTTAGTGACATAATGTTAAAGGTAATATTATTAAAAAGTGCTCTTTTTTATGCTAGAAAAGTGAAAATGTGTTGAATTTTTGTCATATCATTTTCCGTATACATAATCAGATGTCACAAAGTGTTTTAATCCTCCCAAATCTTGAACAATTTTTTAACTGATTGTCCTATATTTCTCAAACTGTCACTTACGTTATGCAATCTAATATTGCGGCATTCCGTGAATTCACATTTGGGTCACATATTTCTCTTTTAAATCAATCTGTTGTCTACATTGTTTTAGATTGCGCATACAGAACTACACTGCAAGCCTGCTAATGTTTCATTTTTATTTCATTTATTTATTTTAGCTCAGCACTTGATTAAGCCAACACGGCTGATCTTCCTCATGTCCGTGCATCATGAGGTAAAAATTACATAAACGTATTACAAAACATATATAAAAATATCGTCAGCTACGACATCGGAAATCAAGCTATGCATAAAGAAGTTTGTCAGTTTTGTTGATGGATTCTTTTTATCAAAATCAAACTTCAAGTACTATTGTATGAAGGATGTAGAATTTGTGGCTACAAAACAAACGAGCGAGTGTTTTGTTTAATCTTATAATCTAGAATTTAAAAATGTGACACCTGCCTAGCAATCATGAGGTCATGAATTCGGGTCCCCGAGTATGTCTGCCCATGGATATTTGCCATGGCTATATTGCAACAGTGAATATATACTGCGTTTGTTAGGTCGATGAAGGGCAATTTGTCAAGTAGTCGCAACAATGACAAATGTTTTATCCTGTGGGATACAAGAATACAAGAGAATAGCTCATTAGAACCTCATAGATAAAAAAAACATACAACATAGAACGTAAAATGTTGCCAGAAATCCGGACATTGAAACTTCGACAAGTTTTTTTTTTTTTAATTTCTTAAATGTGGATAAAATGTCTCTGACTCAGTCTCTGTTCTAGACTTGTCTTTAGTAAATAAGCGAAAACTAGTGAGATGGAAAACATGCCTCTTCACTTTGATGGGAGTAAAAAAGCCCAGCCTGTTAGCCAAGATGAAACATTGAAACTTTTCAGCCTTTCTGCAACTAGGTACTGAAGTAGTCTCGTGTAAAAGAGAGACAGGAGAAAACAAAAACCATTGAAACGGCTGGTTCCTCTACGAAAATTGTTGGTGTCCATCGTATCCGAAGGCGCGTTGTTTGGCGGCTGATGCACCAGACCGACGTCGCCTTTTAACGAAGACGTAGGTGACGGCGAGGGAGGATACACAAAACATCATACCACCGAAGATGTTGAAAATAATTCTGAAGGATTTGATGACATCATATATGTAGCCTGTTGGGGTAAAGCAAAGGTACACTGATATATGATAAAGACAATCGAAACAATAACATTAGATGGATGATATATAGTTTTGATTGAGATGTGGCTTTAGGTTTCCAACATTTGTGTGTGTGTGTGTGATAATTAGAAACCACGAGTGAAATGTGAAAGAACATAAAATTCTGAGAGGAATCCAAGGTTTATTCGATGAAAATCAATGAAAAGTGAAAGAAAGTGGTCCTTATAAAAGGTGGCTTCCACCTTTTATTAGGACCTCTTTTTTATTTTTATTTTTAGAATTGTATACTCTTTGAGGTTTCTAATCCCCCCCCCCCAAAAAAAAAAAGAAGTTAGAAACCTGAAGCCCTATCTCAACCAAAATTAAACCATTCCTTCACGCCCGCCTCACTCTGCGATTTCGTGTTACGCTAACTCGTGATGTGTTTCAACGCAAGTCTGAGATATCGCGCGTCGTTGCTCTCAACTGCAGGATGTTCAAAAATGTTGTATCGCACACCCATGAGACTGCGTGCCATCTGGCAATCTTCTTCGATGCGATATATCGTATCGCAACAAATCGCACACTGTGAGGCGGGCATTACAGAATATGATTGTCATCTAAAACGTTATGCACTACACTGACAGACCTTAATGCCATGGACAATGCAGGGGCGGATCCAGAAATTCTGTAAAGGGGGGGGGGGGGGCGTAACTAATATTTCTGGTGCCACTTCCGGGTTTCACTTCATTTTTTCGTTTTATTTCTTTTGTTTTTAACGAAATATAAAGGGGGGGGGGGAGCGTGCGCCGGTTGCGCCCTCCTCTGGATCCGCCACTGCAATGGACAGTAATACAATGATCATAACAATAATGATTATAGTAATGACGTGAAGGAGTCATACAATATAAGGGTGTCGTGCTCTTGTGTCCTGCGTGAAGGATTCTCCAAGAATGACATTATAACGATGGCGACACCACAAGAGCTGATGAAAACTATTTTGAGGACAATCAACGTGACTGAAGATCTTGAACGTATCACTTCTGTCAATAAGCGAGTTTGCTAATGCATTTAAATCAAAGGACAGAATATTCTCTAAAGATCGCATATTTCATCAACCTGTTTATGCTTTAATTCCTTTCAAAACTTAGAATCCAGTTTGCACACATGTATTGTTGATATGTCGGGCAGGCTGGGAGAAATATTTTTGGTTTTCAAAAGCAATCTTTGTGTTATCTATATTGATAGAATTCGAGTAATGCTGGTAAACCGATCAAATCACTATTTCCTATTACTTTTCTTCTATACTTTCAGAAATGACACTTGTCCAAAATCAAGACACAACTAGACAGTGAACCCATTAGCTGAAAGCGCGCCCTCACCTGTTACTACTCCTGCAGTTGCCGCTGCAATTCCCGAGAAAAAGTAGGACAGTGCGATGATTCCCGGGAAGTGGTTATCGGTGACGATGACTGAGATACATACGTAAAAAGTACAAGCAGCTCCGTACATGCCAAAACCTCCGAAGAATGAACAGACCAGTAGATGACTAAGGGTAGAGTTGAGCTGGTAGAAGAGAAGCGTGACACCAGTAAGACCAGCGTACAGCGCATATATTCCTGGACTCCATTGGGACCTGAAGCGCATAATGAAAGCGAGCATCACGCGAGATGCGAGGCCTCCTGTTGCCGCGGCAACAGGAAGGAACACGGCAAACTGTTCGTCGATCCCGACGCTGATGGCGTATGAGACCATGAAGAGAACCCAACCAGTGAAGACGATGTCGCATAGCATTTGGCAAGGTAGAAAGAAAAGCGTAAAATGCTGTTCTTTTCGAAACAACTTCAGCCCGAGAAGCAAAGTCATCCAGAAAGAGCGTTTGGCTGGTGATCCTTTCTCTTTATTTGTTGCAAAATGTCTTCTAGAATTCCCATCTAGGGTGTCACGATTCTCGTCATGGTAATCCGAAAGTGCGTGTGTTTCTGGCTGCCTAGTCACACGTGTCTTCCGAGGGGGTCTTAGCGAAGCGCCGATTGGAACACAGTTCAGGAATAGTCCACCCAAGCACAGGAAGGCGCCGAATAGACCGAAAGCATCAAGCAGCTTCGCACCCAGGAGGGGAACTAACATTCCACCTACAAGCGACCCCATCATGCTAATGGAATTGGCCGTGCCGAAGTGTTCTCCGAAATGTTGACGCATTAAGACCGTGGACGCCTGGCCCAGTAAGGAACTGGATACACCTATGAACATATAAATAACCCTTTCTTATTCACATGATAGAGGCGTGATTTTCACTGTGCTTAGACTAGTAACAGGTCTGCTATAGGAACTTATATCCTAGTATACTGACCGAAAATTGATAAAGATAAAAAACTCAACTTAATCTAAATAAGATTGAACGTCGCCGCACGTCACGAGTTTGACAACCGCGAATATCATACAGCCCACGAGTAATACAGCCCACGAGTCAAAAAATCCACGAGTCATACAGTCAATGAGTCATACAGCCCATGAGCTACACTGACAGCCCACGAGTTATGCAATCCACGAGTAATATAGTCAATGATATTGAAACTATACCAAAAGCCACTAAGACACATGAGTTCGACACTTGGCAAACAAAATCTACGACACATTAGGCCCAGACGTAATCTCGAACTCGTGGGTCGTTTTTGGCTAGAATTGAAATCGTAGGACTTGCCTGGTGTCGAACTCATGGGCTGTATGTCTCGTATCTCACATTATATATGCTATATGACTCAATGACCTTTATTCATTGTTGAACTTATGTCGAACTTAAGAGCATTGACGACTGTGGATAGGCAAAAAAAAATATTATGTTCGTGTACTCAATGGTTACGCATGCGCATTCATGGTGGAATCAATGGAACTGAAAATTGTGAAAACTGCAATAGATAATAAAGACCTGTAATCTCAGCAAAGTCATCAGTTGTTTTTTTTTTTTTGTGGTTGATGATGATGCGAAGAGGTAAAGAAATTTTATTGTTACTTCACTTCCAACGTATTCTAACATTTATACCAACCCCAAAACTAAATAAAAACACGAAAAAAAAAAGAACCCTGGAAAACTAAATACACGACAGTGCGATCTCAAGGCACCCGTTATGATTAAACATGTGTTTGGTATTTAGCTGTCTTTCAACAGTTGAGCAAAGCCCACAGTAACAGTGTATGTTGTCATATTAATTAAATCGTGGTTTATATCAAGCTTTAGTTTACAACCCTGCTGCAGACAAAAGGAAAGCATTAATATTGTCAAACCTGACATAAAGAAGAAGACCCCGAGGAGAGTCGTAGCCTTGGTGAAGGAGGCACTGATGATGGGTAATGCTGTACCTAGTCCGCCCAGTATCGATACGCATCTTACGTCATACCTGCTTATCAACATCTGCGCTAGAGGACCTATACAGACAAACGCAAAGACATATTCCCTTTTAGTCCAAGAACAAATACGTGGATTCAGTGAACGCAGCAATATCAGTACAATATACTTCACTTAAATTTTGAGGAAAACTGAAAAATCTGTTCAAAGGTAACGACTTTTAAAGTTGTGGTTAAATCCACGGCTAATTGCTACAACTGTTCGTGATTTCATAATACAGCAATTAGTTATTCGTGTGGAACATTTGATTTTTGTTCTCCTTTAGCTTTTAGTGACTTTATGGTAAGCAAAAATCCTGTCCTTTTTCAATGTGACTTAAATCAATGATAATATCACTTGAAACAAATAGAACATTGAAGTTTTCGTTTGAACTAAGAATAAAGTATCAAATTTGTCTTGTTTTCTAGAGGCCTCACAGGAAAAAAAAAGACAAGGAATGCCCTTGTGTAGTGACGTAAATTGAAAAGAATATTATATAATGTGTACTTTGAATCTTTATGGAAGATTGGGACTAAAAAGGAGATGAGTCTTACGAGGAGTTTATGCTATTATTGTGTATGTGTGTGTGTGTGTGTGTGTGTATGTGTGTATGTGTGTGTATGTGTGTGTGTGTGTGTGTGTGTGTGTGTGTGTGTGTGTGTGTGTGTGTGTGTTACATGACAATCACTGCATAATCCTCTCTTTGCGGTGTTGGAACCGATAATACTAGGTTAATTGTCATGTAGACACCGTAAGAAATCAACCCCTGTTTTTCACGAGGTGTGTGTATGGATATATACGCGTCACACGAACGAGCTCGATCTTTTTTTCCAAAACTTATTAAACTGATTATCGCTCTAGAAAAGGCACTCCGATCTCCCTATGCATGTACTATGAAACAATGATAATGTATCTATCTATACGAAAACAATCATGACCGTTTACTTACACAGTGTTAACGTCAATTACTGATCATGCTCCTCACATTATGAGCAAGCTAATGCGTCTACACATGATGATATAACTTACATGCCATGTAATACATAGTTTGATGTAGTGAAAGAAGAAGGCCAACGGTAGAGTAGGTACTGTCCAGTTGTACCACTAGGGATGGAATGAGAACACCCAGAGATTTCATCACCCCAAGTTGTAACAGGTGGTTTCCAAACTTCGCTAGAAGAACGACGTATCGCCACCCTTCTCTCGGCACCGAGCCTTGACCATTGGACTGCGACATCATGGAGCTTTCAACTTCTTAACCTGAAAGAAGAAAATGATATAAAGATGCAAAACGGTCAATCATATATCTTGCAAGAAAGAATATCAACACTGAGCTCAGTACCAAAGACTTCGCTGACCTATACGGGCGCCAGTCACTTGCCGCCAATAACTCTGCCTACTCGAGAACGGTTCAACTAATTCCTGAATACTCCCAGCAGATCTAATGTTGGCTAATTACGTAACCATTGACATAGTTACAACTGTCGGAGAGTGAAATGTGCAATAAGTAAATAAGAAAGTTTTACCGCGGGGTGGTCCTCCTATAGACAAAAGAATAAATGATTCAGGTAGCTTTGGTGTCATGTAAGTTGTAACTTCCCCAAGCAGCTAGAATGAGAAACACTCTAACACACTCAATGGACTGACAAAAATTGGTTACCATTGACCCGTTTTGTTATAGTCAGTGGGTTCAAGCTCAAACAATACCTCTTCTTATATTAACAGACTTAATTCTGAAAGATGTTCTCCGGATGTCATCCGGAAGCGACCTCGAGTTCTGTTGTTTTGTTTAGAAAATTGTGGGTTAATTTCCCGTACATGGGAAGGATATGTGAGATATAGAGATCTTTGAGTCCCTGTCGACGGCAATTCGCAGGTCAATATGCAGCTCCTGCGATCAGCACAGTGCATTTTGTTTTAATGGCACTGGCACCGGCAGAGTTTGTGCATGTTGACATTAAAAACTTGCTCCCACGTGGTGATCACGAAATCAACATGCTGCTGCCTCAGATGCGTATCCGGGCAATTACCCCGAGAGGGCAATTACCCCCCGGCTAAATACTGGTTAGTGGTAAGCTTAGAGTAACGATTAGGGTTAGGGTTAGGGTAAGGGTTAGGAGTTTGAGTTAGGGATAGGATTAGGTTCAGGATTAGGATTAGGGCCAGGGGAAGGGTGCGGGGTAATTGCCCAGGGGGTAATTGCCCTAGACCCAAATTAATCTTAGGTCAACAGGTCATGCGGTAAGCGCTTGATAAGCACGTGATCGAACTGGCTGATTTTGCTTTGACATTTCATACTTGCGCCGATACGTGTTGACAGTATACGATTGAACTCTCCGTCCAGTACGACAAACTTTAGCTCAGGTAGTGTCCACCCTTGACGTCCTACGCCTTCTTGCCCATTTTTGCTCTTATCACACGAACGTGCAATGGTTCATATTTCACAGATTAATCGCAATCATCGGTGTTTTATTTTTCTATTCGTTCCTGCTTCATTTCAAGCTTCGTTTCAAGCTTTATTTTCCCCACAGTTCATGGTCGCATAGCTTTTGTATACGTTCTGAGTGGAACTTTCATAACATGGTGTTGTCCTCGATCGAGTGATATGGCTTTTCGAATCTCGCTGAAGTTAAACACTTTCTGAAGAGTTCAGTGAGATTCATAATAGTCTGTTAACTTACGCTTCAGTGTACAACGGTTGTTGAAGAGTTTGCTAAATTAAGTTTCGCCAGGAAGGTGACGTTGTTGCCAAGTCTCATCCGCAATCCGTCCTCTGCCTTCGCCGTCTGCTTTCAAATCCTTCTTTCAGCGGCCACATCAGTACAAGGAGCAAAATACTAGTATTTAGCCCTTCGCTGTATAGGCGTCAATCAGGCGCCGTTTGATACACGTACGCTTTTCCAGCTGGAAGTAAACACAGAGGGTAACACACATCGGTTTTCAAGGAGAAGAACATTCGATGTCCTTCTGCTCATAAATAACAATATATTAGAAAAAAAACCGTTTTTTCCTCTCTCTCTCTCTCTCTCTCTCTCTCTCTCTCTCTCTCTCTCTTTCTCTCTCTGGCTGAAATGTGTCTCTCCTTGAAGTCATGCTTTCAATGTGTCGGGCTTCCATAAAGATCAGTTACAGGTGGTTGATCAGCTACAGTTTTATGAGAAGAATGAGGCCGGATTGAAAACATTTTGGATGAAAAAGTCAACGAACGAAACTTTTCAAACTCAGCCACCTTGTCGCCAGAAGGTTGTACAGTGGGGTCAATCTTGATATAAGAGATCTGAAAACATACCGGAGAAATAGAAATCCAGTGTGCTTGCTGTTTAGTGGTTAGTGTCTGTACATGAGACTCTCAGTGAAACACTATATATCGCATTAAAGTACAGACAATTGTTCTGAATATACAGTGGGGATGTAAATAATACAGCCATGTGAACAATAACAATAGTGTGCGCAATACTAACAGTTTTCCATGGACACGGCTGAGGCGACATCACTGACCCAAAGCGAACGTTAATCAGGGAGGTAGTCCCAGCTCCCTGGTTAAGTCGTATAGAAAGCACATTAGGTCATGTCACAATTTAAGATTATTCAAAAAATCCCTCAAAAGGTCGTTATTACTTGATTATTGAATTATTCATGAAAAGTTGATGATCATTGTGTTTAAATATCTTTGTATTTCGTGTGCGTTTGCGTGCCTTTTTTTATGCGTTTCCGTATTAATTTGACTTGTTATAACAAATGCCAGTAAAATACCTCTTGGAAGGTTCAAGAAAACTTACCGCCTCACAAGGCTTTAAAGCTTTCCTCCAAGTTCTCTTTTCAATCACACATTTAACTTTACCAAAGGTTGTATCCTTCAGTTTAACATTTAAGTGCATTATACTGTTCATTTGATATGTCCATTAATGATCATGAATGATACAATCAGTGGTAAGTCGAGGAAATGTGCATTTTTCACACACACACACAAAATGAAATTGTGTGGAAATCTATACTTTCTTCACAATTTTTTCCATGCGTGACGTAGGTAAGTCTTCTCATTCAGCGAAGGCTGCACTGAAACTGTAAGATCTTCATTGTTACTGTTCAACGGATCGTTCTATTGTCCTGCAACTTCTACTGGAGTGTTCTACTTAGTAATACATGTATAGCTGCAACTCAACCCACCTTTTATATTCCACAACCGTGTTATACCTTGCGAACTTCAAGGTGATACTTGTCACAGGGCCCTTCCTCCACCCCGGCATAGGCTGCTGACTGTCGATCGGTAGTCATGGATAATATGGCTGGATCCTGCCAGGGTCTTCTGGGCATAAAAATAATTGAAATTTAACTTTTCATGCACGACTTTCATGACGTCCTTGTCAATGTCCTCGTATTGAGTTTTGTCGATGCCATGCAAACGAAGATACCTTTCTCTCACTTTTCTGCTCCTGTTCAGCCCCGCCCCCCTTCCAGCAAAGTTCATTGACCTTTTTTCCAATGTTTGTACAACAATTGTATAAAACTCACTTCCCCCTATTTACAGGTCAAGTTACAATGCCTTGCACACAATGACTGCGGTGATGTTTTCCAAGATGGCGTTAGATATGTAATAACCTCGTTGACAAAGGGCTTTGTGGATTCGAGTGTGGCAGTCATCGGACAAAGAGTGATCACTGTCAAAGGTGATGGACGTTATGCATGGCTGACCACCGTCTTAACTGAAGATGTTAGCTTCACGGGGGCTTTGTTCCGACCATCAGTGGACATGCATGCCGAGGCTTCTGTCGGCAATGACTGGCCGCTAGCTGTGTTTCCCTGACGGATAGTGCTCATGTTCGCCTTTCCTTCGAGTCCTTTGGCTTTCTGATCTCTCGTTCATAGTATTACCATATAGTGATCCGCGTGTCCTGGTTGTAGAGATTCCAAGTTTCTCAACTTGCTGAGAGTGAGAAACTGCAATTTATTAGAGAAGCAACTGATATCTGAATTATGGAATTCTTGCCGGTGCCAGGTAAAAATGGCAGGGGTAAAAACGGCAGAGGTAAAAATGGCAGAGGTAAAAATGGCAGAGGTAAAAATGGCAGAGGTAAAAATGGCAGAGGTAAAATTGGCAGATGTAAAAAAGGCAGAGGTAAAAATGGCAGGGGTAAAAATGGCAGAGGTAAAAATGGCAGAGGTAAAAATGGCAGAGGTAAAAATGGCAGGGGTAAAAATGGCAGGGGTAAAAATGGCAGGGGTAAAAATGGCAGAGGTAAAAATGGCAGAGGTAATAATGTCAGAGGTAAAAATGGCAGAGGTAAAAATGGCAGAGGTAATAATGGCAGAAGTAATAATGTCAGAGGTAAAAATGGCAGAGGTAAAAATGGCAGAGGTAAAACTGGCAGAGGTAAAACTGTCAGAGGTAAAAATGTCAGAGGTAAAAATGCCAGAGGTAAAATGTCAGAATTAATGAGAGTGATTTCGTCAGAGATAAACGTATGAAGAGGTTTTGATTGATAACCTAGCCAGAGCAAACTGTATCGAATTATCAAATTCCAACTGCAGGTTTGAAGAATATTTATTGAATTATGTTTTAAAAAGATTAGAGCACTCTCATTATTCTGAGTTTGGTTCAAATGCAGTGGCGTAATCTGTCCGTTCAGAGGAATAATAAACCAGCTAAGAGCCTAGTAGGCCTATGGGAAATTTTTATTATTATTATTATTGTTATTATTATCATCATTATTATTATCATTATTATCATCTTTATTACTATTATCTATCATTATAAGGGGGTTCCAACAATGCTGCAAAACCCTTAAACAGTATAATCCTATGTTGTTTCGCCCAATGAAGTTATCACACACACACACACACTCACGAACCCACTTTTGGTATAAACATATACTTCTATACGCAGATATACATACTCTCACATACACACTCTTACACAAACGAATTCCGCTCACGTCCAGGCTAGTATATTGTCATTATTTTTCATTTTTTGAACTGTTTAGTGTAAAGAAGTAAAGGAGACATCAGTAGTCGAAGCAAACCGCTAATTTTTCACCTGTTCTATGTTATTTTCTCACATTCAGGTTTCGTAGGAGGCTATTTATTTCACAAGGCCTGATCACGACATAATGTAGAAATAAAAATACAAAACGCAAAAAAACAAACTACAGCAGATGTATCGGCAGACATAAGTAAGCTCTTGCAAAATATTTTATTACATTGTTCAAGTATCACATGGCGCAAAAACAAATATCTCGAAGTTTAATGAACACTTTGTGGTCACTTAACAAACTTATGCTTATTAAAACTGGAGACGAACTTTAGCAATAAGCTGTTCAAGTGAGAGTAAAGACCGATAGTTTGCCATGGGATTTTTTCAATCATTGTCGAACGAATCCGCAGGCGAAAAAATGTAAATGTTTGATGCCTTTCAAACTTAGCTGTTGCTCCCGAAGTCAGATTCCATTATGTTTAACGTAGTAAATCTATCAACATGGTGTGTTGCTAAAGATTGGTAGATTCAGCCACCGAAAATGACGTTGTTCTCTCGTTATACAGCAACAGTAAGAAAATCCAATCCAATCCCATCCAGGTAGAATGAAATCACCGCCTCGATGACTACCATATGATGGCGATGTAATTTACACAGGGATCGCTGAAGCTCTGCAAGACTCTCTTCGTCATTTTCATGAGGCCTGTAGTACGCAGCCATATGAAGAGTCTTAGACCCCGCCATATTTAATTTACACGAGATAATTTCACAATCCCTTTTTTATGTTCTATGGAAGAACATGATCAATGGTGGAAATGAGCTGCATGCTTGACGGAGGTCTGCGCTCTCAGAGTGCTTTTCTAGTTTGTTAGTTACCTCCGCCAAGGGAGGAGGTTATGTTTTCGTTACCGTTGGTTCGTTCGTTCGTTAGTTAGTTTGTTAGTTTGTCCGTGTGCAAAATAAGTCAAAAAGTAGTTAACGGTTTGAGATGAAACTTGCAGGAAAGGTTGAGAATGGCACAAGTAACAAACGATTAAATTTTTGTGGTGATCCTAGAATTTCAAACCTTAACGCGTGTTTTGTTTTTGTTTTTTTGCGCATGTATACCTTTTTTTTCGTTTTAACGTTTATAATATTCTTCTTTTTTTCTGAAGTCTCAGTAAGCCCTGATCCATGCAAAGTGTTTTTTTCATTCCCTCCCGTTCCTTTCCTTTCTTTGATAATGATATTGCATACATTCATTAAAGCGTATACCTTACCCCCAAAATAGGCATGCTACAGCCTTTATTCTCTCTTGCACTGTCACCTGCACACACGACGCACTGTCACTCGCACACACCTACACTTTTATTGTCTACTATACCATGCAGCAGTCAATGGTGCTGCTTGCTGTTTTTTTTTTCTTGTTCTAAAGCGCCAAGTCACTATTTTTCTTTTTTTTTCTGTAGCAAAATGTGTTTTGTGTATTAAGATTAAGAGTTTTATGAGTACATATATAATTGGTGTTGTATTACATTGGTATCACATATTCAGATAGGGCCTCATCCACGTCAAGCTCTGCTTATGATGACGGTCCCCTGTATTGATTTCTCCTTTGTTAATAGATACAGTAAGCCTTAATATGTTATTTTGATTCATAATTATGCCACTTCAGACTGAATGTTGTTACGCAAATGATTTTTTTTTTGTATTGATTTGTATGTATCTGTATCATTTTGTTTTCATTTGCAATTGTATTCGGAGAAAGAAAATGCAGAAATAAACCAAACAAACAAACAAACAAACAAACAAACAAACAATAATAACGTATACATCGTTTACGTCACGGTTTATGCACTCTCATCCCATAGACCCAAGAAAATGTTTCGGATAAACCAGAAAGAGGTCAGGTGAGGCGATATGCATTCTACCTGTTTAAGTGAGGAAAACGAGGGGAATATTTTGTACATGTACGTAAGCCCTATTGGTCGTGAAGGAATGTAGTTTTCATTCTGGACAATTTTTGTACATGCTCCATTTGCAATAGTTTAGAGACGTTGGAGGCTGGGTGGGAGGTTTGGTCCTTTCCATTAAAATGCAGAGGGTATCCGTGAGAAAAAAAAAATGCAGGAAAGTAAAATAGGGGAGACCGGAAAAAATGGGCCATTTTTACCCCTGGCTTTTTTACCTCTGCCATTTTTACCTCTGCTATTTTTACCCCTGCCATTTTTACCTCTGCCATTTTTACCTCTGCCATTTTTACCTCTGCCATTTTTACCCCTGCCATTTTTACCTCTGCCATTTTTACCTCTGCCATTTTTACACCGAACCTTCTTGCCTAGGGTAGGCCGAATATGATTATATCAAACATTTTTAAGATGAACTTCTTTTATCGCAAAGATGGCGGTCAGAATTGTTTCTAACGTCCATATCCAAGTACACAGGGCCTACTGCAAAGTTTTACAACCATTTTAACTTGCCCAGATTATATGCGATTATAGCTGCATTAATTTACCCAAAAATTGCATTTAAAATAAAAAAATAATGAAATACACAACTAATGAACTATGGCCTTGCGACTATCCGATCATCTCCTCTTAATGAGAGAGAACTGTTGCGTACAGGCCTATAAACGAAAGACATTTTGTTATACTGGACCCAGATTTTGAAATACTTTGATAGCAATTTAAAGAAATCTTCTAAGTTAAATTATTACATTTGAATAATAAATGCGAATATAATACAAATTATATACTTTCTGAAAATATAGGCCTACAACACTAAACATTCCCAAAGTGCTTACGTAATAATACTTTCACTTAATGTCGCAGCGATAGAGTCGTGTGTTTACAGACCTCTCAATCTTCCTTGCTTCTCTGTTCCTTTTCATTTTTCTTTGATCTTTGTTACGTTGTAATGTCATTGATATTATGTTCTTTCTTCCTGCTACAGTCTAAGGGGTTATGTGTGAATCTTTCATTCTGTTTGTGTGTGTGTGTGTGTGTGTGTGTGTGTGTGACTGATTAAGTGTACTTGTATTATTTTTTTTTTGGTTTCAGCAAGTCATCCTAAGGAATATAAGGATTTATGCAATTGATGTAAAGATATATTTGTTCTGCACAATTTGATACCATTAATGAAGAATAAAATGTTCTTTAAAACAAAAACAAAAAGAAAATCCTGGTTCACGAGGCTCAATGAATGGCATCTTTACGTGCCGTAACATTTATCTTATTTTAAGGTTGTAAGTCTTCTGTACTGTCAACAATGGTTTGATCTACATGTGTTTTCTGTATTTTCTTTAGCCTGTACTATATGCTTTAACCCTAACCCCACCGGGTTTTTTGAGGGACTTGAAACCACGGGGGCTTTTTGCCCCCCCCCCCCCCCTTCAGATCTCGGCCGTGGATCGCGCGATCCTCGCGAAAATTTTGCGAAAATGCAGTTTACATTGGATTTGTACACAAAATCATCTTTTTTTTAAAGCAATTTTTGGGTCGACGATATTTTTTCAAAGGAGCGTGGCTTCAAAACGGTATGCTCGGGAGCGGCAAATTTGGTCTCAAAAGTTGCGCGATACTTGAAAGAAAAAAGCCATAAAATGTCGCGGCGAGAGCGTCACGCGTTGCGGAATAATCACGCGAAACGTCGGGGGGGGGGGCAAATGGCTCCCCGTGGGAATAGGGTTAACTGTAAATGATATGATGAATTTAGCATATTTTCCGAGTGTTCCACTTTTTACAAGCTCTGTTTTCAGTAGATCAATTTTCTACATCGTTATATTCTACTTACCTTTTGTCACCACCGCAAAGTATGCATTATTTCTTTTCATTCGGTAATTATATTGTACATTACTATGTATTTCAAACTTTATGATTTGTATTTCTTACATGGTTCATTAAATCAGGGACGTGCTCGAGTTCACTTCCCTGATTAAATGTATGTTTTGTATGTGTATTACCTTTTGGTGAGTGGAAATAAAACACATTAATTGAATTGGATTGAATACTCTGGTAATGCCAGAGTCAAGAGGGGCAAGTCATGCTAGAAGTCGGTTGTTTTATAAATATAAACAAATCAGACTTTTGAATCTAAACAAAAATATATTGTTGTAAAAAATATACTGACATCACTAATGTGCAGGGCAAAGAAAGATTACTATCTTTTTCAATTCAATTCTGTATGCAATAATGTGAAGGGAACATGGAAAGTTATTCGGAATGTTTTGAATGTAAACCCCAAAATTTCGGGTATTCCAAAGCTTGTAGTGGATGAAGGAGAAATTGAAGACAAACAAGATATATGCGAAGCCTTTAATGAATATTTTTCTAATGTAAGTGTTAATTTATCGCATGCCATTCCAGACATGCAGGACACATATAAAGATTTTCTGGATAATCCAAACCCCAAAACATTGTTTCTAATTCCTGTAGTAGAAACAGATGTGCTTGATATTGTAAGTAGCCTAAAGAGGAAAAAGAGTCCTGGGTATGATGGAATTAGCAATGATTTGCTAAAAGAAATTATACAATATATGGTAAAACCCCTTACTCACATTTATAATTTGTCCATTTGCGGCTCTACCAAAATAAATTCTATATTCAAATTACAAAAGAAAGTTATACGTATTTGTACAGGATCGCATTTTCTGGCTCATATTGATTATTTATTTCATGAGCTTAAAACATTGAAGGTTTTTGATTTGAATATTATTCAAGTAGCAGTAATTATGTTTAAATATATACATGATCAACTTCCATCATCGTTTGATAACATGTTTAGGTTCAATACTTCTGTCCATTCGTACCCTACTCGTATATGTAGAAATTTCCACCTTTTGAATCCCAAATTGTTAGTGACACATAAATCTATAAGACATTCGGGTCCGGACATTTGGAATAATCTCCCTGATAATATAAAGTCTTGTTCAAGTATTTATTCTTTGAAAGCTTCACTAAAACGATATTTGATACAATTATATTCTCCAAACCAATTGAGCTAACAAATATTTATAGTATAGATTGTCATCTTATTGTCAATCTCTATTTTCTTCCTTCAACTGCATCTTGCACTCTCACCTGTATGCAACTGCACTGCACTCACCTGATCACCTTCCTCCAAGAGAGTTATGTCGTTGGATAGTCATTTTATGAGGCCTCCATCCATTTCAAGCTTAATCGCTTATGATGGTGGTCTCCTGCATTCAGTGATCTCTGTTGTTTACTGAAAAATACTGTATAATCTTATTTTATGTTTCTGTGTATCTACATTGCTCAATGCAATCACCTATGTGTATCTATTTATGTACTGTTATCGATTTATTTCACTGCACTTGTTATTCTTTGTCTTTGTACTTTTTGAAGTTTGCATTCAAATTGCATCTGATTGAATGCAGAAATAAAAGCAAGCAAGCAAACAAACAAACAAATTTGTCCATCGTTTATGGTATTGCGCCCGATAAAATTAAAATCGCAAAAGTTGTTCCTATTTTTAAAAAAGGAAATCGTACAGAAATAGGTAACTATCGACCTATATCTTTACTTACAGTTTTTTTCTAAAATTCTTGAAAAACTTGTATACTCTAGACTTATTGCATTTCTTAAATCATGTAATATTTTTTCTACTTCTCAATTTGGTTTTCGTGAAAGGCACACAACATCTCATGCTATCTTGTGTTTAGTAGAGAAAATAGCATCTGCCCTTGATAATCATCTTCATACTATTGGTATATATTTAGACTATTCTAGAGCGTTCGACACTGTCAATCATGATATCCTGTTGCATAAGCTCTATTACTATGGTATAAGAGGATCAGCACTTGAATGGTTTAAAAGTTATCTTAGAAACAGACAACAGTTTGTACAACCAGAGAGGTGCTCACCTCCCTGGTACAACTAAATGGTACTGGTTCTAGTATGCAGTTTGTCACCTGTGGAGTACTCCAAGGGGCTCTTCTAGGACCGCTATTATTTATTCTCTATGTAAATGACTTTCCCAAATCATCAAGTGTCTTTTCTTTCTTGTCATTTGCAGATGACACTAGTATTTTTTGCTCTAACAAAGACCTGCGTGTCCTGTTGGAGACAGTAAATGTGGAATTACATGGATTAACTAATTGGATTCATGCCAATAAGTTATCCTTGAATCTGCTTAAAACAAAATACATGTTATTTAGTAATAGAGACACCTTAACCCTATTAAGCCCAAGCTATTTTGACCCCTCGCCGGCCCGGTGCCAGGTAAAAATGGCAGAGGTAAAAATGGCAGGGGTAAAAATGGCAGAGGTAAAAATGGCAGAGGTAAAAATGGCAGGGGTAAAAATGGCAGAGGTAAAAATGGCAGAGGTAAAAATGGCAGGGGTAAAAATGGCAGGGGTAAAAATGGCAGAGGTAAAAATGGCAGGGGTAAAAATGGCAGAGGTAAAAATGGCAGAGGTAAAAATGGCAGGGGTAAAAATGGCAGGGGTAAAAATGGCAGAGGTAAAAATGGCAGGGGTAGAAATGGCAGAGGTAAAAATGGCAGAGGTAAAAATGGCAGAGGTAAAATGTTAGAAGTAATGAGAGTGATTTCGTCAGAGATAAGCGTATGAAGAGGTTTTGAATGATAACCTAGCCAGATCAAACTGTTATCGAATTATCAAATCCAAACTGCAGATTTGAAGAATGTTTATTGAATTATGTTTTAAAAAGATTATAGCACTCTCATTCTGAGTTTGATTCAAGTGCAGTGGCGTAATCTGTCTGTTCAGAGGAATGATAAACCAGCTGAGAGCCTAGTAGGCCTATGGGAAATTATTTTTATTATTCAGTATTATTATTAGGGTACATGCAGGTAATATGAGACTATTAAGCTCATTTGCATAAATGGCATGAAGATACATACAGAGAAACCCATCAAACTTTGTTTTCGGGAATTAGCAACTATTCATCCTTCCTTTTATATAGCATTTGCACCAATCAAATATTGTTGTTGACAGTTAATATGCAAATTATGACATCATCGCAGAAGTCTCATATTACCTGCATGTGCAGGTAATATGAGACTGTGCATGGTAGACATTGAGTCAATGTTAAAATGACAATCTTATGTCTTAAATCCATGACTTTTTTCTATTGGTGTTGTTTGACTATTTAATTTTAATAGATATCATATGAATATTATCTAAAACTGAGACAAATAACACAATTTTAAGCCAAAAATTGATTTTAAGCATGAAACACCATTTTCCGTGTGTTTGTACACAAATCTCAGAAATTCTCAAATTTGACGCCGACATGAGATTTCATTACCGACATGAGATTATTACGTAAAGGTCTTTTACTTTTATTTTTACAAAATAGATATCAAATGTTGCACAAAAGTTCAAAGAAAAAAAAATCCTGATGGGCATTTTATTATATTTTATTATTCTTTTATTTTGCAACTGAGCTAGGCCTGGCCTAGCTCAGTTGCAAAAAGAAAATTGAATAAAAAATAATAAAAACCGCGGAAATATCACACAAAACGTTGAGACCCCAGTCTTTTATGGTTAAAACTATGAAAATTGTGAATTCAAATGTTTGAAGTAATCGTGTACAGTTTGTCATATAAAATAACACTTAAACTAAAGATTATAGCACACCAAATTAATTGTGGCATTAATTTGGAAGCACCCTATCTAAAGTACACAAATATCAATTTCCATACATGTTCATATAGCTGTGTGTTGTACTTTGTGATACATTTTTTATATACTTTGAAAATAAAAAACTGTCAGAGAAGAAAATGAGGTATTTTGATGTTGGCTTCTATCTAATTAGGCAAGTCACTTGAAATCAGAAATGTTAATAAAACCTGTCCGCCATATTGACGTCTCATATTACCTGCAGCTTGTTGGGTGTTGTTGGTCCCCTTTGAAGCCATATAACACATATTTAGTACAGTTAATAGACTAAAACACACTTTCTTTGGTTAAACCAATCAATGAGCTTACGTAAAATGCAAAGAATTGATTTCACACAAAATTACTTTACTTACACCAGTGTAATTGGTGAAATGTCAAATCTTATATCAAGGCTAAAAAATACTGTAATTGTTACATATCTTTTCAGTATTTGGTGATATTCTCACCAAACTTTCAGTCAGCGAGCAGGAAAATCATCAAGAACTAAGCACAGTGATGATATAAAACTATAGATGGCGCTATATGCATTTTGGAAGTGGTTCAGGTGGAGTAATAAGGGTTTTTAAGTCACGCGTGCCATATTACCTGCAGTCTCATATTACCTGCATGTACCCTATCATTATTATTATTAATGTTATCTATCATTATAAGGGGGTTGCAACAATGCTGCAAAGCCCTTAAATAGTATAATCCTACATTGTTTCGCCCAATGAAGTTATCACACACACACACACACACGCACGCACGAACCCACTTTTGGTATAAACATATACTTCTATACGCAGATATACACATGTACATACTCTCACATACACACCCTTACACAAACGAATTCCGCTCACGTCCAGGCTAGTATATTGTCATTATTTTTCATCTTTTGAACTGTTTCGTGTAAAGATGTGAAGGAGACATAGTCGAAGCAAACCGCTAAATTGTCACATGTTCTATATGTTATTTTCTCACATTCATGTTTCGTAGGAGCCTACTTATCTCACAAGGCCTGATCGCGACATAATGTACAAGTAAAAATACAAAACGCCAAAAAAAAAAAACTACAGCAGATGTATCGGCAGACATAAGTAAGCTCTTGCAAAACATTTTATTACATTATTACAAGTATCACATGACGCAAAAACAAATATCTCGAAGTTTAATGAACACTTTGTGGTCATTTTACAAACTTATGCCTGTTAAAACTGGAGAGGAACATTAGCAATAGACTGTTCTAGTGAGAGTAAAAACCGATAGTTTGCCATTGGATTTCTTTCAACTATTGTTGAACGAATCAGGCGAAAAAATGTAAATGTTTGATGCCTCTCAAACTTAGCTGTTGCCCCAAAGCATGGGTGTAAATCCCGGAACACACCAGAATCAGGTCAATAGCACCATTAGACCCTGAGATAATCGCAACTGTAGATTTCAAATGGCGACCATTTTGAAATTCAATATGGCGGAAAGAGAGAATTCCAAGTGGCCCAATATCTGAAAATGTTTGCAATATGTTAATGTACATTTTGTGCCAAATTTGGTGCTTGTATCACAAAATGCACGATAGGTTTGCTAAGCTGCCCCACTCAGAGTATTTAGTGATACCCCAAAACATTTTCGTGTAATTAATGATTTCTTTAACCCCTAATTTTGGGGGAGCGGGACATCAAGCGGGGAGAAATGAGACAACCTGGAAAGAAATTGGATAACCATCATGACCAAAGTAGGATTTACATGTGCCGCGGGGATAAATGTAACACTGCCCTGTTAAATTTCTCCCAGTGGTAACAGAAACAGTAAAAGATCCCTGCCAATTTTTCATACCTGCATGTTTGTTATCAAGCAATTTTATTTTCAGAAGTTTGCACACTGATATTAAAATACCTATA
Source organism: Diadema antillarum (assembly GCF_040938485.1). Classification (NCBI taxonomy): domain Eukaryota; kingdom Metazoa; phylum Echinodermata; class Echinoidea; order Diadematoida; family Diadematidae; genus Diadema; species Diadema antillarum. The sequence goes on along the minus strand of NW_027270970.1, from coordinate 45,143 downwards.
TTAACATAGTATAGGACCTACCAGATCTAAAGTAAGTTTGATACTTTACTGACAAGATACCTGTAGAGCTGTATAGTGGTTAATATGTCCATTTTCAGGTGTACCGAGGCTCATCTTTTTACTGATATAATTGGATTGTTGACTGGCCGAGCATTTTTCAAGTTACATGAGTGTCACATATTTCTCGTGTCCCACTTCTCCCCGGTCTCCCCCGGGCTTTATTTCAGAAGGCATGAAAAGCGCGTATTGCGAGAAAGGTGTCAGAAACATGAAGAAAAAAAAATCTGTCACTTTTACCTCGTCCTCTTGCATTTCAACGACTAAATTTTTATCAATGGCATTTTTATCTCTAGCATTTTGACCATTGACATTTCGACCACTGACAACTTCACCTCTGACATTTTTACCACTGACATAATTATTTACCTCTGACATTATCCCTGCCATTTTTACCTCTGCCATTTTTACCCCTGCCATTTTTACCCCTGCCATATTTACCCCTGCCATTTTTACCCCTGCCATTTTTACCCCTGCCATTTTTACCCCTGCCATTTTTACCTCTGCCATTTTTACCTCTGCCATTTTTACCTCTGCCATTTTTACCTCTGCCATTTTTACCCCTGCCATTTTTACCCCTGCCATTTTTACCCCTGCCATTTTTACCTCTGCCATTTTTACCTCTGCCATTTTTACCCCTGCCATTTTTACCCCTGCCATTTTTACCTCTGCCATTTTTACCCCTGCCATTTTTACCCCTGCCATTTTTACCTCTGCCATTTTTACCCCTGCCATTTTTACCTCTGCCATTTTTACACCGAACCGCAGGCCCAAGGGGGGGGGGGGGGCACATTGTGCCCCCCCTATATAACTTTTTTATTATTTGATGTATCATTGTCATATTTGGCACGTGGGTAGAGTAACTCATACTCTACATGACCGTACATTTGAATTTTCACAAGGTCACCCATGGAGGGCGCTAATTACAAAAATATAAAGAAATACATAGGAAATATGCTAAAAACATGACTTTTCGGTATAATTTCTTTATCCCCATTATATATGTCTTATTATAGACCAATCATTTTCATATTTGCCACAAATGATAAGCAAGTCGAATTTTATTATTTGTTATGTTTGAAATTTCTCAAGGTCACCACATGGGGGCGCTCTTCATATCAACATAGTGATACATTATGAGACCCGAGATGAAATGTTTGGGATGGGAACATGTATAGTTATGACATTTCATATTTGCATAATAGTGGAATTTTGAGATTGCAAATTGATAATATGATAAACTAATGATATTAGAGGCATAACTTGGCTGAAGGAATCAAAATAACTCAAAATATAAGGGCAATCTGTAGAAAATATTATTGTTTTCAATTATCTCTATTATATCTATTGTTTTATGCCTTTGTCACATAAAAACAAAGGAAATAATAAGAAAAACTTACCAGGACCATAATTACTTCAAATTTTGCTTCTTCAACAAATTTCAGCCAAGAAATACCCATTTCATACACTGTAATGCTGTTAAATGAAATGGGAACAGAAAAAAGATGCAAAATCTGACTGACATGGTTGTCAGTTTATGGTTGCCATGGCAACCAGCAACACAAAATATAGTTAAATTATATATCAAAATGTTCGCAATAAGATTTTAGGAAAAGTCACCAAATTTGGTTGAAATCGCATTAAGGACGAAGGAGTGGCAAACGAAAATCTGGTAGGGGGGGGGGGGGCACAATGTGCCCCCCCTTGGGCTTTATAGGGTTAATGCCTGGTCCTGTAATTATTGATAATGTTCAGATTGAAAGACTTATATCAATCAAATTTCTTGGTATCCATATTGATGACAAGTTGAATTGGAAAATGCATACAACTCACCTTTATAATTTTCTCTCTAGAAATGTTGGTATAATGAACAAACTAAAGTCTTTTCTTCCAAGTAGCATTTTGGCCATGCTGTATTCATCTTTGATTTTGCTTTACTTAAACTATGGTGTATAGCTTGGGGTGCTACAGCCAAAATTCACTCAGAAAAAATTTTGCTTCTTCAAAAGAGAGCTGTTAGGATTATGTCAGCAGCAAATGCACATGCTCATACTGATACGCTGTTTTATGGGAATAATGTTTTGAAAATACAAGATATTTATTTATTGTATTTGGCATCCCTCATGTATCAGATCAATAATGGTAATGTGCCCCACGCAATAGCGTCCATGTTTGTTAAAGGACAAGTCCACCTTCATATACATAAGGATTGAGAGAATGCAGCAATATTAGTAGAACACATCAGTGAAAGTTAGAGGAAAATTGGACAATCCGTTCAAAAGTTACAAATATTTTAAGTATCTGCGAAGTCACTGCTGGAAGAGAAGACTACTACAGTGTATGATGTCACATGCTTACAACTATATAAGGAAAAGAGAATTTCACAAAATTTTACTTTTTGAAGAAAGTGCACATTTCTTCGACTTGCTACTGACGTATGTTACGGGTAATATTATTCCCCCTGCCTTCTGAAAGAGAAGTCGAGTGTTCTTTTGTTATGCGAGAAAAATGGAAATATGTTGAAATTTCTTTATTCTTTCTTTATATCGTTGTACTCATGTGACATCATAAGCTATAGTAGTCTTTTCATCCAGCCGTGACTAAGCAGAAACTTCAAAAATTCATAACTTTTTAACGGATTGTCCGATTTTGCTCAAAATCTCACTGATGTGTTCTACTAATATTGCTGCATTCACTCAACCCACATGTTTATGAAGGTGAACTTGTCCTTTAAGAATGATAGAGTAGGACCTACACAATTATTGTACAAGACAGGCTGCCTTATATCATCTCACATCAGTTAGAACCCAACTCAGAAATAATGCTGTTGCATTGGCAGGCCCAAAATACTGGAACTCTCTGCAATCCTCTTTTAGACAGGCCTTTAGCCTATCTGGATTTAAACGTAAGATAAAATCTTATCTTCTTGACAGACACAATCAATCCTGATGTTTTTTTTTTGTATTACTGTACTTCAGATGAAATAACTTGCATAGTTATAAATATATACATTTTTGTGCATAATGTGAGTCTGTTTTATGAATGGCAAGTGGGACCTTTCTCAAATTACTGTTTACTGAGGTGCTACTGTACAAAAGATTTGTGTGACGTACAGCTTGTGCCAAATATTTTGACCTTGCTTCTGTATATTGAAATTTGAACCTGTATATATATATATATATATATATATATATATATATATATATATATATTACACTCTGAAATTTGTCAGAGGGAATACATACATGAGTGTTTCCACTGTTGATAAAGTTCCATAAATTGTAATCTCTAAATAGGACTGAGTGTTAAATTCACATCTTCATGAATGATAGTAGACATATGCAGGCTTATTGATATAATCTACTTTATTGGTTTTACATTTTTTTTTCATTGATTAATGCTGAGCTACATCTTAGTTAAGCACTGGATATCTTGTAAGTCATTGCCTTTATTTCACCCTCTTTACTCTTGTCCCTGTAACTGTGTGTCCAAGTCCAAGTTAAATTTTCCCCCATTATTCAATCCCTTATTCTGTTAAATACATTTTTTTCTTTTAATATCCGTTAGTGTGCTGCCTTCCCCCCCCCCCCCCCCCCCACAATTATCATTTCATTTCCGCATACTGTATGTACATATTGTACATAGTTTTCAGGCTGAAATTTTCAGTCTTGTGTACTGGTGGCTTTTTGTTTTGTATTTGTAAATAGGAGTTTCTGCAATTTACAAGCTTTGCTTCTCAGCAGGTCTCCTATCTTTTCCACCTGATGTATTATATGTTAACTCTTTCTAGCTATTTGTCATGTTTGCCTAATCATTGATTTCTTGTCTTCGCCCAATATTACAATTTCTGTAATTTGTTATTCTTGGTGGAATTGAACAAATAAATAAGTGTGTGAGGTGGCTATCATTCGAGCTAAAGTTTCTCTTACGAAGTAATACGAACTACCTATTCTGCGCATGCGCATAGTTGAAGACGCTCCACAGACGCTCTTCAGTTCAAATTTTTATTCAATGTTCCTGTGAAATCCAAGCGATGGTCAAGTCTATGTGAGATTGCTTCACGAGAGGAATGTGACGCAACATTAATCTGGTAGAATCATCACAAAAGAGGTAATTTATGACTTTTCGTTTGCATTTCTGTTCGCTTTATTTAGTTGTTACTTGATGTTAGACTCAGGAGTCAGAGTGTAGTCCCATACCTGTGTTTCAATGTGGAGTAAACAACGCAGTGCTGAGAGTGATAGCATGAATGATTTATGATTGAATGATTTATTACCAAATTTTTAAGTTCAAGTTTACAATCACAGATAATTTATGCAATCATTGAGAATACAATAATAATAATACAATTGACAGGAATACAAGACATGAAAGTATAGAATCAAACTTATCAACAAACGCGAATATCATGAATATGAAGTACAAACGTAAACATATTTACAAATTTGGTAAGCGTAAGGGTCCAACAAATAGCAACGTTAGTGGACGTTGGCCCTTGAATACAGAAGAAGAATATATAAATTCAACAAGAAAATTATTTACATTATAAACAAGTGTATTTACACTATGTACAAGATTAACATTTTGGAATTGATAAGTGTACTTACATTACTTATATTACTAACAGTTAGAATTGAAGTTTTTGCTTTGTTGTGAATTATTAGATAAACAAGTTTATGTATTCCAATAAATTCTTTTTGAAGACTTTACAAAATTTTTTACGAGAGGATGTTTAACGTAACTCGGTTGAAAGATTGTTCCATAACACCTGAATATGCTATTGATCGCTTCCCTAATTCTGCATAAACTCGTAGATATCAGATACGTGGTCTCTAAACATAAATTGAATTCATTTTAGATAGACCAATCTATCATGGTCTTAGTACCACTTGATAAATCTTCTCTATTCAAGTTTTTTTTTTTTTTTTTTTTTCAGCGTCAGTTCAGAATAACAGATCCAGAGGCAGAGCCAATAATGGATGCAAAGTAGGCCTCCATCGCCTAACTGTTGTTAGCCTAGGCCTACTTTACTGTTACTAACCATGATGATAACTTAATAATGTTTAAAATTTATTTACAAATACAATGTTACTAGATCTATCATCTAGTTGTTGACTAGTACAGTAGGCCTACTTTGTTTACCGAAATTGAGATCGGTCTGTATCTGGTCGTCGGGGGATATGTTTCGCGGAGACTCCGTCTCCCCTCCTATGACCAGGGTGATGACTGGAGAGCAATAATGTCAAAAAATAAACTTTTTAGACTCCTCTGGACAGACGGATCTTTCTGTCTACCTACTTTGCTTTGGTACAATGGTATCACCAATGGTAGGGTTCTAAATGGTAGGGTTCTAAGTTAGACTTAGGCCTCTACTTCTTAAAATTAACATTAGGCCTGGTGGTAAATGTTCAGCTTTTACACTACAAATAGACATCTAGTACAAGTCAAAAGTGCAGGTAATGCTTGAATTTACACATTACTGTGTCTGTGTTGAAAATTGTTAAGTGTATGCTAGACAGTCTAGTAATGCTAGTTATCTATTATTGCTAACTTTGAAAGGAGACTCATGCATGTGCAGAATGGAATGCTATTTTTTGCCTAAACAGCAACTAGCAATGTCAAGAGTGTTTACATCACACTCACAGAGCTCACTACTATGAAGGTATACGACGAGGAAGGTCAAAGGGGCATCCTACCAGTCTGCATGGTGGGTAGGGCATTTATCCATGAAGATTTAGTATCATTTGGAGCACAAGAGCGATCAACTACATCCTAGTAGAGTTCTATTTGCCCATTTATAAGAATTGCCATTTCTTGTTCCATGTGTCACAGCTGCCCTCAACACTAGCGCGATCATATGGCGTCCCCATGCGCCAAAACGGCACTTATGTACAGCAACAGGGTACAAGTGTATATTTACCCTCAGCATCTGCCATCTTATCACATGCGCATTGCTCCCTGTTTGATAATGTCATGAGCAACAGACATCACATACATTTACAGAATGCTCCTTTAGGCATTACATGTATTTACAAAGAACTACAATGTCAGCCTTCTTTGAACTGCTTATAATGGCTTGCAATATGCACTTTATATTCCTTCCACATAGGCCATGTAATCTGCGTTTGGACTGGAATTGCCAAGTTTGAGCTTGACCATGGCTTTGCCCATGCCAACAGGAGGTGTGCTTACAAGCACTGCAAGTGGGGCCCCTGGTGCTGGGCTACCCAACCTCACCTCCACTGGTTTTTTGGGCCAAATGACACCTGGTGCAGGTCTCCTGGGCCAGGATACCATCACAGCAAAGCTGGGCCAAGAGACAGAGCTCCAGAAGATGCTGGCTGATGAGAGGATGCGGGGAGAGATGCACAAGACTAACTACCAGATGCTGAAGGCTGAGCACACAAAGTAGGTCTTGTCACTCAGAGAGGAGTAGAAACCATGGCTGTGATTACCAGTACTCCCCTACATAAATTATCTCTCTTTAAGTTTTGGTTTAGTTTGTTCACATGATGGGAGAAATTCATTGTATTTCTCTGCACACACTATTTGTATACACTTTGTTGTACTAATTTTGCATTGTGCATTTTTGATTTTGAGAGAGGCTATTCCTACATTTTACAAAAAGTGGAATTGAGCAGTAGTCAAAATGGGCAGGCATATATCATGCATAAAACAAAACAAAACATGCTTTCTGTAATATTTGAAAACTTTTCTTACTGGACACTAATAGAAAATAGAAGAGAGAGTTGAGAGAAAGGATGGATCTCTGAAACTGTATGTCAACAATCTAACGTAAGTGAGACATTGATTCAGAATTGTTGTTCTCTTGTCCTGAGAAGGTTATGATGATAAAATCATCAGTAATTTCTTTACTTTCTTCGTGTTGTATACATGAACACCTCATCTCGAGTGTAAATTGTTTTCAACTACTGAACTAGCATTGTATTTACATTTTAAATGAATGAAAAATATAATAATGAGGGGTGAAGGTTCATGTGTGAGTTTCTCTAATTTGTCTCCTTCTACATTGCATATTTTGTTGTCACGAACTTATCAGTTTGATGATGGATGAATATGTCTACTGTCTAAATTAGAATTTCTGAAAAACTCTAAAAAAATTTGTTGTATTGATGAATGCCAGATTGCAGGATGAGAACCGGCGACTGCAGCGGGAGACAGAATCGCTGAGAGATGACTGCAGAGTCATGGAGGAACGTCTCCAGCAGCTCCTAAACAAGAGCAATCGAGAGCTGGCTGTGAAGATGGCGGAACTGGAAGAGCTTAGGGCCCAGGTAAGAGACTGCAGGCCTTGTCATTGCATGAGTGTGATGGCATTTGCTTATTATTCATATTCATCCATCATATTTATGCACTCTTGCAGGGTAGCCATTAAAAATTGTTACATATGGTACAAAATATGTGACCCACTACAACAAAAGGATCCGAAAGTCGGGGTGAGGACAATTTTCTGAGACTGGCATGACATTATTCCCTTACTGTTCTTCTTTAATTTCCCATGTAGCGCAATTCATAAAAGTACTCCGTTGCGGAGGTATTGATTATTTTATTAGAGCATGTCAAGTGGTTGAAGAAATCAGAGTTTTGAGAAAAATGCCTTCAAAGTTTTCCTTCTGACGCTATCATGATCAAGGGGAGACAATACAGTTTTCACCGCTTGACAATAGAAGCCACGGTCCTAGTGACCTCAGTGATGTTCATTCAAGCTTAGCGCCCGCAGTCTTACGCACGACCAATCAGTAATAGGGATGCCACACACTGACCAATAAGATCACTCTCTTGTTGCTAGGGGCAGAGTCTCGCTTGGGCGCTAAATCCAAATCTTCGGACACGTTTCTGTGTCGTTGAAAGTCAGAAAATCATGGCTTAGAAAAACTCTGATCTCTTGCCTTTCCTTTGATCATTAAGCTTCGAGATTTTGGCAGATGATAAAAAAAACATTGGACTACAAAGTTATGCCAAAAACAGAAATTCACTGGTTTTGACCAATTTTGATGATGTGACTTCAAACTCGATTTTCTCGGCTCAGCTGTCAGCGACTTTAGGATCTTTTTGTTGTACCGGGTCACATATTTTCTTTGTATATATATGAAAGGTGCTGTGGAATTCATGAAGAAAACTGAATACAAATAGAATTAAAAATACACAAAAAAGTAATAATTCATTTCACTTCAAGACCAATCATTAATATATGAATGGAACACAAGAGGTAAGTCCTTTACTGCTCGAGATGCCACCTTTGGGTGAAATTTGATTGAATTGTAGAGAATTTGCCAAAGAGTAGCAAAACCTCCAATACTTCGCAATGGCTCGTGATACAAAGAATTGTTTCTAATTCAGCATCTCTTTTATGTTTTAGAGAAAGAGATTTCATATCAAGCTTTTCTCAAAGAATAGCAAGAACCAAAACCAAATAAACACCAAACTCAAAAGCAGTTTGCTTTTGAGATTGTCAAGTTGTGATGGTTGTTGTCCTAGTCTGAAGAAAGTTCAGGTGTAGATGCAATCATTCTAGAAATGGCATTCATCTTTGTTACATTACTTCCTACCTTTATAAACAGTCTCTTACACCAGACAAGCTGGAGCTGATCAAACTGAAGATCGCAGAGGATCTGGAGAAGCCATTCCGGGAGCGTTTCACCCAGCTGGAGAGTGAGGTAGAGCACTATCGCACCGAGTTTAACAAGCTGCGCTATGAACACTCCTTCCTCAAGTCCGAGTACGAACACGAGCAGGCGGAACACAAAAGGATGGTGGAGGAAGTCAAGATGCAGTATGAAACTGAGGTATGGTTGGAGGTAGCCATGCCCCTGTTTCGTTTCTGACTCATAGTGCATTGACCAAAATTGATGTCTATGAAACCTTCACCAAATTTGTAAATGATCAGCAAAACCTTCACATGTAAGACTTGCCCTTGCCTAGAAAAAAAAAAATAAATTCCTCCAATGCCATAAATCATAGATTTCCTGAACTTTACGGAGGAAGAGATGTAACTTGAGTAGAGTTTGTGTCAGAGTGTGATTCTCTGCTGTATTTTAAAAAGCAGTCAACGAAATATATTCTGTATGATACTGTTTACTTTTAAGATGATTTTTTGAGAATTATAGGGCAATTAAGAACCACACTGATGGAATGATGAAAGACAGTAGAAAAAGTAAGTGATTGCCCTCCTTAGAGATGATAAACAAAGCATTTGTGTTATGGGAGATAATACTTTTGAGAGTTTGCTAAGTTTGTAAATGAGATATTGATTGACTCTTGAAATTTGTGGAAATAAAAACAGCACAAAAATACTGCTTGTACAGTATTTCAAAGTAGGAACTTTTTAAGTAAGAAAAAAATGTAGAAAGTGTGATATGCCACTCTTGTGATGTCTCAGGCATGTAGCCAACGTATTTCAAGTGATTTACTCGCATGCAAATCCCGATTCAAGTCACATAGATATCTGTCATAGGTTTGATTTTTTTGTTAAATGTGTGTTTCCTTTTAGTTTCTGTTAAAGTTTTTGTGCATGTGTCTGCTTGTCTGTCTGTTTGTATATGTATGTACTTTAGGTAAGGTATATAGGACAAATGTCAAAATTGTGATGTATGTGACTTTACTGCAACATTTCAGATTGCTAATCTAGTGAAGGACAAAGAAGCCATCATAGCAAAATACAGCCAGGAAAACACCCATGACAGTGACAAAGTCCGCACACTGTACAGAGATAATGCACAACTCAACCTCAAGGTCAAAGGTGAGATAGGACGGAGATTCAGTTTGATTTATTTTTTATAAAACATCTTTCCCAAGCTTTGATGAATGCAGTGTTTTGATTTTGCAAACCAAAGCCTTGACCGATTAGTCCATTTCAGTGTCTTGTGTTTTACTGAGATGATAACATTGGCTACTTTAATTAGCTATAAAATATGCTTTGTAGCCAGCGCTGAAGGCCTCACACCTGTATGAAAATAGAAAGAACCATCTTGAGCCCAATCGTTATGTTAGACCAAGTTTGGGGAAAACTTTATAAGTTAGACCAGTTTTAGGGCAAGTAATTAGACTAGATTTATGAAGAAGAATTCCTAAACAAAACACCGTACACCTCAGTAGGGGGCTGAACATGCCTTCTTTTGACTTCAATGAGACTAAATTTGTTTTATGGGAGATTCAGAAAACATACACAGTTTTTGGCTGATTAAATGGTAGTCTTCTTTTAGAAGCTCAGAGTGGAGTCTGAGCAGAAAGACAAGATGCTTTGTAAGCACTTGTTTGATTGCCTGGGGCAAGTGAAAATCAAAGTTGGGTAAGTGTTTTGGAAAAATGAGAAAAAAATGTTTGACTGAATTGGGTAGGCAAAGAGGATTGAAGCCAGCTTTTAACACTTTTCTCTTTCAAACCCACAAAGTCAACCACACAGAAGCCCAAAGATAATGACTATTTGCTGATACAAACACTCTAATTTCATTTCAGCCACTTTTAGCACCAACGCAATGCAATACCAGCACTTCGTTGAACCAAATTTGTTACTTTAATGTGTTTAAGTGTGTGCTATTTATTTGTATGATTACATTGAAGTATTTTAAAGTCCTTGACATGCAAGTCTTTTTCTCAAAAATTTCCTTAGATATTTATTCATTTTTTTTACAAGTCAGAGAAATCTCTCCAGCATGCGTACCATATGACATACATAGTACTGAAAGGGATATTGTATGCGCCAAATATTTTGTGAGGTCTTTATTTTCACAAATTTCGCAAGTCAGGTGCTATTCACAAAATAAATGACACGCAACAATAATGACTCTGATCCCGATATGAATGTGACACACACGTATACATTTCACCGTTCAGTACAGTGCGCCATGATCGCCAATTTAACCACTCGTGAACTCATTGGAAAGTCCCTATTTGCGAAAATTTTGACTTGCTAAATATATGCCGTACAAAGTAAACCAGACTCCACCCTTCCCTTCCAGGTCTCCTCACAGAGCTAGATGAGATCCGAGCACAGAGGGAACAGGTGGGCTTGCAGTCTGACCACGTCTCCAGGCTTCAGGCCAGGCAGCTTTCTGAACATGCAGCCAACATCAAGGCACTACAGGTGACAGGAAAATCTTCACACAGATGTTGCCTTTCTAGAAGTGAAATATAACGTATGACATCCCCACAGGAATTATATTTCCCTCAAGAGAAATATATATGAATTAGATATGGACTCCAGGAGAAAATATAGCTCCCAAGGAACTGGTTTATGCTCACAAAAACCTTCTAAACCATGATTCTGTCAATGAAACCATCTGCCAATGATTGATAAGGTAATAAAAAGACATTGCAGGAAAACATGCAAGTTATGCATAGTTCAGGGAAACATGCATTGTAATGTGTCATTTGATAAGTGTACTACAAGTACTGCACCAGTCATTCATTAAGAGATGATGTCACTGACAGAATCTTGGTTTGGAAAGCCTTTTTTGTTAAGGTGTATCCAAGTAACTTGACGAAAATATCAGAAATTTATTTAAAGATGTATTGCACATCTATAGATATTCTTTTGGCAGCCTAAAGTGATTATCAGAGTATAGTGACTCAATACAGTGGACTCCCATTATAACGAATTAATCAGGACTTGCGGTCTTCTTTCATTGTATCGAGATTTCATTGTAACCGTACAAATGAGCAATGAAATACATAGATCGGATAATGTTGCAACCTGAATTTGTGCTTCGTTGTGACCGAAATTTTGTTATAACCATTATTTGTTATAAAGGGAGTGTACTGTATAAGTCAATATGCATTTGCATTGCATAGTCCCTTTAGGTATTGTTTATCATTTGGAGTAGTGATTTAAAAAGTGTTTGAGTCACCACATTTGATGCATATGTGTACGTCAGTCGTATCACAAAACATTCTACCATGTAAAGATTTTGTAACACAGCCTAAAATATAAAGAGATATCACTAGTTTTCTCATTAAACTGTAACTGGATAGCTTAGTCTACAAACAATTTTATCATAACTATTGTTCACATTTTGTGTATTTAACAATACTTAACATTGATTATACTGATTAAAATTTTTACACTGGTTGTTTCTATTTCTAACTTAAATTTTAGAACTAATTTGAAGCAATAAAGCTGGGTTTCTGTTTCATCTACAAATGGTAAATAATGCCATTAAATTGTCCCAATCCCCACCCAGAGTGAGAAGGAGTCCCTACAGCTCCACATGGAACAGCTACAGAAGGAGCTGAGCATCTCACAAGATGCCCACCAGAGTGCAACCACAAGGGTTCATGACCTTGAGAAACAGAACATGGAGCTTCGGGGTCGCCTGGAGGAGATGCAGCACCGACACAAGATGGAGGTCACTGACCTCAAGATGGAGGCCACCAGGAGCCGTGGGGAGCTGGAGAGGGACAGGGATGGGCTGACCAATGAACTGGAAGGTCAGTCAGCCTCAGCTACATTGCTCATCGATTTGTTTGATGTGATTTAGTTTCATACAGGTTATGCATGTGCTCATTTTCTCTTCTGCTTTCAAATGTATGTTTACATATTTTGTATTTCATTAATTTCTTTTAACTTTTGTATCTGGAAGAATTAAGGTATTGGAAGTAAAATTTTGTTTAATTGAATTTGAATTGAATTGAGAATCATGTGTCTAAACATTATAGTGGTCATAGGTCGGAGGTCAAGGTCAAAGACTACTGCACTTTGGTCATCAATATCATTCTCCAGTCGTAACTCCAGCTAGGAATATCTATTGCAAAGATAATTTGGTAAGGAGAGGAATAAATCAACCATCAGTTGTCTAAAATGGTATGTGAAAGGTCAAGGTTGAGGGTCACCCAATTAAGCTAAATATCATTTCTGGAATTTCTGGAATTATCTGAAATTTACTAGGTTGGTTGAAGTCCAACTATAATACTAGTAATGGATGGAAATAAATTTGAAAATATTACATTTTTACTGAGAGGTTTGAAACCCAATCCTTGTCTGTGTTAAAGATCAATGAGTGCTATTAAAAATGTTCATGATGATCAACATTCTTATAGGCTGCTATGGTGATTGCATGGGAAGCATAGGCATCACAGTTGAATGAGTTCAGCCCTGAAAGTGCTCCAAATTTATAGTTTTTGGAGCAACACTCCAATTTTCAATTCTTATTTCATTTTTTGACAAGAACATATAGACATCACTTTTTTTGGTAACAGAAAAACTTAATGTTGCAATGACTTTAAATCTTTAACAAATATGAGCTCATTCAACAGAGGAAAGACCTCAAGATATAGATTGAATTAAGCCGTGAGAACACTCTCTGTAAGAATGACCCTCTCATGAAAATGTTTGTGTATAGTGCCTAATTATCCCTTTATAACGGTACATTGCAGGTTTAAAGGCTAAGTGTGAGGTATTGCAGAAAACACTGGAGTCCCAAAAAGATGCAATAGCTGAGAAGGAGAAGGAGGTGGCCAGGAAGATGCAGGCTGTCCGTGAGGAGGAGTGGGAGAGGGTCAACAGACTGGAAGGAGAGAAGTAAGCTTTTTGAAATCTCCTTCTTTCCTACTTTTTAAACTCCTTCAGTATTGAGATAACGGTTCCATGACATTTGCTCCTGCGACAATTACTCCCATGAAGTATCTGCTTCCTAAGCCAATGCTGTACACTCACACTGGCACTGGTTCGATGGTCCAGGACCAGTAAAAATCACTGTTGGACCAGTAACTTTCAGGAATGGACCAGTAAAAATGGAAAAAGTGGGTACCTACTGGTCCAACAGACAGAACAAACCGGTAGAAAAAATGGGTTAGTGTGCAGCCATGGCTAAGCCAAACATAAATTCTACCAACAAACATAACCCTATTGAAACCGTAATCCTAATCCTAATCCTAATTCTTTATACATCAAACTAACACCTAAAATCCTAGCACAACCCTAACCCTAACCTTAACCCTAATTCCTTGGAGAAAATGAGACCAGAGCAATTGTCACAGGAGCAAATGTTGTTGATTTCAAAAGAAATGGAGTATGGTATCGTTCATTCTCCGAAATAGATAGTCACACAAAATTTAGTGTTGTATTTATTCCTGCCTTGCAGATCAGCCAAGAAAAAAAAGAAAAGAAATTGCAATTAAGGACCCTGTGGTGGAGTATTACCATGGAGTAGGAAGGCTGGCCCGGCTTGGATGTATTTAAGAATTGAAACAAATAGTGTACAACTTTATCTCTGATCTCTTTATAAGTGCACACTCGGTCAAAGAATCTTCACGTGAGCCCATCGTTATCAATGAGGGATGAATGCCACCATTTGTGGTTTTGTAATGTACACTGCTTCTAGGTCTTTAAGCCCCTTCAGTTTTCAGATTACATGTGACATTTTTCAAAAGTAGCAGGGTATGGTTTCCTTCATTCTTCCCAAATAGATGGTCACCCAAAATTGTAGTTTTATGTATGTTTATTCTCTTGCAAATTGGTAAAAAAAAATATATATATATGTATATAATAATAATACAATTAACTTGCCAAACACCATTGTCTTCAATTCAAGAAATACAAACTTTTGGAGTGTTATGTTGGACTTGATGATGATCAATATTATTTACTCCTCATTTTTTTATTTACATTTCCTCATGTACATTAATATTTGATTTTGATTTATGGTATTTGGTCTCCAGGAAAATTTCTTGCCTAATTGTTGTTCTTTAAGTGATGTACTGTTGTATGTTGTCATGAAAAGAAATGCACTCTTTCCTATACTTCACTAATTTTTCTTGATTAAAATAGTATGCTCTACCTGGATAAAAATTTCCTTGAATTTATAATTCTGGGATGAATCTGAAATCAGATTAAGTCTATTTTTGATAAGTGTCACATAACATGTAAAAAGGTGGATATGTAATTGTGTCTGCACAAAACTAGATTTCTTACTCAAGAGATTTAGTTATCAGAGACAAATTTTCGATGTCATCAGTGTGAGTGTATCTACACGTAATGGTTTCTGTGTTACAATATATACAGCTCCCTAATGTATGTTTGAATAGATTCAGGCAGAAAGTGGTGATCAATGCTGCCCTTATTTGCTCATTTGCTCTCTTTGTCTCTATTCCTATAAATATTTAAAGGCTTGACTTAGAATCACGTCTCCAAGAAATCGAGCGGCTAAAGATTGATGAGGAGACGAGGCATTATGCGGAGAAGGAGGCAGGAGAAGAGAGAATCAGAGAAGCTGAGAAAAGACAGGAACAAACAGAAAGAGAGCTTCAAACTATAAGGTATGAATGTCGCCCTCTAGGGAACAAATAAAAAACACTTCATGATGGTATATCAAGGCTGGTGTTGGCAAAAGAATAATTTATATTCTTGCATTGACTTGTTTTTATTGTAACTGAATGGATTATTCCTTTGATTGCTATTGCTCCAGAAATTGAAAATGGAGTAATACTTGACTATCACATTTCAACAGGTGCATATGAATACATAACACAGGTAGCATATTTTGGCATGTTAGCTGGGTTACAAAATATGTTGCTACTATACATGCTTGTGACCCCCAGGCCAAGAGTTGCTAATGGATGGACCCATTTTAAGCAGTTTTTTTTTTCTTATCCTTTTTCTTTGTGATTTTTTAAAAATCTCCTTTACCCCTCTTGCTCCCTCTCTATCTGTCTGTCTGTCTATCTCTCTCTTACCTTCCCTCTGTCCACTTTCTCTACCTCTCTGTGAAACCCTTCTCCATCTACCCCCTTCATTCTTCGTCTCTCATCCCTTTTTCTGATTTTCTCTCTGTGCCCTCTCTTTTTTTTTCTCCCTTCCTCTATCCCTCCCTATTTCTCATTCTTTCTCACACAAACACACATGCACACACACTTTCTGTCCACCAAGAGCAAAGATGGAGCACCAGACGTCTCTAGGCAAGGACTTAGAGCAGGAGCAGACGATGAACACACAGCTGAGGGAGAAGTGTACCAGGTTGAAGGCTGAGCTGAGAGACTCCCAGGCAGCTGAACAGGATCTGATGGCAGAAAATGATAAACTGAAAGGTGCAGTTCACAGACAGCTTGACAGTAGAAGAATTATGTAATTGTAAGGGTCAAGGGCAATTACCCTTTCGGTAATTACCCCAGACCCTTCCCCCGATAATAACCCTATTTTAATCTCCTAATCCTGAACCTAATCCTAACCCTGACCCAAACTCCAAACCCTAAACCTAACCCTACCCCAAATCTTTGCTCTAACCTTATCACTAACCAGTAATTAGCCGGAGAATAACTGCCCTCGAGGGGTAGTTGCCCTGATACGAATTGTCATGTGAAAGCTTGTAAACCCAGTTTAAAACAAAGCACAAACATGCATGAATGGAAAGTGAGCTCTTTCTCATCATTGAGATGTGCCATGAGAGAGATTATTTCCACAGGGACTGTCACTAAAGCTGAATGTTTTGCTCATTGTCGGTGACAGGCAGATCAGATAATTAATTTGAAATGCTTTCACACTGAGATGTAAATCTTAGCAGCGCTGGGCGACAAGACCCCGTATCTACAAAATCTCAAATGTTCAGGACAGAAAAAAAAGCAACAACATGGCAGCCAAAGCACTATATCCAGTTGGATAGCCTGTCCCTTGACACGCAGTAGTGGCTTCATATTTCTGATAAGACAGCTAGGATGTGGACAGGACATCACCTAACTGATTATCTGACCATTAATCCCCCCCTCCAAAAAAAAAAAAAAATAATAATAATAGAAATTTTCACTAAATTGGAGGTACGAGGTTTTGTCACCCTATATATCCTTGTACAGAAACACTTGAAATGCTTCAGAATGAACTAGTCTTGGTCAAGGCTGGGATGGAGAGAGAAGCAGAGCGAGGGGAGGAAAAGTTGACACAGCACAAGATGTCTTGGATGGATGAGAAGACACAGCTGGAGCGGAGGCTAGACGAGCTGGAAAGAAAGATGAAACAGGCCCAGAAACACAGGGAGGAGGCAGTGCAGGCCCACGCAAAGGTAAAGATCAAAACCCAAGGGCTTGTGATATTCACATAGTCAGGTAGGAAGTAAGAATATTGTCATTATGATTTTGTTTTACATCATCACCAAAGAAAAAAGGGGGGGCACAAATATATATCCATTCAAGTGGATGCTGAACTTTAACCTGTTAAGGACTGACTCATTTTGCTACAACACGCATTTCCCATAGACACCTGCCCAAGTATACTCAGGACTCATCCTCAACAGGCTAACACCTTTCTCAGACCTCAGATTTCATTTGATTGTGGTCATGGCCATCTTGGCCTTGACTCTCACATTTTGGAGAAGGTATCAGGGCCAGTTTGCGGGGATTACATCTAGGCTAAAATTGGTTACCTTGGTACCTTAAAGGGGATGGCTAGTAACTGATCAGTGGGAATCAGTGGGAATGCTGGGAATGATTGTTCCAATTCTTGTGAGATTCATTTGAAAATACATTATATATCTATTGTTTTGTAAAAAATTATTTCCTTTAGAACGGTCTCATATTCATGTAATGTGCAGTTTAATGCCCCGTCACTGTACAGGCATGCTAACCTAGACACATTAAACTGCACATTATTTGAATATGAGACCATTCTGAATCAAATTATTTTCACACAACAATAGATATATAATGTACTCTTAAATGAATCCCATAAGGATTGGAACAGTCATCCCGCAGCATTCCCACTGATTCCCACTGATCAGTTACTAGCCATCCCCTTTAATTTTTTTTCACTTTTACTGACATTGATTTGACTGATGTCTCTTTATCTAGCAACAAAAGTTACCACTGTTGTTTTAGGATACAGGGGCGGATCCAGGGAGGACAGCAACCGGCGCACGCCCCCCCTTTATTTTTTGTTGAAACAAAAGAAATAAAAAGAAAAAAATGTGGGGAGGGGTGCGTGCGCCCCCCTTTAATTTTGTAAACGCGCCCCCTCTTTACGAAATTCCTGGATCCGCCCCTGCGATATGATACTGCACATGTAGCAACTCAATATCTATCTAATGACAATACCAGGGGAAATACTGTATACGCTATAATTTTCGCGTACATAAATTTTCGCAAATTGCCGCTGTCACACATTTTCGCGAATGGTTAAATTCGCGATTGGGGACCAGAGAAAATATGAAGTGGCAAAGAAAGTGTGAATTTTCAACTTACTAGCAATAAGAATGATACTAGTTATACACTGCATGAAAAAAACTTACCAAACTCTGCGAACTAGTAAGTTAGAATTCAACATTTTTGAAGTGGTTAAGTCCATCGCGCTAGATTTCTGACGAGTGGTATGAGGGGTTGCGATAATGGATTGGCTCTACAGTGTTCGTCAGTAGACGTGGACTAGCCCGACCACCCCAGACGCTGTTAATACGCTGTGTTGTGCGAATGCTACTTACGTACGGTAATTGGGCTGTGTATACTAGTTAGTAGTTAGACGTGGACGTGCTATATGTATGTAAACAAGCTTAGCCAGTATGGTCTGTTCGGTAAGCCGTGACATGGTATACTAGTACTGAAGGCAAGGTATACTAGTACTCAAGGCAAGGGATTCATTTTGGAAGGTAATATTTTCGCATGTTGTTAATTTCGCGAATAGCTCCCGACTCGCGAAATTCGCGAAAATAAAACCCACGCGAAATATATAGCGTATACTTAGATTTTAGACTGCACTCTGGAAGGAAATATATGTGTGCAGCAATACAGATCTGTGAAAAGGTGGGGAAATCTTTCATTTCTGTCTTCAAACTTACTACTATTAGATTACTATTACTATTAAATTTTCTAGTTACTGTTACCAGAATTGTGGCCCTGCCTTCTTATTGCCTGTCAGTATTTCAGATGGTTGAAGACATCCAGCTCTGATGAGTTTTTAATAATTTTGGAGCTTACAATCCCTCCATTCAAAATCAAACCTTGATGAATATAAAAAAATCTTATTTGACAAACTTTTGCTAGTTGTGTGTTGCACTGTCATGTTTAAAAACATCACAGACCGTATTGGCTTGATCATATGAAGATGCTTTCATTGTATAGAAGCTACAGAGAACTTGTAAAGACATGCAAGCAATGAATCGTTTTATTTCCATGTTCTTCATGTAGAATTCTGTGAAGTTGGGAGTTGTTTACATCACTAAGCAACATTTAAGTGTCTTTTCCTGCGGTTGCAATGATAGATTTGCTGTGATATGTCTTGTCCATTGTTACTATCATTGTGGCATGCAGAAAAAGAAAAAGTATCAAAAGGTTGTCAACAGACTTCAGGACAAGAACCAACTCCTGGAGGCCAAGAATGAACAACTGGAGCTGGAGAAACAAGCTTTGAGGTAGGATGGAAGTGCAAAGCCCCTTACACTCTAGTGAGTTATTGGGATCACTTGATGTCTGGCGTCTGTTGTGTGTCAGACATTATGTGGTGTGTATCATGTGTAGACTTTGTACATTTATATCTTCTTCTTCTGGAAAACTTATGATTAGAATGTGAAGAAATGTGTCGGAAAATGTCGGGGGGGAGGGGGTGGGTTTGGAGTCGTGGTTTGTGTACAAATGGTGTTCGTGCTCCATCGGAGCTCCTAGAGCAGGGTCCAAATAACCTAAATTAATAAATTTTGATGATTATTAACATCATTATCTTCTCCCGGAAACTGATGGCTGGATTTGAACCTAAGGTTGGCTGGAACTTCATCATTTGAGGAGGGATTATAGATGGTACATACATGTGCTGGTGATTCCCCTAGGGGTACCTGAAAAGCCGAGCCCAATTACCCTAAATCATGAAGCAGTTGCCCAAGGGGAATCATCATGTAGCAATCCCAAATCTCAAAAGAGTTTGAAAATAGTTTACCTCAGAGGGAACGCCATGAAGACAAAGTGCCTCGCTTATATGAACACCAGACCCATTGGTCTGTGCTTGCTTGTGGCCATGTGCTTTTGTGTTGATATTCAATTCAATTCAATTCAATTCAATTCGTTTATTTCCATTTCAATCACAATAAAAACAACCTGAAGCATTCAGTGTTACAGATGAACTTAAAAAACAAGAACATATAAATGAAGCCACAACAAGGACATGAGAATTACAATCATGAATTGTTCCAGATTACAACAGGCAACAAGTAAAATGGAAAATGGTGTGCACATAAAAAGCCAATAGGGCCTGAAGGCGCCCGTACACCGGTGTTACAAATCATGTAGAATTGGAATCTAAGTTTTTAAAAAAAAATATCAAAAGTCATAAATCAGTTTTACACAGAAGATACACAGAGGAACATCAGACATGTTGATGAATGCCTTGGACTGCCACATGTAATGAACACGTAAAACCGTGTAACCAAGGTTAGTTTCTGACAAAGATATCCCTGGCTGATAACCAGCTGCTGTGCAGTTTGGTGGTTTGCTGGTTACTCGTCCCTTTTTACTCCTACGTGAACCAGTGTGTGTAAAGTTTGCTGTCATTTAGTTTTCATTTCATGTGGACAATTACACTTTTTAACTAACAATTGATGCAGAATTTGTTTCATATGAATTACTTGAGTCCTTTGTGTAAGCTATTGGAAATCCAGCAGTGTACAGGTTTCTTCAGGATAAGGGAGAGAGTGAGCTTAATTGGCAGCAGTTCGTGAAGCTGTCTTTCAAAATTGAAGTACTGTAAAACATGATATATTCGCGGCACGAAATTTTTGTGAATTGGAGCCGACGGCCTTTTTCGTGGCAAGAAATTTTCGCGAATTGCCTCTTGCGTTCAATGCATATAGTGTAGATAAGAAATTTCGCGTGCTTTTTAATTTCGTGAATCTTGGCGCTCGCGAAATTCGTGAAATTAAAATGCACACGAACATTTCTCGTTTTACAGTACTCTCTGCAGCTATGTTAGGAGTGTAGAAGCAAATGAGAGAAAAAAGAAAAAGAAAAAAGAAACCCCAAAAGAAACAGAAAACCTTTTACAATTATTGAAGATGTAGCCCATTACACTGAATGGGGCTTTTTAATCATTTACAGTTTTGAGACAAATGATTTATTTAAATAAAGGATAAATTTGTGCTTTTTATCTGCTTATAAAGTATTATGAGATGTCAAGTTATTTTTTTTTTTTTGAACATAGATGAGTAAAACAGTAGTTGATGCATATTCGATGGGCCCTGTCTATTAACAGTCTGGGGCATCCACTGATGCATAGGTGTTGTGTTTACATCCAAAATACAAAGTAAGAAAAAATATTTTTGTGTACAATGATCCCTTGCCATAGAAAAAAAAAAGTTGAAAAAGAGCAAAAAGAAAAAAAAAAAACAGATAGAGAGGAATTTTGTCCAAAATACAATGAGAACTATTGCACTTTGTACTTTCTATTGTGAAGAGTGAGATGAATGAAGGTCCATTAGCATTTTATGATAAGGCAATACTCCCTGCTTGTCAAGCTATTCAGACTTTGCCTTCATCCATCATGGGTTCTGCTATTGTCTGCAAACACCACCACTTATTTTCTGCCTCCACCAATCACTCTGTGATCCAGTGTATGACCTCTGACCTCTGATCTATTGTGTACGAATCATACTAGAGCGTGTGCTTGATGTGTCAAGATTCTGGTTCAACTCATTGAGTCCATAATAACAAAGCAACATGCCCTACATGTTGGTTTTTCGATGTGAGTTTTTCATCAAAGTGGACCACCTAATCCAACAAAAGAAATGAGTGCTGAAGCTGTCCAGTGCATCTTGCTGACTATTAATGGTTTCTACAGATATTGTACACCATGTGGTAGTAGTGTAGTGACTGGACTGTACAGATTAGAAAAGGGATGGCTAAGTGGAAAGTTGAAGGAAATGGGCTATTCTTTGCTGGGAATGACCTCCATGTACATACATGTATGTAGTGCCAGAGCATTGGTTCTAAAATGTGGGTTAGGGATAGAAACAATCAATGTGGAAATTTGAACCAGTATAATCGGTGTTAAGTATTGTTAGAAATACAAAATGCAGACAACAGTTATAACAAAAATGTTTCCAGACTTAACCATCTACAGTTATGTTTCGGATGTTTCGTGATGCAACTGACCGACACATATGCATCAAAAGTGATATCTTGAACATTTTTTAAATCACTGCTCCCAAAGGTAAACAGGACCTTTAAGGATTAATAGACACTTACAATTTCTATGTCACAAATGTGACAAAACATGAATGCAGTACTAATTCAGAGACAAGTGTACCTGGGTCCCGTTTTATCAAAAGATATTTGTAAAAATCGATTTTAAATTTCCTTACCACACAGGCTACCATAGACTTACAGTTGAAATAAACTATGTAATCAATTTTAACTTTTCATAAAACAGGGCTCAGACTAATGATCAGATGTATTTATATATAACTTGTGGAGACTGGATGGAATGTTAAAGTCAAATGTCTTTAATCTCAAATTAAATATCTGTGTTAATGAACTTTCATTGTCGACAGCATATCAAATTTCTTTGAGAAGCATCTCCTTATTTGAGAGTTTTAATATGGAAGTGTCAACTCTGTTCTCTTGATCCTGAAACATATATTACAATTCTGCAAGGAGTGAAATTTACTCCTAACCACACTCACACACACGCACACACATGCTATTGTCATGTGCTGCCCATACTATCAATTTGACGCCATACTGTACATTTTGGAAGCACAGTGTCATTCTATTCGCTCTCACCACAAGTGATCACAACTCTCACATGCAATCCTTCATTACATTAATTCTGAGAAGTTTAAAAGTTGTAAATGTGCATGTGAGTGGTGTATAGTTAAAGGGATGGTACATTATTGGCGGAGATGAGAATTTGGATTTTAGCTTTTTGTGAAATACCAAGAAAACACTTATGATGTAGTACAGAGCATACCATTTTAAGAGGAATTCAAAGTTTATTTGATGAAAATCGGGTTTGGAATGACTGAAACATCCAAAAACAAAGTAAAACAAAGCGATCGTAATAAAGTGTTGGTCTCACACTTTATTAAAATCGCACTTTTTTGGATATCTCAGCTATTTCAAAACCAATTTTCATCAAATAAACGTTTAATTCCTCATATTTCATAAGAGGTTTCTCGTTATCTCACAAAAAAATGTTAGAAACCTGAAATTAGGTCTCAACCAAAACTATACAATCCCTTTAAAGATAATAAAAAATTTTGGTACCTCAAAAGTTTCCCTGAATTTCCTTGTCTTGATTTGTGTTTCAGGTTAAAGTACGTTGTCTGTGAGAATTACTTGCCCCAAAGTGCTCTCATGTCTTAGTAATCATGCAATAAAGGTTTCGTACCAGAGCCGTTGCGGTACCGCGGCGAGGTATAGTATTGTACAAAACCACTGACTGCGACCAGCAGCGTGCAGCCCCATACGCATAGCTAACTGCGACCAGCAGCCCCATACGCATAGCGTAATGGGGCTTCGCATTGTAGCATTCAGGATCATGACAGAATTAGTATCGCGGGTAAATGTCAACTTAAAATCCAAAAATTTCTTCAATTTGAAGACTTACCAATTAAGTTGAAGTATTGAAAACAGGCTTCGGACAACGTCTGGTTTTGCCAATAGCCCCTTTCTGTTCGAATTGATGACTGAATGTGACTCGGTCGAGAGGACCTTGGGAGAGCTACATACACTGAATACACTACGGCCAGCGCATGCGAACACAAACATCTTATCCGTTCATGGATTTGAAATTTGTGCGCTTGTGATGTGTTCGCTATGCGTATGGGACTGCTGGTCGCTATGCGTATGGGGCTGCTGATCGCAGTTAATTGCATGATTACTAAGACATGAGAGCACTTTGGGGCGAGTAAGTCTCACAATGTTAGTTATATGAAAGGTACTTTAACCTGAAACACAAACTAAGACAAGGAAATTCAGGGAAACTTTTGAGGTACCAAAACTTTTTATTATCTTTAAGCAATGGCCCATGTAATGCAAGATAATGATTATCGGTACTGAACTAGCAATATCACCAACCTGTAACAAACTCTCTCAAAGACTCTTGTACTCAGGAAACATCACATTTCTCAATCTGAAGCAGAGTAGAGGCACTATACCACTTCTTTCTTTACAATTATTCGTTCTTTATTTTCTTGAACTTCAGTGTATACTCCTCAACTACAAGGCACAACCGTGATGAGGCAAATTGGAGTGTGGAAGTACAGGGATATAGATTGAACCATTAGCAGCTCCAATATACTTTTATATATTTGTATAACTTATACTTTTATATATATCTTATCAATCTGTAAATAATGTCACTGGACATCTTGTAAAGTCTCATTTAAAAAAAATCTAAATCCAAAACATCAGACTTTTCTTTATATCAATTCTTCTTTGGAACATAAAAATTGTACTGTACAGCTGTATGTGTAGACAAGCATTCACAGCTGGCGAAGCCAGTTTTTCATATTGTTCATAAATGTGTACTCAGCATGTACAGTGTATATGCATGCATACACACACTAAAAAAAAAACCAACAAAACAAAACAAAACAAAACAAAACAAAACATACATAGCAGGTACATACTTGTACATGCTGATGTACATACATGAAAATATAATACCATAACATTGCAAACATAATATATTTAGCACCAAGTCTTTGCACAATAAAATGCAGGCACACACAAAGAGAAATAATACATTATATTAAACTAAAATGTCTGCTTTGGTATCCAATTTTGCATGTCCAAATGTTATTATTACTGCTGGTTAACATAGATTTCAGTTTGTATATTTTGCTTTCATATTAATGACTCTTCTGTTGAGGTTTTTTTTTTTCTTTTGTATTGCAACTATTTGATGAATTGCCCTTCAATGATGAAAACAAGCACTAATTATTCAGTGTCTTAGCAGTAGCCATTATAAAGATCATGACCTGATTGCTAGACAGTCTTGTTGGGAAAGTTATTGCACAACACATGGTTACTGCTGTATTGCCTTGTGTTTTGAGTGACTGCCATTTTGCACATGTTCTCTTTGAGGGATTGCACATATTTGACTTGACTGTGCAGCTCCAAATCAACAGAAAGTTACATATAAGGACTCTCTGTAATGGACCAAAATATTTTTGGTTGACGACTCAATATTTTAAAGTTTGTCTCACCTCGAAGAGTTATATCTTCTCTATCTACTGTCAATCTCAGAGCATGATATAAGCTTTTTAATAGTTTGTTATGCAATGTTGCAAGCTGCATTATGCCATCTGCTGTATACGCCAATATTTTTGCGTACAGATATTTTCGCGAATCACGGTATTGGTGGCATTTTCGCATGTTGTTAAATTCGCGAGTGATACTAGTAGTAGTAGGGTCTACTGCCAAGCCCGAGAAACACGTTCAAACACTTGCCAACGTACTTGTAATGTTTTTCCATTTGCATTGTGACTTCCCTAACATGGCAATAGAAAAGACACAGTAGAAGATTTATGAAATGAAACAATGGTTACGGGAACGTGCAGTGAGACACACACACGGCATTCACAAGTACCTCCCAAATGTTGCAACAAATAGATATAGACTACAAAGTTTCAGAGCAGTGCTAGCGCTAGCGAAAGTTTTACATACATCCCTAGGCCTCACCCAACCATGTCGAGCCAGTGTTCGTTCGCTTGGGGTAACGTAGCACGCGCGGAGATTGCACATTTTTCATGCATGTTTATCATCGTAGTGCACTTCCAGAATCGGTCGTACTGTAGCGTACTAGTAATAATATGTGTACATACTGGCCGGTGTAACAGCCGCGTTCTGGTTCGGCCAGCGTTGGATGCATTTTGTCATCAATTTGTACGGGGTGATATTTTTGCGTGTCTTTAATTTCGCGATCAGCCCAAAGCTCGCGAAATTCCCGAAAATAAAACCCTCGCGAAAATAACAGCGTATACAGTATTGTTCAGGCACACACTCTCTCCAAGTTTTAAAATCATTACTACTTGGTCCATCGCAGCTTCTGTTGATCTTCAGTGCAAGATTGAATTATATACAGTTGTTTGTATTTAGTCGGTGTACTTCATTCAAATAAGATTTGAATCAACAACTGGAACAAAAGTCATGTCCTACACTATGTCAACTATGATCTATTCTATACTTTTGATCTCAAAATACACTAAAACAACTCATTATCCTGACAAATCAGTTCCTTCTTAGACCCTTTGGATATATTCCACGCAAACTTCAAATGGTGAAAGATAAATTTTAAACTTTTCCCAGAATCATGTGTCTTTGCTCAGCAAACTAGCACATCCACTGGAATATATTTTTTGTCCAGTAACACAGATGGTGCAGTTGTAAAACTAGCTGTAGTGGACCAGTAGCTAAAGCGAATGAAGACTTTATAGTCCAGTCAAATCTCAATGATTTTTTTTATTTTTTTTTTGTGGCCATGATGTGATAGACGTAGGTATGGTAGAATTGTACACAAAATGCTGTACATGGGTACAATGCATACAGTACATATCCAAATTTAGAGGGCCGGCGTCCAATCATAGGCACATGATTTGTCAGGCACTTAATTTTATGCATGTATTTTATGATATCATCTCTTCAAATATATCAGAATTTTATGCATAGATTGATGAAGGACTTGTGCTAGGATGATGTAATCATTGCATCATCTAATGTGCATATGCTAACTCCTATATCCACATGTGTGTGTAAGACAGAGAGAGAGAGAGAGAGAGAGAGAGAGAGAGAGGGATGGTTTTGTCTCACATTCTGTCCAATTTGATTTGACATGCTGAGAATTAAATTTCAGTGTTGTATTTGTAGTCACTATGGTTCCCCTTTCAGTTGATGGGGATGGAAGCACAGTGCATATTCAAAGGGGAATTTTTCCCAACATTTCTAACACCAGGATTCAGTGGAGCATAGAAAGACTTGGGGGAAATGCTCAATGCTAGTTTCAAAGGAAAGTAGACAGTTCTCTTAAATGATGGGAATTTTTGAAATATTCGTCACTGGGTTAATTTGTATACATTGTACTGCCTACTCTCAAGAGTTACTCTACAGTGGAATTCATACACTGGAAGACACCCAGGATCAAAGAAAATGTGCAGACAAAGCAGAAAGCAGAAAAGCAGGGCGCTGTAAAAGTATATATGTATATATATAATTATATATATATTTTTTTTTGGGGGGGGGGGGTAGGGGAGGGGATGGGGGATTGATTGTGACCACAGATTTCCGAACCATGGAAACCTGCTGAGAAGACATTACAGTATAACTGTTTGTGGTCTTCTTTTTTTGAAGCAAACAGCAAGTGTCAATGCAACTGCTGTGACAGCCAGTAATACAACAGATGTTACGCCAAATGCCCAATTATAACCATTTAGCCGTTTATCACACCATGTGCAGTCCGGATTCCTCCCTGGAGTTTCGTCTGGCCTCTCCGTAGATTTGCAGTCTGGGTTGCTGCGAGGTGGACCATCTTGAGTAGGCATGGGTTGTGGGAAACACTTAGATGGGCTATCTGGTATGCTGCCCGGAGTTTGGGCTGGAGTTGGTGGCATAACATCATATGGCATCTAATGAGAAAGAAGCAATGTGTAGGACGTGAAATGCGTAAATCTATAGATAAAGTTCTCGGGGCTTGATATGATCACATCAATTAACAAGAAAGTGAACAAATAAGACTTCTTTTTTGTGGAGGGAGGGGGGGGGGGGGGAGGAAGTGAACGCATTGACATTCCATTTCATTGGTGGTTAAAACTTAAGAATGGCTTGATGCAAAAGATATAACTTTTCTCTTTTTCATTAAATTGTAAGAAAGGGACTCAAATATGCAGTAGTATTGCACAAACCTGACTTCAAGAAAATTACAATGAAATATGACTGGGTTTTCCTGAACTTTTCAACAGTCCTAGAAACTTTGTAGGTGAAGAAAATAAGATAATAATGAACAGTAGCATATGACTTCCACACATCACAAGAATGTAGTTCATAGGCGCAGGCACCCTGTACCTGTCTTAACCCGTTGAGGACGGACTGATTTTGCCACAACATGCATTTCCCATAGACAATTGCCTGAGTATACCCAGGACTCGTCCTCAATGGATTAACCCTATGATCCCACACCACATGATAGCCTCCTCTCCATCTTAAGTTCAGTAGCTGTATTTTAGAACAACTATCACAACAAAAATGAATTTAATATTTACATAATGGCATGTATGTATTGTAGGCAGAGAGGCAAGTGTTGTGATACAATTGTCATAAAATGTAATGTGCTGTGGTTTATTTACATTATAATTACATCTGGATTCAGCTAATTACCATACCTATCAAATGTCAATGATGTGAGCTAAAAACCCTTTAAATAGTGATATCTCATTGTAAAAAACAGTGCTGTAACAAATGGAAGAAGAAATTGTGTCTTGCAAGCAGTAAAAGTCAGAAATCAAATTGAACCATATTCACTCACATTTGAATAGTAATGACTCTCTCATGTTTTATGTTCAAGGGATTCTATTGTTTTAGTGAGACCTAAATGGCTTTAAGGCCCCTTAAAGTGAAAAAATTTTTGGTAAGGGCTTGAGAACCTGTCTAGCACCATTTCATATTTGCTTGCAATATATCGAAAGAGTCTACTAAGAAACTTACCTGGCTGACGCGGTTTGCCGGAATGATGAGTCGTTTTGGAGTATTTTGAGAAAAATGATAATAGTAGGAAAACCGACTTTTATTCCAGAAGGCTCCAGACTAACTCGGTCTCAGGAAAAATTCGACCCTACTTCAGACAAATTACACGCAGTTTGTGATCACCATATTCTACTGGCCACTGCATAATACCAAACGAGGCCTAACTGAATAGACAGGAAAGTGCATGCTAACGTAATCCTGTACAAAACAAAACGAAAAAAAATCACAGCACGCGGTCCTCAAGCCTATACGCACATCAACTCAGTTGCGTGCTGAGTCGAGACGCGCGGTCTTTGAAGTTATTGTTGTTGTTTAATATCGAGCGTCTTTGATTGTTTTAGAGGCGCTTGATAGGCGCACACTAATTTTACATGCGCGCAAAAGAGGTTTTTGATGCGCGTGGTGTAACAACTCGGACCATTACTGCGAGTAGTCAGAACACCAAGCGCTAGTTTATACAGGCCGCTCCCATAGGACAACACTGTACAATCAGATGGACAACCATTACAACTCATCCCGCCGTCAAAGTAAAGCCGAGTTATCCCCGAGTCCGAGTTTGGCCTGACCTTGTTTGGTTAAGTTCTGAGACTGAATCTTTTTGGTTGATATTTCGCATTTTCGTCGTTAACCATTGAATAGCTTGTTATTAAAGCGTTATCCCGCACATTTCCTAAGCATACGTTCACATTTGGGAGCAAAATTTGACAACTTTTGCAGGCGTACCAGAACTTTGTTGGGGCTTTAACCCTAACTAGGCCGGGCTATTTAGGTACTGTAAAAGTGGATATTTTCGCGCGACTAATTATTTGCTCTTGGCCTGGTTAGAAGAGTTTCGCATGTTTTTAATTCCGCGGAATCAAGACATGATGCACAGGGACTTATGGCTAGCAAAAATATTCGCGTGCTTTAATTTTCGCGGTAGATTCTGGTTGCGCAAAATGCGCGAAAAATTTCAACAACGCGAAAATTTCCACTTTTACAGTAGATGATAGAGCTGGGGGGGGGGGGGGATTCTCCGAGGCCCCCCCCCGATCTCGGCCGTCGACCGCACGATCGCGATGAAAATTGGCGCACACATTGCCTATGATGTAGTCTAAAGTACCATGAAGTTAATTTTCCAAAAAAATATCATTTATGCTAAATTATGCTCATTTATGCATAATGATCCGTGAAGTCGAGACGATTTGGTATAAATCACTAAATAAACCTTAAAGCAAGCAATTTTTTTTTGTAAATATTCTTTTTAGTGTCCTTAGCAAATGTAAGACAAAAAATTGTGCCATCAGAAAAAATTTGTAAGTATTTTATTCTTTTTGAATTTTTTTGTGTATTTGTTTTTTCGAATTTATGCTTTTCATTGTTTTTTCTATGAAATTTGTCCGCGACATTGTTCTGAACAAGAAAATATGTTATTAATTGGGTTTAATCAATAAAACCCCAAAATAATCATACTTTAATGACATTTGCCTGAAAGCACAGTTTGCCTTGAAAATGTACACCAATCCACGTTTTTGAGCAATTTTTGGTCTGACATGCATGTACATACATGTAATTATGCGCAACTGCGGAACTGCGTGCCTGGGCATCGCAAATTTGGTGTCAAAAGATGCGGGAGACTTGAAAGAAAAAAGTCATGAAACATCGCATTTTGCAATAGCGATACATTGCACGGAACGTCGAGGGAGGGCCTTCCCCCCGCCTAGTTAGGGTCAAGAACAACTAGGCCATTGGGATAATGGTACCTTGCTTAAAGCCAAAACATTGTTCTGGTATGCCTGCAAAAGTTGTCAAATTTTGCTCCCAAATGTGAACGTATGCCTAGGAAATGTGCGGAAAAACGCTGTAATAACAAGATATTCAATAGGCAACGACGAAAATGCAAAATATTACCCAAAAGGGTTCAGTCTCAGAACTTACCCGAACGGGGTCAGGCTAAACTCGGACTCGGGGATTACTCGGCTTCGCTTTGACAGCGGGATGAGCTGTAATGGTTGTCCCTCTGGATTGTACAGTGTTGTACTATGGGAGCGGCCTGTATAAACTAGTGCTTCGCGTTCTGGCTACACACAGTAGTGGTCCGAGTTGTTACAACGCGTGCATCAAAAAACCTCCTTGGTGCGCATGCAAAATTAGTGTGCGCCTATCAAGCACCTCTAAAAACGATCAAAGACGCTTTAAACAACAACAACAACTTCAAAGACCGCGCGTCTCAGCAACTGCAGTGATGTGTGTATAGGCTTGAGGACTGCGCGCTGTCCATTCGTTTTGTACAGGATCAGCACGCACTTTCCTGTCTGTTCAGTTAGGCCTCGTTTGTTATTATACAGTAGAATATGGCGATCACGAACTGCATGTAAATTGTCTGAAATAGGGTCGAGTTTTCCCTGAGACTGAATTAGTCTGGATCCTTCTGAATAAAAGTCGGTTTTCCGACTTTTATTATTTTTCTCAAAATACTCCAAAACGACTCATCGTCCCGGCAAATCGCGTCAGCCAGGTAAGTTTCTTTGTAGACTCTTTCGATATTTTGCAAGCAAATATGAAATGGTGTCAGACGGGTTCTCAAACCTTTACCAAAACTATGTTTTCACTTTAAGGGCACAAACAATGTTGAAAGCAGACTCATTTAAGCCAAAGACCTGAAGATTTTTAAGTCTGTGATTTTGTCTAGTTTGAGCCACTAATAAAAGCTCTTTGACTTACGATATTTGTACCTTTGGGGAAGAGTTAGGAAAGAGTGGGTTCTCGAAAATGCAAAACATTTTTCCTGTTTATCCTTATTACTCTTGTTGTCTTTTGATACAAGGCATGAGTGTTCACAGTCATCACAGCAAGACCACTTGATTCAACAAATTTTGCTTAATTCTTCTGAAATTTTGCTTAATTTAAAAATCCCACACACAGTGAGATATGCACACTGTGAAACCAGGCCCAGTGAATTCTCTGTGTGTGTCTTTTTTATGATAATAAAACAAAGCATGTGCCTTTTTGTTGGAAAAATTGTCTTTATCATGATTTACAATCGTGCAACAAAATTTGTATCCGAACAATCCTTGACATGTCTTTATTGTTTTTCAACAGTTTTGAAGCAGTCTGAGCATGCAACTTTAGTTTATTACAAGAAGCCTTCTTTGTAGTGACAGGTACAGTAGTGTGCGTGTGGTGTGCTCAATGCAACGCTCTTTGTGCAAGAGAAGAATACCTAAGATGTTTGCATATTCCTCGCTTAGATAATGGAACGTAAGAAGAGATTAATGGAGATTGTGTGCAATTACAGAGGCATGCCAGTAGCCCTGGGAAAGTGTGGACTAATGCTTAACTTTTATGCTATTGGCTAGAAATTTGTTTTGTATGACAAATTTATCGAACATCTGCCCTCCTATGATTTACATTTTTCTATCCTTCACAGAGACTCCAACTCTCCCGCTTTCGTCGCGAGATCTCCTGCCGAAAGCCCATTTTTTGCAAAATCTCCCGTTCTCCCGCTTGAGATTTAATTTCTCCCACTTGAAATGACTTCTTACTTAGTGTCAACATACGTTGAAAAATAAGCCTTAGATAGGACAGTATAGCATGTAGAACCCTAGAGCTGGACCCTGGCCACAAGGAACATTGCGCTTTGTGCACATCAAGTTGAAGTCTCCCGTTTGCTAGGGGTGTCAGGTGGGATAATCTCCCAATCAGGAGGTGCTTGGGGTTTGGAGTCTCTGCCTTCATGTAT
Source organism: Diadema antillarum (assembly GCF_040938485.1). NCBI lineage: Eukaryota > Metazoa > Echinodermata > Echinoidea > Diadematoida > Diadematidae > Diadema > Diadema antillarum. The sequence goes on along the minus strand of NW_027270970.1, from coordinate 12,709 downwards.
ACCCTGAGTATCATTTCTTTGTGCCACTTACCACAGTGATGTACAGGACTTCATTTAGAATATCGCATCTACCCTGAGAGATGACCAAATTGAGCGCCATGTTGTCTCCAAGCTGCAGATCTGGAATGACAACAATAATTTCTGCTTCTCCAGGCTTTTCCTTCATCACCACCAAGGTGTGGCGATGACATATTCCAGAGCTCTTCTCATTCCTGTAGACACAAGATGTGCCTATTATGTAAACAGTGTTTTCTTTCGGAAAATTAGATTTCCACTGAAGTGTGAGGTTTTGTGTGGTTATACTAACTGGTAGTATAAGCTGTGCTTGGATGGTCGCTGTTTCTCCAAGATAGTATGTCTCTTTGTCCAACACAAGTTGTACGAGATTTATGCTGTTTTTACTTGTCACAGTAGCTCCACTAAAATAGAAATGTTTCGTTTGCAGCATTCCTGCAACGTAAAAAACTATAGCAAAGGCTTTCATATTGAACGCCAACAGAGAATGCTTCATGTGTAATGCAATTGACTGTGCAATGGTTTGAATTCATATGCAGTATGATGCGAACGATAAGGTGTGGTGATCACATGGTCGCATAATTTATTCTGCACCAACCGTTCGATGGCCAAAGGTCAGCTATCACGCACCCTATGCGTGCCAAGCTAACTCTGCGCTTTCAGTATTGCGTGAAAGAATCGAGACTTCTTTTGCATAGAATCATCTGGATTTGAATGGACTTAAAAATATTTTCATTTGTAAATCAACAAGGGATTTCGGTTTGATGTAGCTCTGCTTCAGGCATTTTTTTTTTTTAGTCACACAAAGAAATAATGCTTTTTCCCCTTACATCAAAAAATGGTTGTTTACCCAAATATTTCTTCTTGAAAGCTGTTATTATGCCTCCGCCACGAAGTGGTGCCGGAGGCATTATGTTTTCGGGTTGTCCGTCCGTCTGTCCTTCCGTCCGTCCGTCTGTCCGTCCGTCCTTCCGTCCGTCCGTCCGTCTTTCCGTCCGTCCGTAATGAATTTTGTGGACAAGGTAACTATCAAAAGCTGTTGAGGTATCCCGATGAAACTTGGCATGTATGTGTATTAGGGGGTGAAGTTGTGCCTATCAACTTTTGGGTGCATGTGCTCAAGGTCAAAGGTCAAAAGGTCAAGGTCAAATACATAAAATTTCACTATTTCCACCATATCTATGCAATGCCAGAAGATATTTTCTTGAAACTTAGTGTATACATGTATTACCCAATTTAGATTCTCTGGTGAAAGTTTGGGTCATGAGGTCAAAGGTCAAAGGTCAAAAGGTCGAGTAAAAGTATTAAAACTTCTTTTTTTTCTCTGTAAATTGGAAAATTGTTCAAGGTATCTTCATGGAACATAGTATATATACATGTACTGACTGGCAGTGATTATCTAGAGAATGTAGGGTTCATGGGGTCAAAGGTCAGGGGTCAAAGGTCAAGTGCAACACTTCAAAATTTTACTATTTCCCTCATGTTCATGCAATGCCAGCAGGATTAGTATTTTTTTTTTTTTACACTTGGTGTATGCATGTGTAACCTAATAGAAATTCTCTGGAGAGTTTTTTTTTCTTTTTCTTTTTTTATTGCCTCAAAGGTCAAAAGGTCAAAGATCAAGTGAAAGTGCTGAACTAACTTTTTCCTCCATATCTCGGAAGTGGCTCAATTTATCGTGAAACCTACTGCATATCTATGCATGTTCTACCTGAAAGTGATTATCTTATGAATTTTAGGGTCTAAGGCCAGATGAACATGGTAACAATTTACTATTCAGTACAGAAATTGCACTTTTTCTCCATACCGGTACCATGAAAATTACTCAATGCATAAATGTATGAATGGGTCAAAGTCAAGTTAAAGTCCTTAAATCCCCAAATACATGCTCTCCTATTCATCCAATTAAACCAAGTTCAAGGAAGGTGAACATTCAACACATTTCTGACAAACTTGTCATTTCAATATTTTGCCAGTTTTGTGAAAATGTAATCACACATTGTCCACATGGACTATCTAGACCTATTAGGAGAATCATGCATTGTGGCGGAGGTATACCAGTCGCCATAGCGACATTTCTAGTTTAAGGTAAAATGCCTTATGTAAACCTGACTGATCAAATTAAATGCCAGTTTAAGCAATGCAGGAAAAGAAGAGGATAAGAATGCTGACTCTGTATCTAACTGCAGCAGAAGGTATTCAAGCTTGTCTTTGTTGCACTGCCACTGCAAGGTCAAGTTTTACTTAAAAAAAAAAAAAAGACATTGAGTTTACCAACATGCATTCTTGCTTGCAATTTCGTAGCCTTTTGACATGGCCTTGTGACTGAAGATTGAGACTAACTAGCCACACTGAGCAATGTGAGAAATGGATGAGCACAATTTCAAAGGCCTCGTGGCTGCGCTGCTCGGTCTCGCGTTCACCCGTTCTTTCACAGTTAGTCTCTTTTACAGCCACGAGGCCTTGCCGAAAGGCTTGTAATTTCTAAGCACTTATCAAGAACCTCACGGAGGGAAAATTTGCGCGTGCTCTGATTTTATTTTGGGGGCCATATCCTGCAGGTGGCTACTGTAGACCGGTGTCTGATTTGACTATACTTTCCAAATGTCACCTGGGTTCACCAGACTCAATAACATATTTTGTCTCAAGTTTTTGTGAAAATAGTCAGGAATATACCTTTAACCTGTTGAGGATGAGTCCCGAGTATACTCAGGCAACTGTCTATGGGAAATGCGTGTTCTAGTAAAATCAGCCCGTCCTCAATGGGTTAATTTATCCAGGAACCTTTCCTACAGTCTGTATGTGCGCATTAGTACACTATGGTTTGTTCATTTTTAATTGGAAGGCATTAGTTGTTACCTTCCATTGAAGTTCAGTGATGACACTAGAATGCATTACATTAGGATTAACCCTTGACCCCCCCCCCCCCAACACCGTGCTAAAACATCATAATAACATGGTATGTATACAAAATATTAACTAGACCCCACAGAAGTTTAAAATGGCAATATCTTTTAGGGATTGGGTGTTATTAATGAAAATAATTAAATATTACAATAATACCATCTCATGAATCGGCGATACAATTCAAAAGCTGTATTATGGGGGGGGTTAAGTTGGATCGTCCATTTATTATACCCCCGCCAAACGAAGTTTGAAGGGGGTATATAGGAATCAGCGGACGGTCGGTCAGGCGGTCGGTCGGGCGGTCGGGCGGTCGGTCGGTCCGTTGCAAATCTTGCGTCGCGAACTACTTCCTCAGTTTTCAACCGATTCCCATAAAACTTGGCACAGATGTGTGCCTTGGGTTGTAGATGTGCAAGACGTATTTTTTGACAGTACCCAAAAGTACGTTGCCATGGTAACGGCATATTATGGGCAAAAATGGGTACAAATCTTGCGTCGCGAACTCCTCCCACAGTTTTTGATCAATTTTTATGAAATTAGGTACAGATGTTCATCTGAATATGTTAATGTGCAAGACACATATTTCCGCAGTGGCAAAAAGTGGGTTGCCATGGTAACGGCATGTTATTGGTAAAATATAGGGCAAAATGCTTCATGGCAAAACTGCTTCATCAGTGTTCTTCCAATTCTCATGGAATTCATATTGAATGTTTGTCTTAGGATATAGGTCAGCATGACACATTTCTTGACAGTGACAAAAAGTATGTTCCCATGGTAACAGCTCACATATTATGAGCCAAAATGATGGACAATTTTGTGTTGCAAACTACTTCCTCAGTTTTTGCCCAATTTCCATGAAATTTGGTACAGATGTGTGCCTTTGTTTGTAGATGTGCAAGACGCATTTTTCGACAGTACCCGAAAGTACGTTGCCATGGTAACGGCATATTAATGGCAGAAGATCAAGGAAAGATCTTGCGGATTTAACTACTTCCTCAGTTTTTTTACCAAAGCTTATGAAATGTTGTTTGGCGGGGGTATAACCAGTCGCTGTAGCGACATTTCTAGTTCATATTGTTCGGTAATTTGTCTTTCTTTTGTGCAATTCTTTTTTTCAGTATTTTGTTTTATTTTTGCAAAAACCAGAAATGCCGCAGAAGTTGGTTGGCAATCTTGAATTTTGCACACATACAACATGTACCCTATATTAAATACTTCAGGCATGAAAACAGAAAAATTGATACATATTTTTTATGTTTTGTTTTTTTCATCAATACCAAACATTGAATGAATGATGGAAAAATCCTCATTCATATAGGTTTCTTTTGAAATAAAAGGAATGAGGGAACTTGCTGTGGCTTGGTTCAATAGCTGGATAAAAGTGACTTGGCAGTCACTTTGGTAGGTAGCAGCTGCCATGGGATCAGTCTACTTACCAAGTGGTAACTTACCAAGTTACCAAGTGGTAGTTGGATATTAAACTCAAGGACCATTGCACCATTAATAGGCCGGTTTACTAATGATATGCATAATGACGTCCCACCCCACACGACCCTAGTAAAAGCGCAGATGCCACATTGTTTTTGCATTCATGTGTGTATTGTCTATGATCGTTACTCGCTGCAGATAATCAACAAAGAGGTTGTTTGCTATAATCTTGCTCTGTGATGGCGTCAGCTTCGGAAACATATCGATTATGAGAGATTCGTTGTCTACACCCCCCCCCCCCCCCCCCCCCGAAAATAAAGTTCTGAGAAGTTTAGATTTTACAATCAATCATAATGCTTAAAATCATTGAAGTATGAAGTGAGGCTGTCGTACTGTTGCATGTTCCGTAGCAGCTGTGTTTCCACCCATTTTCAGAAACTACTGAATACAAAATCGAAACTATAGTCCAAATTGTGTTTGATCACAGCAGAATTCTCCCTCATCTAAGGTTGGGAATTGATTTAGAGCCACATGAAATGCCAGGAGGTAAAGTCGAAGTTGATGCCTCGCACACATGTATACAACATACACGTAGGTCTACATGTGGGAACGTGTCGGGGACGGCTGCAGCAGCCGACGTTGCAGGCTCGTATCCTTTGTTTGCCCGAGGTTGTGGCTGTATGCAAAATTAAAGATCTGTGCATATATTAGTGAATGGCCTATCGCACCGCATCGCTACGCCTGATATCATGCATGGCAAGGCTACGATAGAAATTTCCGCAGAGTGTGCGCTGTGCAACTGGCTACATGCCAGGAATTTTATGTTAATTATGCAGTCACATGATTTCTCCGCCATCTATTATTAGCACACGTTCTGTGATCAGACAGGTCAAATTTCGGGCATGGGACGAATACTAATGGAATTTACCCAGACAGAGCTTTCCACGTGTTCCAATTTTATTGAGAGGTATAGACTGCGGGTTCATTGAGCTATTAGGAATTTTCGTATCGACTTGAAAATGTGATCTGTGTTTCTTTGGCTTACTAGTACTGTGCAGATATTTCATCAGAGCGATTGTCACAGGAGCGAATGTCATGGAAGCGCTTCAGGCACCTTTTTATTTTCATTTTTTTCCTCACACACAACTGTGGCTTGTTCCTTTTCATTAAAGGGAGAATGCCTTTCGCAAGCATGAATGATTATATTATTTGAGTGATCAAATAAAATGCCAGGTTAAATGGCTTTGGAAAAAAAGAGGTACATAGAATATACTTCCCCTGAAGAGCAGGGATTGTAAAGTGTGGGTCACTTAAGACATAATTTGTACCAAATATCATCTCAAACTAATTCATATATAACCAAACAAACATCATAGTAACATGATAAGTATACAAAATATTAATAACAGAAGTTTCAACTGTCAATATCTTGTAGGAATTGGGTGGTTTTTTTTTATAAACTTATCAAATATTACAATGATATCATCTCATGAATTAGGGATACAATTTAAGAGCTGTATTATGGGGGGGGGTTAAGTTGGATCATATGTTCAAATTGTTTGGTAATTTGTCTTTCTTTTCTGCAATTCTCTTTTCAGTATTTTGTTTTATTATTGCAAAAACCAGAAATGCCTCAGAAGTTGGTTGGCGATCTTGAAATTTGCACACATACCCTATTTGGAATACTTCAGGCATAAAAACAGAAAATTGATATATTATATATTTTATGTTTTGTTTCTTCATCAATACCAAACACTGAATGAAATGAGGAAAAATCCTCATTCATATAGGTTTATTTTGAAATAAAAGGAATGAGGGAACTTGCTGTGGCTTGGTTCAATAGCTGGATAAAAGTGACTTGGCAGTCACTTTGGTAGGTAGCAGCTGCCATGGGATCAGTCTACTTATGGCCGAGGGGTTACCAAGTGGTAGTTGGATATTAAATTCGAGGACCATTGCACCATTAATAGGCCGATTTACTAATAATATGCATAATGACGTCACAACCCACACGACCCTAGTGATTGTAACTAACTCGGGCAAGCAAAAGCGCAGACGCCACATTGTTGCGTGTATTTTCTACGATCATTACTCGCTGTAGATAATCTACAACTTTTGTTTGCTATAATCTTGCTTTGTGATGGCATCAGCTTCCGAAACATATCGATTATGAGAGATTCGTTGTCTAGACCCCCCCCCCCCCCCGAAAAAAAAGTTCTGAAAAGTTTAGATTTTACAATCAATCATAATGCTTAAAATCATTGAAGTATGAAGTGAGGCGGTCGTACTGTTGCATGTTCTGTAGCAGCAGTGTTTCCACCCATTTTCAGAAACTACTGAAGACAAAATCAAAACCAAAATTCAACAAAATCGAAACTATAGTCCGAATTACGTTTGATCACAGCAGAATTCTCCCTCATCTAAGGTTGGGAATTGATTTAGAGCCACATGAAATGCCAGGAGGTAAAGTCAAAGTCGATGCATCGCACACATGTGCACAACATACACGTAGGTCTACATGTGGGAACGTGTCGGGGACGGCTGCAGCAGCCTACGTTGCAGGCTCGTATCCTTTGTTTGCCCGAGGTTGTGGCTGTATGCAAAATTAAAGATCTGTGCATATATTAGTGAATGGCCTATCGCACCGCATCGCTGCGCCTGATATCATGCATGGCAAGGATACGATAGAAATTTCCGCTAACTGTGCGCTGTGCAACTGGCTACATGCCAGGAATTTTATGTTAATTATGCAGTCACATGATTTCTCCGCCATCTATTATTAGCGCACGTTCTGTGATCAGACAGGTCAAATTTCGGGCATGGGACGAATACTAATGGAATTTACCCAGACAGAGCTTTCCACGTGTTCCAATTTTATTGAGAGGTATAGACTGCGGGTTCATTGAGCCATTAGGAATTTTCGTATCGACTTGAAAATGTGATCTGTGTTTCTTTGGCTTACTAGTACTGTGCAGATATTTCATCAGAGCGATTGTCACAGGAGCAAATGTCATGGAAGCGCTTCAGGCACCTTTTTATTTTCATTTTTTTCCTCACACACAACTGTGGCTTGTTCCTTTTCATTAAAGGGAGAATGCCTTTTGCAAGCATGAATGATTATATTATTTGAGTGATCAAATAAAATGCCAGGTTAAATGGCTTTGGAAAAAAAGAGGTACATAGAATATTCTTCCCCTGAAGAGCAGGGATTGTAAAGTGTGGGTCACTTAAGACATAATTTGTACCAAATATCATCTCAAACTAATTCATATATAACCAAACAAACATCATAGGAACATGATAAGTATACAAAATATTAATAACAGAAGTTTCAACTGTCAATATCTTGTAGGAATTGGGTGGTTTTTTTTTATAAACTTATCAAATATTACAATGATATCATCTCATGAATTAGGGATACAATTTAAGAGCTGTATTATGGGGGGGGGGGGGTTAAGTTGGATCATATGTTCAAATTGTTTGGTAATTTGTCTTTCTTTTCTGCAATTCTCTTTTCAGTATTTTGTTTTATTATTGCAAAAACCAGAAATGCCTCAGAAGTTGGTTGGCGATCTTGAAATTTGCACACATACCCTATATGAAATACTTCAGGCATAAAAACAGAAAATTGATATATTATATATTTTATGTTTTGTTTCTTCATCAGTACCAAACACTGAATGAAATGAGGAAAAATCCTCATTCATATAGGTTTATTTTGAAATAAAAGGAATGAGGGAACTTGCTGTGGCTTGGTTCAATAGCTGGATAAAAGTGACTTGGCAGTCACTTTGGTAGGTGGCAGCTGCCATGGGATCAGTCTACTTATGGCCGAGGGGTTACCAAGTGGTAGTTGGATATTAAATTCGAGGACCATTGCACCATTAATAGGCCGATTTACTAATAATATGCATAATGACGTCACAACCCACACGACCCTAGTGATTGTAACTAACTCGGGCAAGCAAAAGCGCAGACGCCACATTGTTGCGTGTATTTTCTACGATCATTACTCGCTGTAGATAATCTACAACTTTTGTTTGCTATAATCTTGCTTTGTGATGGCATCAGCTTCCGAAACATATCGATTATGAGAGATTCGTTGTCTAGACCCCCCCCCCCCCGAAAAAAAATGTTCTGAAAAGTTTAGATTTTACAATCAATCATAATGCTTAAAATCATTGAAGTATGAAGTGAGGCGGTCGTACTGTTGCATGTTCTGTAGCAGCAGTGTTTCCACCCATTTTCAGAAACTACTGAAGACAAAATCAAAACCAAAATTCAACAAAATCGAAACTATAGTCCGAATTGCGTTTGATCACAGCAGAATTCTCCCTCATCTAAGGTTGGGAATTGATTTAGAGCCACATGAAATGCCAGGAGGTAAAGTCAAAGTCGATGCATCGCACACATGTGCACAACATACATGTAGGTCTACATGTGGGAACGTTTCGGGGACGGCTGCAGCAGCCTACGTTGCAGGCTCGTATCCTTTGTTTGCCCGAGGTTGTGGCTGTATGCAAAATTAAAGATCTGTGCATATATTAGTGAATGGCCTATCGCACCGCATCGCTGCGCCTGATATCATGCATGGCAAGGATACGATAGAAATTTCCGCAGACTGTGCGCTGTGCAACTGGCTACATGCCAGGAATTTTATGTTAATTATGCAGTCACATGATTTCTCCGCCATCTATTATTAGCGCATGTTCTGTGATCAGACAGGTCAAATTTCGGGCATGGGACGAATACTAATGGAATTTACCCAGACAGAGCTTTCCACGTGTTCCAATTTTATTGAGAGGTATAGACTGCGGGTTCATTGAGCCATTAGGAATTTTCGTATCGACTTGAAAATGTGATCTGTGTTTCTTTGGCTTACTAGTACTGTGCAGATATTTCATCAGAGCGATTGTCACAGGAGCAAATGTCATGGAAGCGCTTCAGGCACCTTTTTATTTTCATTTTTTTCCTCACACACAACTGTGGCTTGTTCCTTTTCATTAAAGGGAGAATGCCTTTTGCAAGCATGAATGATTATATTATTTGAGTGATCAAATAAAATGCCAGGTTAAATGGCTTTGGAAAAAAAGAGGTACATAGAATATTCTTCCCCTGAAGAGCAGGGATTGTAAAGTGTGGGTCACTTAAGACATAATTTGTACCAAATATCATCTCAAACTAATTCATATATAACCAAACAAACATCATAGTAACATGATAAGTATACAAAATATTAATAACAGAAGTTTCAACTGTCAATATCTTGTAGGAATTGGGTGGTTTTTTTTTATAAACTTATCAAATATTACAATGATATCATCTCATGAATTAGGGATACAATTTAAGAGCTGTATTATGGGGGGGGGGGGGTTAAGTTGGATCATATGTTCAAATTGTTTGGTAATTTGTCTTTCTTTTCTGCAATTCTCTTTTCAGTATTTTGTTTTATTATTGCAAAAACCAGAAATGCCTCAGAAGTTGGTTGGCGATCTTGAAATTTGCACACATACCCTATTTGAAATACTTCAGGCATAAAAACAGAAAATTGATATATTATATATTTTATGTTTTGTTTCTTCATCAATACCAAACACTGAATGAAATGAGGAAAAATCCTCATTCATATAGGTTTATTTTGAAATAAAAGGAATGAGGGAACTTGCTGTGGCTTGGTTCAATAGCTGGATAAAAGTGACTTGGCAGTCACTTTGGTAGGTGGCAGCTGCCATGGGATCAGTCTACTTATGGCTGAGGGGTTACCAAGTGGTAGTTGGATATTAAATTCGAGGACCATTGCACCATTAATAGGCCGATTTACTAATAATATGCATAATGACGTCACAACCCACACGACCCTAGTGATTGTAACTAACTCGGGCAAGCAAAAGCGCAGACGCCACATTGTTGCGTGTATTTTCTACGATCATTACTCGCTGTAGATAATCGACAACTTTTGTTTGCTATAATCTTGCTCTGTGATGGCATCAGCTTCCGAAACATATCGATTATGAGAGATTCGTTGTCTAGACCCCCCCCCCCCCCCCCGAAAAAAAAGTTCTGAAAAGTTTAGATTTTACAATCAATCATAATGCTTAAAATCATTGAAGTATGAAGTGAGGCGGTCGTACTGTTGCATGTTCTGTAGCAGCAGTGTTTCCACCCATTTTCAGAAACTACTGAAGACAAAATCAAAACCAAAATTCAACAAAATCGAAACTATAGTCCGAATTGCGTTTGATCACAGCAGAATTCTCCCTCATCTAAGGTTGGGAATTGATTTAGAGCCACATGAAATGCCAGGAGGTAAAGTCAAAGTTGATGCATCGCACACATGTATACAACATACACGTAGGTCTACATGTGGGGACGTGTCGGGGACGGCTGCAGCAGCCGACGTTGCAGCCTCATATCCTTTGTTTGCCTGAGGTTGCGGCCGTGTGCAAAATTAAAGATCTGTGCATATGTGACCGTGCACCTCAAAACGAACATAAAGTCGCACACACTGATTTTGCGTGAGGACTGAAAATAAGTGAAATGGGTCAACCTAGCCGAACTTGACTTTTGCATATTTTCTGAAAGAGCGGGTCTTCTTTTACATTATGCTAAAATTTGGTATCATAAAACGGGCAGGAAAGTGTGTTTTTTAGCAGTTTATTTCGAACATTTTTGGTAGAATAGTGTGATTATGTGTGTCTCTAGAATCCCTTTTTCATTCTGAAAACCTTGTCCACACTCTTCACTTTCAACTCTAATAACTTTTGAAAGGATAGTGCTACTGCTTTGAAAGTTGGCATTAATTATGGACAGAATGTGTTAATGAGCCATGCTTAATTTCAGTTTAATCTGATAATCCCTTCATTGTTGTTACTCTGGTAGTTTACTCCCTGTTTTTTTGTCACATTCATCGCACAGCTAGCACGGTTTGGTAAAAGATTAAGCGCTTGAATAGACACTGTACTTCAGAACCTCTTTTCTCAGTTCACACTTTTCCTGAGTTTGTGCTTTCTTTCCAATATCTAGATAGGTTAGGAGAGTCCATTTGATTTGAGTTATACATCATTTTAAAGCTTAAAGTCTGCTCTTTCAGAATATTGTCTTAACTAAAAATTCATGTCTGGCGACATTTTGTTTGTTTTGAGGTGCAGAGTCACATATATTAGTGAATGGCCTATTGCACCGTATCGCTGCGCCTGATATCATGCATGGCAAGGATACGATAGAAATTTCCGTGGACTGTGCGCTGTGCAACTGGCTACATGCCAGGAATTTTATGTTAATTATGCAGTCACATGATTTCTCCGCAATCTATTATTAGCGCACGTTCTGTGATCAGACAGGTCAAATTTCGGGCATGGGACGAATACTAATGGAATTTACCCAGACAGAGCTTTCCACGTGTTCCAATTTTATTGAGAGGTATAGACTGCGGGTTCATTGAGCTATTAGGAATTTTCGTATCGACTTGAAAATGTGATCTGTGTTTCTTTGGCTTACTAGTACTGTGCAGATATTTCATCAGAGCGATTGTCACAGGAGCGAATGTCATGGAAGCGCTTCAGGCACCTTTTTATTTTCATTTTTTTCCTCACTCACAACTGTGGCTTGTTCCTTTTCATTAAAGGAGAATGCCTTTTGCAAGCATGAATGATTATATTATTTGAGTGATCAAATAAAATGCCAGGTTAAACGGCTTTGGAAAAAAAGAGGTACATAGAATATACTTACTTTCAGTATAATCTCAAGTGTTTTCCCACTACATGGTCAAGATGAATTTGATGTTTGGTTTAAATTTCATGAAAATTAGACTTTGAGTTTACCAACATCCATGCAATTTCTGCAGGCATGTAATCCATTAGCACTGATCAATATACTTGTAATTCACTTAGGAAAGATCTGTACTTTTTCAGCCCCAACCAATATTAACCTACTGCTTCATTAAAAGTGCTTAGTGTCACTTTTTTTTTTCCTGAGTTCATTTGATCAATTCATAGTTTGTGCTTGCTTTTTCTTGAAGTAGTCATGATTATACCTTTAAATCATTCGTACAGTGTCAGCTTTGCATGAGTGGGGTCTCTGCATGTTATGAAGAAAGCACTGTTTTTCTACCCTTGCATTCCTTCTGGACTATTGTAACACACAGGGGTTGAAACTGGAGCACAAAGAGTTAAAAATACAGGCTCTTTGGGATAGAATGAATAGCTTCAACTGTGAGACCGTCATTAGAGATGTTTGCCATGCAGTGTTTTGTTTTGTTCAGAATCCACACTGTGCAATGTATGCCATAGTAATTGTTGCATAATATTTGATCCTGAGGAATACTTTTTAACCCTAAAAAGGCCGGGGGGGGGGGGGGGGG